>NW_024429186.1:81411464-82011464 GCF_017639785.1 Mesocricetus auratus
TTGTGAGAACAAAGATACAGGTTAAGAGGCCATTGTTACAATCTAGGTGAGAAACGATTCTGACTTGAGCTTGAGTGGCAGTTGGTGGAATTGGAGTTTTTCCAAATGTGGTTAGATTCTCTGTATATTTTGAAGTCAGAGCCAACAGTATCCACTGAAGATAAACCGTGTGAGGGAGAAGAATCAAAGGCAACTCAAGACTTTTGATCTGAGCAATAGAAAGGGGGGAGCTGGCAATCACTGGGATGGAGAACCCTGCGGATGGAACACATTTCAGGGAGACATTTCAATCTCAGACATGTTAAATTTGAGTTGTCAGCTGGAAATCCAAGTGGAATTGTTGGGCAGGCAGTTGGATATGTGAGTCTGAAGTTTGTGAGAGAGGTCTGGACTAGAGAGAAAATTTGGAATTCATTAGCATAGAAAAAGCATTTTAACCGATGCAACTGGGATAGTATCATGGGAGTGACTATGGAAGAAAAGATGAGGGTTAAAAATACTACAATACTCTGACTACTACTATGGAAAATATAAAGCAGAAGAGGGACACAGGAATTAATAAAGAGACTACAATTTTAAGCTTGAAAATGGTCAAGAGATTAGAGAAAATTCATTTTCCTAAGAACAAGTAAGAACAAATTTAGAAATAATAATAATAATAAAGATATAGTAGGAAAAGTTATTAAAAGTTAGAAAAACTGCAATAGTATTCATGAATTAGAATGCCATACCATACTCTGGGCCAAAATGGTGAAAGAAGATCCACAACCTTAAATGCTACCAGAATACCATTAAAGATTAATTAATCTAAAGGCATATAAATAAATAAAATTATTTACAAAACAAAAATCAAGCAACTTAGGAGTTCTCAGAGCAAACGCTAAATATATGTTGTATTCCAGTGTTGTACCCTAGCCAAGACTACACAATACTGCATCAGTAACAAGTGTGAAAGGAACAAACAAAAAAATCAATGATATTTTTCTATCATTGGGAAAAATGCTTCCAAGGACTGTGATGAGCAGTCAAACAAAGAAACATAGGAATTAAAGTCTAACCAAGTGTGAAAACTGACATCAAATGCAAAATAAAACTTGACATTTTTGGAAAGAAGATCTCATAAAACATTTATCTATAGTTGTATACTTAACTCCTTCAGGCCAAGGAAGGAACAGGAGGTATGCATTTAAAGTAAAGTTAATGAAGGAAGAAAACACACATATAAAGACTTAGCTGAATTAGCAGCAAAACATGCACGCATTGTCTTATATATTTTGTGCTGGTAAATCAGATACTGACCCTAAGAAGTCTAGTAGAAAACATGAGTAAAATATAAAGTGATGTTTGTATTCCTAATAGTTGTTGAGATTTATTTCCATGTGATATGATTATGTACTTAAAATATTCTAAGATGTCAATAAGAAAGCTTTCAGATTTGGTAAGGAACATTAGTGATCAAAATAACAAACTCCAATAACTTTTCCTTATACCAGAAAGGGGCATACCTGCTTAAAAAATTAGATTGTGCATGGTGGTACCCTTTAATCCCAGCACATGGAAGGTAAATGTAGGCAAACCACTGAGATTTGGGAGGTAGCTTCATCAACATAGCATATTGCTAGTCAGTCAGAGCTATACATTGAGACTCTGTGTCAAGAAATAAAAAAAATCCACATTTTGGTATAGAGAGAGTTAGAGAAAGAGTTCCCATATTAAAAGCACTTTCTGCTTCTGCAGAAGACCTAGATTTGGGTCCCAGAACCTGCATGGTGGTTCACAATACCAGTTCCATGAAATCTGACACACTCTTGTAACATTTTCGTGCTCCTGCCCACATGTGGTATACATACATACACATATACACATCAAATAAATAAATATTTGGGACTGGAGATATGGTTAATCAGTGAAGAGCCCTTGTTACTTTTCTACAGGACATGGGTCGGATTTCTTGCACCCAAGTAACATCTCACAACCATTTTTAACTATAGTAACAGCTCATCTGATGGCTTCTTCTGAACTTCACGTGGACCAGACATGCATGTGATGCCTGGACACATACCCAGGCAAAACACAGAAATGCTTAAAATAGAAGTGATTTTTAAAAATGGGAAAAAAAGCCCATGAAAACAATTCCACTCTTATACTGTCAAAATAGAAGGACAGACAAACCCAACCATTATGTAGACCAAAGAAAGACAGAGAAAGCTCTCGAGGTTGATTTTCACAGATCACTAGAACTAATACTGTGGAAATTGCTGTACTGCCAAAAGCAGTTTCAGAGCAATTCCTTTTCAATGGTATGGATAATAAAAATAGAAAAACAAACCCTGAAATCCATACAGAAATATAACCGATGCTGAATATCTAGAGCAACGCTTCAAGCACCCTGATACATGATATCAAATGTTCTCCTGTGATAGATACTGGCTGCATCACAAAAGTAGACGGGCTGATCAAGGGAATAGAGCAGATCCCGGCAGCTCCTGCTGTCGGATTCTCAATAAAGAGGTTAAGAGCATACATTGGAGAAAGGATAGCTTCATTAACAGATGGTGCAAGTAGGACTGGAAATCCACACGTGGAGGAATGAAGCCAGATCCCTGTCTCCTACATGGTGTGAAAATGACTTCCAAACAGGTTAAAGACTTTCCTGAAAGATCTGAAACTTTGCAACTGCTGGAGGGAAACAAGGAAAATACTTGAAGGTTTAGACGCAGCTACTCGAGTAGCTAAGCAAATAATAGCAGGAACTGACAAATGAGATTGTATGAAATTATAAACATTTTGCACAGCAAAGGAACCAAGCAGAGCAATGAGACAGTGTGCAGAATGGGAGTGAATTGTTGATAGCTATACACAGACAGGGAACTAATATCCAGATGGTGCATGATCTACGCAACAAAAAACAAATAACACATACACAATTCATAAATAGAGAAACAACCAAAAAAATTCAAATGAATAGGTGAAAAAGGATCTTTTTAAAATAGGAATGTAATTTAGGACCATTACAGAAAACAACTTAGTTATCAGGGAAGCAAAAGTCAAAACTGTGCTGAGATTCTATGTTACCCAGATCAACATTCTCATCACAGAGAACACAAAAGCAAAACAAAAAGTACTAGCAAGGACATGACCTATAAATTTGGGTGGATTTCACTAAACACAGATCTCCTGCAGAAAGTAAAGACAGACAACAGCACAGGTACTCTGTCATGCTTTATATTGCAAATTATTTTGATTTCATCTACAAAATTACTCTTGAAAGTGCTATTGAGGCTGTTGAGAGAAAATGCCTTCTGTACTTCTATGATGAAAATGTGTGGTGCCTTTATGGAAATCAGAATGGCGGTACCTCCACCACTACTCCAATGCAACTGGTGTATGATTCGGTGATACCATTTCTGGGTATAGTACATAAAGTCATCTGGTTCATCACACCACAAAGATACCCATGCATATCCATGTTTATCTAAACGCCATTTACTGTAGTGAGGCTATAGAGTTAACCTGGGTGTCAACAGTGAGTATAGAAAACACAGCATATGTACAATAGAGTATTACTCACATATAAGTACATATCAAAGTACATAATTGTCAGAGAAAATTGATAGAAGTCATTGGGTAAAGTGGAATTAGTCAGATCCATAAAGACAAATACTCTATGTCTTCTGTCATAGGGAGAATCTAGATTTTTTTTAAGGCTTGAAGTTTGAAGATGGATTATTTGGGAAAAGGAAGGTGACCATTGAGAGTGGGAGAATGGGGACAAGAGAGGAAAACAGGGTGAAAAAACGAAGTACCCTATATATGTGTATAGTCAAGGAAGCCACTGTGCTTTCCCAATACATGCTAGAACACTGTGCTGGAAACCAAAGGGAAAGAAGAAGCATGACATTTATAAAGAAACACACAAACGTGGGTATACATTCACATAGCCACACAGACACACAGCCAGACAGACACACAGCCAGACAGACACACAGACACACAGCCAGACAGACACACAGACACACACACATTCACATAGCCACACAGACACACAGCCACACAGACACACAGACACACAGACACACAGCCACACAGCCACACAGCCACACATTCACATAGCCACACAGACACACAGCCACACATTCACATAGCCACATAGCCACACAGCCACACAGCCACACAGCCACACATTCACATAGCCACACAGACGCACATTCACATAGCCACACAGACACACAGACACACAGACACACAGACACACAGACACACAGACACACAGCCACACATTCACATAGCCACACAGACACACAGACACACAGAAGCACATTCACATAGCCACACAGACACACAGACACACAGACACACAGATACACAGACACACATTCACATAGCCACACAGACACACAGACACACATTCACATAGTCACACAGACACACAGACTCACATTCACATAGCCACACAGACACACAGACACACATTCACATAGCCACACAGACACACAGACACACATTCACATAGCCACACAGACACACAGACTCACATTCACATAGCCACACAGACACACAGACACACATTCACATAGCCACACAGACACACATTCACATAGCCACACAGACACACAGACACACAGACACACAGACACACATTCACATAGTCACACAGACACACAGACACACAGACACACAGCCACACACACACACACACACACACACACACACACACATACACACACACTCTCTCTAGAGGAAGATTAACTATCACTGGTATGCGGATTGAAAGTTTTTTTCCCTTAGGCTCATGAGGAAAGAAACACCAAATATCTGAGTGACAGCTATAATTTAATAAAATATATATTAAATTATTTTACAGCTGGTCTTTTATTTTTTATTTTTTGGTTTTTCAAGACGGGGTTTCTCTGTATTGTTTTGGAGGTTGTCCTGGAACTCTATCTGTAGACCAGCCTGGCCTTGAACTCACAGAGATCCTCCTGCCTCTGCCTCCAGAGTGCTGGAATTAAAGGCGTGTACCGCCAACACCAGGCAAAGTTGGTCTTTTTTTAAAAAATACTTTCATTCATATAGGTTTATAATATGATTTATTGAAAACTAATTTCATGAAAGGAAATTTTCTCTCTGCTGGTATGGGTAAGCATATAAAACAATGTATATTCTAATGATCTTCAGAAAATACATTTTTAAGCTGAGAAAGGGAACATTGTTGAGAAGGGGGTTAAGATTCTTGTAATCTGAAACTTGATCATAAGGTATGATCAGTTAGGCTGCAAATGAAGTGATACTCTCTCAAGAGAATCACTAAGCCCTTGAAAACCTTAAATGGAAAATATACTCAGCTAGAATGCTTTCCTGCCCCAATTGGAGATGGTGTAATGATAAACCATTTAGCCACCATCAGTGACAGTTCAACAGTAGTAATCTAAATCCGTGTTGCCAAGGAGAGAAAAGTCATTACACACATGATTTAAGAGTGTTAAGTTTGTCACTATTTTATATAACTAGATTGTTGCCCCCCTTGAAGCAGCAGAATAGTGCTTTGTGAGGTAAACCTTGGGTACAGAAATGAACTAAGATGTGCATCAAACTGGAGTCGGGGATGGCCTTGAGGGTAACACCTCCTTCCTTGTGACAATTTCAATGTGACCTTTCTAGTTGGATGCATCAGTTGGTCATAGGTGGTGTTTGTTACAGGAATGGAGAGGTGATTAACACCAGTGACCATTTCTTCAGGCTCTTGTTCTCAAAAGAGTGAGCTGGTACTGGCTGATAACTAGCAGTCTTAGCTACTAAACCTAGCAACAGGCCCTTTGTAAATGGGCTCTGAAGCTAGGATTTATAGTCCTTTGCCTCTACTCATGGCTGTATGTTATAATAGCGATGGTACCCTTTTATTTAGTCTATCATTGCCGGTTTTTCTGGTTGTCTCAGTTGATAGGCATGTAAGGTAATGCAGAACTTATATGTTAACTATATTTCTTCTGTCTTCATAACTCAAATGAATAACTATCCAACATCTCCCATTCAGCATTCACAGAAACTGGTTAAATGTATAGCCCTTACTCTACTTGGAGCTCCTCATAGGCCAAGTTTCTTAACCAAGCTAGAATACTGTTGAGAGCAGAGCCAAATCTACAGTAATCATCCAATAAATATTTGATAGATGTTTATTAAATTGGTAATGAAAGTTAGCACAAGAATTGGATGCTGAACAGAGCAAGAAAACCCAATGTGATCCAGCCCAATTTAAATGTAAACTGAGCCTGCCTTATTGCTCCTTTTCACTCTGTCCTCACCATGACATTTATGTGCTTGTTTAGTTTGGGGCGACCCATAAGAAGGACCATGAACATTTGACTTGAGAAAGGGAAGTCAGGAAATTGTTCACCTTCTTGATCATTTTGTCAACCCCTGCTTCCCAAAGGAGACATTTATGTAGCCCAATAACTTTCCTAAGCTGAGCTACAGTATATCTTCATGTTTTCTCTCTATATAATTTCTGTAGAAAGCATCCAATTTGCATGCCTTTTACAGGAGGAAATAATCGTGGAAGAAACTTCTAATTTTATGTGTTCACATGTGAAATGCAGGGAACTGAAATGCCAAAGTCTTCAGTAAATACAAGATAAAAAACACTGTATTTTTAGGAAAAAGAAGATGGAGTGAGAGCAAGGATAAAAGAAATCACAAGAAATTTATATGAATTTTTATATTGTTACATGTAAATGCCTATACTATGAATAATAAATAATAAGTAAACGTGCAATGTTCCAATTACTAATGACATAGGGGTATTAATAGAAGAAATTACTGCTATATTGTAGCAATTTGATCAGGGTAATAAGGAAATGTTAGTTTATGAAAGACTGAAGCACTTTAAAGAATATTCACAAAACCAGTGGTATAACAATGACATACTTTAGGCTGATAAAAAAACAGTGCTATAAATCACATGTTACTTGGAATTATTCCAATGGTTGTAAGTTTGTTAAGAGAACTTCTATTTGCAAGTTAAATGCCATAAATATGAGTATTATATTCATTTTTTGACTTGATTCATTTGCTCATAAATTAATTATGACCCCTGTGAGAGGCTTCCCTTTTTCAGACTCACCATTCTTGTTATTCTTGGGGATTTCCACTGTCCCTCCATGTCATTCCCTTTCCTAGAGCGCTTAGTACCTCTGGGTTTGGTATCCTGGCTGGTGACAATACAATTTAGCATTCATTTATAGTAAAAGCATTGTACATGGCCATAAACCAGTGATTTAACCCAGAAATGGTGTTCTGCTTTTGTTGAGATGACAAAGCAAACGTCTTTACATAAGAATTTTCCTTGTTTCACATTATAAGTTTCACCTTGAGAATTCATCTCAGCCTGGTTTTAATTTTGTTCAAGGACAGGACAATAAAGTCAGGGTGAGAAAGCGTCCTACGGGGAACTGTGACTAGCAGGACAGAGGTTTCGAGACCCAGTGCAATGGTAGTAGGGTAGGGCCTGAGCTGGAGCACAGGAAGAGAACTGAACAAGGGTGATTTGTCTCCCTCTGCCACTCATGCTTCAAGCATCATGAGTATGGTACGTGTCTGAAGCTGTGTCTTTAGCTGACAGGGCACATTATGTTTAATTGTGAAGCAGGACTTTAATAAGATGCAGCACCTGAAAGAAAGTCCAAAGCCTGAACATTGTAACACCCAGGTGGTAGGATGCATGCATATGACACACACACACATGCACGCATGCACGCATACACACACACACACTCACATGCACACACACGCTTGCATGCACACATACACACACTTTTGCAGCTTTTAAGGCAATATCCCAATTTACATTGAAAAGTTATTTTTCTCACTGTATGCATTATATATTTTATAAAGTAGAGTCAAACATTCTCTTTGAAAGATGATACAAAGGACCTGATAACAGTTTTACAAATGAGCTTTTGCTTTGGACTTGTGAGCGTACTTCAGTCAGGCCTTCTGAACAATGTATGCAAATCCGTCTTGGTAAGGATTGGGTGTAAGCCCTCTCTGTCCATGGCATGAACATGGAGCCTCTGTCAAGGCTGCCTCCAGAGAAAGAGACAGCCCTGCAAAAGTCTGACTTCACAACTCCTTAAACTCTTGTTAACTGGTTAGAAGTTGTCTGCTTATCTGTGATGTAAATATGTTAATATCCCTCTCAGTACATCTGGGAGATTTGAATGCCATAACTCCGACTTTAGTACCTAGATTTGTTCAGTGACACAATTGCTGTCCCGTGGCTTGGGGGGATCTGTCTATGCACTGTGCATATGGGGGGGGGGCTGCAGTAAGTTCACAACAATGCCGAGCATGGAGGTAGAAGCATAGAACCACCCAAGGAAACAAACTTGGCTGTATTGCTGTCTTTTTCTAAGCTCTTGCTTGTTTATTTGTTTATTTATTATAACACTGGGATTGAAATCTGGGTCTCCTGTATGATAGATAAGTATTCTACCACTGAGTTATATTCATAGTCCTTCATTATTTTTCAGTTTACTCTCTGTGCTTCTGTTAATCAATAATGGAAAAAATGGAGTCTCACTGAGAATAATGAGGAAACAGCATTGTGATCTTTTCAAAGTTCTTCAAAATGCTCACAATCTCCATAAGTGTTTAGCTTTATAATTGATGGAAAACCAACAAAGAATTATAAATGCTATGCGACTTGCATTTATCGATGGACAGGTTTTGTTTTGTTGAAATTAGCTCTCTTGGGGTTAGTATAACTATATTCTAGGTATTGATTTTGCTCAAGCAGTTCACGCTTAGACTCTGGTTTCTATGGAGACCTTTGCTCTAACGGGTATATAACTGCTTCCTCACCTTTTCATTTCCTGAAATAGCACCAAGTACAGTATCTAAATTTTGACTAATATAAATCAAAGCACATGCCTTTCCTTTCCGTAAAGTCCACCGTTTCAACACGTGCAAGATCTTTTTTTTTTTTTTTTTTAATGCATTAGACATCTGTTACGGCTAATGGGGATAAAATGTCATGTGTTAAAAACAATGAAACTTATTAAAAGCAGTGCACATTTTAAATATTTATAAATTAAATTAGAAATGTGTAAGGCAACGTTCAAGAGATGAATATGCAAACTACATGAAAGCAAACAGGCTTGTAAAATGATTATGAATATGTACAGCACTGGAAGATTATATTCCCAGATACTAGCTTATCGTTTTTAAAAAATGTTGATCGTTACCCACTTTCCACATGGCTGTTCCTGCTTTCCACGCACTGTAGCTTTCTTGGGTCTAATAGGAACCAAACCTGGAGGATTGTTTAAAAATATGGAGTTTCACTTGAAATGGTAAGTACATTCCTGACTAATAAACGACTGAACGGAAGTATAAACTATTGAGTGTTATTTTCGAATATGTATCTGTGCATGCGTGTGTGTGTGTGTGTGTGTCTATATAATAGTGGGTAAACTCAGCT
Organism: Mesocricetus auratus; assembly: GCF_017639785.1. Classification (NCBI taxonomy): domain Eukaryota; kingdom Metazoa; phylum Chordata; class Mammalia; order Rodentia; family Cricetidae; genus Mesocricetus; species Mesocricetus auratus. The sequence continues at coordinate 81,420,943 of NW_024429186.1, forward strand.
ATGTTCTAAAAGGAACTCCCCTCACATTTTCCATTCCAAAGTCATTGCAATTAAAGGGCATATTGATAAGAGCTTATTCTTTAAAAAAATGTAAGTGCTTGTTTAATATTGAATTTAATCCTTATCTTTCTAATTTCGACAATATTTCTGGGGGAGAATCATTAGAGTATATATTTTATTAAAGGAAAATTTGAAAATGAAAATTACCATCTTCTCAAAAATAGTTTTCTTTAACATAAAAGAATTTTAAAAAATTAGTTAAGCTAAACTAGGCTGTTGGAAGCAAGATAGTGGATGTCCTAAGGACAAATGGGCAGTGATCAGAGTATCTCTAGAATGCAGGAGGGCTGCCTTTTTTCTAGTGGCCACAGAAAATGTTGCAAAATCCATCACCTCAGAATTTTAAATCTTGAATTACAAGGTTTTAGAATGAGGAAGCAGGAATTCTCAGTTTTGCTCTTCAAACTGAGAGTGCTGCTCACAAATTGTGTTAGGATTTTCTGGTTACAAAAGCATTAGAGGAAGCATGGCAATGCTAATAAGCACAAAATAATATCCCTCTAATATATTTATAAATAGAAGTATAAATAGATGTAGAATGTCCTAGATGAAACTGAAATAAATTATGTTTCACAACTTGCTTTATACAATATTTTCTTATTACTTACTGATACTATCTATAGAACAAAGTGTTGTTATGTATGTATACTTTTTAGGATTGTATCAGTTTTAAATAAGATCTCATAATTTAGACAGCTAGGTTATCTTCCCTATTTCATTGTAAACAATACTGAGTTACATACTTTGTAATCCAGTCTCGAGGCATTCATAGTCTGAGATCCATAGGCTAAATTTTTGCAATGAAATTTTACCAAAAGCTGTAAGAATCCACAAAAACTTATAATATTTTAAAATACTACATATGTCTTTCTGATCAGAGCCAAGGTTTAAAAAGTGTTCAAGAAGCCTTTCAAACCTTTTTCTTGAACTGGAAATTGCCTGAATTGAAGCAACCCTTGAATCTCTTCAAGAGGAAGGAGCTGTGCTCCCAGAGAAAATTCTGTTTTTCTCATTGAGCCAATGACCCTCATCTAATCAATGAGTGTTCTGTAGGTTTTCCGAATTGCAATTCCAGACGCCTTCTTTTCTACCACTGTCTGAGCTGCTGGTCTTAGTAATTATTTTCAGGCTGATACACTTGTGTGGGTCCAAAGCTGGGGAAAAACTACAGCCCTCCTATGCTTGTTTGCAATATAATCAAAGACATGGGCACTAACCTAAAAACCCATTCCATGACAAAAGATGGAAACCTTCAATAACAATCATTAACACAACGTAAGTTCCAAGGAAAAGATACCAGCAACAAAATAGGCAGGAGCTACCAAAATACTATGGAAAAGGAAGGGAAATCAATTTTTAAGAGGTTTTAGTTAGGACTAAAATATTTGAATACACACAATACATTCTGAAATATATATGAAGACATTCTGATGGAATATTTGGGGGTATATGCATATAAGCATGTGTAAATCAAACAATAGATGATGAGTTTGAATTAATAAGCAGAAAGCTGAGAGTGTTCAGGGTAAAATCCCCGAGGTCTGGACTGAGATATGGTGCATATTTTCATGTGGATGCAATTTAGAGAGATTTTTCTTGTTTTGTTGTATAACGTTTTTGAGTCTGGGGCATTTTTCAGCCTGTTTCATATTAACATTAGTAGCAGTTCATTATACTTGACGAAATGTAGTATAATAATGAGTGTGATATTTAATTTTTTGCTCTGCTATTCTGAAGCAAACAGTATCACATATATTATATATACATGTGTACAAACACACACACATATGCGTATTAACAGCTCATATGCTCTGATTTTGATAGGCTTTAGTGAGATCAGGTAAATGAATGGTGATGAAAGAGATGATGAGGTGTGTTCAATAGTCTCCAGTGAGCACAACCACTACTTGTCACATGCTTGCTTAATAGAGCCACAACAATTCTGCGGCCAAAGCTATGAATCCATCATTAGGATGTCTGAAATTGGGTATTTTTCTGTCCAGAAAGTATTAACGCATTTCAGAAGGTCATTCTTCATCAGCCCTCAAATGGGATGCATGAGGATGAATCAAAGATTTTAAGGGAGCGGGATCCTTTAAAGCTCTTCTTTCTGGGCATATTATCATATAAATCACTACTTCTGAAAATAGTTTCCTATTTTTAAATGCTGAGAGATTATTTGTAAGTAAGGTCAACCTTATATAAAAGAAAAGTAAAGGCTGTTACTTACTCAGCTTGAAAATAAATCCAAGTTAAGGGGTACAAGCAGCTGCTATTTTTCAGAAATACGTAATGTATTCATGTCAGGATGCAGAGGGCCTATGTGAAGGAACATAAAATCAGACACCAGAATTAAAAGTACCATAAACGGCAAATGCGGCACAGGATGACTAAGGATGTGACTTGGGACCCATGTTCCCTTTCTGATGCTTCAAAAAGAGGTCTCTGACCTGTGGATCCTGTCCTTTCTAAGAGAGGTGGCGGGTGCCATTTCAACATCTCGAAAACCTAAAGCAAAACATAGCCATACTGCCCCCGTTTCCAGGGGACTGGACACAGTGGGTTGCACTTCTGAGATTTCATTATTGGTTTAGAACAGGGACATGTAAGGGGTTGGCACTGGAAAGACCCGCCTTTGTCAACGGTCATTAGCAGCATCACTTCCAGACCGTGTTTCTAGGAGATTTCCCCACCAATTGAGCTGTCGCATTCCTGTGATGTATGAATGTTTTATTTTTCACATAAAAACTCCTGCATACAAATCTTATAGATCATCTCAGTAGTGTAAGGTTTACAATTGCATTCCTAGTGACTGTAGATTATTATCTTATGTGTCAAGCACTGCATCAAAGTTTCTACACCCTGCCATACAAACAAGGTCAGGGTGGAAGGATATCCCAATGGCTATTTCAGGGTTTACCATAACTGTGACAAAGTAACAGCTCACATTCACAAAACACTTGAAGAAGAATTATAGAAAAAAGTATGTTTCGGGTATTTGTGGATGATTTCTTAAAATTGGGTATTTATATTTTTATCATCGTTGCAAGGTCAAAGGATCATAAGTAATATTTAAGGTTTTGAAATTTTCAATTTTGAAGTAACTGTAGGTTTCCAGGACAATGCATATGCATAAAAGAAGAATATTATTTTTTGCCCTGGCAGCTCTACTTAAGTAGAATGATAGTCTAATCCTTTCTCCATAAACTCCATCCCTCTGATTTGGTCACTGGAATCTTTGAAACTTTGGCTTTGCTTTTTTTGTAGATGACTGAACTGGGAAAATTGTTATACTCCTTTATTCTATACTTCCCTTTGTATTCAATAAAAATTCTATCTATATTCTAAGATTATTCTGTGGTCTTTAAATTGTTATGTAAAGAACTCAACGCAGTGTTTAGAACACACATTATCCAAACACTATGAGACTCAGTATGATCATCTAATGCAAAATCTGACTCATCACAAATATAAAATCAGATTTTAGGATGATTGGAAGAAGTCCCAGTGTTACCTGTAATAAAAAAAGCAGGGTGATTCATTGATTCACACAGACATGTTTACCTGATAGTCTTGACTTCCATTCTTCACTAGATGTTTGATCCATTTCCATATCCTCATAGGAATTTTTTCCCTTTTGAAGACTGGAAATCATAAAAAGAAAACCCTGTCCATAACAGCTGCATTGAGGTCATTTACATTTGTTGGTTGCAGGTGGAAATCTCCTTCACAGAGCCCTAAATAGAAGGTTGTAAAATGTGGCCTTTGAGGGAGCCAGACCATACCAGTCTTTTGTATAATTTATCATCCACAAAACATGTTAAGTTGCTTTTGATCTTTGATGGCAATATCTTTCAAAGTGATGTGGTACTTATATGTAGCCATCAGTGTTTTGGTTTTTCTTTTTTAAGGAATTCTAATATCCTGCTGTTTTCAATGGTGGGTAGAAGGAATATTCAAGATGGCAAAATGACAGTTCAATTTAACAGAGAGACTTTAGGTCTTGTGGAAATCCAACTATGAAGATTAAATAAGAAAAGGTATGTGGATGTTGCTTTGAAAAAACATAACACTAATCAGACATGAGATTTTTTATCAGGTTCATTCCCAAGATGCCATATCTGTCAACTTTTGTCTTCACCAACTATTAAATATTAATTGCCTTTTGCTAAATTTAGGATAGAGTCTTACTAAATATCAACCACAGTGGTGTCTAGATTAACAGTCACACTCTCTTTGTATTTTCTTATGCTGGATCAAGGAATGTATCACAGGAACAGTATGAAAAACTGGGTATCATTTAGCAAGCTGTGGTAATTTGTAGGCTTTCATTTGTAGAGACTTGAAGTCTTTCCATCCCTCTGCTATTTTATCCCTGCCACTTCATACTGCTCTGCTCCTGTCCATCTCTTCCCTCCCCACATTTGGTTTTGTGCTTCAGATTCAGAGAAACCCCAAAGTCAAAACAAAATGGTGAGAACTGCTGACTCCTGTTCTGTAACCATCTTTTAAAACCAGTATTCACAGGATACATGGTGCTTTCCAGCCTGGGCTCTGAATTCCCTTAAAATACTGGCAAAGTTCATGAAACTCTGAATGAGTGTGAGCTGATCTACAGATATCTAGAAGAAAATCTCACTTTTCTAAAAGCATCAGAACAAATATTATTTAACAAAATAGTTTCGACTTTAAGCCATTTGCATAGTACTTAGCATTTAATAAAGTTCTGCTATCTCTGTTTTGTAAAAATAAAATAGTGATCTAATTTATATTTTGTTTTGAGTGGATCCTGTGAATTTTAAAATGTAGGTACATTTTCTAGCACCATATGTGAAATGAATCTTTGGCTACACTGCCTTTGAAGTTCCTCTTGAAGCTGTCAATAAGAAGAAAAGGTGTTTTAAGAGTTTGCTCATTGCTTGGGGCATGAAGGAGGCAGGAGAAAGAGGAGGGGAGAAGAGGAGGGGGGAGGAGAACACGAAGGATCAGTAAGATTGAGTGGGGAGAGGAATAGAGGAGAGCAAGAAAAGAGACACATCAATAGAGGGAGTCACTATAGGCTTAAAGAGAAATCTGGCACTAGGGAATTGTACAGAGGTCCACAAGGATGACCCCAACTAGGAACCTAAGCAATAGTGGAGAGGTTACCTTAAATGTCCTCCGCCTATAATGAGATTGATGGCTACCTTAAATGCCATCCTAGAGCCTTCATCCAGTAGCTGATAGAGAAGCAAAGCAGAGATCCACAGCTAAGCACTGAACCAAACTCCTGGAATCCAGTTTCAGAGAGGGAGGAATGACCAACAAAGGGGTCAAGACCATTCTGGGAAAACACACAGAAACAGCTGACCCGAGCAAGTGGGAACTCATGAACCTCAGTCTGACAGCTGGGGAACCAGCATTGGACCAAACTAGGCCCCCTGAACATGGGTGTCGGCTAGGAGCACTGGGCAGTCTGTGGGGACGGCCTCTGGTAGTGGAACCAGGATGTATCCCTAGAGCACAAATGGACATCAGGAGTCCATTTCCCATGGAGGGATACTCTCTTAGCCTAGATACACAAGGGAGGGCCTAGGCCCTGCCCCAAATGATTTAATAGATTTTAATGATCCCTCATGGAAGGCCTCACCCTCCCTGGTGAGTGAATGGGGGATGAAAAGTGGGGGTTGGTGGGAGAATGGGAGAATGGGAGGGAGAAGGATCTTGGATTGATATATATAATAAGGTTGTTTCTAATTTAAATAAAATTTATAAAAATAGATTTTTTTCTCATTAAATTGAATCTCAGTATTTTTAGAACTTCATTATACACTTTCTATGAAGTGTTTTTCATAATGGAAATGCTGACACATGTGATAATAGACACCAATGCAGGGGTATTAACTGTATGTTCGTGCACACTCTGTGTATAATAGTTGAACATTTGGTTTGATTTTCAGTACTAATTTTGTCAGAATCTGCCTTTGAGTTGGGCAATGAACAGTAAGGCTGCTCAGTCTGAACATTTCTCTGTAGATGGAAAAGCCTCTTGATTGTTTTTACTTTTCTTGGAAAGCTTAATTATGTCTTTCAAATATGATTTCATTTAAATCTTTTTATGGTTTGCATGTCTGAATACTAATAGTAATCTGATATTGATGGAGAACTGAGCTTGAGACCAAAAGTCAATTTTTGTCTGTAGAAGGTATGTGAATGAATTGCCTTCAAGCAACATCTAAAATGATATTTAGACTCAAAATTATCAAATAACTTTAAGATTTCAAAAGCTAATTACTGCAGTATTTTAGAACTGACACCATTAGTCCCTTTTAAGCTAGTAGAAGATTTTAAAACTCAGTGCTCTATGATATTTCATTAATGTTCATGTAGAAGATAAAAATAAAGCAACTTTGTAATACTGTGTGTCCATACATACTAAAGAAGTTTTAGTTGAAAGTACATTGACTGTACAGATTATACACAGAAAAAAAAACAAAATAAGAGCACATTTAGAGTATCCAAACATGGTAGGTAGTATATTGGTTTTAATGTTGGGCTATGGATAATTTTGTCTTGGTATTAGGATTAAGTCATTCCATTTTTCAGAGTCTGTGATCGTTACAAGGGTTTAAACTGTGTAGTGATTATGAAAATGCTTTAAAGGGTATTTCCTTTGGTGACATGAAGAAATCTTCAAAGAGCAAAACACTTATAAAATGTAACAGCTTAAGTCATGGTAGTAACGATGTAGTAACGTTTTAGTAACGATGAGAAATGGCTTTCCATTTAGAAGTTCCTTGGCACATTTACTTCAGAAGAGAGATTCCGTGTAGGAACAGCATGTGTCTGCTATGATCATAGCAGAGAATGTTAAAATAGCAGAAATGATTAAGCTTGATGGTTGGCTACACTCACTAAGACCCAAGGGTGTTGATGGCCCTTAGTCTACATATTTTTTCTTTCAAAATTTAAAGGTTTTCAACAACACATAGACTTTTGAATTCTGTATTTCTTTTTCCTTATTCAGTATTTTACTTGTTCTATTTATTTATTGTATTACTTTATGTGGATGGGTGAGTCTGTGCATCACGGGCATGCCGTGTCTACGAAGGCCAGAAGAGGGCGTCAAGTCCCCTGGAACTGGGCCTGAAGTTGTGAACCACTATGTGGGTCTGGGAATAGAAATGGGCTTTCTGAAAAGCAGACAGTGTTCTTAACCACTGAAACATCTGCCCAACCTCACACTTTAAATAAAAAAATGGTATGTATTTGCCAGAAGGACTTGAATGAATAGATATTTATATGCTCTTAATGTTAAACCTATTCACATGATCTCTAAAAAGTCAACATTTGATTAAACAAATAAATAATTGGATAGTTAAGCATGGGAATTTATTGACCAAGTGGATAATATGAGCAACACCATTTGATGAGCTGGGAAATAACTACCTGTTTTCCTTTCACATATTAAAATAAATAATTATTAAAGTATCTTAAAACACAACTTATACTAGCCCATGGTAATACAAACCTTACAAAGAGGAACTAAGAACATTTCATTTTAGAAGTGCTGGGGATTGAACCCAAGACCTTGAATGATGTACATAAGCACACTACCACTGAACTTCAACCTCAGCCTTTCAACTCAGTTCAGTTTAATAAAGGTTCTAGAGTGTTAGAAAACTACCCTCCTCTTTTTGTTGTAATTTTGTTATATTTTTTCTCTTTTCAGTTTATTCTGACATTCTTATGGCAGAGGTAGAAAATATCCTGTTGGAAAGACATAGCTGAAAGGATTTTGGGAAAGGAGGCTAATTGTAGATCTTGCCTAGTCCCAGGGAAAGAAGTAGAAGAAAAGGTTTTAAAAGATTTAAGCATGAATAACAGTTAGCTGACTTGACTGCATTTAAATACACAAAGTATGCAATGCTGTGTTAAATATATCCAAAGAGATTTACTAATAATTACTATATTTTATAATATAGTGTCAATGTCATTAGTCACATATTAATGCTAAATGTATGTAATCTATTCTAAAGGTCTTTTAAAGAAACTTCTAATTCACTTTTAGGAAGCAGATTTGGCACTCAAAAGTCATGGCACCTCTCTATTATTCATCTAAAGATGTAAGGAGACATAATTCTAAATGTGAACTAATATCCACTTCAAACTTTATTCGATCATTCATAAATACCCAGAAGATAACTTTTCAAATATATTCAACTAAGAAACACGGAATACATTGAAACAAAATGAAAACGGCTAACAGTGAAGACATTATTATTTCACTAAAATAGAATAATACTAAAATGATTATGATTTACTGACCTATTCATATAGCATCAGGAACGTATTTAAGATAGATTTCTGTCAGACAGCTCCCAATGGCACCAATACCTACAGTACCTATCTCAAATGTAAAATGAGTTCAGTTAGTACATTACATTTTGTAGCTTTTGTTCTTAGTTGATGTTAAGTACTCAAAAATACTTGAGCCTTAATATCAACTTGAGAAATGTGCAGTAAGCTTTCTTTAGATGTGTACATAACCACGATGAAAATAAAAGTGAATTAAATGCACTATTAAACGAAGGGGAGGCTCCCTTGGAGGGAAATGCCCTGGATGCTGACCAGAGTAGTTGATCCTGCAGTGTAGTTGAAAAGGAATGGGAACTGATAGAGCCTCGGGAGGAATTCTGCCCCCTTGTGTACTGTAAGGACTGTCTGTGTTTGTCATCAGGTGATTATCACAGAGAAAACATTTTGAGAACACCGTTTGCAATGTAATCTTTTTTGAATAAAGGAAGCGCTGAGCTGGGCATCGGTAAAGGAATGAGATTATGTTGTGGATACATTGGCATGGTAGTAATGTACAGCAACGGAAGTCCCCTCTAATATTTAAAGTGAATGAAGGGCTTATTCCATAATTCTGACTGAGAAACAACAATGTCCAAAAGTTTTCCAAATTTGCTACATGTATTGAATTTCCAACTGCACGGGAAATAAAAGAGCAGAAGGAAATAGATGAAGATTCTATTAATATTAGCAGTGGGGGCTTATTTAATTGTTCACTTCATTTTAAAGCTTTTAATTTACATTTTGCAGTCTTTCTAGGATGAGCATATATAATATTCCTATGCTATTAGTATTCGAGCATATGGCATAGCATCGCACTGTGCAAGCTTGCTATGACTTCGTTTTGCTAGTGCGTAATTGTGAGGCAAAAGCAGCCGGCCTTTTCTTCTTCGGACTTTATCATTAGAGTGAACGTTTCCTCACTTACCCAGGTCTATCATAAAGACCCAACTACAGGGGTTACTAGGTCTTTCTGATGGAAGAACTTGGGAGTAACAGAGTCCGGGAAGGCAGATTCCCAGAACAATCAGCTTTCAGTTTCACTTCGACCTGCAGGCATTTTCAAAGCCTTAAAACAAACTTCTCCTTTTAGCCTTTTGTCTTCCCAAGAGTCCCTGCCTGACTTAAGACTGAAAGGAACATTCCTGCCCAGGATTTAAGACTTTTTCAGGCTCGCACGGTTACCCTAGCTCTTTAGGAGGCTGCGCTCTTTCCCCTAGGAGGCCTTTGGAGGCGCTAATCTTAAAGCCCCCCAGAGGGTGGGAAGTGTACCCGGAGGAGCCCTCCCCCACCCTTCCCACCCCAAGCAGGAGCGATTGGAACAGGGTTTAATTCTGAGCAAAAGGCAGAATGATGATTTTTACTGAATGGACTGCTTTTAGCTCGGAAACATTCTGCTTGTGACAAGGTAGGGTCCTCCTGACACCAAGATGAGGGGTGTGGGTGGGGGTGTCACAGCATCCGGGGTTGGGGGCGGGGGCATTGAGGGAGTGAGAGCGACCCTTCCCAGAGGTTGCATTTGTGAGTTGGCCCTACTTCACTGCAGTCCTCTTTGCCTGTCCTCCACCTGTCTGAGCCGGGGCTGAGTTTTCGGAACCCAGAGGTGGTAGCAGGAAGGCGGATCCCCACCCCAACCCCCTGGGCTTTAGGTGAGCTCACCCGCACCGGCCCCAGTGAAGCCCCTGCTGGAGAAGGCGATGGGGCCGCAACGAATCGTGCGTGAGAAAAGGTTCTATTTTATTATTTTTTACGTTTTGAAGGGAGCAAGGAGGAAGCCCAGAAAAGGTCCTTGGAGGAGCGAACCGGTTTCCCGCCCGCCCCCTCCACTAGCGCCTTGACCTCGGGGAGTCCCAACTGGCCCAGCAGAAACCCTTTGGTGCGCGATCCCCAGCACTCGGGCTGCAGAGCTGCCCGAGTGGGGATTTTGCCATCTCAATCCCAGGCTCAGAAGGCCGGCGGTCCTTCTGCTTTTCCAACGCTCCCCCTTCAACTGGGGGTTGGGGGGCCCTCTTCGGCCCTGCCCTCCACACTTAGTGGGTCTCCGTTGTCTCGCTACTCTGCAGAAGCTCCGTCATGAAGGAAATGTAGACGATGGCCAAGCGGAGGGTCTCGATCCTAGACAGCCTCTTCTCATAAGCGAAGGTGGGCACCTTCCTGCGCAGCCGATCGAAGGCCTCGTTTAGGTTGAACATCCTCTTCCTCTCTCGAATGTTGGCGGCCTGGCGCTGGGCGTAGGTGATGACCCTTTTCCTTTTGGGGCGGCCCAGCAAGGATGCTACTCTCTCGCGTCCCTCTCCCTCCTCTTCCTCGTCCTCCCGGTCCTCATAGATCACTTCGCTCCCCTCATCCTCCTGGTCTGTTTCCTCAAACTGCGAGAACTTCCTGGGTCTTCTCCCTCTGAAGCCCAGCGTTTGGTCCCCCAAAGGGACCCCAGGTGGGAAGTCACAGAGAAGAGGGTGTCTCGGAGAGACCAAAGAGAGATCTGCGACGAAGTTCAGCATGGTACTGTCCAAGTAGCTCTCAGGATAGGTGGCCATCACTCAGTGTCGATGTCATCGATTTTCTTGCAAGAAGGGCATAGCTGTGGATGGGGCTTCTTAATGGCCTCCACTCTTTTGGGGTATCATCACCAGACGCGAGGAGACATTAGCATTTATAACCAAGCCTAAAGGATTATTCGCAGGGAGAGGCAAGGTTAGGGCAACATCCTTTTCTGGAAGCTGATAGAAGATGACAAGCTTGAGCACTCCTGGAAGGCTCGGGCCAACAGGCTTTCAGGTTCTAAGCATTTTTCCCCTGTAGCACCAGTCAGGGAAGTTCCTTCTTGGCAGCAACCCCCAGTTCTTACCTGCTGTGCTTTTTGTGTCTGGTCTCACCACTGTGTCCAGCCAATGTTCTCCTGGTCACTTTTCCCATGCAGGTCTTTAATTTCGGTTTGGGTCTTTAAAGCCCAAATCTTTCCACTGCAATGGCTTCTCCTTGACTTCAGGAGAGGAGTCCCGAGTCTTGTCGCCATTTGCCAATGGATGCGAAACCAGTGCATGCGCTTTTAATGATGTCCAGAAGAGGGGCCCTTCCTGCCAGGGGTCGAGGGGAGCTGTTTGTCTGGTATCCCAGTGAAGCGGCTGCTGAAAGGCAAAACCTTCCATTAGCTTAAGTAAGCATGGCCAGGGGGCCCAAGCACATTCCCCAGTGTCTCTGTTGGAACCCGAGTTTTTTTCTCCTTCTATGGCATCGCAAACAACTCACTGCCTGGTTACCGACACTGACTTCTGAAGTCGGCTTGGATACAATCAGCCTGACAATTGAGATACTTGACTTTATTCTCCTGGCTTTATCCTCTACACTGGGGGGTTGGATTTGAGGGAAAATGTTATGGTGATAATGAAATAAAAAGACTTGGAACATTTACTGTATATGCCCTTTACTGTGTTATTGCTCCTTAGGGGGCAAAGCAACACCGTCCTTTTGTGTGGTGCCCTCTTCCTCCTGAATCCACAAACCTCCTTTGAAAAATACGATTTAGCTTCAATAATCCAGAGAACAGTTCACCCTCTGCTGAGGAGTCAGTCTTCGGACTTTTAAATTGCCAATCAAGTATTTGTTCTTGAACAAAGGAACATTCAATGCTTTGATCTGTGCTACTCCTCATTCATTTGAATCCTGTAGTAAGGTTTAAGATGGAAAACAGTACCTTACTGAATTCTTCTTAAGGGAAAGTTGGAGGCTAGCCACAGAAATAGAAGACATTGTAAATTTGATATACTAAGAACGAAGTTTTACTGACTTTTGTACATCCCGAATTTTCACACAGAAAGTCCATTTTTACACTTTTTGGTTTATTGATGACTGTAGATAATTATGCAGTGTAGAGATCTGTAAAAAAACTCATAGGCATTTTCAAAGATATGACAGAAGAAACAGCAGCAAATATATAAGTGGAGACTCTCTGATTTCAGGGAGAATCAGGAAAGATGTAGGTTCTTTTCTAAGGGAATCACTTAGTACATTGGACAGCTCCCAAAACCAGCTTTCACCCAGTGTGCATCCCCTCTTCTGGTTAACTCACCTCCCAGTAAGTCGCCAAAACAAGGGTTTCTAGTGTGCAGAGCAGGGTGATTATAGATGACAGCAACATTAAAACAAAAGCGTATTTCTGCCACAAAGAAGCAAACAGATTCTTACAGAGATAACATGTTTAGTGTGGTTTAAATGTTAGTATATACATATATAGAGTTACTACATGTTACTCCATCAGTAAGTTTTATGACCTTATGTATCCGTTAAAATACTTTGTTAGAATGCAGCATAATCTTGAATTCTCTTTGTTTATTTGTTTTGATCCCCAGATCCAGGGTCTACTTTAAAGTGTCCTTCTTTAATAGATTTCCCTCTTCCCTTGTTAGGATTTACTCTTCATCCCCTTATTGATATTGTGATAATTCTGGTGACAGTATAGCTTTCCTCTGAGATATGATAATGGGAAAAGGATTTTTGTCATGATTACCCACTTGGTTTATTCCTATTATATTAAAGAATGATCGGAAAAGAAAAACCTCAAAGTGTGCAGCTCAGTTGCTAGAGAGCTTCTCTAGTATGCAGAAATCCCTGGATTTGATTCCCAGAACACATCAGCTGGACATGATGGTGCGGAGCTTTGGTACTGGCATATGAGAGGTAGAAGCAACAGGGGGAGCAGGGATTGGAAGTTCAAGGTCATCCTCAGGAATACAGTAAGTTAGAAACCAGTTAGGGAAAAATGAGGCCCAGAAGGGGGAGGAGAAGGCATAGAAATACCCACAATGGTTGTGGAATCAGTAAATGAGAGAAATGAGTTTTTTTATTGACAACTATATTCTGCTGATTACTGTTTTACTTAACAGGATATTAAATAGTTGTATAAACCTGTGTTATTTATCATCTATGGATTTTCTTATAGTCATCATATCTGATCCAAGAACAAGTCAGTCCAGACAGCAAAAACAGACTACTCAGTGAGAAGAAATATAATAAAAAAATTCAACTTAAATTCAGTGAAACAGATCCAAATCTGTGATTCAACTCAAGGAGAGACTTTTTTTCGACTAAAATCTTCAGTCAAGAAAATGAGTGTTTTTAAAACCATATAACATCCAGCACTGGGCTGAAACACTAGTTTTAAAATGATATAAATTTAGAAAGCCAAATATATATATATATATGTGTGTGTATATATATATATGCATATATATCAACAGTTTATAATCCACATGAAACCCTTGGTTTGTGTCACTGTAATTTATCTTGTGAGACTCTAATCATTCTGACACAATTAATACCCAAAACATTAGTAATCTGTTACAATGACTGATTATTTTTACTTACAATTATGAAGTGTACAAATAAACACAATGGGCTTTTCCTGATTACTTTTAAATATTTTAAAGGCTTTGTGTGACTAAGAGTAAATCTGCACAGTAGACTGAATTAATTTTAAATAGTTCATCCCATAAGAAAGTGTGTTTCTCTTTTATTTCAAGACTTCAAAGTTAATAATGAAACATTAAATAAAACTCCCCAACTGTTGCTGAAAGCAATCTAAATTTACCAGGTTAAGTTCCTCTGTCTTCTTGGGGTATAGTGCATATATATATATATATTAAAATCTATATAAGGATTGCTAGAAGCTTTGCTTGGAGTCCTTCAAAATTCAACATGAAAATGAGTCAGTTGTGTTTGTGTACACAATGTATCTCTATTGAGCATCTCCAGTAGCATTTTATTTTTACTGATTTTGTAAATTCAGAATCAAAGCAAAATTCAAGGCATCAAGCAACTTGAGCAATAATTCTCAAGGGTCCTAGAGGGGGTTTAAAAATGTCAAGTAAAGAAAGGTAGATTGAAAAAACTCAAAGAACTAAGGTAAATAAAGAGTTCTCTCAAACCCGTAAAAATTCTCCCTTCCCTCTAGTTTATACTCCTTCACTTGTACTCCCAAGTGTTATTCACCTGATAAAGGGTCACATGATGAGAAGTAAGACAAGGGTAAATGATTGTCATGATCCCAGGAGATTGTCCTAAAGCTGTTTCTCCTAGCTGTCATGAAGAGTTTTGTGCCCCCTTTCTATTCAATTTAAAATCTGCATTACTGTGGCAATGGCTGATTTATAGATAGAGATGTTAATATACTTTCTAGTTACAGTTTATATAATTTATATTCTAGTTATACTTTTTATGTTCTAGTTATATATAAGTATGTTTTATATATATATATCACATTTCTAGTTACATTCTACTTAACTATATTTAAAGTAAGCTTGCACCCCACATCTGACAGAGGGCTAATTTCCAAATTTTACAAAGAACTCAAGAAGTTAGTTTCCAAAACACCAAATGATCCAATTAAAAATTGGGGTATAGAACTAAATTCTCAATAGAGGAATCTAAAATGACTGATAGACACTTAAGAAAGTGCTCAACATCCCTAGCCATCAGGGTAATGCAAATCAAAACAACTCTGAGATACCGTCTTACTCCTGTCAGAATGGCTAAAATCAAAAACACCGAAGAAGACAATTTATGCTGGAGAGGATGTGGAGAGAGGGGAACACTCCTCCACTGCTGGTGGGAGTGCCAACTCATACAGCCACTTTGGAAATCAGTATGGAGATTCCTCAGGAAAATGGGAATCAGTCTCCCACAAGACCCAGCAATTCCACTGTTAGGCACATACCCAAAAGATGCACATTCATAAAATAAGGACATCTGTTCCACTATATTCATAGAAGCATTCTTGTAATAACCAACACCTGGAAGCAACCTAGATACCCCTAAACTGAAGAATGGATAGAGAAAATGTGGTATATTTACACAATAGAGTAATACTCAGTGGGAAAGGAAACAATGGAATCTTGAAATTCCTGGGCAAATGGATGGCACTAAAATAAACCATCCTGAGTGAGGCAATACAGTCACAAAAAAAAAAACATGGTATGTACTCACTCATATGAACAGGGGAGTGCCGGTCTACAATACCACTACCAGAGAGTCTGGGAGGGAAACAGGGAGGACCCTAAGAGAGATATGCATGTTACCCCAGAGAAGGAGAATGGGTCAGTATCTCCTGAACAGATTGGCAGCATGGGCGATGGGAGAGGGAGCTGGGAGAAAGAGAGGGGTGAAGAGGAGAGGAGAGGAGGACATGGGGTAGCAGGAAGGTTGATTTGGGAGAAGAATAGAGGAGATCAGGATGAGAGATACCATAATAGTGAGAGTCATTATAGTTTTGAGGAGAGATCTGACAGTAGTGAGATTTCCAGAGATCTACGAGGATGACACCAACTGGCAATCAAAGCAATAATTGAGAGGATGCCTTAAATGCCCTTCCCTGATAATGAGATTGATGACTACCTTATGTGCCATCCTAGAGTCTTCATCCAGTGGTTGATGGAAGCAGAAGCAGACACCCACAGCTAAACACTGAGCTGAACTCCTGGAACCCAGTTGCAGTGAGGTGGGGTGTGATAAGCAACAGGGTCAATACCTGTCTGGTGAAATCCACAGAAACAACTGACCTGAGAAGGGGGAGCTCATGGACCCCAGACTGATAGCTGAGAGGCCAGCATGGGACTGATCCAGACCCCCAGAATGTGGGTGTCAGTGAGTAGGCCTGTGCAATCTATTGGGCCTCGGGTAGTAAATCAGTAATTATCCCTGGCATATGAATGGATTTTGGGAGCCCATTCCACATGGAGGGATGCTCTCTCAGCCTGACACATGGGGGAGGGCCTAGGCCCTACCCTGGATGATACAACAGACTTTGGAATCCCCCATGGAGGGCCTCACCCTCTATGGGGAGCAGAGAGGTGATGGGAGATGCCATTCTGTAAATCTGTCTCTTATTGGTTGTTGAATAAAGCACTGTTGGCCAATAGGGAAGTAAGATTGGTGGGACTAGGAGTCAAGCAGGATTCTGGGAAGAAGAAACACAGGGAGTCATCATGTAGCTGCCATAAGGGTAAGAAATCCAGACCCTTTTCCCCAGTAAGAGAAATACTTAGCTTAAGAATTATGGAGTAAATACTTAAGTCAGAGCAAGCCAGTAAGAAACAAGCAAGACCAACAGCTTCATCATTAATATAGTGTCCTGTGTGTTCATTTGGGACTGATGCGGCTCTGGAACCAGGCTGGCTGGAAGGCTTCACTCAACAGAGAGGGGATGGGGTGAGGAGTTGGGAGCATTGGTGAAGAGCGGGGGAGGAGGGGAGGGAGAGGGAGCTGGTATTGACATGTGAAGCAAGCTTCTTTCTAATTTAAATAAAAAAATGAGAAAAAGTTAAAGACTACTACTAAGATTTTAAAAAAATAAAGTAAGCTTGCTCTGAAGTTAGAATATATGCTGTAAAATTAATAAGTTATACATGTATGTGTTAACTAATTTTTAGGAAGCGAATATACTCATGAGAACAGTGTCTGAAACCACAAAACATTTTACTGAAGTTTCAGACAGTGTAAGGAGAAATGTCTTCATTGCAGTGCTTTGGTCTGTTTTACCAAATGAAGACACCTAAGTCAGAAATACTCAAAGCACCTAGAGTATTACAAGTCTCTTTAAAGGCCTTCTACAGTCTTGTGTCTGATTTCTAAGATTAATTTAGCCAAATTTAGAAAACTAAATAAAAACAAATTATATTCTGTTTGCTGCTTATTCTGAAATTCATGCATATTGTTCTTATTGATTGAATTGTGTGAACATTCCAATATTTGTGCTTTCTGCTGTTGGTGGACATTTGGGGTGTTGGTGTTAAGTACTCACTTCTAAGCCAGTATCAGTATCAGTATGATGGACGTTGTTATTCATCTTCTGTGAGTACACTTGGTGATTCCTGTGTATCGTACACAGGAAAGCCAAGAGACTGTGGTAAGGACAGCCTTAGCAGTCATTGATAAGTTAGTTTTGTAAAACAGTTGTAACAATGCTACTGTCACAAGTTATTAGAGTTTGAGCTTCTTTGTGGTAATGTCAGTGCTTTCCATTTGTTATTTTTTTTAAATTGAAACCATTTTGAAAATGTGTATGAATAAAACATTGAGGTTTAATTGTATTTTTCTGGTGATGAATACAGCTGAAAACTCCCATTAACTTACTTGCTTCCTAGCACAAAGCATCTGTTTGGTTTTTGTGGTGGTGGTGGTGTTATTTTGGTGTTGTTGCTTTTTAATTTTGTCTGTTTGTTTATTTATAAAATCAATTTCAGTGGATCTTTTGTCAGATCCTCAAATATCCTCTTAAAACCATATGGCTTTCTTTTCCTTGCTTTCTGTGTTTCAGGTTTTCTTTCTTTTTACTGCCTATGTGGTATGTTTAAAATGTCTATTCCCTCCCAATGTCTGTTATGGTTACATAAACTAAACACACTTAAGGAAGTTATACATTTTCAGGAGTGTGGCCCAATGGTACTAAGTACCTTGTCACAACAACACTCTATAAAAATGTGTCACTGTGCTTCATTTAATAAAGAGCTGGATGGCCAATAGCTAGGCAGAGAGATAGGCAGGGTTTTGGGCAGAGAGAGGAAGAGGAGGGAGAACCTAGGCATGAAGATGACACCAGAGAGATGCCAGTGAGACTCTGAAGAAGTCGGGCATGTGGTACAGAGTAGAGGTCACTGAGACACATGGTGGAACATAGATTATTAAAACAGGATAATTTGAGTTGTAAGTGCTAGTGGGACCAGCCTAAGCTAATGGCCAAGTTTTTATGATTAATAAAAAGTCTCCCTGTCGTTATTTGCAGGTTGTCAGTCCAAGGAAGTCCAAGGAGAAAGCTTGCTACATCATAATATACTTAGATCACATTTTGCTTATCCGTTAATAGATGTTTAGATATCTTACAGCTTTCAGCTATTGTGAATGATGCTGTTTGAAAATGGCTAGCCAAACATCTCCTTGGGACTCTGCTTTAAAATCTTCTGGTTATAAATTCATTCATAAGAGGAATTACTTACAATAAGGTGCTTAAATTTCCTTCCTTCTTTCCTTCCTTCCTTCCTTCCTTCCTTCCTTCCTTCCTTCCTTCCTTCCTTCCTTCCTTCCTCCTTCCCTCCATTCCTTTCTTTCTTGAATAAAAAGTGTTTTGCTTTCCATTCAGCTCTAACATTTTAAGTATTCAGGGTACTAAAGCAGTGCTTCAACCGCCCTACATTCTCAGCAGTTTCTGTTTCCTTTGATAGTAGTAGACACCCAAATGAGACTGTGAAGTTGTAGGTTTTGTTGTTGTTTGTTTGGCATTATTGGTGTTTGGAAAGAGTGTCCCTTTATCCATTATCTAGCCTAGACTGGTCTGGAACTGTGGATTCTCCTATACTAGTCTGCAGAAGGATTAGAGTCATGTGTAAACACACTGACATGTGGTGCCTTGTTAAAGTTTTATTTTGCGTTTTGCTATGGATTTGTCAGCTATTTGTATGTTTTCTTTGGGGAAGTCTAACTCCTCTGTCTACTGGATTGGTTTGCTTCACTTCCTCTTTCTCTAATTCAAGAAGAATTATTGAAAAAAGGCATTTTGATAGTTCAGCCTATATATTGTGGACTTTGAAACATAGTCTATACCTGAAAAGCACTTTGAAACCAATAATTGTTTTGCTTTGAACATGTAAAGAAAGCATGTATTTATGCACTTTGGATTTAAACAAATTGTTTTTTTTTCTGCAGGTTACTTTATTAATGTGCTGAAAATTGTTTTGATATCAAAATTTTAATTTTCATAAAAGGCAGTTTGTCTAGATTTCTATTTTCCTTCTTGTGTCATGTGTAAGCAATCATTGGTAAACTTATATTTTCAGACATTTTTCTGAGAGCTTTGTAGTTATATGGCATATGTTCGTAGATGTAGTCCATTTTAAGCTAATTTTTATATATGGTTTTAGGTAAAGATCCAACCTCATTCTTTTGAATATGAAGGCCCAGTTTTACCACCATCATTTGCTGAAAAGATTATCCTCCATCTATTAAACAGTTGAGAAACCTTACCTGACCATTTATGTGAGGGTTTATTTTTGGCTCTTTGTTATATCCCATTGAGCAGCATGCTTATCTTTATGTTATTGCTAACTGTTTTGATTTTTGTAGCTTTGTAGTGAGCCTTGAAATCAGCAAATATGAGTCTTTTAGTAATCTCGTGTGAAGCAAACTATTTTCAGCATAGGACAAAGTACCATTTTCTAATTCTTTGATTTTCTTTAGGCTGTTTAAAAATTTTAACATATTTCAATATCACAAAGATATGCATTTTTCCTAAAAGGCTACTTTTTGTTTTCATTAAAAGGAACCCTTATGTGTTAAACCAATAATCTAGTCATGATTTTGGTATTTTATGGGTAATAGAGGCAGTGGTCTAGATTTCTTTACTTTGAATTAGGTATCCAGATGGAATATCACCATTTACTGAAGAGATGATTTTTACTAAACTTATTTATTTTCTTAGAGTGTTTGTGAACTACCTGGGTGTTCTTTTATTTAGGGGTAAGAGATTCCTGTTTCTCCTCAAATGGGGACTTTGCAATTACAAATATAATGCAAGTTCAAGTAAGAGTAAAGCTTCCTTACAATGCTGGTGCTCAAGAATGGGCAAGTTTTTTCTTCAGTGGGGGAAGAATTTAGGTTTTTCTAGGCCACCCAGTCTCTTTTTGCTACCACTTAGCATGGAGGCAGGAGAACAACAGACAGATGCAGGTGTGCAAGCATGGCTGCTGCAGTGGTCTGGATCTGCACACTCCCAAAAGCTCAGGTCTTAAAGGCACGTTTCCAGCCTGCTACATTTGAATGGTGGCAGAAAATTTAAGAGCATTATGGAAAGTTTTAGGTTCATAGGTATGTGGAATTGAAGTGGGTTCATGGGGCCCCCCATCTATTTCTCTTTGTTTTTCATTATTGGCCACGATATGGGCAAGCTTGTTCTATCATTTGCTCCACACTGTGATAGACAACCTCACTACAAAGTTCTAAACCATTATTCTTTTTTCTTTTGTTTTGTTGTTTGAGACAGGGTTTCTCTGTGACTTTGGATACTGTCCTGGAACTTGCTCTTGTAGACCAGGTTGGTCTCGAACTCACAGAGATCTGCCTGCCTCTGTCTTCAGAGTGCTGGGATTAAAAGCGTGTGCCACCAACACCCAGCTAAAACTATTATTCTGTATAAATTAATTACCCCAGGCATTTGTTATAGTAACATAAAGGTGGCCAACATAGATGAATTCTCTGAAGTTTTATACACAAAATTAGACAGTAGCCTCGGTTTGCTTCCTCTTGTCCTGTTGCAAACCCCAGTTTCTATTTCCTGAAGCACCTAGTACGTAGGCTTGCAAAGACAAATTACAAATGTGAGTCAAATGTGGAGCTGTCCAGGGTGTATTTTATAGGTGGAGTTTCCCTGTCTTGCAGCCACTCTCAAGTGGGTTAATATGAATTATAAATGCTTGGCTGGGGCTGGAGAGATGGCTCAGCCGTTAAAGGCTAGGCTCACAACCAAAAATATAAATGCTTGGCTGATAACTCAGACTTGTTACTAGCTAACTTTCACATTTAAATTAATCCATATTTTTGTCTGTGCTTTGGTGCATGGCTTGGTGCCTTTTCTCAGTGTGGCACGTTCATCTTGCTTCTCCCTGCGTCTGCTGGTTTCTCTCTGACCCCGCCTTTCCTCATCCCATCATTCCCACCTGACTTTATCCTGCTCAGCTATTGGCCAGTCAAGTTGTTTATCAAACAAGTCATAGTGACATATATTAACACAGTGTACAGAAGGTTATTCCACATTTTGTGTATATATATCACAATGTGCTCAGAGCAGCTGAGTCTGGAGATTCTGTCTGAGACTTTTGGAAGTGTACAGAACAGAAGAAGAGGAAACTACGCAGGAGTGATGCACGCCCATTTTTCAGCCACCCAGGACAAACGCAGAGTCCAATGATGCGCTCTTTAGACTATTAGCATTACAAAGTTCTGGCTGACTTACACGTAACAAGAGTCGGAAAGGAATAGGCTGAATCCTAAAGCAAACCTTTACTCTGTTAAATGCTTCTCAGTGTCAAAAAGCTCACTCTCTAGTTTGTCTGAACTTAGTGGTGTAGGTGCCTGTTGCAGGGCTAACCCTTTCCACCAACATCATCCTGCTTTCTCTGGAGTTAATCACAGCAAAATTTGCTCGTCTCCCTGGGGTCCGCTAGAGCCACTGCCTTCTAGAAGTGGATTTATTTATATATCTGAGGTCAGTGCATTTCTGGTTACTCCCATTCATGCCAGCAAAAAGTGGGGAGTCCATGTGCAGTGCTAGGCGTTCCACAGGTTCCTCCTACTTGGCCTCTTTTTTTTCCTCTGCCTCCAGACAGGGTGTGGATGTCTAGCCATCTAGATGGAACTACACTTTAGGGGAGTGCAGAAACATTTCCTGAAAAAGGACCAGAGAGTACATACTTACTTTACTGGCTGCCACAACGACTCAACTCCGGCACCATTTTGTACATAAGCAGTACATAAATGATGGTACTTTACATAAAAGGTGGGTTTCAGGGCATCTGGGGATGACACTTGCCCTAGGGGAGGGTGCAGCTACAGGAGACCAGGACAGAGTTCCGCTAGTGGGAGGAGCAGAGCCTCCCACATACACAACAGTGGGCCGGAAACAGTCTACTTCTAGCATATTCTGAAACGTGTTACAAGTAGACTGGTTGAAAGTGCTGTACTTTGAATCAGCAGCAAGCAAGCAGACAAGAACAGCAGGAGGAACTGACTGAAAGTTTAAACATAAGGGCTTCTGATGTCTTTGTAATGCATCATTTGGAAATGGCTTCAAGTAAGTGCGCACGCGATTTGCCTCAGGCTTTTTTTCTTCACATGTGATAAAGCTATTTATTTCAGCCTTTGGGATAAATCTGTGTTCCAAACTTTCAACTATATTAGTACTTAGTTATTGATTGAACCCTATCCAAATTCTTCACTGTTTGAAAATGTGGAAATTAGAGAGGTGTGAAGGAAAAAAAATCCCCCAGGTTGCTATAAACTAGTACCCTCAAATAATTTTCATTTTTCTCATTTCCTATACTGTATTTTTGCACATTATTTTTAATAATGATTTTCTTTTATAATAAAATTTATAGCTCTTATGTTCATCCTTAAGTTAAATCTTTTTGTACATTAAATGCTGTATGATTTTGTAACTTAATGCATTTCAAAGAGTTTTACTATTATATTATTTATGATTCAGAAAAATATTAAAATTAAGTTAAAACATATGAAACTGCCCACCTCAACTCACTTTTAGCCAAAAATTGGATAGTTTCATTTGGCTTTTTCCTAATGTGTTTGAAGATGTAATTACTTAATAAAGAAGTAGAATTAAAAATATTGTGGTCAGTTGAATATTAACATAATTATTTCATCAATATATAAGAGAATAGGTGGCATACTATCCTGTTGTAGTTAAAATGTATTATGGTATACTTAATAATCCAGTATACATTTAAAAGGTTTATTGAATGCTGCTGGTGTGCTGGGTCCCTATGGCATGGATCTTAAAGTTTTCTGTGAGTTACTGAACAACAGAAGGAACTTAATGAAAGTATTCCATGCAGTACCGAGAGTGGGAAAAGCTAGGGGAGATATTTAGGATGAGGGATTGCTGGGGAGTAATGGAAAGTTGGGGGCAAGTTAGTACTCTTAAAAGGTTATTAAAGAAAAGCATAATATTTGAATAAGTATTTGAAGACAATTAGGAACTTGGTTCAGTTGCAGATGTAGGAACAATGTTATTGTCAGAAAGAACTGATGTAGAGACAAGAAGACAAGCTGTGGAACTGACTTGGATGTTGGAGGGTTATCATAGGAGATACATACTCAGAAAGAAGGGGGCAGTGACAGGCAGTGAGTTTGGTGTGATGACAGGTGAGACAGCATTGCTCTATGAAAGACTTTTCTATCATTTAAGGACCTCTAGTTTGACTTTAGACAAGATGGGAACTTTAGAAGGTTTTTTATCCCATTAAACAAATACATAGATATTGATGAAAAGGGTATCATTTAGGTTTATTTCTATCCTCTATTATTTTTTCAAAACTTAAGCGATCTACTTAAGCTTAAAAGTGCTAGCCTCATGAACTCCAGTTTTAGAGAGGGAGGAGTGATGAGCAAAGGGGTCAAGAGCATACTGGGGAAACCCACATAAACAGCTGACCTGTACAAGTGGGAACTGATGATCCCAGCTGGGGAATGGGAGGATGGGATGGGGAGGGAACTGAGATTGGTATGTAAAATAAGACTTTTTAAATAAAAAATAAGAATTCATATAAAAAATGCCGACTCTACCAGAACCAACAGCTTTGATGTGAAAGCCTTCTTAACCATTTTCTGCCTTTTGAATCACCAGGTTTTGGACAGGGATTTTTTGGTAGTTCTGCCACTGTCTTTTGCCTCTTTGTGGCTCTGCATAGCTATCATTTGAGGATTACAGCATCTCCATATTGGTTAGAATCATGGATGAAAACCATCATCATGGAGGAAGTGTTATTGTGTGTGTCTCTGTGGTCCTGAATGATGGTCACCTTCAGGCACACATTCACAAGCATGTTATTTGCCACAAGAAAATTCCAAATTTAAATCTAAGTTCTCTCTTATTCCTTTCACACCAGGTGTACTGCCATCTTATTTGTTCAAGTGGTTTGACAACATTTTGTTTCCTTCAACTTAGAGGGTGACCGCTTCACACATTCCTTAGGCTTTTCTGTAATCCCAGTCTTTGGGAGGATGAGTCACAGAATCCCTAGAGCAAACTGGCTATGAGACTAGACAATTAATGATCTCTCAGTTCAACAAGAGACCCTGCCTGTAAGGCAGAGAATGATAGAGGAAGACACATGATATCAACCTCAGATACACCTACCTGCATGCATATCTTCTCATATACATGCACCTACACACATGTGAGCATACAAAAAGTAATACACACACATAAACATACTGCTTTGGGGGAAATAAGTAGTTTTTAAAGATTCTATCAGTTTATCTTTATTTTCTAGACACAAAAAGATATTTTAGGATTTGCTTTGAGCTAAATCTTCCTCAAATGTCATGACTTTAACCTTGCTTGTCTATCAAATATTTACACAGGAGATCAATGATATTTATAGACAGAAAAAATCAGTTTTAGTTTGTATAATATAATTTCTGAACTAAGTAATCAAAATTCTAGTCTCAAATTACAGCACATATATCATGTTTCCTTTGTCACATTGCTGAACTTGCAAAGACTATTTATGCAGGGAAGGCAGGGAAGTACGTGTCCACTCTATTGTTGCTCTTATTGTTAAAGCCCATGAAGATGATCACTTGTTTGACATGTGAATGATTTTGTTGTCAGGAAAGTACTATTTAAACAGATGAGGATAAAAATCAATACATAAAGATAGTTTGTATAGTTAAAATGCTAAATCTAATCAAAATTTTGTGGTTTTCTTCATTAAGAAAGCCCCCCTTTCTGCAGCAGATATTAATTAACACAGAACTACACAGTTTCTTCAAATGCAGAGAATGAGTACTGTGGAATGCTCAGCCCTAAATGAGACATCTGCATCACACACTCTGCCACATGGCTCAGGAAATGAAAATATTGTAAGAGCCAGAAGCTGAGGAGAAAGGTGGAACAATTAGTATAATTTAGACAAGACAGATTCATCGAATTCATGAAATCAAAAAGCCTTTGGTGCCTGCACAGGACCTACACAGGATGAAGCCAGTCAAAAGTTCAGCACAGACAGGGGAGGAGCTGCTGTAGTCTCACAGCTGGGTGAGAAGTTTTGGCAGTTCAGGGGCTCAAGGATAGAAAAAGTCAGATTTTCTTTTCAGGGAAGTGGCCCATGTGCACAGCCTATATGAATGGACAAAGAGACATGTAGATATCCTACATGAATGTAGATGAGGACAGTACTGTGAGATTCAGTGGAGAAAGAGCATAAAGTTGGGAAGGGGTCTTGATTGGGGGATTCTGGGAGGCTCTTGGAGGGGAGTAGGGGTTAATATGATGATAGTGCATACATACGTGAAAATTTCAAATAATAAATATATTTGAAGTAGTAGCATAAACAGTAAAATTGTATCACATGGAAAAATCAAAATAATGTAGTTAAGATATTGTAAAATATGTAAGAGAGGTGTAGAGACTAAAACTATTTGAGGTTCAGAGACCACAAAGATTGCTTGAGGTTCAGGTAGTCTGCCAACCTGCCAAATTCTTCTGCTTTCCCAGTTGGTGTCTGCCCAACCTCAGACCAGCACACTCCTCATCTCTGTGCCCCAGGCCCCCAATAGAGAAGAAACTCCCTGCTCTACCAGAGACCATGACAACGGCCAGAACTCCAGCCCCCAACTCAGTTGGAGACCCCCCTACTCAACTATAGGCCACAATGACCAAGCCAGAGAAGAAACCGAAACCAAGGAACCATACACCCATCTAACAGGGACAAATCAGCACCTACACCTATAATCACCCCCAAACCAGTTGACTAGATGCCAGTGTAAGAGCACATTCAACAACAGCCAGGGTAATATGTCACCACCAGAATCCAGCTATCTAATATGGCAAGGCCTGAATATTCCAACATAACAAGTGCATAGGAAATAAAACACCTTAAAAACAACTTCATAAAGATGATAAAGGTACTTAAATAATAAATAAATAAGCTCCATAAAGAAATCCAGAAAAACATAAGCAAACATTCAAGGAAACAAAAAAATTCAAGACCTGAAAATTGAAATAGAAACATTAAAGAAATCACAAGGTGAGGGAAATCTGGGAGTGAAAAATTTAGGTAAGAAAACAGGAACTATAGGCACAAGTATCGTCAACAGAATACAAGAGATGGAAGAGAAGCTCAGGTATTGAAGATGTAATAGAAAAAATGGATGCATTGGTCAAAGAAATGTTAAATTCAAAAGAATTCCAAGCACAAAACACCCATGAAATCAAGTACATTATGAAAGACAAAACCTCAAAATAATAGGAGTAGAAGAAGAATCACAGCTCAAAGACCTAGAAAACTTTTCAACAAAATCATGGAAGATAATTTTCTTAACCTAAAGAAGAAGATGCTTATAAAGGTACATGAAACTTAAAGAACACCAAATAGATTGGGCCAGAAAAACAAAGTCCCCTTACCACATAATCAAAACACTCAACATCCACAATGAAGAGAGAATATTAAAAGATGCAAATGAAAAAAGCAAATAACAAAAAGAGGCAGACCAGTTAGAATTAAACTTGACTTCTTACTGGGGAATCTAAAAGCCAGAAGGGCCTGGAACAAAGACTCTAGCCCATTCCTGTACCCAGCAAAACTTTCAATCATCACACATGGAGAAAACAAGATATTCCACGATAAAGTTAAATTTAAACAATATCTGTCTACAAATCCAGTCCTGCAGAAGTCAGAAGAAAAATTCCAACCCCAAATCGGCTAACCACACCTATGAAAACACAGGAAATAAATAGCCTCTCACTAGCAAAGCCAAAAGAAGATACACACACACACACACACACACACACACACACACACACACACGTACATGCACACACACAAACCAGCACCACCAAAATAACAAGAATTAATATTCATTGATCATTGATATCTCTTAATATCGATGGACTAAGTTCTCCAAGAAAAAGACAGAGACTAACAAAATGAATGTGAAAATAGGATCCATCTTTCTGATTCATACAAGAAACACACCTCAACATCAAACACAGACATTACATATCAGTGAAGGGCTAGAATATATTTGTTTTCAAGAATATGAACTAAAGTATCAAGCTGTTGTGGCCATTCTAATATCTAACAAACTAGATTTCATACCAAAATTAATCAAGAGGGATGTTGTGGTGGCTGAATAGATATGGCCCCCATAAACTTGTGTTTTTGAATGCTTGTCCCATAGGGAGTGGAAAGATTAGGAAGTGTAGCCTTGTTGAAATAGGTGTGGCCTTCTTGGAGGAAGTGTGTGACCATGGGGGTGAGCTTTGAGGTCCTATATGCTCAAGTTACACCATTGTGGTACAGAGCCTCCTTCTGCTGCCTGTGGATCAAGAAGCAGAACTCCCGGCTACCTCTTCAACTCTATCTATGTGTACCTTCTTGCCACCATGTTTATTGCCATGATAATTGACAAAAACTTCTAAACTGTAAGCCAGTCCCAATTAAATGTTTTCCTTTATAAGAGTTGCTGTAGTCATGATGTCTCTTTACAAAAACTTTAAGATAGAAGTTGATACCACGAGAGGTATTGCTGTGATAGGGCTGATCATGCTTTTATTTGGAGAAATGAGGATTTGGGGGCCAGGGTTTAGGAAAGCAATGGAATCCTTTAAGTGGGGCTTAATGGTCCATACGTGTTGAAGATGATTTGAACTGTGGAGGCCTGGTTCAAGTGGTTTCACAGTTGAAGAATGTTAGTGTGTGGCCTGGAGACTATTCTTGGGATAATTTGTCTAAGAATGTGACTGCCTTTTACCCTTGTCCTAAAAGTTTGCCTGAAACTAATTGAACAGTGTTTGATTAATTCCTTTGGCAGAGGAAATCTCAAAACAGAGCTCTGTCCTGTGGTTATTAGCATTCAGTCTTATGAAGATTTATTAAGAAAAGGAGAAAGTTGAGCAAAGAAAAATACAAAATGTACAAATTGAGGAGAAAAGGGTGGTGCACCAGGAAGTTGAACGGAATGAAGTTCTGTGTTCAAGGTGATTACAGATGAAGGGAGTAAAGGGAGTGATGAGTTCAGGACAAGACCCAATCCAGCCAAACTTCCAACTTGTGAGAAGAAATTAAAGGAAAGTGAAAAGAATTTTTTTTAAAAACTGTTTTAGGCCTGGTGTTGTGGCACATGTCTTTAATCCCAGGACTCAGAATGCAGAAGCTGGCAGGTCTCTGTGTTTGAGGCCAGTCTCATCTACAGAAAGTTTCAGGTCATATAGTCTAGGGGGTTTTGTGATAGGGAAGTCCTGTGTATATAGCAACAAAGCACTGTTGGCCAACAGGGAAGCAAGATAGGTGGGACTAGGAGTCGAGGAGGACTCTGGGTAGGAGAAACACAGGGAAGCCCGGAAACTTTTCTCTGGTAAGAGAAATACTTAGGTTAACAATTATGGGTTAAATACTTAAGTCAGAGCTAGCCAGTAAGAAATAAGCAAGGCCAACAGCTTCATAATTAATACAGCGTCTTGTGTGTTATTTGGGAACTACAATGTGGCAGAGCCCAGGAGACTGATGGGAACAAACCAAAGCGACTGGCAAGGAAAAAGCTTTACTCTAAAGTTTTGTTGTTGTTGTTGTTATGTTTCAAGACAGGATTTCTCTGTGTAGCTTTGGAGTCTGTCTTGGAACTCACTCCGTAGACCAGGCTGGCCTTGAACTCACATAGCTCCACCCTTCTCTGCCACCCAAGTGCTGGGATTAAAGGCGTGAGCCACCACTGCCTGGCAAGGGAAGGTAACCATCAAAAGCAGAAAGCTAGTGTAGCTGAATGAGGAAGCCATGTTCCAGCCCCAGTAAGCAGCAGAACTTGGCAGCTTTGAAAATATGGTTCTGGCTTTAGAGTCAAGGACAGAAAAGAGGTTATGGGATCCCACTCCATAACTAAGGAGATCTGCTGAGCCCAGGCATGTGGCAGGGGTGTCCTTTTATGGAGGCCTACAGAGGACACTGTGTGAAGGTGAAGCCTGGATTGTTGGAGATGCCAGAGCCTTGAGATACCTGCCAAGGAGAGTTGCTAACAGGGAGTGGAACCAGCCCAAGAGAGAGAAGTGTGCTATGGTCAACAACGCTGAAAGGAGTTGCCACTCTGAAGAACCTTTGACATCAGACAGGGATGTGCAGCACTGGGAGCTTGCCCCACTGATTTTCAGTCTTGCTTTGGTCCAGTGTTTCTTCACTATCCTTCCTTGCACCAATTTTGGAAAAGTTATGCATATCCTGTGCCATTATATGTTGGAATTATGTGGTCTATTTTTAGGGAATTACAGTTAAGAGATTGCATAAAAATCAGAAAAGACTGTGAACTTTGGACTTCTAAACATTACTGAGAATTTTTATAGACTGTGGGGACTTTTGAAGTTTGAATAAATGCACTTTGCATTATATTATGGCTATAAGCCTATGGAGGCCAGGGGCTAGAATATGCTCATTTGAATAGGTATGGCACCCACAGACCTGCATTCCAATGCCCGGTCCACAGAAGTGGCACTATTAGAAAGTGTGTCCTTGTTGCAGAAAGTGTGTCACTGGTGTAATTTGACCTCAAATCTGGCCACCACAGTGACATATTTTCTGCTGCCTGCCAATCCATTTTTACAACTATCAGTCACTTCTCCAGCTCATATTGGCTTTCATGCCACCCTGTTTTCTGCCATGATGATAATGGACTAAACCTCTGAAAAGTAAACCAGCCCCAATTAAATGTTTTACAATAGTGGCCTAAGGCTTTGAGTTGTAAGCCAGCCCCAATTAATTTTTTTCCTTTATAAGATTTGCTGTGGCCACAGTGTCTCTTCACAACAATAGATGTCCTAACTAACACAAATGAAGGAGAACACTTTTATACACACCAAAGGAAAAATCTACCACGATGATATTTCAATTTGGAGCATGAATGCCCAGAACAAAAGGGCACCCACACTTGTAAAGGAAACATTAAAGCTTAAAGCATATACTAACCCTTACACATTGATAGTAGGAGACTTCAACACCCCACTCTCACTAATATACAGGCCATCCATGATAAACCTAAATAGAGAAATACTAGATCAAATATGCATAATGAACTAAGGGTAACTAACAGACATTTACAGAACATTTCATCCAAACACAAAAGAATACACCATCTTCTCAGCATCTCATAGGACTTCATCCAAAATTGGCCAAATAGTCACTCACAAATAAAATCTCAACAGATACAAGAAAATTTAAGTAACTCCCTGTATTCTACCATACCACCAGTGATTTAAACTGGATTTCACCAAGAGACAAAAAGAACACCTAAAATCACAAAGGAACTGAACGTCTCTCTACTGAATGAGTACTCGGTCAAGACAGAACTAAAGAAATAAATTAAAGACTTTCCAGAACTAAATGAAATTGAATGCAAAGCATACTCAAACTTATGAGACACAGGACAGCAGTGGTAAGAAGAAAGTTCACTGCAGTAAGCACCTACATTAAAAAAAATAGTCCAAGTCAGTGTCTGTGCTACTGGAATTATGTTCAGGAAGCAGTCTCCTGTACCAATTCATTCAAGGATACCTTCTAATTTCTCTTCTAAGAGGTTAAGTGTGGCTGGATTTATATGGAGGTTTTTGATCCATTTGAGCTTAAGTTCTGTGCATGGTGATAGACATGGATCTATCTGCAGATTTCTACATGCCAGTATCCAGTTTTGCCAGCACCATTTGTTGAAGATGCTTTCTTTTTCCATTTTGCAATTTTAGCTTCTTTGTCAAAAACCAAGTGTTCATATGTGTGTTGGCTAATATCATGGTGTTCAGTTAGATTTCTGTCTATTTCTGTGCCAATACCAAACTGTTTTCAGGAGTATAGCTTTATAACAGAGCTTGAAGTCAGGGATGGTGATGCCTCCGGACGATGCCTTGTTGAACAGGGTTATTTTGGCTATCTTGGGTCTTTTGTTTTTCCGTATAAACTGGAGAATTGTTCTTTCAAAGTCTGTGAAAAATTGTGCTAGGATTTCAATGGGGATAGCAATGAATCTGTACATTGCTTTTGGTAAGAATGCCATTCTTACTATGTTGATTCTACATATCCAAGAGCAATTTCTGCTGTCTTCTTTAATTTCTTTTTTTAAAGACTCAAAGTTCTTGCAATGCAGGTCTTTCACTTGTTTGGTTAGCATTACCCCAAGATATTTTGTTGTATGTAGCAATTGTAAAGGGTAATGTTTCTCTGATTTCTTGCTCAGCCTTTTTTTTTGTCTATATATAGTAATGCTACTGACTTTCTAGAGTTGATCTTGTATCCTGCCACTTTGCTGAAGGTATTTATCAGCTGTAGGAGTTCCCTGGTAGAGTTTTTCAGATCACTTGTGTAAACTATCATATCATCTGCATATAGTGAAAGTTTGACCTTTTCCTTTACATTTTGTATTCCCTTGATCTCCTTTTGTTGTCTTATTTCTCTGGCTATAACATCAAGTACAATATTGAAAAGGTATGGAGAGAGTGGGCAGCCTTGTCTTGTTCCTGATTTTAGAGGAATTGCTTTGAGTTTCTCTCCACTTAGTTTGATGCTGGCTGTTGGTTTGCTGTATATAGCTTTTATTATGTTTAGGTATGTTCTTGTTTTCCCAGATCTCTCCAATACCTTTATCATGAAGGGGTGTTGGATTTTGTCAAAGGCTTTTTTAGCATCTGGTGACATGATCATATGATTTTTGTTTCTTAATTTGTTTATATGGTGGATTACATTGATGGATTTTCATATGTTGAACCATCCTTGCATCCCTGGGATAAAACCTACTTGATCATGGTGGATGAGTTTTCTGATGTGTTCTTGGATCCAATTTGCCAGTATTTTTTTTTTTTTTTTTTTTTTTGAAAGTGAGATTTAATTTAATCAGTTCATTCAATCTTTAGGTGTGGAAATACAATCAGAGATGTTGGGACCAACATTTCTTTTTTTTTTTTTTTTTTTTTTTTTTTTTTTTTTTTTTTTTTTATTAATATTTTTTTATTTTCCATTTTAAATTTAGATAAGAAACAAGGTTGCTTCACAAGTCAGTACGAGGTCCCTCTCCCTTTCCCTCCCCTCCTCCCGTGCCCTCCCCCATCCCCCCCCGTTATCCCTCATTCCCCCAGGGAGGGTGAGGCCCTCCATGGGGGTGTCCATAGTCTGTCATTTCATATAGGGCAGGGCCTAGACCCTTCCCCAAGAGTTCAGGGTGAGAGTGCACCTCACATTGTTCTATGGGAGTCCAGAGACCGTGTGTATACTTGGGATGGGTACTGATCTGCTGTCCAAGGCTCAATAGATTACCTAGGCCTCCTCACTGACACCCAGATTCAGGGGGTCTTGATCAGTCCCATGCTGGATTCCCAGGCTGATGCCTGGGATTCAAGAGTTAACCTTTGTCTGGTCAGCTGTTTCTGGGGGTTCAACCAGCCCAGTCTTAATCCCTTTGATCATCAGTCCTCCCTCTCTGATACTGGCTTTCTTGAGTTCAGCTCAGTACTTAACCAGCCAGTAAATGAAGTTTCTGTTTCCCAGACTCTCTGGCAATAGGATTGTAGGCTGGCACTCCCCAGATCTATGTCTAAAATCCATATATGAGAGAGTACATGCCATGTTTCTCTTTTTGTGACTGGGTTACCTCACTCAGGATGGTTTCTTCTAGTGTCATCCATTTGCCTGCGAATCTCATGATTCCATTATTTTTTTCTGCTGAATAGTACTCCATTGTGTAGATGTACCACATTTTCTCTATCCATTCTTCGGGTGAGGGACATCTAGGTTGCTTCCAAGTTCTGGCTATTACAAATAAAGCTGCTATGAACATAGTGGAACAGACATCTTTGTTATATGAATGGGCATCTTTTGGATATATGCCTAAGAGTGCAGTTGCTGGGTCTTGTGGTAGGTTTATTCCCATTTTTCTGAGGAATCTCCATACTGCTTTCCAAAGTGGCTGAACCAGTTGGCACTCCCACCAGCAATGGAGGAGTGTCCCCCTTTCACCACATCCTCTCCAGCATAAATTGTCATTGGTGTTTTTGATTTTAGCCATTCTGACAGGAGTGAGATGGTATCTCAGAGTTGCTTTGATTTGCATTTCCCGGATGGCTAAGGATGTTGAGCACTTTCTCAAGTGCCTCTCAGCCATTTTAGACTCCTCTATTGAAAACTCTCTATTTAGTTCTGCAGCCCACTTCTTAATTGGGTCCTTTGCTGTTTTGGAGACTTGCTTCTTGAGTTCTTTGTAAATTTTGGAGATCAACCCTCTGTCAGATGTGGGATTAGTGAATATTTTTTCCCATTCTGTGGGCTGCCTTTTTGTCTTGCTGACTGTGTCCTTTGCCTTACAGAAGCTTCTCAGTTTCAGTAGGTCCCATTTATTAATTGTTGAGCTCACTGTCTGTGCTACTGGTGTTATGTTCAGGAAGCTGTCTCCTGTACCAATTCTTTCAAGGGTACCACCCACTTTCTCTTCTAAGAGGTTCAGTGTGGCTGGATTTATGTTGAGGTCTTTGATCCATTTGGACTTAAGTTTTGTGCATGGCGATAAACATGGATCGATCCGCATTTTTCTACATGCCAGTCTCCAATTATGCCAGCACCATTTGTTGAAGATGCTTTCTTTATTCCATTGTATATTTTTAGCTTCTTTGTCGAAGATCAGATGTTCGTACGTGTGTGGGTTAATACCCGGATTTTCAATTCGATTCCATTGGTCTGCCTGTCTATTTTTGTGCCAATACCAAGCTGTTTTCAGGACTATAGCTCTATAATAGAGCTTGAGGTCAGGGATATTGATGCCTCCGGACGTTGCCTTGTTGAACAGGGTTGTTTTGGCTATCCTGGGTCTTTTGTTTTTCCATACAAAATTGATTATTGTTCTTTCAAGGTCTGTGAAGAATTGTGCTGGGATTTTAATGGGGATAGCATTGAATCTGTAGATTGCTTTTGGCAGGATTGCCATTTTTACTACATTGATCCTACCTATCCATGAGCATGGGAGATCTTTCCATTTTCTGAGGGCTTCTTTAATTTCTTTCTTTAAAGATTCAAAGTTCTTACGATACAGGTCTTTCACTTGTTTGGTTAGCGTTACCCCAAGGTATTTTATGTTGTTTGTGGCAATTGTAAAGGGTGATGTTTCTCTGATTTCTCTTTCAGCCCTTTTATCATCTTGCCAGTATTTTATTGAGTATTTTTGCATCAATGTTCTTGAGGGATATTGGTCTAAAGTTCTCTTTCTTAGTTATGTCTTTGTGTGGTTTGGGTACCAAGGTTATTGATGCCTCATGCAAAGAGTTTAGCAAAGACCCTTCTGCTTCTATTGCATGGAATACTTTGAGGAGAATAGGTATAAGCTGACCTTTGAGTTTCTGGTAGAATTCTGCCCTGAGGCTATCTGAACCTTGGCTTTTTTTAGTTCGGAGACTTTTGATAATATGTTTTCTGCCACTTTGAGGTGGTTTTCTTCACCTTCTTCTATACCTATTATTCTCACGTTTGGTCTTTTCATGGTGTCCCATATTTCCTGAATGTTTTGTGTTAGGGATTTGTTGGACTTAAGATTTTCTTTGGTTGATGAATCAATTTCTCCTAGTGTATCTTCAACACCTGGGATTATCTCCTCCCTTTCTTGTATTGTGTTGGTTATGCTTGTATCTATAGTACCTGACCATTTGCCCAGTATTTCTATTTCCAGCCTTCCTTCTGATTGCGGTTTTTTAATAGTCTCTATTTCAGTTTTCAACCCTTGCACTGTTAATTTTTTCTTGTAATTTTTGCTTTGTCTTTTTGTCCATTTGTTGCATTTTTTTTGAATTTTTTGGTTTGTTTTTTCTTCCATTTCTTACATTTTTGGTTTGTTTTTTCTTCCCTTTCTTGTACTTTTGGTTTGTTTTTTCTTCCATTTCTTGCATTTTTTGGTTTGTTTTTTCTTCCATTTCTTGCATTTTTTGGTTTGCTTTTTGTTCCATTTCTTGCATTTTTTTTGGTTTGTTTTTTCTTCCATTTCTTTGAGGGATTTTCCTATATCCTCTTTTAGGGCCTCTATCATTTTCATGAAGTTGTTGTTAAGGTCATTCTCTTCTGCTTCATTGCTTTGGAATATTGGAGTCTTGCTGGTGTGGAGTCTCTAGAATTTGGCGGTGTCATATTTGTTTTTCTGTTGCTGAGTGTGTTTTTGTATTTTCTCTTTCCCATCTCTTCTTCTAGTGGGTGAAGAAAGAGCCCCTTACTGGTCTGGTGGTTAGGGGAAAAGAGTTCCCTTTTGGTGGGTCCAAGCAAGTCCAATACTCTTGTAGTTCTCCTCTTCCTGGTCCTAGTCTTGGTCCCATGGGTAAAGAAGCAGACCAGGAATCTGGGGTGTGTAGTCTCCCACCTGGTCCCCTGGTCTCACTGGTAGAAGACCTGGGTTCTGGAGTGCGTGGCTCCCTCCAGGATGGGAGACTCTATGACCATCCCCAGGCACTGGAAGGTAGACCCCGATGCAGGGGCCTTGTTTACCTGGACCTGCTGGACCCCTAGTCCCATTGGTGTATGAGAAGACCTTGGATCTGTGGTTTGTGGCTCTGTCTAATTTATGTATTTCTGTATGGCCTTATCTTATGGGAGAATGCCTAGTGTCCTATCTTCTCAGTAGCTACATAGCACCTTTCTCATGGCTCACTCTGTGCTTTCTCATCCCAGTATTCTCTTCGTCTGGTAGCCCTGTCTATACTCTCTTCCTGGCTACTGGCCAATCTAGTATTTTATCCATTGGCCAATAAGACAAACATATACAGAAGGGCATTCCCCATCATCTCAGTTCATTTCCTGTTGCCTGAGAATCAAGATGTAGGAATCTCAGCTATTTCTCCAGCTCCTTGTCTGCCTGCATGCTGCCATGTCACACCATGATGATAATGGACTAGAGCTCTGAAACTGTAAGTGATACACCCCTTTTTTCCTTTATAAGAGTTGCTGTCATCCTGGTGTCTATTCACAGCGACAGAAACCTTAACTAAGACAGAAGTTTGTACTAGAGACTGCTGTATTTCTATAATACATCTGTCCCTGCTTTTGTTTGAGGAAATATGGATTTTGGAACTGTGGATTAAAAAAATCAGTTGAACACTGAATGCGTTAACTGTTGCATAATGGGCCATCCTAGTAGGAGCATGGAAGACAGTGGTGCTGAGAGTGATTTGATGCACTATGGCATCCTGGATCAAGAGGCTTCAGAGCAGAACATTTGAAATCATGTGCCTAGAGATCATTCATGTGATATTTTGGGGAAAATGTTTTGTCCTTGTCCAAAGAGTCTGCCTAGGACTAAAGTAAGAGATTTTGATTAATTCCACCAGAGGGATAAATCTCAAAAAAGCCTAGTTTAGACTGTGTCATGTGGTTATTAGTGTTACCTCTAATGAAGATTTATAGTGAAAAAAGAGCAAGTTAAGCAAGGAAAAATATAAAACATACAATTTGAAGAGAGAAGGAATCTCACGAAATGGATTGAAGCTAAGTCCTGTGTTGAAGGAGATAAATAGATTTAGAAATGCAATAAAGGGAGTGGTGACCACAGGACAAAACTCCCCTCAAGAAGTTTCCAACATTTGAAAGGATTTAAAGAAATGCTTAGAGCCATACTATGGATTTCATACTACTAATTCTTCCAGAACTCCATAGATAAAGGCTGGCAGATCTGTGAATTTGAGGCTACCCTTGACTACAGATCCAGTTACTGGATAGTCAAACTTATACAGTGAAAGAAACCAAGGAAAACAGTAAGCTGATGAAGATGTAATTGAAATAGGGGCCCATGTTCTAGACCCAGCAAACAGTATAACTTGGCAGCTTTGAAAATATGGCTCTGGATTTAAGGATAAGAGAAAGAGGTGCATGGAAATATTTGCCTCCCCAACTAAAGAAAGCTGCTGAGACCACACATGTGTCTGGGATTTCCCTGAATGGAGGCCTAGAGAGGCCATTCCATGAAGTCGTGAGGGTGAAGACTGAATTGGCTTGGAGACCTCAAATGCTGGATATGCCAGATGCATAGGATACCCGCCAAAGAGAGCTGCTACCAGAGAGTGAAACCAGCTCAAGAGAGAGAAGTGTGCTGCAGTCAACAGAGCTGAATGCAGTTGGAGATCTGAAGAGAGCTTTGATGTCAGATGTAGAGATGTAGATTTTGGAATTTACCCAGTTGGTTTTCACTCTTGCTTTGGACAAGTATTTCCTCACTATGTTCCCTTTTCTCCATTTTGGAATGGTAGTGTATGTTTTGTGCCATTATATACTGGAAATATGTGATCTGCTTTTTGACTTTGATTTTCTAGGAGATTACAGTTAAGAGATTGCCTGAATCTCAGAACAGACTTTCAATTTTGGACTTTTAAACATAGTTGAGACTATGAAAGATATGGGGACTTTTGAAGTTGGAATAAATGTCAACTGAAGAAGAGTGGATAAAGAAAACATGCAGTATTATTCTGCTGTTAAAAAAATAACATCATGCATTCTGCAGGCAAATGGATGGATCTAGAAAAAAAACTCATCCTGAGTGAGGTAACCCAGACCCAGAAAGACAAACATATACATTCACCTATAAGTAGACACTGCTGTAAATAAAGAATAATCATTGTACAATTTGTAGACCCCAAGAGGCTAAGTAACAATGAGGTCTCAAGGAGAGACACTTCTATCTTCTTGGGAAGGGCAAATAGAATAGGGGGTGGGTGGGGATAAGAGCAGGAAGGATTAGGTAGGGGGATGATGGGGGAGGGAGTACTGGAAGAGATGACTCAAATTGTGGGGCATTTCCAGGGCAAGGTAAAAACACAGTGCAATGGAAACTCCAAGAATTCCTTGGAGGTGACCCCAGCGAAGACTCCTAGTAATGGGAGACTCAGAGCCTGAAATAGCCATCTTCTGTAACCAGGTAAGGCTTCTAGTGGAAGAATTGGAACACCAACCCAGTTACAAAACCTTTGACCTACAATTTGTTCCTGGGTAAAGGTGTTGTATACCTTATGGGTGTGGCCCTACAGACTCAAGGGCTCATAGGCTTCACAGAGACTGAACCAACAACCAGGGGATCTGTATGAGTCTGCCCTATGTCCTCTACATACGTGTTATAGTTGTATAGCTTAGTTTTCTTGTGGTACTATTAACAGTGGTAGTGGAGGCTATCTCTGGATCTTTTGCTTGCTTTCAGGACCCATTTCAGCCTTAATATGAGTGTATGTACCCAGTCTTACTGCAACTTGTTATGCTGTGTTTGGTGTTTGATTGAAATCCCTGGGAGGCCAGGCCTTCTCTGAAGGTAAAGGAGAAAGGCTGGGTCTGAGGGAGAGGGGAGGTGATGGGGATGGACTGGGAGAGAGGGAGGGGAAACTTCAGTCAGGATATAATATATGAGATAAGAATAAAAATAAAAAATAAAACTTTTGTTCTTCAAAAGTATCTATGCAAATCAAAGACTAGGAAAACTTTCCTCAAATTAGGCAATGGCTTATATGTGCATAGATACCTACAAGGCAAATAAAAGCTAATCACAAATGTTATAGTAGATATGCTTATAGTAGCTCCAATTTAAACACAACTCAAACATCCACCAAAAGCCAAATGTAGGATGTCTAAACAATGGAATAGAACTCACCAATAAAGGAATGAACTACTGATGCACACCAAAAGTCTTAAAATAAACCAAGTGCAAGAAAACAGATGAAAATTAGAATTAACATTTTATTTCCTTTAAATAAATCCCTAGAAAATGAAAATTAACCTATAGTGAGTAAAATCAGACCAGTGGTTTTTGGTAAGTGAGTAATATGCTTGAGAAAGAATTCTAGAGTGGACCAAGGAAATTGTTGACTGGGTTGCTTATCTTTTTATTGTTAGTATTATTTTTCTGGTATAGTTTACATGAATTTTATTAAGCAATATCTCACTGTGTATTATTTATCAAACATGTTATACCCCAATGAAATTTATTTAAAAAAAAGATATCAACCTGAGCCCCATGCCACGCCAACAGGGTGGGTGGAATTCAGCCAAATGCAGTTCAGGGATTTTAGCCCGGACCTGCAAAGACTCCAGCAGCACCTCTGTATCATCCAGGAGCCTGGGTGGTCCGGTTCCATAAGAATCAGTTTGTTATGAGGAAGCATGGACCAGCCCTGTGCCTCGGAGAACTGAGCAGGACAAGCAGACCCACACATGGGGCTCACCCAGAACCTTTCAGCATCAGTCAGATGGGCACTATTAAAATAAGCAGAGGTTTGGTGTGGTATTGGAGAAGGAGAAAGAGGGAGAGGGAGAGGGGGAGGATAGGAGAGGGCGAGGAAAGGGAGAAGAGGACAAGTTGGGAAAGAAAAGGAGGGAGGGAGGGAGAGAGAGAGAGAGAGAGAGAGAGAGAGAGAGAGAGAGAGAGAGAGAGAGAGAGAGAGAGAGAGAGAGAGAGAGAGAATGGTTCAAGTCCTGTGGACAGAAGCATATCTGAAGAGGTAAGAGGAGAGTAAGGGAGTAGGCTGAGGTGAGTGTCTTGATTGCCACTAAGGGTCTGGGCCTGGATTGCTGCTAGGACCCACATCTAGGTTTCTCACTTGACACAGTCAAAGTCTCTTTTGATCTCTGGCCCCGTGTAACACCGAAAGCTGAAAGGACAGGGCTGTACAGAGGTGGCCCTAACCCCACTGGCTGTAACCCTAGGAAGAAATGGTCCCACCTCCCACTGTGTAAAGCATTCTGGAGAGAGGGACTTATATCTTATCTGGATGGCACAATAGAGCAGACCCTGTGCACAGGAGCATGGTCAAAATGATCCTGCACGCATGGGAATGGAGGGGCAGGTTGTACCCCTCTGGTATCCAATGTAGTGGCATAGGTGAGGGAAATGTCCTCCTCCCCGCACCCCTTGCCGCCTGCAGCAGGTGGGGGACCTGATGCAGGCCCTCACTCAGGAGAACAGCCCATGAACCTCACCTGGACAACACGGGAGAGCTGACCCTGTAGACGGGTGCAGGAGAGCACCCTGGGAGCTTGAGAGGGCCTTAGCTGGTACCACCTCCCTCAGCTGCTGTGAGACTGTGGGAGAGAGGCAAAGGTGCTCTTCCCCGTTGCCCTTACTGCCTCCTACTGGTGAGGGAGCTGACCCCGTTACCAGCTGCAACACTGGGGAAAGCAAGCGCTGTACTTCATCAGGGCCGCACAGTAGAGCTGATCCTGTTGACAAAGGCACAAGTAAGCCAACCTGGAAAACATGAGCATGGGAGGGCAAACCCCACCCCACATCTGCCATACGACAGCGTGGGCTGGGAGAGATGACGCCTAACCCATTAAGGCAGGGGGAGAGCTGACCCCAAGTTAACAAGAGTGGGCGTACTATCCCTGCCCCACGATGGGATGCAACACTCCGGAGAGCACGCCCTACACCTTGCCTGGGCAGCACAAAAGAGCCAGGCATTGATGGGCGGGAGAGGGAGAGCATCTTTTCCACAAAAATAGATGAGTAATGGACACAGCTCTCTCATGCTCACATCACAATTCTGGGGGTGGTTCGCCCACACGTGTGAGCATGGGAGACCTAGCCCCACCTCTCATCTGCCATATGGTGGCAAAGGCTGTGGAGAGATGCCCCTCCGTTGATGCCTGAAGCGGTTAGGACAGCTTTCCCTGTAGTCATAGGAGCAGGAGAGATATCCCTGACCTCCACCAACTGCAATTCTTGGGATAGAAGGCCTTGTACCTCACCTGGGCAACACAATAGAGCCTACCTGTTACCAGAGGTGTTGGTGAGCCTAGTCCTGAACCTGTGAGCATGGAAGAATTGTCCCCATTACTCAATGGTCTGGTGGCAGCACAGGTTGGGGAAATATGCCCTACTCCCCAACCATGGTCCTGCGGTCATAAGAGCAAGAGAGCTGTCCTTGCCCCTCACGGCTGCAGTATTTGGGAGAGAGTCCTCTTTACTTCACCGGGGCAGCACAATAGAACCGGCCCTGATGGTGTAGGTGGGGGAGAGCTGACTCTGAGGGAATGAAGGCAGAGCTGGCCTCACCCCTTGATTAGTGTCACAAGGGTGAATTAGTTGAAGCCATGGTGGAGTTAGCCCTGGTGATGAGGACAGGGAAGAACCGGGTGGCTTCCCAGGTCCAGAAAGAGGGTCATGATTTGGCCTGCCCCAACATGTACCCTATCTATGATCTGCGAGAGCACATGAAGGGACCTGACCTGCAGACCCAAAGCTGCAGGATCTCCAGGACACAGGGCAGTGACAGGATATCCAGGAGGAGACTCAGTGAGGGCCCAACATCCACAGTGTAGTAGTAACCAGAGGCCTTGAACCAGACCAGTGACTCCGCAATGAGCGCTTGCAAGTAATGATACATGGATAAAAGGGTTTACTGCTCCACTTACTGTGTTACACTGCTGCTTCCATGACAAGGTTTTTTAACCTGTTTTTTTTTTTACTTAAATTAGAAGCAAGCTTGCTTCACAAGTCAATCCCAGCTCCCTCTTACTCCCCTTCTACCATGCACCCCCAATTCCTTCAACCCCCTGCCCAATCCCAACTCCACTCTCAGGGAGGGTGAGGCCCTTATGGGGGATCTCCAAAGTCTGTCATATCATCCCGGGGCAGAGGCTAGGCCCTCTCCAATGTGTCCAAGTTGAGAGAGCATCCCTCCATGTGTTATGGGCTCCCAAAGGCCATTTGGATGCCAGGGATAAATACTGATGTATTGCTCAAGGCCCCAAAGAATGCTGAG
The DNA here is from genome assembly GCF_017639785.1 of Mesocricetus auratus. Classification (NCBI taxonomy): domain Eukaryota; kingdom Metazoa; phylum Chordata; class Mammalia; order Rodentia; family Cricetidae; genus Mesocricetus; species Mesocricetus auratus. Next base: position 81,462,845 of record NW_024429186.1, read on the forward strand.
GCCTCTTCTCTGACACCCACGTTCATGGAATCTGGATCAGTCCCATGCTGACCTCTCAGCAATCATTCTGGGGTCCATGAGCTCCCCCTTGTTCAGGTCTGCTGTTTCTGTGGGTTTCACCAGCCCAGTCTTGATCCCTTTGCTCATCACTCCTCCCTCTCTACAACTGGTTTCCAGGAGTTCAGTTCAGTGTTCAGATGTGGGTGTCTGCCTCTGCTTCTTTCAGCCACCGGATGGAGGCTCTAGAATAGCATATGAGGAAGTCATCAGTCAATTATCCGGGAAGGGCTTTTAAGGGAGACTCTCCACTATTGGTTAGATTGCCACTTGGTGTCATCCTTGTAGATCTCTGAAATCTCACTAGTGCTATATCTCCCATCAAACTTATAGTGGCTCCCTCTATTATGGTATCTCTCACCCTGCTCTCCTCTATTCTTCCCCAGACTCAACCTTCCTGTTCCCCCATGCCTTCTCTCCCTTCCTCTTATACCCCTCTTTTTCCAAGCTCCCTCTCACCTTATGCTCCCAACCCCTCAGGCGATCCTTAGGGTCCTCCCTGTTTCCCAGACTCTCTAGCAGTGGGATTGTAGGCTGATGCTCCTGTTTCATGTCTAAAATTCATATATGAGTGAGTACATGCCATGTTTCTCTTTTTGTGACTGGGTTACATCACTTAGAATAGTTTCTTCTAGTGTCATCTATTTGCCTGCAAATTCCAGGATTCCATTGTCTTTTTCCACTGAATAGTACTCCATTATGTATATGTACCACATTTTCTCTATCCACTCTTCAGTTGAGGGACATCTAGGTTGCTTCCAGCTTCTGGCTATTACAAATAATGCTGCTATGAACATAGTGGAACAGATGTCCTTGTTTGCATGTGCATCTTTTTGGGCATATGCCTAAGAGTGGGATTGATGGATCTTGTGGTAGACTCAGACCCATTTTCCTGAGGAATCTCCATACTTATTTCCATAGTGACTGCACGAGCTGGCACTCCCACCAGCAATGGAGGAGTGTTCCCCTCTCTCTACATCCTCTCCAGCATAAATTGTCGTTGGTGTTTTTGATTTTAGCCATTCTGACAGGAGTGAGATGATATCTCAGAGTTGTTTTGTTTTGCATTTCCTTGATGACTAAGGATGTTGAGCACTTTCTTAAGTGTCTCTCATCCATTTTACACTCTATTGAGAATTCTCTAGTTCTGTACCCCACTTTTTATTTGGATCCTTTGGTGTTTTGGAGACTTGCTTCTTGAGTTCTTGGAAATTTTTGAGATCAGACCTTTGTCAGATGTGGGATTAGTGAATATCTTTTCCTATTCTAAGGGTTGCCTTTTTGTCTTGTTGACTGTGTCCTTTCCCTTGCAGACGCTTCTCAATTTCACGAGGTCCCATTTATTAATTGTCCGTCTCAGTGTCTGTGCTACTGGTGTTATATTCAGGAAGCAGTCTCCTGTACCAATTCATTCAAGGGTATCTCCTACTTTCTCTTCTAAGAGGTTCAGTGTGGCTGGATTAATATTGAGGTCTTAGATCCATTTGGACTTAAGTTTTGTACATGGCGATAGACATGGATCTGTCTGCAATCTTCTACATGCCAATATCCAGCTATGCCAGCACCATTTGTTGAAGATGCTATCTTTTTTCCATTGTATAATTTTAGCTTCTTTGTCAAAAATCAAGTGTTTGTAGGTGTGTGAGTTTATAACAGGGTTTTCAATTAAATTCCAGTGGTCTACCTGTCTATTTTTATGCCAGTACCAAGTTGTTTTCAGGACTAAAGATCTGTGATAGAGTTTGAAGTCAGGGATGGTGATGTCTCCAGAAGTTCCTATATGGTACAGGGTTGTTCCAGGTATTCTGGGTCTTTTGTTTTTCCATATAAAGTTGAGAATTGTTCTTTCAAGATCCTTGAAGAATCATGCCGGTATTTTGATGGGAATTGCGGTGAATCTGTAGATTGCTTTTGGCATGATTGCCATTTTTACTATGTTGATCTTACTTATCTGAGAGCACGGGAGGTCTTTCCATTTTTTGGTATCTTCTTTAATTTCTTTCTTTAAAGAGTCAAGATCTTGTAATATAGGTCTTTCACTTGTTTGGTTAGCGTTGTCCCCAGACATTTTATGTCATAAAGGGTGATGTTTCTTTGATTTTTCAGGCCAGTTATCATCTGGATATAATAGGGCTACTGATTTTTTTGAGTTAATCTTCTATCCTGCCACTTTGCTGACGGTGTTAATCAGATGCAGGAGTTCCAGTGTAGATTTTTTCCTGTCATTTATGTAAAATATCATATCATCTGCAAATAGTGAAAGTTTGAATTCTTCCTTTCCAATTTGTATCCCCTTGATCTCCTTTTGTTGTCTTATTGCTCTATCTAGAACTTCAAGTACAATATTGAAGAGGTATGGAGAGAGTGGACAGCTTTGTCTTATTCCTGATTTTAGATGAATCGTGTTGAGTTTCTCTCAATTTAGTTTGATATTGGTTGTTGGTTTATAATACATTTCTTTTATTATGCTCACTTATGTTCCTGTTATCCCTGATCTCTCCAGAACCTTTAGCATGATAGGGTGTTGGATTTCATGAAAGGCTTTTTCAGCATCAAGTGAGATGATCATATGATTTTTCTTTTGCGGTTTGTTTATATGGTGTATTCGATGGATAGATTTTTATACGTTGAACCATCCCTGCATCCCTGGGATCCAAGACAAGATTTTTAAATTTTCTCCTTTTCTTCTCTTAAATTTTATTTTATTGGGGGTGGCTGCAGGGGCAGAGGGCATATGAAGGTGGATGGAGAAATGAATGGGTTCAAGATGTATGATGTAAAGGGTACATGAATAAATGAAAAGAATGTGAAAAAGAAGAGAGGTATCTCCTAGGGAAGTTATTAATCACTGCTTCAGCATTCCGTATCTCTCTTGAGATTATGAAAAGCACAATAATGTGACATGAAAATTGGGAATCCTTGACAGAGATGTTTCAGGATCTGAGTTCTTCTTCTTCTTCTTCTTCTTCTTCTTCTTCTTCTTCTTCTTCTTCTTCTTCTTCTTCTTCTTCTTCTTCTTCTTCTTCTCCTCCTCCTCCTCCTCCTCCTCCTTTCCCTCCTCTTTCTCCTCCTCCTCCTCCTTCTCTACTCCCTTTCTCTTTCTCTCTCTCTAGACAGTTTTCTCTGTAGCCTTGGCTTCCCTGGAACTCACTCTGTAGACCAGGCTGGCCTTGAACTCACTGATATTCTCCTGTTTCTGTCTCCCAAGTGCTGGGATTAAAGGTGTGCACCACCATTGCCCATCTCAGGATCTGAGTTCTTTAGATACAGATGCGAGATTCGACAACCCCAAGCATTGCTCTCAGCTGAGATTTGCGGTTTGTGATCCAGTGATGCTCTTCTGCAGCCCACTCTTAGTCTGTGTTACCTGGTCTCAGGGGCTCGGTCTGTAAAGTCCTGTAATTATGCATGCCCAGAACAGGCAGACCTGCTTGAAACCTGGTTTTCCAATGTCACAATTGCTTCTGGTAATTCTGGCAAAGACTTTTAGGCAACAATTTCATAAAAATCTAAATAAATATAATTTTGAATAGGCCACACACACTCAACAAGTTTTAAAAACGTCTTGTTTCACACTTTCTTACACAAGCCTCTTTCTAAACTTTAATAGAATTTAATATGATCCCACTAGTTTGGAAGCTTGGAAAGCCTCCCTGTGTGATGAACAATTAAATGTAGAGGAGAAATGGTTTAGTAAGTAAATGAAAAATACAAAACCCACATAACCCAAGTACTTACACAATACTAAGCAAAACTTCTGAAAAATATTTTAGGGCTCTAATTTACCCAAAGTATATGGAATCAGTAGTTTTTCCCATGAATTAGTTTTTGATGGCTTAATATTCTGGCCCTTGTGTGCCTGAGATTATGGTTGGAAAGCACCTGTTTTTATTTTAGAAATGTGGTTCCTTTGATGTTCACTAAACTTTGTTTTTGATAACAGATAATCATCTGTCTACATTAAGACAGATTATTCTATTATGATGGAGAAAAATCTCTAAGTAGCCAGTTATTTATGCCAGATAGACCAAAATTAATTAGAATTTTTTGACTGGGACATAGTAATAGGTTACCAACCATGAAATAAATGTTATTATAACAGTGCTCTTATAGACAGTGCTAGTTACTGCCTTCTTAATTAGTATTCTGCCAAAAATATGGTGGGTGGTTATTAATAACATATAGTCATTGATATGTTCCTAAGCAGTGCTTTTTCCATTAAAAATTATTTATGTGTATCAATATTTTGCCTGTGTGTATACGTGTGTTCCACACATATGTATCATCCATAAGAGGGTGTCAGACCCTTGGGACTGGAGTTAGGGACAGTTTTGAGCATGAGTGTACTGGGAACTGATCTCAGATCCTCTTCAAGAGCATCAAGTGTTCTTAAGTACTGAGCCATCTGTCTAGTCCTTGAGCTTGGGAAATAGTTGGTTGTTTACCTTTTAATAGCTTCACCTACAAATGAATCAAATGACCACAGCAAAACATGGCTTTATTTTGTCTGTTAGCCTATGTCCACTTTTACTGCCAGAAATCTAGATGAGAAAGTAGTTGTTGGTATAAGTATAAAATATTTTTCAAATATTAAATATTTTAATGATTTAAGTGTCCAAATTGATAATAATTTTGTGTTTTGTCTGACAAGCCCCTTCTTCACCATCATTTTCTGTGAATATGGTTTGGATTTAAACTAACTTTAAATGAGACAAAGATTCTTTCAGTTTCTTTTTATTATCCTACTATCATAGTTAAAAGAATTGTATTATAGCCTCGTGTTGGAGGTAACAATTCATTTGGTTTCTTTGTTTTTTTTTAGCTTTAGCTAATTTTTTATTTGTAATTTTGCTCAATCAATTTTGATTTCTATTCTCTTTGATTTTTTCATCTCAATGTGCCCTCTATTCCATTCCCCGAACCCTAACCCTTCCCAGGGTGATCCATGTGTCCTTTTTAAAGGTCTCCTTGTTACCTAGCTTCTCTGGATGTGTGGATTATAGTCTGGTTATCATTTGTTTTACAGCTAGTATCCACTTATGAGTGAGTACATACCGTGTCTGTCTTTTTTGAGTCTGGGTTACCTCACTCAAGTTTTTTTTTCTAGTTCCATCCATTTTCCTGAAAATTTCATGATGTCATTGTGGTTTTTTTTTACAGCTGAGTAATATTCAATTGTGTAAATGTACCATATTTTCTTTATCCATTCTTCAGTTGAAGGGCACATAGGTTTTTTTCAGGTTCTGGATATTACAAATAATACTGCTACAAATATTATTGAGCAAGTGTCTTTGTGGTATGATTGAGTATCCTTTGTGTATATGCCCAAGAGTGGTACTGTTGGGTTTTGAGGTAAACTGATCTACAATTTTCTGAGAAACATCCACACTGATTTCCAAAGTGGCTCTACAGGTTTACACTCCCACCAGCAGTGGAGGAGGCTTCCCCTGACTCCAGATCCTCTGCAACATAAACTGTCATTAGTGCTTCTGGTCTTAGCCATTCTGACAGGTGTAAGATGGTATCTCAGAGTCATTTCCCTGTTTCAAATTCTACTATAGGGCTATAGTAATAAAAACAGTTTGGTATTGGCATAAAAACATACACATGAACCAATGGAAAGCAATCGAAGACCCTGACATTAATCCAAATACCTATGGTTTTTTTTTTTTTTTTTTACAAAGAAACCAAAGGTACAATGTAAAAAGTAAAGCATCTTTAACAAACGATGCTGGCATAACTGGATGTTAACATGTAGAAGATTGCAAACAGATCCATATATATGGCCATACACAGAACTCAAGTCCACTTAGATCAAGGACCTCAATATAAATCCCGTTACATTGAACCTGAAAGAAGAGAAAGTGGGAAGTAGCCTTAAATTAATTATCACAGGAAATCACTTCTTAAATATACTACCAATGGCAGAGGCACTGAGAGCAACAATTAATAAATAGGACCTCCTGAAACTGAAAGGCTTTTCTAAGACAAAGGACACAGTAAATAAGACAAACCAACAGCCCACATAATGGGAAAAGATCTTCACCAACTCCACATCTCACAAAGGGCTGAACTCCAAAATATATAAAGAACTCTAGAAACTAGACATCAAATTAAAAAATAATCCAAATAAAACTGGGGTACAGAGCTAAACAAATTAATGTATTTCTTTTTTATTTTTAAATTTAAATTTAAATTAGAAAAAAGGTTGCTTCAAATGTCAATTCCAGGTCCCTCTCCCTTTCCCTCCCCTCTTCCCATGCCCTCCCACTAACCCCTCCAATATCCCCTCATCTCCCCAGGTAGGGTGAGGCCCTCCATGGGGGGATCCATAGTCTGTCATTTCATCAAGGTCAGGGCCTAGACCCTCCCCCAAGAGTCCAGGGTGAGAGTGCATCTCTTGTTGATGGATGGGTTCCCAGAGTCCATTTGTACACCCGGGATTAATACTGATCTACTACCCAAGGCCCAATAGATTACCTAGGCCTCCTCATTGACACCCACATTTAGGGGGTCTTGATCAGTCCCATGCTAGATTCCCAGCCATCAGTTTGGGATTCAAGAGGTAACCCTTGTCAGGTCAGCTGTTTCTGGGGGTTAAAACAGCCCAGTCTTAACCCCTTTGCTCATCAGTCCTCCCTCTCTGTCACTGGATTCTTGAGTTCAGCTCAGTGTTTAGCTGTGTGAGTCTGCTTCTGCTTCCATCAGCCATTGAATGAAGGTTCTATTTCCCAGACTCTCTGGCCATGGGAATATAGTTGGCACTCCCCAGAACATGTTTCTCTTTTTGTGACTGGGTTACCTCACTTCAGGATGGTTCCTTCTAGTGCTATCCATTTGCCTGCAAATTTCAGGATTCCATTGTTTTTTTTTTTTCTGCTGAATAGTACTCCATTGTGCGGATGTATCACATTTTCTCTATCCACTCTTCAGTTGAGGGGCATCTAGGTTGTTTCCAAGTTCTGGCTATTACAAATAATGTTGCTATGAACATAGTGGAACAGACATCCTTGTTGTAGGAATGGACATCTTTTGGATATATGCCTAAGAGTGGAGTTGCTGGGTCGGTAGGTTCATTCCCATTTTTCTGAGGAATCTCCATAATGATTTCCAAAGTGGCCGTACAAGTTGTCACTCCCACCAGCAGTGAAGGAGTGTTCCCCTTTCACCACAACCTCTCCAGCATAAATTCTCGTTGGTGTTTTTGATTTTAGCCATACTGACAGGAGTAAGATGGTATCTCAGAGTTGTTTTGATTTGCATTTCCCGGATGGCTAAGGATGTTGAGCACTTTCTCAAGTGCCTCTCAGCTATTTTAGACTCTTCTATTGAGAATTCTCTATTTAGTTCTGTAGTCCACTTTTTAATTGGATCCTTTGGTATTTTGGAGACTTGCATTGTGAGCCACCATGTGGTTCCTGGAAACTGAACTCAGGACCTCTGGAAGAACAGTCAGTGCTTTTAACCACTGAGCCTTCACTCCAGCCGCATATAGCTTTTATTATGTTTAGGTATGTTCCTGTTATCCCAGATCTCTCCAAGACCCTTATCATGAAGGGGTGTTGGATTTTGTCAAAGGCTTTTTCTGCATCTAGTGAGACAATCATGTGATTTTTGTTTTTCAGCTTGTTTATATGGTGGATTACATTGATGGATTTTCGTATGTTGAACCATCCCTGCATCCCTGGGATGAAACCCACTTGATCATGGTGAACGATTGTTTTGATGTGTTCTTTGTGTGGCTTGGGGATCAAGGTTATTGAAGTCTCATAAAAAGACTTTGGTAAAGACCCTTCTGCTTCTATTGCATGGAAATCTTTGAGAAGAATTGGTAGAAGCTGTTCTTTGAATTTCTGGTAGAATTCTGTACTGAGGCCATCTGTACCTAGGCTTTTTTTTTGGTTGGGAGACTTTTGATGACTGCTTCTATTTCCATAGGGGTTATAGGTCTATTTAAATTGCTTATCTGTTCTTAATTTAATTTTGGCAAGTGATAGCTATCCAGAAAATTGTTCATTTCCATAAAATTTTCGAATTTTGTGGAGTACAGGTTTTCTTTTTTTCTTTTTCTTTTTTTTTTTTTTTTTGGTTTTTACGAGACAGGGTTTCTCTGTATTGTTTTGGAGGCTATCGGTCCAGCCCAGCCTCAAACTCACAGAGATCTGCCTGCCTCTGCCTCCCGAGTGCTGGGATTAAAGGCATGCGCCACCACCGCCCGGCATGAGTACAGGTTTTCAAAGTATGACCTGATGATTCTCTGAATTTCCTCAGAGTCCGTTGTTATGTCCCCCTTTTCCTTCCTGGTTTTGTTAATTTGCATGCTCACACTCTGCTGTTTGGTAAGTTTGGACAAAGGTTTGTCTATCTTGTTGATTTTCTCAAAGAACCAACTCTTCATTGCATTGATTCTTTGTATTGTTTTCCTAGTTTCTACTTTACTGATTTCAGCCCACAGTTTGATTATTTCCTGGTGTCTACTCCTCCTGTGGGACTTTGATTGTTTGTGTTCTAGAGCTTTCAGCTGTGCTGTTAATTCTCTAGTATAACTATTCTCCAGTTTCTTCATGTGGGCACTTAGTGCTATGAACTTCCCCTGTAGCACTGCTTTCAAAGTGTCCCATAGGTTTGGGTATGTTGTGTCCTCATTCTCATTGAATTCTAGGAAGTCTTTAATTTCTTTTTTTTTTATTTCTTCTTTGTCCCAGGAATGGTGCACTTGTGCATTATTCAATTTCCATTAGTTTGTAGGGTTTCTGCAATTTGTGTTGCTGTTGAATTCTAATTTCAATGCATGGTGTTCTGATAAGATGCATGGAGTTATTCTAATTTTTTTTACCTGCTGAGGGCTGATATGTTGCCAAGTATGTGGTCAATTTTAGAGAAGGTTCCATGTGGTGGTGAGAAGAAAGTATATTCTTTTTATGTGGGATGGAATGTTCTATAGATGTCTGTTAATCCCAATTGGGTCATAACTTCTATTAGTTCCTTTGCTTTCTTGTTAAGTATCTGTCTGGTAGTCCTGTCTATTGGTGAGAGTGGGGTGTTGAAGTGTCCCACAATAAGTGTGTGGGGCTTTATATGTGATGTGAGTTTTAGTAATGTTTCTTTTATGAATGCGATTCCTTTGCATCTGGGGCATAGATGTTCAGAATTGAAACTTTGTCTTGGTGGATTTCTCCTGTGATGAGTATGTAATGACCTCCTTCATCTCTTTTTATTGATTTTATTTTAAAGTCTAATTTGTTAGATATTAGGATTGCTGGCATCACTTGTTTCTTAGGTCCATTTGATTGGAAAATCTTTTCCCAACCTTTAACTCTCAGGTAATGTGTGCCTTTGAGGGTGAGGTGTTTTTCTTGTATGTAGCAGAAGGATGGGTTCTGTCTTCGAATCCATTATGTTAGCCTGTGTCTTTTTATGGGTGAGTTAAGGCCATTAATAATGAGGGTTATTAATGACCATTGATTTCTCATTCTTCTTTGATTTGGAATGGCTATTGTTGGTGGAATTATGTGTGGAATTCCACCCCTTTTCCTTTTGGCTGTTGGTAAAGTGGGATTATCTAATACCTATGGTTTTCTGGTTGTCATTAACTTTCTTGGATTGGAGTTTTTCTTCCAGAACTTTCTGTAGGGCTGGGTTAGTGGATATGTATTGCTTGATTCTAGTTTTTCATGGAATATCTTGCTTTCTCCATCTATAGTGATTGAAAGCTTTGGTGGGTATAGTAGTCTGGGCTGGCATTCGTGGTCTCTTAGTGTTGATAGTATATCTATCCAGGACCTTCTGGCTTTCAGAGTTTTCATGGGGTAGTCAGGTGTAATTCAGATAGGTTTGCCTTTATATGTTACTTGGCCTTTTTCCTTAGCTGCTCTTAATATTCTTTCTATTTTCTGTATATTTGGGGTCTTGATTATTATGTGGTAAGGGGAGGTTTTTTTTTGTGGTCCACTCTATTTGGTATTCTGTAAGTTTCTTGTACCTTCATTGGCATGTCTTTCTTTAGCTTGGGAAAGTTTTCTTCTACAATTTTGATGAATATGTTTTCTGCCCATTTGAGGTGGTTTTCTTCACCTTCTTCTATACCTATTATTCTCACGTTTGGTCTTTTCATGCTGTCCCATATTTCCTGAATTTTTTGTGTTAGGGATTTGTTGGAGTTAAGATTTTCTTTGGTTGATGAATCAATTTCTCCTAGTGTATCTTCAACACCTGAGATTCTCTCCTCCATCTCTTGTATTCTGTTAGTTATGCTTGTATCTGTAGTACCTGACTGATTGCCCAGTTTTCTATTTCCAGCCATCCTTCAGATTGTGTTTTTTTATTGTCTCTATTTCAGTTTTCAACCCTTGCCCTGTTTTAATTGTTTCTTGCAATTTTTGTTATATCGTTTCATCCATTTGTTGCATTTTATGACTTTTTTGGTTGTTTTTTTCCATTTCTTGCAGTTTTTGGTTTGTTTTTTCTTTGATTTCTTGCATTTTTTAGTTTGTTTTTTCTTCCATTTCTTGCATTTTTTCCATTTCTTGCATTTTTTTCCATTTCTTGCATTTTTTGTTTGCTTTTTCTTCCATTTCTTTGACGGATTTTCCTATATCTTCTTTTAGGGCCTCTATCATTTTCATGAAGTTGTTTTTAAGGTCGTTGTCTTCTGCTTCATTTGCATTAGAATGTTGGAGTCTTGCTGGTGTGGAGTCTCTAGAATCTGGTGCTGTCATATTTGTTTTTCTGTTGCTGAGTGTGCTTTTGTATCGTCTCTTTTCCATCTCTTATTCTAGTGGGTGCAGAAATAGCCCCTTACTGGTCTGGTGGTTAGTGGACCAGAGTTCCCTTTCGTTGGGTGCAAGCAAGTACAATACTCTGGTGATTCTTCTCTTTCTGGTCCTAGTCCTGGTCCCCTGGGTGTAGAAGAAGCCCAGGAATCTGGGGTACATAGTCTCCCACCTGGTCACCTGGTGCCCTGGTCCCGTTGGTGGTAGAGAGACCTGGGATCTGGGGTGCTTGGCTCCTGCCTGGATGCCAGAATCTTTGGCAGTCAGTAGGTCGTCCCCAGGCACTGGAAGGCAGGCTTGGATGCTGGGCCTTGTTTACCTCAACCTGCTGGTCCCCTGGCCTCTTTGGTGGAAGCTAAGACCTGGGATCTGGGGTGCATGGCTCCCGGTGGGATGGGAGGCTCTGTGGTAGTCCTCAGGCACTGGAAGGCAGCTGATTGTATTTCTTAAGGAGGAGATAAATAACGGTTAAAGAAATTTATGAAAATATGAACAAACAGTGGAGGAAAATGATTAAAAAATTCGATACCTGCAGGTAGAAATAGAATCAATAGAGAAAACCCAAACTAAGCAAATTTGAAATGAAAAATTTACAAACACAAAAGAGAACCTGAGTGACAAGCCTCACTAACTTGTGTAAGAGGTAGAAGACATAATATTCAAAATTGAATACATGGTTTAAGAAATGGTTGCCTTGGTTAAAGAAAGTCTTAGATTTAAAATCACCAAGCACAAAACACCAGGATATCTAGGACACAAATACAAAAGCAGTCACATTCATAAAAGAAACATTACTAAAATTCAAATCACATATAAAGCCCCATACACTTATAGTGGGAGACTTCAACACCCACTCTCACCACCAGACGGGACTACCAGACAGAAACTTAACAAAGAAGCAAAGTAACTAATAGAAGTTATGACTCAATTGGGATTAACAGACATCTAGACAACATTCCACCCAAATAAAAAAAAAAAAGAATATACCTTCTTCTTAGTGCCACATGGAACCTTCTCTAAAATTGACCACATACTTGGCAACATAGCAAACCTCAACATGCATAAAAAAATTGGAATAATTCCATGCACCTTATCAGACCACCATGCGTTAAGATTAGAATTCAGCAACTACACAAACTGCAGAAATCCTACAAACTCCTGGAAATTGAGTAATGCACAATTGCACCATTCCTGGGACAAAGAAGAAATAAAAAAAGAAATTAAAGACTTCCTAGAATTCAATGAGAATGAGGACACAACATACCCAAACCTATGGGACACTTTGAAAGCAGTGTTACGGGGGAAGTTCATAGCACTAAGTGCCCACATGAAGAAACTGGAGAATAGTTACACTAGAGAATTAACAGCACAGCTGAAAGCTCTAGAACACAAAGAAGCAAACTCACCCAGAAGGAGTAGATGCCAGGAAATAATCAAATTGAGGGCTGAAATCAATAAAGTAGAAACTAGAAAGGCAATACAAAGAATCAATGTTAACAAAGATTTGGTTCTTTGAGAAAATCAACAAGATAGACAAAACTTTATCCAAACTTACAAAACTGCAGTGTGTGAACAAGCACTCTTTCCAATAATGTCCTCGAAGTTCTATCTAGAGCAATATGACAACAAAAGGAGATAAAGGCGATACAAATTGGAAAGGAAGAATTCAGACTTTCACTATTTGCAGATGATATGATAGTTTACATAAGTGTTCCAAAAACTTTACATGGAACTCCTACAGCTTATAAATACCTTTAGTATAGTGGCAGGAAGCAAGATTAACTCAAGAAAATCAGTAGCTCTGCTATATATAGACAATAAAAGGGCTGAGAAAGAAATCAGAGAAACAAACTAAAACAACCCTGTTCAACAAGGCAATATCTGGAAGCATCACCATTCTTGACTTCAAGCTGTATTACAGAACTATAGTCCTGAAAACAGTTTGGTATTGGCACAAAAATAGACAGATCGACCAGTGGAATCAAATTGAACACCCTGACATTAACCCATACATGTATGAACACCTGATCTTTGACAACGAAAATAAAATTATATAATGGAAAAACGCAAACATCTTCAACAAATGTTGCTTGCATAACTGGAGGCTGACATGTAGAAGACTGCAGATAGAGTCATGTCTACCACCATGCATAAAACTTAAATCCAAATGGATCAAAGACCTCAACATAAATCCAGCCACACTGAACCTCTTAGAAGAGAAAGTGGGAGGTACCCTTAAACAAACTGGTACAGGAGACAGCTTCCTGAACATAACACCAGTAGCACAGACACTGAGATCTGAAATTAATAAATGGGACCTCCTGAAACTGAGAAGCTTCTGCAAGGCAAAGGACACAGTCAGCAAGACAAAAAGGCAACCCACAGATTGGGAAAAGATATTCACTAACTTCACTTCTGACAACAAGCAAGTCTCAAAAAGTGGGGTACAGACTAAATATATAATTCTCAGTAGAGGAGTGTAAAATGGCTGAGAGACACTTAAGAAAGTGCTCAACATCCCTAGCCATTAGAGAAATTCAAGTCAAAACAACTCTGAGATATCATCTTACACCTGTCAGAATGGCTAAAATCAAAAACACCAACGACAATTTATGCTGGAGAGGATGTGGAGAAAGGGCAACACTCCTTCCCTGCTTGTGGGAGTGCCAACTCATACAGCCACTTTGGAAATCAATATGGAGATTCCTCAGGAAAATGAGAATCAGTCTACCACAAGATCTAGCAATTCCACTCTTAGGCATATACCCAAAGGACCACCATTCACACAACAAGGATTTCTGATCCACTGTGTTCATAGCCGCATTATTGGTAATATCCATAACCTTGACACAACCTAGATGCAACTGAAGAGTAGATTGAGAAAATGTGGTTAATTTACACAGTGGAGTACTATTAGCAGAAAAAAAACCAATGGAATGTTGAAATTTGCAGGCAAATGGATGGCACTAGAAGAAACCTTCTTGAGTGATGTAACCCAGTCACAAAAAGAGAAACATGGCATATAGTCACTCAAATATGGATTTTAGACATGAATTGGGGGAGTGCCAGCATCCAATCCAACTGCCAGAGAGTCTGGGAAACAGAACCTTCATCCAGTGACTGATGGAAGCAGAGGCATACACCCACAGCTAAACATTGAACTGAACTCCTGGAATCCAGTGACAGAAAGGGAGTGATGAGCAAAGGAGTTAAGACTGGGCTGGTTTAACCAACAGAAACAGTTGACCTGAACAATGGTGAGGTCTTGAACCCCAGACTGATTTCTGGGTGGACAGCATGGGACTGACCCAGACCCCCGGAATGTGGATGTTATTGAGGAGGTCTAGGTAATCTATGGAGTCTTGAGTAGTATTTATCCGTGGCATACAAATAGACTTTGAGTGCCCATCCCACAATGAGGGATGTTCTCTCAGTTTGGACTCTTGTAGGAGGGCCTAGGTCTTTCCCTGGCTGACAAGACAGACTCTGGAGATCCACCATGGAGGGCTTCACCCTCTCTTGGGATTGGAGTGAGTTTGGGTGGGGGACTTGTTGTCAGTTTTCAACAGCATTATCTTTAAAGATAGGCAGACTTGGTTAATGCTGTCTTAGAGTCTTGTTCACAACTACAGTGTGGTACCTGGTTCAGAGATGAGGCTAGAAATATTAAATAAGAAGGACTATTAAATCTAGAAGTATGGGAATCTCCTAAATCAAATTCTTGGAGAATGATATTATGCTATAGAAAGGCAATCTCTATATGATGAGTACAACCTAATGTTATGACATGCAACAGCTTTGAATGCTTGGAACAGAATTCAAGAAGTAGAAGAAATGAATCTAAAGTTATATGGGACCAAAAAGAAGTCTTCATGAATTTTTACAAAGATTGAAATCAGCAGTAAAGAGATGATGCCAGGTTCAGAAACTAGACAAATAATAATTGAATCTCTGGCTTTTGAAAATGGTAATGCACAGTGCCACCAACATCTCTCCCTCAACAAGATGAAGTAATAGGAATCAACAAATATTGCTCTTTTATATCTCTCAACACCAGTAATCCCAAATATCCAATGAAAATACAGACTAACAGAATAATCAATGACAAAACAGGGTCCATCTTTTTGCTGCATCTAAGAAACACACCTTAACAGCAATGTTAGACACCGCTTCAGGCAAAAGCATGAAAAAGAATTTCCAAGAAAATGGACAAAGAAACAAGATGGTGTAGCCATTTTAGTATCTGACAAAATAGACTTAAGTCAAAACTAATCAGAAGAGATAGAGAACACAAACTACATGATCATCAAAGGAAAAGCTCATCAACAGGACATGAAAATTCCTAAAAAAAAATCTATGCCCTGCAAAACAATACAGAGAAACCCTGAATTGAAAAAAAACCTATGCACTGAACTCAAGTGTAGAGTTCTGAATAAAAATTCCCACCATAGACTCATAGTGAGTGACATTATTGTTGGAATAGGTGTGGATTCTTTGAAGGCAGTGTGTCATGGGCTTGACGTTTCAGAAGCTCAAGAGAGACTAGTGGATCGCTCTCTCTTCTTGCTGCCTGCAGATCCAGATGTAGAACTCACCTTCTCCAACAACATGTCTGCCTTCACTTGCCATGCTTCCTGCCATGAGGACAATGGAATAAACCTCTGAAGTATAATCCAACCCAAATACATGTTTTCCTTTATAAGACTTGATATGGTCATTGTGTTTCTTCATAGCAATTGAAACTCCAAGACCGAAGTTAGTATCAGGGACTATGGTATAGCTATGATAGTCCTGACCATGTTTTTAATTGGAGGAATATGGGCTTTGGGACTGTGGATTATGAAAGAAGTTGGGTATAATGGAACATAGTAGTAGGAGCATGAAAAACAGTGGTGCTAAGGGTGATTTGAACCGTAAAATCCTGGCTCAAGAGGTTTCAGAGGAGAAGAATGTCAGTATATGGCCTAGAGACTTGTGACAATGTAGCTGCTTTCTACCCTTGTCCAAAAAAAAATGCACCTGAGGATGAATTAAAGAGTTATGGATTAACAGCTTTGGCAGATGACATTTTTTAACAACCTAGCATTGACTGTGTTGTGTGAGTGTTAGTAGCCAGTATTATGCAGATCTACAATGAAAGGGAGCAAGTTCAGCAAGGACAAATACAAAATACACAGTTGGAGAAGAAAAGGAGTACCAGAAGTGACATGGACCTAAGTCTTGTGTTCAAAGAGATAAACATTAAAGAAAAGACCAATATTAAGTGGAATAAAAGAATTGGTGACCTCTGGGAAAGACCCCACCCTGCTTAGCTTCCAACTTGTAAAAGGGAATTAAAGAAAGGCTTAGGGCTGGATGTGAGGGTGCATATATTTAATCCCAACACCCAGAAAGCAGAGGCTGGCAGAATTCCGAGGTTGAAGAGGGCCTGCTGGGTGAGTTCCAGAATAGCCAAGCTGAAGGAAACCGTTGAAAACAGAAGGCTGATGAAGATGTAATTGAACAACAGGACCATGTTCCAGCAGCACTTGGCTGCTTCAGCAATGAGGTTCTGGCTTTAGAGTGAAGGATATAAGAAAGCCGCTATGGAATCTTCCATGGCTAAGGTAAGGTGCTGAGACCCGGCCTAGAGTGGTCATTGAGTAAAGCTGTGAAGGTGAAGCGTAGATTGCCTTGGAGACCCCAAAATGGAGATGCCAGAGCTTGGGTTACCCCTGAGAGCTGCTAATGGGGATTGGAAGCACCCCCAAAAGAAAGAAGTGCCTTGCAGCCAATAGCACTGAAACAAGTCAGAGATCTTAAGATTGGTTTGACTTCTGGCACAGAGATGCAGTTTCTGGAGATTTCCTAGCTGATTTTTGATCTTGCTTTCATCCAGTATTTACTCATTAACTTTTCTTTCCTCCATTTTGGAATGGTAATGCATATCCTATGTCATTACATGTCACAATTATGTAATCTGCTTTTAAGTTTGGTCTAACAGTGAATTGTTGGTAAGAAATTGCAGGAGACTCAGAGGAGACTTTGGAATTTACATATCTGAAAAGACTTTCTTTTTTAATTATTTTATATTTAAAAACAATCTTATTTTACATAATAATCCCAGTCCCCTATCGCTCCCATCCTCCCATGCCCCCCACTGACACCCCCATCCTATTCCCCATCCACTCCTTAATGAGGTTAACCCTTCGAAGAGGGACCATCAAAATCTGTCAAGTTATTTGGGGCAGGGCCTCCCTGTGTATCTAGGCCAAGAGTATATCCCTCCAAGGGAAACAGACTCCCAAAGTCCATTTGCACACTAGGGATACATCCTGGTTCCGCTGCCAGAGGCCCCACAGGCTGTCCAGTGTTCCTAGCTGACATCCATGCTCAGAGGGCCTGGTTTGGTCCTATGTTGGTTACCCAGCTGTCAGACTGCGTTCATGAATTTCCACTTGCTCAGGTCATCTGTTTCTGTGGCTTTTCCCAGCATGGTCTTAACCTTTTTTGTTTGTCACTCCTGTCTCTGAAACTGGATTCCAGGCATTTGTCTCAGTGCTTAGCTGTGGATCTCTGCTTCTGCTTCTATCAGCTACTGGATGAAGGCTCTAGGATGATATTATCATGGAGATGTCTTTGAACTAGCCGAATGGCCCCAGGCTCATTCCTGAGTGGGGGAGTGTGGATGAGGAAAGGCTAACTATCCAACAGAACTAACGAAAGGATAAAGACAACTGATCATAACGAGGGCAAGGTCAGTCAATACTGAATGCACCCGGCTTATTCATCATCTTAAGTAACCATCCAAAGGTGGGGGCAATGGCAGACCACATCTATTATCATGTATAAAGGTCTGATAGCAATTATTTCCCTTAATCCTAAAGACACTCCTTTGCAGCACATACTCAGGCCTTCAGGCACTCCACCCCAGTAGGTATTACTAGCCTTCAGGGTGGGTGTAAACTTGCCCCAGCCCAAGTCTATTGTTATTTATATAGGAGCCATTCTCCACCAAGGCCAATACATCCTTCAGCTATTAGCTGACACCTAACAGACAATAGAAATTCTGGGCTTTGTTGAATCCTGGCAGCATAAGAAATTTCCAAAATATGCAGACCCTGATGTGGGTAGTCACCATTCTCATTATAGGGGAAGGGCATTTAAGGTAGCCTCTCTACTAATGCTTAGGTTCCTAGTTGGGGTCATCCTTGTGGGTCTCTGGACAATTCCCTAGTGCCAGATTTCTCTTTAAACCTACAGAGGCTCCCTCTATTGATTTGTTCCTTTTCTTGCTCTCCTCTATTCCTCTCTCCACTCAATCTGCCCTATAACCATAAATCACAATCCATATGGGCTGGTGAAGTTATTCATAAATAACACCACTCCTCACATTTCCAGTCAGTGGCTAATATGAATAATAAGCATACTTGGATACCAGTCAATATGATGTGTAATATGAATAATACAAACCCAGCGAGAAATATTGGGGTTCAAGTGGAAGAACAGAAGAGCAAAGCAGTCAAGTCACCAGAGACCTCTTACCTCTGTCAAGGCTAGGGCAATCCTATCCTCAATGTGACTGGAGACTAATCGGTAAAGACTGAATGCCAGCTCTGAGACCCTGCACCTGTCTTATATACCTCTCTATTGCTGGTAATAAAGGTGTGTACCACCACCACTCAGCTTCTGGTACTAACTAGTATGGCTGCTGGAATTAAAGATATGTACCACCACTGTCTGCCCCTATGACTATAACTAGCTTTGCATTCTAATCTCCAGAGAAGGTTTATTAGTTCACAAACAACATATCACCATAATCCCTCTTGTTTACCTAATACAAAAAGAAGGCTATAACTAACATAAGAAAAACCATAAATGCAATAACTATAAACAAAGTATGCAGGTGATAAGTTCGCCAACAACCTTTCAAAAATTCAGAGAAAACACTCCATTATCTATCCTATCTTGGTGAGTCCAAAATCTTATGTCTAATTTACTTTCTATTCTAATTTATATTATCTTTTAATATTATCTTTTAATGTCTCTCAATCTTTTATACTTTATAATTTACACATTAGTGAGTTATTTTCTGAGGCTGGTAAATGAGGAAAACTGTAAATATAACTGTCTAGTCTTCAGTTCCCTCAGAGACTCAAAAAGGGAATAATATTAACTGAGTAAGCAGGAGCTGGTAGCAGGGAACTTCAAAAAAATGTGAGAAATGACAAAACCAGCTGACTGCATTGACAGTAACACAGATTCTTCTGCAATGTTGAGGCATCAATCTTCTGCCTGTAAGTCTAGCATATCTGACAAACTTTTATATGAAGGAGAATTTTTAAGGACTCTTCTGCCTTGTCTGGGAAAGCTTTTGGAGTCAATCTGTTTTGTGTCCTGCTTGCCCAATGGCAGCAGTTGAGGCAAGGACACTTCTTGCCCAATGGGTTACTTCTGCCACAAAAAAGTAAACTCCGTGTGAAGTGTCTTTGAAGCCCATCAACTTCTCCGAAGTAGATTGGTGCTGCTTGGAGCAGACATGTCTCGTTTTCATGGAAAAAGAACCTACATTACTAAAGCATCTTAAACTATATATTCTGTAGATCTCTGAAGTGTTTCAAGATGATTTGTCTTTCTAAAATATATCCTTTTGACTTTACTAACATACCTAATATGACTATGATTTCAATTGCAATAGATGAGTAATTACTGATCTGTACTTCCTTATTGCCCTATATAGTTGGTAATAATAACTTTCAAGGACTAGAAATTTGCATTACATTGTTAAATGGGCCTATAGGTACAATACCTTGAACCAGATTAGAAAAATATGTACAGCATGTTTTAGCAAAATTAATTTCAAATTTATATAATATATAAAAGTCCAATTCAATGTAAAGTATTTAAAACTAAGACTTTAAAAACTAGATTGAATAATGTACCTTTTTTTTTTTTTTGGTTTTTATGAGACAGGGTTTCTCTGTATTGTTTTGGAGGCTGTTGGTCCAGTCTGGCCTCGAACTCACAGAGATCCCCCTGCCTCTGCCTCCCGAGTGCTGGGATTAAAGGTGTGAGCCACCACCGCCCGGCAATAATGTACCTTTTTATGTTATTGTATCTATATCCTCCCTTTTCCTACTTTTTTAATCTATCACATATGATTCCTCTTTTTTCTTTTCAAAAAAAGAACCGTAAACTTTATCTCCTTTGTTTAGTTCCTCCCACCCCTGACCAATACTGATAACAGCTTGTAACCAATCCCCCTACACAATGACAAATATCCTAACCCAATGAAAGATAAAAAGATCTACCCCACCTCGTCAGAATGTGGGCATTGTATTCTTAAATTACTTCCTGCTATTTGGCATCTTTATGACATCATGAAAGAAAACAAAATGGGTTAATTGTCATGTCCTGGGAGAGGTGGTTGTATCATTTGTTGTCTAGTCTATGAGTAATTGGAAGTGCAGGGCATGTCTCAAGTCCTGGCTATAATATTCTGTGAGATTGGATCATCTCAGCTAGCCACTCTGAGATTATTCTGAACAGTTTGTAGTCCAAAGGCAATCTTTAGTTTATGTTGTTCAGCTTAGGGGTATTGTTGTGCAGCACAATCCTCTTTTTGGAGACTTCAAAGGTTGCTGTTAGGCATGGTGATGTTTCATTGCAGAAAAATGATAGAGACTCAAACCCCAAATCATGTATAACACACACACACACACACACACACGCGCGCGCGAGCACACACACACACATTAATCTTATAATTTTGAGATAATATTTATACCTCAAGCAAAGTTGTTAAAATCAATATAAAACAAAAGGATTAGGAGATTAGTGGCAATAAACTAGTTCTTAAATATTTGTTTTTCTTTTGTCCCATATTAAGTGGCTCTTCTGACATGACAGAGAGCTTTTGGATTTTGCTTTAACAAGCATGATTTGATTTAGAGAAGGAGAGAACCACACTCCAACTCCAAAATCAACTTCAGTCTTTAATTAGATTGGGACTATAAAAGGCTATTTGTATTATTTGTCTATAGAGAAAAGCAGAAGCAAACATTTGGGAAGATTTATTAACTTTCATCGTGTTGTAAATATGATATTATACCAATAGGACAATTTGCTCTTTTTGCTGATGGTTTGTTCTTTTTCTTCCCATGTTTCATTTGTTTAATAGTCTTCAGATTCCTTAGCTTGAGACCGTTATTCTTACGAAAAGAAAAAAGACATAAAAAACAAAATACAAAATCTTTCCCAATCCTAATTTTGGGGAGGTTTTCTTTTGGCAAGTTACATATGATTAAATGAAAAGCTTTTGTTAGTTTTATATGTTAGTTTTGATTAAATGGCCATGCTGCTTGATGAACTATCATCTCTTCTAATTAAGAGGTGGCTCTTGTTCAAATCAAAT
The DNA here is from genome assembly GCF_017639785.1 of Mesocricetus auratus. Classification (NCBI taxonomy): domain Eukaryota; kingdom Metazoa; phylum Chordata; class Mammalia; order Rodentia; family Cricetidae; genus Mesocricetus; species Mesocricetus auratus. Next base: position 81,484,067 of record NW_024429186.1, read on the forward strand.
TTTTATGAATTTTGATAGTATCCATAGTATCCTGTGAAAACAAAAGCAAAAATCTCTTCCCCCAACCAAAGACATGTCCTGGTTTCAATTCTGAGGTCAACACATCTTTGAAGAATACCAGCTGATTTTTTTCCATAGTTTTTTCTATTATCCAATATCTCTCCATAGCTGTTTTTCTTTTCTCATTAGCATCTAGAAAATTCAAAATTAATAAAGAATTATACAATCTATTTCTGGAGGGCCTTATCATTCGTATCTGTTTATTTAGTATATCCTTCAGGGTTTGAGTTGATCTTTCTGTAACTGTTTGCCCTGTAGGATTATGTGGTATACCCATATTGCACTTTATAGTATAAAAAGCAAAATTAACCATTTCATTTTCTTAGTGACATAGTTGGTACTAATTTGAACAGATAACCCCGTGATGGTCATAAGTTCTAGCAAACGTGTGATTACCAAATCAGCCTTTTCAGAGCTCAAAGCAGTTGCCCATTGAAATCCTGAATAGGTATCAAAGGTGTGGTATACATGTTTCAATTTTCAAATTCTACAAAATGGACCATATCCATCTGCCAGATTCCATTTCTTTGAGTATCCTTTGGGATACTTCCTGCAGGTAATGCTGTTTGGTTTTATAGAGAGTAAGCCAGACGTTTCCTTATAATTTCCTTGGCTTATTGCCATGTGATGGAAAAGTCTTTCAAATCTTTGTTATTGACATGGTGTTTTTTTTTATGAAATTCTGAGGTGTCTAGCACATTTCTTATCAATAGTTGATCAATTTGAATACCTTATGGAATCAGGTATGTTTCTTATGTATGGGAAGATTCCTATTCCTGGTTATGTCCTAAAACTGAATAAGTAATAAAGTTAATTCTGTATTATCTGGTATAAAATCAGTTATTCTAATATGGAAAACAATACTTTATGCATATTATGAAGCAGTAACTATACTTATAAGTACCACATGATCCATTAACATTCAGAGACTTTTTCCACATGAGTTTTTAATTTTTTACTCAGTTTATGTGGTAAAAAGATCCATTCTAAGAAAATATCTTCCCTCTGCATTAATATTCCTATAGGAGAATGCATAGAAGGTAATATGGCCAGAGTACAGTTAAGCTCCAGGTCCACGTAATCCATATGTACAATCTGTAATTTCTCTTCCACCAAAGCCAATTCTCTCCCAGTTTCAGCTGATAATTCTCTGGAACTGTTTAAACTATTGTTTAAATTTGTCAGTTTATCAGGTTTTATTCCAATAGTGTGCCATAGATGGGAAATGTCTTCTAGTAATCTTTGAAAGTCATTAAGTATCTGCAATTGATCTCTCCTCATTTGCAGCTTTTGGGGTCTAATTTTTTGTAAACCTATTTTATAGCCTAAACAATTAATAGAATCTCTTCTTTGTATTTTTTTAGGAGAAATTTGTACTCTCCAATAAAGCAAAATTTCTTTACTTCTTCAAACATTCTAAAGTATTTACATTTGAATCAGATAGTAAAATGTCATCTCTGTAATGGTAAACTGTAGATTGAGGAAACTGCTTATGTGTCATTCCCAATGGTTGCTGTACAAAATATTGCACAGAGTGGGGCTAAATAACATTTCTTGTGGGAGAACCTTCCATTGGTTCCTCTTACTAGGCTGAGAATTATTTTAAGTAGGCAATGTGAAGGCAAACTTTTCTGTCTTTTTATTGAAAAGGTATAGTGAGAAGCCATCCTTTAAGCAATAAAGGAGGCAAAGGAATTCCAGACTGTAGTGGGCCCATTAGATGAATCACCTATTAAAAGCTCTTATATCTTTTATCATTATCCATTTCCAGATTTATTTTTAAAAACAAATACAAGGGAATTCCAATGACTGGTTGATTCCTCAATATGCTGAACATTTACCTGCTCCTGAATAAGCTCTTTTAAAGACTGTAGTTTCTCCGTTGCTAAAGGCCATTTTGCAACCCATGTAGGTTTGTCTTCAACCACTTTAAAGGTAGGGCTATTTGTACCTTTGAAAGATCAGGAGCTGTTTTGACCTGTTCTTGTACAACCTTTATGGTCAGTGACTGTTCTTTCTAATAACTTCTAATATTTTTCACAGAGACATACATTAATTTATGGATAGTTTCTAGGATTGGGGAATGCTAACATCAGTATTCCATTGTTGTAACAAATCACATCCTCCAAAATTCATTGCAATATTAGCAACATATGGGTTCAATATTCCTCTCTTTCCTTCTGGATGTATACATTTGATCCATCTGCTTTATCTGAGATAAGGTTCCAATCCCTAGTAGCTAAACATTTACCTCCTGAATTTGGATGCCCAGATTCTGGTGCAATTATTGTTACATGTGCACCCATGTCTATTAAACCTTTGGTCTTTGTCCATTTATAGAAGTTTGTCAAAATACTTGATTTGTGTTTTTTTCCTGATTTCTATAGCATAATATCATTCTCCAAGAATTTGATTTAGGAGATTCCCATACTTCTAGATTTAATAGTCCTTCTTATTTAATATTTCTAGCCTCATCTCTGAACCAGATACCACACTGTAGTTGTGAACAAGACTCTAAGACAGCATTAACCAAGTCTGCCTATCTTTAAAGATAATGCTGTTGAAAACTGACAACAAGTTTAACATCTGATTCACAAATGTTAAATGCATGCCATATGAAGACTATTGCTTCTTTGAATTTCTTTAAATCTAACATTGGCATAGGAGTCCAATTACCTCTTATAGGGCATCTATATCTTGCAATTCCTGTAAAGTTACTGGGTATATTAAGGTTGGTTGTCTGAATACTATAGTCTGTTCCTCTCTAACCTTATAATGCAATGCTGAACTTGATTCTCCTTTAAATTCCTTTGTCTGGATTTGAATATCTCTGTGATATGCTTCAATAAATTTTTCTAAGACCTGTATTTTGGCACTCAGATCAACCAACTGTTTTAAAGATAAACCAAGAATCGTCAAACTAACAACAAACAGTATTAAAATGATAATTAACATCATGTCAATTGTGGTGAAATTGATTATTGCCTCATCTAATTTTTCCATTTTTAAATCATGTGATGTATAATCATACAAGGACCTAATTATCTCTATTTTAATAGTGTTTCCCATTTTTTAATGGGGGAAAAACTCTCTTTTGACTAATTATTTCCTTTAAGAATTTCCAATTGTCTTACGAAATCTGCCAACAGTATCAGTGAACTGTGAGAGGTAGCATGTCTGATCTGAGAACTATCTTTTGTCTGTTAGCTGAGAGTGGTGGCCCAAGGAGAGGGGCTGTAGGGAAAGCCTGAAATCCAGGCAGGTTGAGGGGAAGAAAGGAGAGAGAGAGAGACAGAGAGACAGAGAGAGAAACAGAGACAGGGAGACAGAGACAGAGAGAGACCGAGAGAGAGACAGAGACAGACAGAGACAGACAGGAAGAACATGGTGGGTGGCTGAAAAATGGCACATGGGGATGTGTGGAAAAAACATTTGTGGATTTGTGGCAGGTGCAGCCTGCGGGCTATGCCAGCTGGTCTAGGGGAGGTAAGTCCTGTAGCATTTGCATTTGGAGCTCAGGTGCTTCTGGTGTTTGGTGTCAGTTGAAGACTGTTTAAAGTGGTTACAACAGGAAAATCCTAAATTTGCTGAAAGACTTGGGGGAAAAACAAAAGAAAACCTAGCCAGCCAGTCATGGGCTTCTGGCCAGAGCCTTGCTTGTAGATCTGGACTGGGCTGGAGGTTCCAAAGTCACGGGGAAGTGGCTTTTTCATGAATTCTTACCTTTATCTTGGGCATCAATTTGTAACATAAATAATATAAACTCAGAGAGAGAGGGGGTTCAATATAAAGATCAGAAAATTAAAGTAGCCAAGTCAGCAGAGATCTCTTACCTCTACCAAGGCTGGGGCAATCCTGTCCTCCATGAGACTGAAGAGTAATAGCCAAAAACTGAATACCAGCTCTGAGACCCTGCTCCTATCTTATATACCCCTTCTATAGCTAACTAGTTAGTATGGCTACTGGGATTAAAGGTATGCACCACCACTGTCTGTCCCCTATGGCTGTAGGCTAGATTTGTATTCTGATCTCCAGTCAGGCTTTATTAGGTCATAAATAATATATCATCATAATGATGTAAGATTATTAAAATTTAGATTTATAGTGGAAGAGAAATTGATTTTAATACATAATGATTAAGCCTATTGAGTTTCACTATGCTAAAGCATTTAGAAATTTTGGAAGTTAAACATCTTTTTCTCAAAATAAGTTTTTAAGGTTGTCTTCCCTCTAAGATGAAATTTTAGCATGGTGGATTAAAGATCACCAAAAATTACTTGACACCCTTTTTCTTGAGAGATAAGTTGTGTGCAGCTGGTCAGCAGAATACAACATTATGAGATTGTGACTCCACATCCCACCTTTAATTTTCAGCTGCGTTTCAGGAAAGGCACCTCTCAGTTTAGATGCCTTCTATACCAGAAGACTGACCTTGCTGCGGTGAAAGGACATGCTAGATGAGAAGTCCAGTCATGTAAAGAGCCATTTGGGCAGATGCATGGCTCGTATTCCAGCACAGCTTCTGCCGTTTCAGCCTAGGTAAAGAAGCCATTTAGGTAAAGAAGCATCTCTATGACCGCATGGCCCCAGACAATAATCTGACTGTGAGACTCTAAATAAGAGCCAGTCAGCTGTGCTCATCAACCTGCAGTATGTACTAGACAATGAATTCTTGTCTTATGCCATTAAATCTGAGTGTTTCAAATGCAATATTTAGTGATATAAGCACTTGCCCTCTAAATTGTAGCTCAGGGTTGTATAATGCACAGGATAAAATGTGTCAGGGGAATGCTATCATTTTCCAAATCATAGCTTCTTTATATCTGTAATAATTAGGAAAATGATCAGGAGGAATTGAGACAGGGTGAGTTGTTGCAGTGATCTATTTGCTAATGCATCCCAGGAAGAATAAAGAAAGAAAAGTGTCTGTAACCAGGGATAAATTTCATTATTCTGAACATGACTCAGCCCCAATAAGCTAAAGGGTATATTTTCCAGAAATCCTTTGACAACTCTTCAGAGAACATTCAGCATTTCTTTAAGAGACCATACATACCTGTTTTTGTTTGTTTGTTTTTAAGAGCAGTCTTTTCTCATCTCCCTTTGAAATTGTGTGTATGTTATTAGAAAAATTATTTCTGCTGTACGTATACTTTCAAGAGACTTACACTCAAATTTTGGAGCCAGGTTTAAGGCCTGTGATATCAGGCAAATTATCTAGATCACTGACCCTATGAAGCAGTGAAGGTAATGATTACCACCACTACTTGAGTCTTTGTTATGAGGAATAAATGTGTGGAAAAATCTTGAGGGCTTGCCTAGCAGATACTATATAATTAACTTACTAAATAAAAATGACTATTATCGTGTAATATAACTGATGTAGAGGAAAACATGTACCAGGAGGTAGAAAGATCGTTGAGAAATGGAGTAAGGTCACATGCCTACATGTTTGAATGGATATAGTACTGTCAGGCAAAGGACCTACTGTAATATCCATCCTTCCTTGTTGCTATTTGTAAGCTCTCCTATAGGCCTTGCAAAGGAGTAAACATTAGAACACTGATCGTAAACATTTACTCTGCATTACTCTTTTTACTAGAGTATGGCCACATATTCAAAGTACATGGGCTGTGTAGTATGGACCAGGGTTTAGATGATGATCAAAGACCTGAAGAATTCCTGTATCAGTAATTGAAAACACAAACCAAAATGAGATAGCGTTCCTTTGGAGTAGCAGACACAAGAAAGGAGAAAACTACTTCATAATCCAGAGTAGTTTTGATCTAGTAAATCTCTCATGTGTTAACCTATGTCATTCATTGCCCGCCACAGGTCCTCTCGCTGAGTGTGCAGATCGTGTTTGCTGTGCTCCCTCACCTGGAGAAGTCTATCAGGATTACCCCCAACGTCTTTTTCCTTCTCTGACTTAGGCTGTTTGCTTTCCTCCTTGGTTTCTTTTCCCTCCCTGTATATGTCTCTTCATTCTACTGGACCAGATGTCCTCTTCTTTAGGTATGCAGTGACTAGCTGCAATTCCATCAGTTTTGTATCTGAGAACCTTGGTGTATTGGTCTCCTCCAGATTATGAACACTTTGAGGGAAGGCATTGGTGTGTGTCGCTTGGTCTTCAGAGGCTCCTTAATAAATATTTATAAATAAATGAATGCAGAGGTGACAATTGTCAGGTGGTCAGCCCCATTGATTTTGGTCTTCCCTGCTACTGCTGACAAATAGACACAAGTGTTTCTATTTCCTCCTAACAACTTATTTTATATATAGGTATTTTGGCACCATCATTTGACTTTAGCCTTCGTGTTTCAGTACCTGTCTACTTGGCATCAAATATTAAGAATTTTAGTTACCTCTTTGTTAAGCAATACTTTGACCTTAAAACATTTTTTAAACCAAAATAATCAAATTTTCCTTGCAAACATGTTTGCTTCTTTAACACAAGTTAAGACCACATCACATTCTATAGTATTCTGAAGAGGAAGATGATGTATTTTCAAAGGTAATAAATATTTTTAACAACAATAAAGTATGTAAACACCTCACAAAACATAAAATCTCCAGTCTTATGAGTGATTTGTGGCTAAACATTCAGCAGGGTCAATCTTTGTTTCTTTGATCTCAGGGTTTTGACTTTTGAATGTCCACACCTGGCATCTGCAGTAAAATACACATCCTTTGGATTACAGAGTATGAACCTCACATTACTTGGGAATACATTTCTTTGGGTTGCAGTAGAACTCTCTATGATTCAATAAGACAACTATAACATTTTGTCTTTCATGGACTCACTGCGTCCCTCTTTTTAGTCCTTTTAGATATATTGACTATTCTTTATGTCACTGTAATTCTAAACAGTGTTGACCTAGTATATTTAGTAAAAATGACCAACCAGCTTTTGTCTGGGAAGTTTCCAGAGAGCTTTCTGCTGCTTCAAATGCTCCATAAAATACAGACAAGCATGTCTCCTTAGCAAGGAACTGTAAGTATTTTCCTTATGTTATTTACTGCTTGGAAAATTTAGGTATCTGAGAAGAATGTAAAATTGAAAAAAGGTAAATTATTTTTGCAATTGTCTGTTGTCATGAAATCTGTCTCCTAAAGTTTTTAAGGAAACAGGATTAGAAAAAGTAAAGGAATTAGCAACAAACAAACAAAACAAAAAACCCCAACCTCCCAAATAAACAATGAAAAGAAAAATGCCAAAGGGAAATAATTTGTTGTTTAATAATCTCATGCATGCGAATGTGTCTGTGTATGTTTGCGTGCATACGCACACACGCACCCATGTGCACATACACACACGCACACACATGCACACACACACATGCACACACGCACACACATGCACACACACGCACATGCACACTCATGCACACACACACTTAAATCCATAGATTGTGTTGAAAGGCAAAATATATTTGGGCAAGGCTGTGTTACTGGTAGACAGCCAGCCATATAACTCGATTCTGGAAGAAAATAGGTAGTCTTTGATATGTTTACACAGCTTGTTAAACAGTTCTTTATTCACACTATAAAACTGATTGTAGGTTACTAGAGCCATTCATATTATTTTTTAGTTGTTAATAAAAACTATCTTGTTATATATTTTTTCTTAATGATACACATGACTCTTTTTAAATTTTAAAATGGCCATTGTTTAAAAGAAACAGGCAAAGAAAACAGACTGAACATGAATGGATTCATATATAATTGAAGTTGATTCATTCAGACAATGCTTTAGTTCCTGACATTTTAAAAAACTTCATTCCTAATCATCTAAATATCCAGATGTTTGATGTTACATGTGGTTGTATGAAGTCTGTGATCTGAAATCCTATGGCTTACTGGATTACCCTTTACCCACATGGTTTAAATTAATAATAAAAAAAATGAACCGGGAAATTTTGCAACAAAAGAGCAAGACTTTATTGTATAAGAGAATTGCAGATGTGGCAAGGTGCTCATAATGCAGATGGACTATTTGGTTTCCTAGAGCGCCTGGCAGGCCACAAGACCTCTGTGTTATCAGGAACTAATGTTAGACAGCCTTGGCTGATGATTCATTTAATATTCAGGGAAACTTTAAAAAGCCTTATGCCATTCATCATCATAATATCATTTTTTGCAATCCTAAAATGATTTACAAAGTCAACATTCCCTTACAATTTCTAAAATATTATTAAGACATCAAAAAGTTTCAGATACAAACTTCAAAGGGCAGCCAAATCAGGGATTTATATCTAAGGCAGTTTATACCATTTAATATCCTCCAGTTGTGTGTGTGTGTGTGTGTGTGTGTGTGTGTGTGTGTGTGTGTGTGTTAACTTTAAATATAGCCTATAGAGTCCTTGGAACCTGGCTAAGGAAGTATTATATAATAAAACATGGCAATTTTGAGGGGCTGGCAGAGCCTACACAGTGAAGTGGTACCTGGCATCTTTTGCTTGATCATCCTCTCAGAGAGCGTTTGTGACATGTCATAGACACGCGAGATTTTCCCAGTGAGAATACTGAGCTCGGATAACCAGAGCGATGTCAGCATGTAGGCATGGGAGGACATTCATTTGGTAACCTTGTTTTCTCCTTTGTGGTCATCACTTTACAGCAAGGGTTGAATGGAGGATCAAGAAGGAGTGCCTGAAGGGGATAGAAACCAGAACTCATTCTGCAGCAGCCACCGAGGGCATGCTTCCCAGACCTGTGGTTTCTAGGGACAGTAGTGACTTCTGGTTGCTCTTGGAGCAATGTGATGTGGCAAGTAAGAGTCAAAAAAGACCTTGTTATGTCTGTAGGAATTTTCCTCTTTGTAACCACCAGGTTGCTCATGAGAAATTAAGCCTGTTCTGAAAGAAACACAGAAAACTAAAAGCTGAAACAATATAAGGAAATTCTTTGAAGTAGATTTTAATATTCTGATTCAGTCCAAGGTGATTATTTTAAGAAATGACTTTTAATAGAGGAATTTTATCTGTCAACACACACATCCTACCAGAAAGCTGAGACTGATTAGGGTATAAAGGAATCACAGCACTCACACATATGCACATATATCAATCCCCTTTGTGTATATATATATAAGTATATATGTAGATACATATTATAATTGGTTTGATGATTGGATTTTGTTTCTAGGCCTTAAGTTTGAAACAAGTCATGTAAGCAATAAGTACCAGTATTCTAATTATTTAAAGAGATTAATGATAAAAGAATAGATTTATAGAAAAAGTATTTTTCATAGTTGTAAGTTTAATTTAAAATTTTAAGTATGTATGTTACTTTTAAGTTCAAGGTCTTTTCTCTGTGCACAAAAGTAGCAGTAACTATAAACAAGAAAAATATGACTTAAATTGATTAAAGTGTGAGATCTGCTTAAACTTTTAATGATTTAATCTGTAGAACAAGGAATCCAGTAGTTCACTTGTTGATATATGTAAGTTAGATATAAATACATCTAAGTTCTTTATTAGGACAAGATATATTTTGTATTGTTTCTAATATGTGTCAATCTTTTCAACATATGTTCATTTCATATTGTAAGTTCAAGTACAGTACTTCATAAAAATGAAGATACTCCTTGTTGGGCATAGGAGTTGGGAACAATAATCTTTTGCAATGTTGTCACTGCTTGAGTTTCCCCATGTCATACTCTGGAGATCCTCTTATCTCATCTCTTCTGTCCTACCTACTTGCTTGGAATTTCTTGGTATGTGAAAAGTCTAAAATAAAGGAAACCATTCTAGTACATTCAAAGTTGCCACAGGAACAGTGATGTTTGCATTAGCATGGATTTTCATATTATTTCCCCAGTACTACTTTAGCCTCATGATAAATACAGATGAAAGATAGTACACAGATTGTAGGTAACAGATGAAACAAGATCAGGATTCCCACTGAGTGACAACACAAAGACCACAAGGATGAAAACACTCAGAAGAGAAAAAAAACCAAGTTAGAAAGGTTGGAGCTTTCCCTAAAAGCATTCAAACTGTCATGCTATAATAATGTATCAAGGATTCTTCTAAAATTAAGTGTAATGCCATAGAGATTATCAGTGCGGACATATTAGCCATTCACCGTTATACTAATGTATCAACCAGCATTGAGATGATCTTCTTTTTAAAAAATTATTCTTTCTCTTGGTTTATGTCACACAGTGATGCTTAACAGGGACGAAGCAGGTAACCTGTAGGTTAAAGGTATTCTATTAGGGATTATGGCCGAGCAGAAAGTATCATTCTTTATGTAGGCAATATTGGTGTCTTATTGCTTATTGCTGTGAAGTAAGGTAAAACCTTTGTAATTATGGATAATGCCACCCCACTATTAAGAAAACACAATTTGTATTTCTCATTATGTAGAAGACACCAAAACAAATATAAAATACAGTACTAAGCAATTTAAGTATTATTCAATCACAAATCATAATTCTGTACATTAATCTAAAGAGCACCAAGAAAGAACAACCAAAAATATGAAGGAAACAACTCAAACAGTTGAAGGATTGAAAGCTGAAATAGAAACAATAAAGAAAACACAGAATGAAGGGATGCTGGAAATAGAAAAGCTGGGTAAACGATCAGGAACTACAGATGCAAGTATCACCAACAGAATACAAGAGATAGAAGAGAGAATCTCAGGTGTTGAAGACTCATTAGAGGATATAGAGTCGTCAGCCAAAGAAAATCTCAAAACCAACAAATCCTTAACACAAAATATCCAGGAAATATGGGACACCGTGAAGAAACCAAACCTGAGAATAATAGGTATAGAAGAAGGTGAAGAAATTCAACTTAAAGGTACAGAAAACATATTCAACAAAATCATAGAAGAAAAATTCCCTAACCTAAAGAAAGATATGCCTATGAAAGTACAAGAATCTTACAGAACACCAAATAGGCTCAACCAGAAAAAGAAGTCACCTCGCCATATAATAATCAAAACATCAAACCTACAGAGTAAAGAGAAAATATTAAGAGCAGCTAAAGAAAAAGGCCAAGTAACATACAAAGGCAGACCTATCCGAATTACACCTGACTTCTCAATGGAAACTATGAAAGCCAGAAGATCCTGGACAGATGTCCTACAAACGCTAAGGGAACAAGGATGCCAGCCCAGACTACTATATCCAGCAAAGCTCTCAATTACCATAGATGGAGAAAACAAAATATTCCATGACAAAGCCAGATTTAAACAATATGTGTCCATGAATCCAGCTCTACAGAAAATGCTAGAAGGAAAACCTAGAGCCAAGGAAGATAACTACATTCACAAAGACACAGGCAATATATAATCACACTTTACAAAACACCAAAAGAAAAAGGGAGGAGAAACTACACATAATAACTTCACCAACAATAAATCAAGCGCAAACAAGGATCACCAATCAATGGTCATTAATATCCCTCAATGTCAACGGCCTCAACGTTCCTATAAAAAGACACAGACTAGCAGAATGGATACGAAGACAGAACCCTTCCTTCTGCTGCATACAAGAAACACATCTCAACATCAAAGACAGACGTTATCTCAGAGTAAAGGGTTGGGAAAAGATCTTCCAATCAAACGGTCCCAAGAAACAAGCGGGTGTAGCAATCCTAATATCTAACAAATTAGACTTCAAATTAAAATCAATCAAAAGAGATGAAGAAGGACACTTCATATTCATCAAAGGAAAAATACATCAAGACAAAGTCTCAATTTTAAACATCTATGCCCCAAATACAAAGGCACCGACATTCGTGAAAGAAACATTACTAAAGCTCAAAATGCACATAAAATCTCACACGCTAATAGTGGGAGACTTCAACACTCTGCTCTCACCGCTAGACAGGACCTCCAGACAGAAACTTAAGAAAGAAACAAAAGAACTAATAGAAGTTATGACCCAACTGGTTTTAACAGACATCTATAGAACATTCCACCCAAATACAAAGGGATATACCTTCTTCTCGGCACCACATGGAACCTTCTCTAAAATTGACCACATAATAGGAAACATAGCAAATCTCCACAGATAAAAAAAAATTGGAATAACCCCCTGCATCTTATCAGACCACCATGCATTAGAATTCAACAATAACTCAAATAGCAGAAACCCTACAGTCTCATGGAGATTGAACAATGCACAATTGCACCATCCCTGGGTAAAGGAACAAATAAAAAAAGAAATTAAAGACTTCCTCGATTTCAATGAGAATGAAGACACAACATACACAAACTTATGGGACGCTTTGAAAGCAGTGCTGAGAGGAAAGTTTATAGCACTAAGTGCCCACATGAAAAAACTGGAGAACAGTCATACTAGAGAATTAATAGCAAAGCTGAATGTTGTAGAACAAAAAGAAGCAAACTCCCCCAGGAGGAGCAGATGCCAGGAAATAATCAAATTGAGGGCTGAAATCAATCAAGTAGAAACCAGAAAAACACTGAGAAGAATCAATGAAACAAAGAGTTGGTTCTTTGAGAAAATCAACAAAATAGATAAACCTCTGTCCAAACTAACCAAAAGACAGAGGGAGATCATGCTAATTAACAAAATCAGGGATGAAAAAGGGGACATAACAACAGACTCTGAGGAAATCCAGAGAATCATCAGGGCATACTTTGAAAATCTGTACTCCACAAAATTTGAAAATTTAAAGGAAATGGACAATTTCCTGGATAGATATCACTTGCCAAAACTAAATCAAGAACAGATAAACAATCTAAACAGACCTATAACCCCTAATGAAATAGAAGCAGTCATCAAAAGTCTCCCAAACAAAAAAAGCCCAGGCCCAGATGGCTTCAGTGCAGAATTCTAATTGAAATTCAAAGAAGAGCTAATTCCAATACTCCTCAAAGTATTCCACACAATAGAAGCAGGAGGCTCACTGCCAAATTCTTTCTATGAGGCTACAATTACCTTGATACCCAAGCCACACAAAGACACAACTAAGAAAGAGAACTATAGACCAATTTCCCTCATGAACATTGATGCAAAAATACTCAATAAAATACTCGCAAACCGGATTCAAGAACACATCAGAAAAATCATCCACCATGATCAAGTAGGCTTCATCCCAGGAATGCAGGGATGGTTCAACATTAGAAAAGCTGTCAATGTAATCCACCATATTAACAATCTGCGAAAGAAAAACCACATGATCATCTCACTAGATGCTGAAAAAGCCTTTGACAAAATCCAGCACCCCTCCATGATAAAGGTCCTAGAGAGATCAGGGATAACAGGAACGTACCTGAATATAATAAAAGCAATATACAGTAAACCAACAGCTAACATCAAACTAAATGGAGTGAAACTCAAAGCAATTCCTCTAAAATCAGGAACAAGACAAGGCTGTCCACTCTCTCCATATCTCTTCAATATTGTACTTGAAGTTCTAGCTACAACAATAAGACAACAAAAGGAGATAAAGGGGACAACAAATAGGAAAAGAAGAAGTCAAATTTTCACTATTTGCAGATGATATGATAGTTTACATAAGTGACCCAATAAACTCAGCAAGGTTACTCCTAGAGCTGATAAACACCTTCAGCAATGTGGCAGGATACAAGGTAAACTCAAAAAAATCAGTGGCCCTATTATATACAGATGATGAAGTGACTGAGAAAGAAATCAGAGAAACATCACCCTTTACAATAGCCAAAAACAGCATCAAATATCTGGGGATAATGTTAACCAAGGAAAATAAAGACCTGTATATCAAGAATTTTTTGTCTTTAAAGAAAGAAATCAAAGAAGATACCAGAAAATGGAAAGATCTCCCATGCTCTTGGATTGGTAGGATCAACATAATAAAAATGGCAATCTTGCCAAAAGCAGTCTACAGATTCAATGCAATCCTTATCAAAATTCCCTCACAATTCTTCAAGGACCTGGAAAGAACATTAATCAACTTTATATGGTAAAACAAAAGGCCCAGGATAGCTAAAACATCCCTATATAATAAAGGAACTTCAGGAGGCATCACCATACCTGACTTCAAGCTCTATTATAGAGCTATAGTCCTGAAAACAGCTTGGTATTGGCACAAAAATAGGCAGGTAGACCAATGGAACCGAATCAAAAGCTCTAAGTTTAACCCACACACCTATGAACACTTGATTTTTGACAAAGAAGCTAAAACTGTACAATGGAAAAAAGAAAGCATCTTCAACAAATGGTGCTGGCATAACTGGGTACTGGTATGCAGAAGACTGCAGATAGATCCATGTTTATCGCCTTGTACAAAACTTAAGTCCAAATGGATCAAAGATCTCAACATACATCCAGCCACACTGAAACTTTTAGAAGAGAAAGTGGGAGATACTCTTCAACGAGTTGGTACAGGAGACCACTTCCTAAACATAACACCAGTGGCACAGGCACTGAGATCGACAATTAACAAATGGGACCTTCTGAAACTAAAAAGCTTCTGTAAGGCAAAGGACACAGTCAAAAAGACAAAAAGGCAGGCCACAGAATGGGAAAAGATATTCACTAACCCTACATCTGACAGAGGGCTAATCTCCAAAATTTACAAAGAACTCAAGAAACAAGTCTCCAAAACACCAAAGGATCCACTTGAAAGGTGGGGTACAGAGCTAAATAGAGAATTCTCAGTAGAGGAGGCTAAAATGGCCAAGAGACACTTAATAAAGTGCTCAACATCCTTAGCCATCAGGGAAATGCAAATCAAAACAACTCTGAGATACCATCTTACTCCTGTCAGAATGGCTAGAATCAAAAACACCGAAGACAATTTATGCTGGAGGGGATGTGGAGAGAGAGGGGACACTCCTCCACTGCTGGTGGGAATGCCGACTCATACAGCCTCTTTGGAAATCAGTATGGAGATTCCTCAGGAAAATGGGAATTAATCTACCACTAGACCCAGCAATTCCACTCTTAGGCATTTATCCAAATGAGGCAAGTTCATACAACAAGGGCATCTGCTCCACTATGTTCATAGCAGCATTATTTGTAATAGCCAGAACCTGGAAGCAACCTAGATGCCCCTCAACTGAAGAGTGGATAGAGAAAATGTGGTACATTTACACAATGGAGTATTACTCAGCAGAAAAAAGCAATGGAATCATGAAATTCGCAGGGGAAATGGATAGCACTGGAAGAAACCATCCTGAGTGAGGTAACCCAGCCACAAAAAGACAAACTTGGTATGTACTCACTCATATATGGATTTTAGATATGGATCAGGATAGTGCCAGTCTGCACTTCCACTGATAGAGAGTCTGGGAAACAGGAAAGAACCTAAAAGATGTGCATATATGCATAGTGCCCAAGAGAAGAGGATTGAGACAAGATCCCCTGAATGGATGGGGAACACGGCGAGGGGCGGGGGGAGTGGGACCTGGGAAGAAGAGAGGGGGTGAAGAGGAAGAGAGTTGGCCATGGGGGAACAGGAAGTTGATGGGGTGGGGGTAGAATAGGGGGAAGATGGAATCATAGGATCGAATACAGATCAGGCACCAGAGCAACCTCGCGTGATCTAAAGGGATAACACCAATTGGCAAGCTAAGCAATAGTGGAGAGACCACCTCGAATGCCCATTCCTGATAATGAACTTGATGTCTATAACCATCCGGGAGCCTTCATCCTGTGACTGATGGAAGCAGAGGCAAACACACAATTAATCACTGAACTGAACCCAAGGAACCCAGTGACAGAGAGAGAGGAGTGATGAGCAAATTGGCAAAGAACGGGCTGGCAAAACCAGCAGAGACAGCTGATCTGAACAGGGGAGAGCTCTTGGACCCCAGACCGACAGTGGGGAGGCCAGCATGGGACTGATCTGGACCCCCCAAATGTGAGTGTCAGTGAGAAGGCCTGGGCAACCTATGGGGCCCTGAGCTGTGGATCAGTGTCTATCCCTGGTATACAAACAGTCTTCGTGTGCCTATAGCACAAAGAGGGATGCTCTCTCAGCCTGGACTCTTAGGGGAGTGCCTGGACCCTACCCAGAGTAAAATGACAGACTCTAGATATCCCCTATGTGGAAGGATTTGGCAATAGGGTGGGAGGATGGGGGGAAAGGGGAGTGCGGGAGGAGGGGAGGGAGAGGGAACTGGGATTGACATGTAAAACAAGCTATTTAAAATTAAAGTAAAAAATGATAAAAAAACATGGAGTTCATTTAGTATTGGCCAAACTATTTCTTGAAATTGGGCCTGCCCTGAAGTGTGGTTGATCTACTGAGTGGCACCCTATTAGAAAAAAACCTGAATTTTCTTCCATTCCTAGAGGTTATCAATTGCAAATAGCTTGGAGACGTGCAGGACTTTGTTTCCTCTTGCATTTCTTAGTTACTTTTCTATCACTGTGAAGCGATGCCTTGAACAAGTTAATCGGACCTTATAAAAATAATTTAATTTGGGGATCAGAGTTCCAGATGGTAGCAGTCTATCATGTCAGAGGGATTGGTTGCAGACAGGCAGGCATGGCAAAGAACTGTAGCTGTGAGCTTACTTTTGATCCATAAAGGTGATATAGACAGTAGATAAATATATATATAGAGAAGCTTGAGATGGAAAGAGATAGAGAGACATAGAGATGGAGAAAGAGATAGAAAGGAGAGAAGAGACAGATATAGAAAGACAGACATAGAGATGGAGAGAGAGTGTGTCTTAAGTGGGAAGGGCAGGGGGTTTTGACACCTCTAAGCCTACCCAATGACATAGCTTTTCCAACAAGGCCACACCCCCTAATACTTCCCAAAATCAAGTGTCCAAACATATGGGTCTATGGAGGACATTCTCACCAAAACAACCACACCTTGTCTGCGCTGGGGTTTTGATTTGAGCTTGCGCTGGTTTTGTGTGTGCTCTCACAGTCTCTGTGAATCCATATGTGTATCAGCCCACACCATTGTATCTTTTTAAATATATTTTTTATTTTTAAATTAAAATTTAAATTAGAAACAAGGTTGCTTCACATGTCAATTCCAGGTCCCTCTCCGTTTTCCTCCCCTCCTCCAGTGCCCTGCCACCAACCCCCCCAATATCCCCTCATCACCCCAGGGAGGGTGAGGCCCTCCATGGGGGTGTCCATTGTATCTTGAAGACACTGCTTCCTTAGAGTCGTTCGCCACCTCTTGCTCCCCGTCCACATAGGTCCATTAGTCTTAAGAGGAGGCGTTTGATGAAGACATCCATTCAGTGTTATGTGCCCCAAAGTTTCTCACTCTTTGTGCCATGACTAACTTTAAATATCTTGTTAATTGCCGTCTCAAACAAGCTTCTCTCATGAGGTGTGAGTGATGCTTGGATATAAGGGTATGGCAACATTCCAGTAGAAATTGTTTTATTGCTATGTTCCCTTAGCACGGGGCCCACGGCCCTAGGTGCCATGGCCTATCTAATATCAGTGTGTTGGTCGCATTTAGCACCATCATGTGCGGGTTCTATTTTGAATCCAGTAGAAGGCAATGGTGTTTACCCCATACCGTTTGTGGCACCATTACACCAGTGGTTCTTAAAGACAGACTGCTGCTGTAGGGCTTTTAGGTAGAAGGCATTTTAGCTACTTGATATCAATGATTACTTTTCCCCCTCAGTAGTGTGTAAAGTACCTTCCAGCACTGTGAATGCTGGCTTGTAGGAGTGAAGCTTCTGGTTTGGCACCAGCTCAATTTCTCCTCATTCAATGACGTAATTTGCATGCCCAGCAATAGGGTGTTATTATCAGGGTATGGAGAATAACCAGTAGTTTTTGAACTACCTTGTAATAATTGGAGGAGGGTTGACTGTGGGCTTTCTCTGAATTGTCTTTATTGTGTTGAGGTATGATTCAGTATCCTTAGTAGCTCCAGTACTTTCATCATGGAAAAGTGATAGATTTTTGATAAAGGTAAACATTTTTGCTAATGGCATGATCCTGTGGAATTTTTCCCTTTTAATTTGTTTATATGCTAGATTACAATTATTGATTTACATGTATTGAACCATCTCAGCATATCTGGGATGATGTGGATAATCTTTTCTAATGTGTTTTTAAATTCACATTCCAAGTATTTTACTGATATTTTTTTATCATTTTATTTTTGGTTGAATCTTGTGTAGTTTGACATTAGGATAATACTTGTTCCATAAAAAGAATCAGGAAACATTTCTTCAGTTTATATTTTGCAGGATAATTTAGGGAATATTAACATTAGTTCTTCATGGGTGGTAGAATTATGCAGTGGATATCTCTGGTTCTGGGCTTCTTTTGGTAGGCAGATTTTTAATCATTGTCTCTATTTCACTAGGGGTTTTATACCTACTTGAATTGTTAATTTCATCTTGATTTAACTTTGATAGACCAATTGTCTTTTAACCCATAATTTTTAAATTTTCCATCTTGGTGAACTACAGATCTTTAAAATATGTACTTATTATGACTCTTCAAATTAGCATCTATTGTAACGTCTTCTATTTCATCTATAATTTTATTGATTTAAATCTTCTCTCTGCACCTATTGGTCAAATTGACTAAAGGTTGTCAATATTGTAGATTTTATCAAAGAACCAAGTCTTAATTTCATTGATTAATTGCATTTTTGTGTTTCTACTTAATTGAGTCCTGAATTTTTTTTTATTTAAATTAGAAACAAGCTTGCTTCATATGTCAATCCCAGCTCCTCTAACCCCCTCCTTCTCTGACCCCCAACCAACCCCACAACACCCCCCCACAATCCCCACTTCACTCTTCAGAGAGGGTGAGGCCCTTCATGGGGAACTCCAAAGTCTGACATTTCATCTGGGGCAGAGTCTAGGCCTTCCCCCATGTGTCTAGGCTGAGATGCATTCCTCCATGTACATTTGGATGTCAAGGATAAATACTGACCTAGTACCCGAGGCTGCAAAAATTGCCAAGACCTCTTCAATGACACCCATAGTCAGGGGATCTGGGTCAGTCCTATGCTGACCTCTCAGTCATCAGTCTGGGGTCCATGAGTTCCCCCTTATTCAGGTCAGCTGTTTCTGTGGGTTTCACCCAACCAGTCTTGACCCCTTTGCTCCTCACTCCTCCCTCTATGTCACTGGGTTCTAGGAGTTCAATTCAATGTTTAGCTGTGGGTGTCTGCCTCTGCTTCCATCAACCACTGAATGAAGGCTCTAGGATGGCATGCAAGGTAGTTGTCAATCCCAATATCTGGAGAGGGCATTTAAGGTAGCCTATCCACTATTGGTTAGATTGTCAGTTGGTGTCATCCTTGTAGATCTCTGGAAATTTTGCTAGTGCCATATTTCCCCTCAAACCTATAATGACTCCCTCTATTATGGTATCTCTCATCCTGCTCTCCTCTATTCTTTCCCTAATGCAACCTCCTGCTCCCTCATGTCCTCCTCTCCCATTCTCTTCTCCCCCTCTATTCACCAGCTTTCTCTCCCTCCCCCATGTTCCCAGTCCACTCAGGAGATTCTGTCCCATTCCCCTTCTCTGAAGTACCATGCATATCTCTCTTAGGGTCCTCTGTGTTTCCCAGACTCTCTGGTGGTGGGATTTTAGGCTGGCAATCCCCTGCCTCATGTCTAAAATCCACATATGAATAAGTACATACTATGTTTGTCCTTTTGTGACTGGGTTACCTCACTCAGGATGGTTTCTTCTAGTGCCATCCATTTGCATGCAAATTTCAAGGTTCTGTAGTACTCCATTGTGTAAATGCATCACATTTTCTCTATCCATTCTTCAGTTGAGGGACATCTAGGTTTCTTACAAGTTCTGGCAATTACAAATAATGCTGCTGTGAACATAGTGGAACAGATGTCCTTCTTGTATGCATGTGCATCTTTTGGGTATTTGCCTCAGAGTGGAATTCTGGATCTTGTGGTAGATTGATTTCGATTTTCCTGAGAAACTGCCATACTGATTTCCAAAGGAGCTGTATGACTTTGCACTCCCACCGGCAGTGGAGGAATGTTCTCTTTTCTCCACATCCTCTCCAGCATAAACTGTCTTTGTTTTTTTTCTTTTTATTTTAGCCATTCTGACAGGAGTAAGATAGTATCTCAGAGTTGTTTTGATTTGCATTTCCCTGATGGCTAAGGATGTTGAGCACTTTCTTAAGTGTTTGTCAGCCATTTTAGACTTCTCTATTGAGAATTCTCTATCTAGTTCTGTATCCCTCTTTTTAATTGGATTATTTGGTGATTTAGTGACTAGCTTCTTGAGTTCTTTGTGTATTCTGGAAATCAGCCCTCTGTCAAATGTGGGTTGGTGAAAAATTTTTCCCGTTCTGTGGACGACCTTTTTGTGTTGTTGACTGTGTCCTTTGCCTTAAAGAAGCTTCTCAGTTTCAGGAGGTTCATTTATTAATTGCCGATTTAGTGTCTGTGCTACTAGATTTATGTTCAAGAAGTGGTCCCTGGTACGAATTTGTTCAAAGTTACCTCCCACTTTCTCTTCTAAGAGAGTGTGGCTGGATTTATGTTGAGGTCTTTGATCCATTTGGACTTAAAGTTTTATGCAAGGGGATAGATATTGATTTATCTGCAGTCTTCTACACTCCAGGGTCCAATTATGCCAGCACCATTTGTTAAAGATACTTTCTTTTTTTCCATTGTATAATTTTAGCTTCTTTGTCAAAAATCAAGTGTTTGTAGGTGTGTGGGTTAATATCAGGGTTTTCAATTCAATTCTGGTTTGTAATTTTTAGACTTAACTTCTTGTTTTTCTAGAGCTTTCAAATGTGTTGTCAAGTTAGTAATATGGGATATATACAGGTTTTTCATGTAGGTACATAGTCCTATGAACTCTTATAGTTTTGGTTTCATAGAGCCACTTAGTGTTTAAGAACTTTCTTCTTATAGTTTTGGTTGTGAGTGGAGCCATTTTTCCATATGTGAACTTTAGTCTTAGAATGACTTTCATTGCGTCTCGTAGGTTTGTGTTTTCATTTCATTATATTTTAAAATGTTGGCTAAGGATGTTGAGCCATTTATTAAGTGCCTTTCAACCATTTGAGATTCTTCTGTTGAGAATTTTCTATTTAGGTCTGTACACCACTTTTTTTTTTTTGATCTCTCAAGGAAAACATTTTATTTGTAGCTCTTTTTTTTATTTTGGTTATTTTTTTTCTTTTTTTTTAATTTTAAATAGCTTGTTTTACATGTCAATCCCAGTTCCCTCTCCCTCCCCTCCTCCCGCACTCCCCTTCCACCCTCCCTCCCACCCTATTGCCAAATCCTTCCACATAGGGGATGTCTAGAGTCTATCATTTTACTCTTGGTAGGGTCAAGGCACTCCCCTAAGAGTCCAGGCTGAGAGAGCATCTCTCTTTGTGCTATAGGCACATGAAGACAGATTGTATACCAGGGATAGACACTGATCCACAGCTCAGAGCCCCATAGGTTGTCCAGGCCTTCTCACTGACACTCACATTTGGGGGTCCAGATCAGTCCCATTCTGGCCTCCCCCTGTCGGTCTGGGGTCCAAGAGCACTCCCCTGTTCAGATCAGCTGTCTCTGCTGGTTTTGCCAGCCCATTCTTTGCCAATTTGCTCATCATTCCTCTCTCTGTGTCACTGGGTTCCTTGGGTTCAGTTCAGTGCTTAGTTGTGTGTTTGCCTCTGCTTCCATCAGTCCCAGGATGAAGGCTCCCGGATAGTTATAGACATCAAGTTCATTATCAGGAATGGGCATTCGAGGTGGTCCTTCCACTATTGCTTAGCTTGCCAATCGATGTTATACCTTTAGATCACTCGAGGTCACTCTGGTGCCTGATCTGTCTTCGATCCTATGATTCCCTCTTCCCCCTATTCTACCCCCACCCCCTCAACTTCCTGTTCCCCCATGACCAACTCCCTTCCTCTTTACCCCCTCTATTCTTCCCAGGTCCCACTACCCCCCCCCTCGCCCTGTTCCCAATCCATTCAGAGGATCTTGTCTCCATCCTCTTCTCTTGGGTACTATGCATATATGCATATCTTTTAGGTTCTTTCCTGTTTCCCAGACTATCTGTGGAAGTGCAGACTGGCACTATCCTGATCCATATCTAAAATCCATATATGAGTGAGTACATACCATGTTTGTCTTTTTGCGACTGGGTTACCTCACTCATGATGGTTTCTTCCAGTGCTATCCATTTCCCTGCGAATTTCAAGATTCCATTGTTTTTTTCTGCTGAGTAATACTCCATTGTGTAAATGTACCACATTTTCTCTATCCACTCTTCAGTTGAGGGGCATCTAGGTTGCTTCCAGGTTCTGGCTATTACAAATAATGCTGCTATGAACATAGTGGAGCAGATGCCCTTGTTGTATGAACTTGCCTCATTTGGATAAATGCCTAAGAGTGGAATTGCTGGGTCTAGTGGTAGATTAATTCCCATTTTCCTGAGGAATCTCCATACTGATTTCCAAAGAGGCTGTATGAGTTGGCATTCCCACCAGCAGTGGAGGAGTGTCCCTCTCTCTCCACATCCCCTCCAGCATAAATTGTCTTCGGTGTTTTTGATTCTAGCCATTCTGACAGGAGTAAGATGGTATCTCAGAGTTGTTTTGATTTGCATTTCCCTGATGGCTAAGGATGTTGAGCACTTTATTAAGTGTCTCTTGGCCATTTTAGCCTCCTCTACTGAGAATTCTCTATTTAGCTCTGTACCCCACCTTTCAAGTGGATCCTTTGGTGTTTTGGAGACTTGTTTCTTGAGTTCTTTGTAAATTTTGGAGATTAGCCCTCTGTCAGATGTAGGGTTAGTGAATATCTTTTCCCATTCTGTGGCCTGCCTTTTTGTCTTTTTGACTGTGTCCTTTGCCTTACAGAAGCTTTTTAGTTTCAGAAGGTCCCATTTGTTAATTGTCGATCTCAGTGCCTGTGCCACTGGTGTTATGTTTAGGAAGTGGTCTCCTGTACCAACTCGTTGAAGAGTATCTCCCACTTTCTCTTCTAAAAGTTTCAATGTGGCTGGATGTATGTTGAGATCTTTGATCCATTTGGACTTAAGTTTTGTACAAGGCGATAAACATGGATCTATCTGCGGTCTTCTGCATACCTGTACCGAGTTATGCCAGCACCATTTGTTGAAGATGCTTTCTTTTTTCCACTGTACAGTTTTAGCTTCTTTGTCAAAAATCAGGTGTTCATAGGTGTGTGGGTTAAAATTAGGGCTTTCGATTCGGTTCCATTGGTCTACCTGCCTATTTTTGTGCCAATACCAAGCTGTTTTCAGGACTATAGCTCTATAATAGAGCTTGAAGTCAGGTATGGTGATGCCTCCTGAAGTTCCTTTATTGTATAGGGATGTTTTGGCTATCCTGGGCCTTTTGTTTTTCCATATAAAGTTGATTAATGTTCTTTCCAGGTCCTTGAAGAATTGTGATGGAATTTTGATAGGGATTGCATTGAATCTATAGACTGCTTTTGGCAAGATTGCCATTTTTATTATGTTGATCCTACCAATCCAAGAGCATGGGAGATCTTTCCATTTTCTGGTATCTTCTTTGATTTCTTTCTTCAAAGACACAAAGTTCTTGATATACAGGTCTTTCACTTCCTTGGTTAACATTATCCCCAGATATTTGATGCTGTTTTTGGCTATTGTAAAAGGTGATGTTTCTCTGATTTCTTTCTCAGTCACTTCATCATCTGTATATAATAGGGCCACTGATTTTTTTGAGTTTACCACTTTTTAATTGGGTCCTTTGGTGTTTTGGAGACTTGCTTCTTGAGTTCTTTGCATATTTTGGAGATCAGCCCTCTGTCAGATGTGTGCTTTGTGAAAAAGATATTTTCCTATTCTGTAGGCTGCCATTTTGTGTTTTTGACTGTGTCCTTTGCCTTACAGAAGCATCTCAGTTTCAAGAGGTCCGAGTTATTAATTGTTGATGTCAGTGTCTGTACTACTGGTGTTATGTCCAGGAAGTTTTCTGCACCAATTTGTTATCAATTTCCTTCTCAATTTCTGTCTTTACTTCATTTTCATTGAGAAGTGAGTTTTTCAGCTTTTGTGAGTTTGTATACTTTACACTGCTTCTATTATTTTTGATATTCAGCTTTAACCCATTGTGGTCAGATAGGGCACAGGATGTTATTTCAATTTTCCTATACCTATTGAGACTTGCATTGTGTTCTAATATGTGGTGGATTTTGGAAAGTGTTTCATTGGCTGATGAGAAGAAAGTATATTCTCTATTGTTTAGGTGGAATATTCTGTAGATGTCTGCTAGGGCCACTGATTTATATTATTTAACTTCCTGTAATTTATTTTTTATCTGGATGATCTATCTAGTCACAAGAGTAGGGTAGGGAAGTTGCCTACTATTAATGTATTAGAGTCAGTATGTGATTTTAGCTGCAATGGTGTTTCTTTCATGACATTGGGTCCCTTGTGTTCTGTGCATATATGCTTAGAATTGTACTATATTCTTCATGGATTTTTCCCTTGATTAGTATGTAGTGTCCTTCCCTGTGTCTTCTGATTAGTTGGTTTGAAGTCTACTTTGTCAAAGAAGAAAATAGCTGGCTTGTTTCTGTCCATTTACCTTAAAGTGATGTCTAGTCTTTATGGTAAGGTGTGTTTCTTGGATACAGTAGAAAGGTAGACCCTGTTTTATAATATAATCTACTAGCCTGTGTCTTTTTCATTGGAGAATTAAGATCCTTTGTATTAAGAGTTATTATTGAGCTGTGTTTATTAATTCCTGTTAATATCTTTCTTCTCCATTTTGATTAATTTTATGAGATTAATTACATCTTATGTTCTTTTGAGTGTAGTTAAGCTTCTTTTCACTGAAGTTTTCCTTCTAATGATTTTTGTAGAACTATATTGGTGGACAGAAATTGCTTAATATATTTTTGGTTGTAAATGTCTTTCTTTTCCCTTTGTTGATTGTGATGTAGAGTTTTTCTGGGCATAGTAGTCTGGGCTAGCCAAGTGTGGTGGCCTGTGAGAGAATGGTTGTGGTTTCCAGCCAAGTGTGGAGGCTATGAGTTCTAGAGTAGTTTTGCAGGGCAGCAGGAAGTAAAAACTATGGATATTGGCCAGAAGGACAGGCTGAAAGATAAGTTAGGAAGATGTGGGAGAGCCTTAGGGCTAAGTCACAAGGGTTTGAAAATGGACTTGGAGGAGGCAACAGCAGCTATGAAAGTAGTCTGGGGAGACTTGAGAGGAAGAGCAGAAGGCGGGTAAGAGTAGGCTCTCTGAGTCCCATCCAATGTGGTGGCTGTGGGTAGACAGTGGTTCTGTGGATGGGCAGGGAGTCACAAGGTGTGCAAATCAGATGGCAGGAATCATCAACGGGGCAATGGGAGAAAACTAGGAAGACTCTGGGCCCAAGGTGAGTCACACATTTCTTTTACAGCTTAAAATGGAGGATGTGAAATCATATAAGACCTTTGAAAACTTTGATGTAGGAGATCACTTTATGTTGCCATTATATTAATTTCAAAGGAAAATTATGCCAGTTATTTAAATATATAAAAGTATTTTATGCATAAACAAAACTGAGTACTTGTGATTTCTTTTCTGTTTCACTTTATTAGAAATAGATTCTTTCCTCATACAATATACCCTGATGATAGTTTCTCCTCCCCCTATTCCTCCCACTTCTTCCCCAACTCCCCTCCCCCCCTACCTCCACTCCCTTCACTATTGTCCTCCAGCTTGACTGTAACCAGTTGTAACTTAGCAGGTCAGATTTATGCCTGTGACAGGCAAAGAAGCAAAGACACTTTTCTTTTGCAATAGAAGCTTAGCACTAACATCTGACAATATTGAAGGTCACATAGTATGAGAGGCAACAATCTACGTTTAGTTTGTATCTCATTTAATTTAATTTTGCTTTCTTAGATCACTCTTGTAAACAGCTTTCAGGAAGGACTGTGTGGTGTAAATCTCTAATTTAGCTTTTGCTAATCTAAAATAGATCTTTATAACCTTAAATTTTTATCATTATGTAAAAGTATAACCAATCTAAAGTATTTGAGACTTATTGATTCCTTAGTCTAGAAGGAGATACAATGAACAGAGCTCATTAGGATTGTTTAAAAGAGATCATTGTGGTTGTTTAAAACATTTTTAAACAATAGTTATATGTACACCTACACACAGCTGAATTTGAAAGTTACATACATACACACAGAGTTAGAGCTAGCTCACATTCACACATACAGAGTAAAATTCAAATCACACACACACACACACACACACACACACTCCTTAAACAGGAGTTGTATAAAATCCATTAGGTCAGACAAGAGATCCATGTGACCACCCCTTAGTAAAGACGGAAGTTAGGTCATCTGACCCGTCTGTTTTTGTCCTTAGTAACAATGGCAGTAGTTGCAGCATCTCTCCCATCGGAAGAAAGTAGCAGTGGTGTCAGCCACAGTAGGCAGGAGATGCTGTGGACAAGAGGCAGACAGAAAAGGAAAGAAGGAACAAGAGCTTGGGGCAGTAGGGTACACATTTCCAACTATTGGACCATTGGCAGAAAGGTTCCGTAAAATGATGCGATGTAGAAGGGGCATGTTTAGATTGGTGTCTGTGGGGTAGGCACAGTTTCCATGAGTGAGGTGGAGATAAGGTCCAGAGGCTGCCCTCCTGCATCCCAGGAATACACTGTGGACCTCGGCACAGGCTGGTCTTGGGTCTTCACCTGCAGGATCCACTGGCCATCGGAAGTGGGTGGGCACAAACTGTTCTTATGTTGTCACAGTAACAAGGGTACAGAGGGCTCTGAGCCCAAAAGAAGCTTGGCTGCCCAGGACTGGGGCTTGCAAACAAAGCCAAAATGTTAAAACCATGGTCATGAAATCAATCCTTACTCACAGAAGCATGGCCAGAGAAAGGGCGCTTACCAGACATATCAGTGTTGGATGCAGAATTACAGCCTTCTTAGCTGAAAAAGTGACCAGTGAAAGGTTTCCACAGTCCTGGCAATCCTCAGAGCAGATTTTGGGAGTGGCCTGTTGAGTCACATGAACCAATATTATGATCAGTGAGAGACTGTCCTGGGTGAGAAACCGCACATCATGAAGTCAAAACTTATGTGGGAAGCTTTATTGAGGGAAGGAAAGGGAGTAGGGAAGGGAGAGAGGGAAGAGAGAAACAGAAACAGAGAGAAAGTGAGAGACAGAGAGAGAGAGACAGAGACAGAGAGAGAGAGAGAGACAGAGAGAGAGACAGAGAGAGAGAGACAGAGAGAGAGAGAGAGAGAGAGAGAGAGTGCTGCCTGCCTCTCCTGAGGAAGTGAAAGAGAATGGGAGTGGGCGGAACTTTCCACTTAAAGGGACCTTTTGCACCTGTGTACAGAGTCAAAGTGCTGCTTTCCATTTGCCACAAGGGGTCGGCCCAAGGTGTGCAATAATATTATTGTGCAAGTCACGGCACTGTATCTTTTTTGGCAGCGGAAGCGGAGACAGTGAGGAATGAGTCACAAAGTACAGCAAACCACCGTGTGAGTTTATTAGGAAAGGGCAGCAGAGAGAGCTTGTGATGACTGCCTGGGAAAGCAAGTGAAGAGAGAGAGGTGTGGAGCTTGCTTAAAAGAGAACCTTTGTGCATGTGTACAGAGCCTTACACAGCCCCGGAATACACTACATGCCGCACGCACTTGATGTAGTGGTGCATGGCTGTAGGGTCCCTGGGCTGACTAAGTATTTGCCTGAATGTTGGTGGGTGTGTCCTTCCAGCTGACAAGTGGTGAGCCGGTATAATGCCTGGAGAATAACAGTGGTATAACTGGGTCTTGAGGTGAACAGATTCCCAACTTTCTGAGAACTGACATGTTGATTTCCTTGATGGCTGTAAAATTTTGCACTCTCCTAAGCAAGGGATGAGTGCTCCTTTTCTCTCCATTCTTCATAGCATGAGCTGTTACTTGTGTTAATTGATCTTTTTTTCCTTTTCTAGATGTTGCTGTATTTAAATTAGAAACAATCTTGTTTTACTTGTCAATCCCAGTTCCCTCTCCATCCCCTGCTTCCCTGCCCCCCCACCAACCCATTATCCCATCCCTGTATCTTCAAAGTCTGTCATATCGTTTAGAGCAGGGCCTAGGCCCTCTCTCTGTGTCTAGGCTGAGAGAGTATTCTTCTATATGGAATGGGCCCCCAAATTCCATTCGTGTACTAGGGATAAATACTGATCCACTGGCAGAGGCCCCATTGATTGCCTAAGTCTCCTAACTGACATCCGCATTCAGGGGATCTGGATCAGTCCTTTGCTGGCTTCCTAGCTAGGGTTCATGAGCAACCCCTTGTTCAGGTCAGCTGTTTCTGTGCGTTTCTCCAGCCTGGTCTTTACCCCTTTCCTCATCTCTTCTTCATCTCTGTCACTGTATTCCAGGAGTTTGGCTCAGTGCTTAGCTGTGGGTGTCTGCTTCCTCTTCCATCAGTTACTGGATGAAGGCTTTAGGATGGTATTTAGGTAGTCATTAGTCTCATTACAGGGGAAGGGCATTTAAGGTAGCCTCTCCACTACTGCTTAGATTATTAGTTGGCATCATCCTTGTAGATCTCTGGACATTTTTCTAGTGCCATATTTCTCTTTAAGCCTACAATGGATCCCATCATTATGGTATCTCTTTTCTTCCTCTTCTCTATTCTTCCCCCAACTCAGTCTTCCTGATCCCTTATGTCCTCCTGTCCCCTCCTCTTCTTCCCTTATCTTTCTCCTAACTCCCTCTCTCCTTCCCAATAACCCAATTATCTCAGGAGATCTTGTTCTTTTCCCTTCTCCGAGGTACCATGTATATCTCTCTTAGGGTCTCCTTGTTTCCTAGCTTTTCTGGCTGTATGAATTGTAGACTGGTAATCCTTTACTCTATGTCTAAAATCCATATATGAGTGAGTACATACTATGTTTGTCTTTCTGTGACTGAGTTACCTCATTTAAGATGCTTTCTTCTACTTCCATCCATTTGCCTGCGAATTTCAACATTCCATTTTTTCCACTGAATAATACTCCATTGTGTGAATGTCGCATATTTCTTTATCCATTCATTAGTTGAGGAGCATCTAGGTTGCTTCCAGGTTGTGAATACTACAAATAATGCTGCTATGAACATAGTTGAAGAGATGTCCTTGTTGTATGAATATGCATCTTTTTGGTATATGTCTCAGAGTGGAATTGCTGGATCTTGTGGTAGACTGATTCTCATTTTTCTGAGAAATTGCCATACTGATTTCCAAAGTAGCAGTATGACTTTGCACTCCCACCGGCAGTGGAGGAGTGTTCTCTTTTCTCCACATCCTCTCCAGCATAAACTGTCTTTGTTTTTTTTCTTTTTATTTTAGCCATTCTGACAGGAGTAAGATAGTATCTCAGAGTTGTTTTGATTTGCATTTCCCTGATGGCTAAGGATGTTGAGCACTTTCTTAAGTGTTTGTCAGCCATTTTAGACTTCTCTATTGAGAATTCTCTATCTAGTTCTGTATACCTATTTTTAATTGGATTATTTGGTGATTTAGTGACTAGCTTCTTGAGTTCTTTGTGTATTCTGGAAATCAGCCTTCTGTCAAATGTGGGGTTGGTGAAGATCTTTTCCCATTCTGTGGATGGTCTTTTTGTGTTGTTGACTGTGTCCTTTGCCTTAAAGAAGCTACTCAGTTTCAGGAGGTTCATTTATTAATTGTCGATTTAGTGTCTGTGCCAATGGAGTTATGTTCAAGAAGTGGTCCCTGGTACGAATTTGTTCAAAGTTACCTCCTACTTTCTCTTCTAAGAGGTTCAGTGTGGCTGGATTTATGTTGAGGTCTTTGATCCATTTGGACTTAAGTTTTGTGCAAGGGGATAGATATTGATGTATCTGCAGTCTTCTATAATCGAGTGTCAAATTATGCCAGCACCATTTGTTGAAGATACTTTCTTTTGTTCATTGTAAAAAAAATGAGGTGTTCATAGGTGTGTGGTTTAATATCAGGGTTTTCACTTTGATTCCATTGGCCTGTCTACTTTTGGGCCAATACCAAGCTGTTTACAGGACTATAGCTCTATAATAGAGCTTGAATCCAAGGATGGTGATGCCTCTGGACGTTCCTTTATTGTACATGGTTGTTTTGGCTATCCTGGGTCTTTTGTTTTTCATATAAAGTTGAGTATTGTTCTTTCAAGGTCTGTGAGGAATTGTGGTGGCATTTTGATGGATATTGCATTGAATCTGTAGATTGCTTTTGGTAAGATTGCCATTTTTGTTATGCTGATCCTCCCTATTCAAGAGCATGAGAGATCATTCCATTTTTTGCCATCTTATTTTCTTTCTTTAAAGATTCAAGGTTCCAATATATTTTACGTTGTTTGTGGCTATTGTAAAAGGTGATGTTTCTCTGATTTCTTTCTCAGCCTATATATAATAGGGCTACTTATTTTTTTGTGTTCATCTTGTATCCTGCCACTTAGTTGAAGGTGTTTATCAGCTGTAGGAGTTCCCTGGTAGAGTTTTTTGGGTCACTTGTGTAAACTATCATATCATCTGCAAATAGTGAATATTTTATTTCTTCCTTTCCAATTTGTATCCCCTTGATCTCCTTTTGTTGTCTTATTGCTCTAGCTACAACTTCAAGTACAATCTTGAAGAGATATGGGCAGAGTGGACAGCCTTGTCTTGTTCCTGATCTTTGAGGAATCCCATTGAGTTTCTCTCCATTTAGTTTGATGTTAGCTGCTGGTTTGCTGCATTTTGCCTTTATTATGTCTAGGTATGTTCCTGTTATCCCGGATCTCTCCAAGACCTTTATCTATTCTGTGAGGCATAAGTTGGAATATGAATGTCATTTTTATTTGAATTTCTTTGATTGATAAGGATGTTGAACATTTCTTTAAGTATTTCTCAGCCACTTGAGTTTCTTCTATTGAGAATTCTGTTTAGATCTGTACTCCATTTTTAAATATGATTATTGGCTTTTTGAAAGCTAGTTTCTTGAATTCCTCATATATTTTGGATATCAGTCCTGTGTTAGATGTGGAATTAGTAAAAATCTTAGTTTTGTTTGGTGGACTGCTGCTTTGTCCTATTGATGTTGTCCTTTGCCTTCCAGAAGATTTTCACTTTCTTGAGGTCCCAATTATCAGTTGTTGATCTTAGTGCCTGTGCTATTGGTGTTAGTTTCAGTAAGTAGCTTCTTGTGCCAATGCATTCAAGGCTATTTCCCACTTTCTCTTCTATCAGGTTCAGTACATCTGGTTCTTTGTTTAGATTTTTGATCCACTTGGACTTGAGATTTGTGCAGGGTGATAAATACGATTTTATTTGCATTCTTCTACATACAGCCATCTGCTCTGCCCAGTGTCATTGGTCAAAGACGCTGGATTTTTTTCTCTAGTGTGTATTCATGGCTTTCTTGACTGTCAATAATCAGGTGTCTATATGTGTGTGGTTTTGTATGTGGTCTTCAATTCACTCCATTGATAAATGTGTCTGTTCTTAAGCCAATACCATTTGATTTTTATCACTGTAGCTCTCCATTACTAGTTGATATCAGGAATGGGAAGACATCCAGTGGTTTTTGTTGGTGTTTAGTATTGTTTTAGCTTTCTTAGATTTTCATTTTTGTTTTTCCACATAAATTTCCCTTACAAGGTATATGAAGAATTGTATTAGAATTTTGATGGAAATTGCGCTGAACCTGTAGATTGTTTTTGGCAAGATAGACATTTTTGCTAGGTTAATCCAGTGATTTGTGATCATGGGTGGTCTTTCTCTCTTCTGATACCTTATTCAATTTCTTTCTTCATAGACTTGAAGTTTTTATCCCACAAGTCTTTCACTTGCTTTGTTAGAGCTATGGTAATGTATTTTATATTATTTGAGGCTCTTATGAAAAGTATAGTTTCCCTAATTTCTGTTTTTTTTTTTTTTTTTTTTGGTTTTTCAAGAAAAGGTTTCTCTGTATTGTTTTGGAGGCTGTCCTGGAACTCACTCTGTCGACCAGGCTGGCCTTGAACTCACAGAGATTCACCTGCCTCTGCCTCCTGAGTGCTGGGATTAAAGTAGTGCTCCACCAATGCCTGGCTTCCCCGATTTCTTTTTCATTCATTTGTCATTTGTGTATAGTAGGACTACTGATCTATTAATTTTGTTTCCAGCTAATTTCCTGAAAGGGTTTATCAGATGTAGGCGTTCCCAGGTGGAAATTTTAAAGCCATTTATGTATACTATCATATAATATGCAAATAAAGGTAGTATGACTTCTTTCTTTCCATTTTGGATTCCTTTGTTCTTGTTCCGTTGTCCTATTGCTCAAGCTAAGACTTCAAATAATGTATTTTGTAGATATAGAGAGACTGAATGACTTTGTCTTGTTCTAGATTTTTATTAAGTTTCCTTAATTTTCTCTCCATTTTGGTTGATGGTGGCTACAAGTTTTCTGTAAACTGCCTTTATTATATTGAGAAAAGTCCCTGTATCCTTATTATCTCCAGGACTTTCAACATGAAGATGGCTGGAATTTGTGTGAGTCCTTTTCTGCAATCAATGAGTTGATAATATGAGTTTTTTCTTTCAGTTTGTTTGCATGATGGATTATGTTTAATGATTCATATATATTGAATCATTCTTGCATCTCTAAGATAAAGCCTACTTGATTACAATTATGTTGAGTAATTTTTTGATGTGTTCTTAAATATCATTTGCAAGTATTTTATTGAGTATTGGTACATCTGTGTTCATAAGGAAATTGGTCAGTAATTCTCTTAATTTGTTGGGTCTTCATGGGGTTTGGGTATCAGGGTAACTGTGACCTCATAAAATGAATTGGATAATGTTCTTTCTGTTCCTATTTTGGGGAACAGTTTGAGGAGTACAGACACTAATATAAAATTCTGTGCTGAAACTACATGGTCTTGAGCTGTGTTTTTTTTTTTTGGAAGACTTTTATTAACTGCTTTCATTTAACTATGGGTTGTAGTCTTTTTAAAGTATTTGATATTGATTTAACTTTGCCAAGTGGTGTCTATTGAAAAAATTATCCATTTATTTTAGATTTTTCCAATTTTGTCTGGTATAGGTTTTTAAAGTATGTCCTTATGGGTCTCTGGATTTCATTGTTATTTCTTGTTATACCTCTCCTTTTCATTTGTGATTTGCTAATTTGGATATTCTGTCTCTACCTTTTAATTAGTTTGAGTAAGTGTTTCTTTGTCTTGTTGATTTTTCTCAAAGAACTAACTTTTCTTCCTTATTTCTTTGTATTGTTCTCTGTTTCTCTTTCATTAATTTCAGTCCCAAGTTTGATTATTTCTTGCTGTCTACTCCTCTTGGTTCTTGTTACTTCTTTCTGTTCTAGAACTTCCAGGTGTGCTACTAAGTTCCCAGGATGAGCTCTCTCGAATTTCTTTATGAAGGCACATAGTGCCATAACCTTGCCTCTTAAAACTGCTTTCATGTATCTCTTAAGTTTGGGTATGCTGTGCATTCATTTTGATGGTATTCTTGAAAGTCTTTAATTTCTTTATTTCTATTTTTATCCAATCTTTCATTCAGTAGAGAAGTGTCCATTTTCCATGAGTTTGTCTGCTGTTTCTGTTGTTGTTGATATCCAGCTTTAATCTATGATGGTCTGACAGGATGCAGGCAGATATTACAGTTTTCTTAGTGTCTTAGTATGTAGTCAATTTTGGAGAAATTTCATGAGGTACAGAGAAGAAGGCATATTCTTTTGTATTTGGGTGACATGTTCTGTAAGGATTTTAGGTTCATTTGATTTATAATGTCTGTTAACCTTAGTATTTCTCTGTATAGTTTTTGTCTGGATGACATGTCCATTCTTAAAAGTAGGGTGTTGAAGTTTCCCACTATTAGTATATGAGGGTCAATATGTGATTGAAGTCATAGTAGTGTTTCTTTAGCAAACCTGGGTATCTTTGTTATTGTTATTAGATGTTAAGAATTGAAATGTCAGTTGAGTAGTTTTTTTTCTTTTGATGAGTATGCAGTATCTTTCCCTATTTCTTTAATTAGTTTTTGTTTGAAATTTATTTGTTAGGTATTAAAATTTCCATACCATCTTACGTCTTAAATTTATTTTCTTGGAATATCTTTTCCATTCCTTTACCCTGAGGTAATGTCTGCTTCGATACAGCCTAAGGGTGGATCCTGTTTTCACATTCATTTTGTTAGTCCATCTGTGTCTTTGTATTTGGGAATTGAGTCCAATGATATTGAGAGATATCAATTACCAATGACTGTTAATTCTAGTTATTTTGTTTTCGTTGTTGTTGTTGGTGGTGGTGTGTGTGTGTTTGTGTGTATGTGTGTGTTGCCGTTTTTTGATTTTGCTGGCCAGAGAATTTTTTTTATTACATGTGTTTTCATTGGTATAGTTAACCTTCTTGCGTTGGAGTTTTTCTTATAGCATTTTCTGTAGGACTGAATTTTTAGATAGATAATGT
This sequence comes from Mesocricetus auratus, assembly GCF_017639785.1. Classification (NCBI taxonomy): domain Eukaryota; kingdom Metazoa; phylum Chordata; class Mammalia; order Rodentia; family Cricetidae; genus Mesocricetus; species Mesocricetus auratus. Next base: position 81,518,457 of record NW_024429186.1, read on the forward strand.
TCAAATTTGGCTTTACCATGGAATATCTGATTTTGCCCATTCATGGTGATTGAATGCTGTTTTGGGTATAGTAGTCAGGGATGGTATCTGTGGTCTCTTAGAGTCTGGTATGTTCCCAGTTACTGCCTGCTGGTGTTGGAGATTGTGATGATTGGTTGATTTGGGGGAAGGGAGGTTGGTGGGAAACTGCTTTGTGATCTTTTGGAAATAGTGTCAGATGGGAAAGGGAGATACCAGCAGGTTTTCTGCTACAGAGCTGGGGATGAGACTGGGGTGATTGGCACCGGAAGAGCAAATGGAGAGATGTGTGGACCTGCCTTCAGCCTACTTGTTTCCCTGAGAAGAGTAACCCTTTGGTTAGCAGGGGGTGACTGCTGACACTGGAGAGTGACACAAAGCAATGGGTTGTGGGGGTGTTAGAAAGGGATTAGAAAGGGAAGATTTGTAGATCCATAGGCATTGGAGTGTGGCAGGTAAGGCTGCCACAGGTGTTATGCAACAGCTGGCCATGAGACTGGGGAATTGAATCTGGGGTAACAGAGAATTCCTTTATTTTTCTTTAAGATTTATTTTTATTTATGTGTCTCTCTGAGTACATATGTTGTGTTTTCACAGGAGTCCATGGAGGCCAGAAGGAGGTGTTGGATCTCCTCCTGTAGCTGAAGTTAGGCACTTATAAGATACCTGATGTGGGTGCTGGGAACTGAACTCCAGCTTTTCTAAGGATCAGCAAGCCATGTGACTGCTGCTCTAGCCCTCTAGTCCATTGTGTCAGGTCTTGATTCCTTTGCTCATCACTCCTGCCTCTCTAAAACTGGGTTTCAGGAGTTCAGTTCAGTGTTTAGTTGTGGGTGTCTGCCTCTGTTTCCATCAGCCACTGGATGAAGGCTCATGTTTGTCTTTTTGTGACTGTGTTACCTCACTCAGGATGATTTCTTCTAGTGCCATCCATTTGCTTGCAAATTTCAAGATTCCACTGTTTTTTTTCCACTGAATAGTACTCCATTGTGTAAATACACCACATTTCTTTTTCTAACCACTCTTTAGTTGAGGGGCATCTAGGTTGCTTTCAGGTTTTTGCTATTACAAATAATGCTGCTATGAACATAGTTGAACACATGTCGTTATTTTATGAATGTGCATCTTAATTGCTGGATCTTGTGGTAGACTGATCTCCATTTTCCTGAGGAATCTCCATACTGATCTCCAAAGTGACTGTACAAGTTGCCACTGCCACCAGCAGCTGAGGAGTATTCCCGCTTCTCCACATCCTCTCCAGCATCCCTGACTTCAAGCTCTACTATAGAGCTATAGTAATGAAAACAGCTTGGTATTTGCACAAAAAGAGACAGGTGCACTAATAGAATTGAATTGATGACCCTGATATTAAACCATACACCTACAAACACTTGATTTTTGACAAAGAAGCTAAAATTATACAATGGAAAGAAGAAAGCATTTCAACAAATGGTGCTAGCATAACTGGATCCTGGCATGTAGAAGAATGCAAGTAGATCCATGTCTGTTGCCATGGACAAAACTTAAGTCCAAATGGATCAAAGACCTCAACATAAATCCAGCAAAACTGAAACTCTTAGAAGAGAAAGTGGGAAGTACCCTTGAACAAATTGGTACAGGAGACTGCTATACCAGTAACACTGAAATTGAAAATTAATAAATGGGATCTCCTGAAACTGAGAAGCTTCTGTAAGGCAAAGGACACAGTCAACAAGACAAAAAAAAGCAGCCCACAGATTGGGAAAAGATATTCATTAACCTCACATCTGACAGAGTGCTGATCTCCAAAATTGACAAAGAACTCAAGAAATTAGTCTCCAAAACACCAAATAATCCAATTAAAAAGTGGGCTACAGAACTAAATAGAGAATTCTCAATAGAAGATTCTAAAATGGTTGATATCCACTTAAGAAAGTGCTCAACATCCTTAGAAATCAGGGAAATGCAAATCAAGACAGCTCTGAGATACAATCTCACTCCTGTCAGAATGGCTAAAATCAAAAACACTAGCAAGGACTTCTTAAAGATTTTGATGAATTTCTATGTAGGATTTATACCATGTTAAAGGTAATATGTTTTAGACATTAAACCCCATCTATACAATAGTAATTAGTTTTACAGATAAAAATGTTACTTTAATAGTCTTTCTATTAGACCCCTTGGGATTTTTGATAGAGTTTAGAGATATTTGCAAGAAAAAGTTTTTACTATATACTCAAAATCTTCTCAAGATCAAGTCAGCCAAAATTTTGACTTAGGTGTGGAGGGCTCAGAAAGAGCCACTCCCTAGCTGGGAAGCTGTTGACAATTGATGGTTACTGACAGAGCAGGCACCAGCTCTCTTCAGGAATGTGATTTAAGAGAGGCTTCATATCCTCCAGTAGATGGTTCTACATGCCTGTGTCACTAAGTAGATTCCGGGGATTAAAAATTAAATGAATGAAGTTAGGAGGGAAAAGTTGTGGATGAGTGGAGGAGAGGTACTTGAGAAGAACAGTTGATAAAATCATAGTATGTACATGTGCAAAATTATCAAACAATTAAGCAAATTTTAAAAAATAACAGTGAGTGCACTTGAATAAAGATTGTAACACTGAGCAATGTTTCACAAGAGCAGAGAAGTGTGATGTCCAGGTGATGACAAGCAGGTGGGAAGTGTTGTTGAGAAAATGCAAATCAGGATGGGAGGATCAAAGAAATCTACATATTTACTTTGTTACTTCTTAATTTAGTTAGGGACATTTATTATGTGCTTCTGTGTGTTAGACAAGATTACCTTCTGACATCAATGGTAATCCTCAATTTTTCCTTCATAAATGTGACTTGACTTGTGTCTTTGTCAATGTGTCTCCTTCTGTAGCAAAATTAAGTTCTAGCTGCTACTGATTTCCCTGCCATGCTGCTACCAAGAAAATAGGCAAAAGGTCTTTGTGCCGTGGCACAATAAAAGGTATTAATATAATTCTCTAAGGGAAAACAAACATCTTTTTAGGCACCCTGGGGGTGCAGGAAGGTCTGCCTAGAAGAGATGCAGGAGCAGTAGCACATCCCAGTAGATTGGTTCTTTAACTAGATTGCCAGAAGGGTGCACTTGGACCAGAATTTCTGAGCTTCAGAACTGGGTGTTACTACTATGCAGTACTGAACAAGCCTATAATATTTTCCAGCTTTACCTCATTTCTATATAAAATGGTCTAGTTGTATGCCACAGAGTTGTCCACACTGCAAAATTAATACTACTATTTCAAATGTATCACTTCAGACATCTGTTGAACATCTGTTACTTATGTTCATATGTTAAATATGAATTAATAGACCGGAACAGGATTCACTAACATTATCTCTCAAATTCATATTTAAGAATCCTAAATCACCAGGAAATACAACTACTGAAAATTTCAGCATTCAATACTGGACTGTGTATACATTTTAAAATTCCACAAAGCAAACCCTACAATCATATATGATATTTTTATATTTCAGAATATCCATTAGCAGTAAACTAGAGTTGTTACCATTGAGCTTCTCATTTAAAATTCCTCACAATATGAAGAAATTCTCACTGGGTTCTTTTCTGTCACAGAGACTTTTTGTTGCTGATGCTCCCTTTGTATTCTATGAAGCTTTAACTTTTGGCTCACTTTTCCTTTAAATAATAATTTCTTTCATTGTATCTACCAGTGTAAAGGACTTTCAGTAAAGCCGAAAGTCCTAAACTGAATATTCCCAGTAATTGTTAGTTGGTGAAGTTCACTTTATCACAAGGAATAAAACAGAAATATGATCTCCTTAATCTTGATTCTATTTTCTACAAGTTTCATAACTTCTACCATCAATACAAGCAGAACAGCTGAATGTCAGGGGACAAGCTGCTTGTCTTCAAGTCTCTTTGCACTTAAGTAGTTGGTGTGAAAACAGAAATGTAAGAAACAGAGCGTGTGTGATATATGAACCAAAGTGTAGAGAAGGCTTGGTGTGAAACAATGCAATCCTTGTAACTACTGCTAATGCTTCATTCGGCAAGTGTCTGAAGAGGACAGAGTGCTCAATGGCAAAAACAGTCTCAGGAAAATAGATCCTTCATTCAGTTCCTGCCCTGAAATTTACTGGGTAAAAATAAAAGAGTTTCTTTCTCTTAAGAGCTTAAAATGTTAGTGAAATATATATATATATATATATATATATATATATGTCATGAGATAAGTTTGTTCATATCATCATTGCCCTTTTTCCTGTAATTCTGGTTTCTATTCTTGTACAGTTAAGATTCTTAAACAGTCAAGGTGTTTTATATATAACACATGGTGGCAGAAATACTGCAGCCAAAGAATATTTCCTAAGAGTTATACCTTAACTGCTTTTGTTGGCTCTGGGTCCCCAAATATGATTATGGAGACAAGGTAGAATTTGTACAGTCCACACATCTGAATACTAATCCCTGAGTATAATTGAGGAGGCTATGGCAGTGGCGTGCATAAGTGATGATGCTGGTGTAAACAATAATGATTTTCTTTTCCGTTCGTCTGTATGTTTTATATAATAATTTATAGATGAAATACTAAAGATCTCATGTCATTTAATCCTGGAACTCTGAAACTAGATTGGGGTAAGTTAGGCTACAGGTAACAGAAACTTGTAGCTATGGTTCTATATAGATATTTGTATTTCTTGTATGTTTCCAGATTTTCTTCTATCATCACTTACTCACTCCTCTCATAGGTTTCGTTTACATTTTCAGGAAACCATCTCTTCTGTGATAAAAGCTCGAGCTTGTTGGAAAATACCATTTCTAGGAAAGTTGTATTGTTTCATAGTAAGTATGGCAGAGAGTCATAAGACATCCATTATTCCAACACTGACTTTGTTTGGTGTGTTTGGTACTATGTGCTGCCCATATCCTCTGACTGCCTAGCTGCACAGTGTTTACATAGGGTGAGGGTCAAAATGTTCCACTCTTTGAGATTGGCAACAGAGTTGAAAATGAATCTTCTTGGCATAGTCTTCATAATGTAAACTATGAAACTTATTGAAAGAAGCTCCAACTCTTCATACTTTCACACTGCAACCCCCTTCTGAAGAATTTCATATTAATCACTGTATGATATTTTTACCAGCCTAGTGTCATGGTTCATGCCTTTAATCCAGCACTGCAGAGGTAAGAGCAGCTGTATCTGAGGTTGAGGACATCCTGGTCTACAGTAGAGAGTTCTAGGTCAGTCATGGCTACATTGTGAAATCCTGGTCAATAAATAAGTTCTGACTTCCATTCTTCCAGACTCCATTTTCACCTGAAGCATTTCATACACATCACTAGATAACATTTCCATTTATCCAGTCTCCAGGGCTTCCCATCTGCTTCTCACAATGAAGATGAAATCCAGACCTGCTGCATCATCATTTACACAATTCCTTCACTTTCCTTTTCTGTGGCTGTTCAGCTTTTTCTCTACCTATACTCTCTGCTCTTTCTTTGTCTTTTCAGTGTCTCTGTCTCCATAGTCTGGCTGCAAATGAAAGCAGAAAACAGCACTGAGTTCAATGTTTCCCTCTTCTTACAGAGTGTGTGAACTCAGAAAGTTTTCTGTCTAATGGTGAATGTATGGGTACTGTATAAATTCATTTTTATTTTTTATTTTAGAAGCACTCTTATTTACATATCAATACCCACATTCCCTCACCCTCCCATCCTCCAATGCTCCCCACTGACACTCCCCAAGGAGAGTGAAGTCCTCCATGGGGGACCATCAAAGTCTACCACATCTTTTGGAGGAGGACCTAGACCCTCTTTCTTGTTTCTGAACTGCAATATTCTCCCTCCATAGGGAATGGGTTCCCAAAGTCCATTTGTGCTCTAGGGATAAACACTGGCTGTACTGTTCGAGGTCCAATAGTCTGCCCTGGACTCCTAACTGGCACCCACATTCAGAGGGCTTGGTTCCCCAGCTTTATGACTAGGGTCTCCGTGCTCTCATTAGGTCAGCTCAACTGTTTCTGTGGGTTTCTCCAGAACAGTCTTGGCTCATTTTCTTATCTCTTCTCTCTTTCCACAAGGCAACTGCATTCCAGGAGTGTGGTTGAATGTTTAGCTGTGGGTGTCTGTTTCTGCTTTGACCAGCTACTGGATGAAGACTCTAGGAATGGCAACCAAGGTAGTCATCAATCTCATTATAGGGGAATGGCATCAAAGGCAGCCTCTCCATCACTGCCTAGATTCTTAGTTGGGATCATCTTTGTGGATCCTCTAACTTTTCCCCTGTGCCAGACCTCTCTCCAAACCTATAATGGCTCCCTCTATCAAGGCATCTCCTTCCTTGCCCTTCTCTATTCCTCCTCTGCCTCAGTTCTCCTGTTCTCTCCTGTTCTCCTCACCCACTTCTTCCCCTCTTCCCTTCACACCTCCCTCCTTTCTCCCCAAATCCTCTCAATTTGCCCAGGGGTTCTTGTCTGCCTCCCCTTCTTTGGGGGACAATACACTCTTCTCTTGGGGTCCTCTTTGTCTCCTAGTTTCCCTGGTGGTGTGGGTTGTAGGATGGGTAAATCTAAAGGGCATGGATAATTTTCTAGATAGCTATCACTTACCAAAATTAAATCAAGACCAGATAAGCAATTTAAATAGACCTGTAACCCTTAATGAAATAGAAGCAGTCATCAAAAGTCTCCCAAGTAAAAAAAGCATAGGGCAAGATGGTTTCAGTGCAGAATTCTACCAGAAATTCAAAGAAGAGCTACTACCAGTACTCCTCAAATTGTTCCACACAATAGAAGCAGAAAGGATACTACCAAACTATTTTTATGAGGCTACAATTACCTTGGTATCCAAGCCACACAAAGACATAAATAAGAAAGAGAACTACAGACCAATATCTCTCATGAACATTGTGCAAACGTACTCAACAAAATATTGGCAAATCAAATCCACCATGATCAAGTAGACTTCATCCATGGGATGAAGGGAGGGTTCAACAAACAAAAACCCATCAATGCAATCCACCATGTAAACAAACTCATAAGGAAAAACCACATGCTCATCTCACTAGATGCTGAAAAAGCCTTTGACAAAATCCAACACCCCTTTGTGATAAAAGTCTTGGAGAGATCAGAAATTAACAGGAACATACCTAAACATAATAAAGGCAATATGTAGTAAACCAGCAACCAATATCAAACTAAATGGACAGAAACTCTACAAGATTCCTCTAAAATCAAGAACAAGACAAGGATGTCCACTCTCTTCATATATCTTCAATATTGTGCTTGAAGTTCTAGCAAGAGCCATAAGACAGCAAAAGGAGATAAAGGGGATACAAATTGGAAGGAAGAAGTCAAACTTCCACTATTTGCAGATGATAGTTTATATAAGTGACCTGAAAAACTCTACCAGGGAACTCCTACAGCTGATTAACACCTCCAGCAAAGTGGCAGGATACAAAATTAACTAAAACAAATGAGTAGCCCTACTATATACAGACAATAAATGGGCTGAGAAAGAAATCAGAGAAACATCGCCCTTTTCAATAGCCACAAACAACACAAAATACCTTGGGGTAACACTGACCAAACAAGTGAAATATCTGTATAGTAAGAACTTTGAGTAAATTCATTTTTAAAAGAAATTCACTGTTGTTGTTGTTGGTGGTGGTGGTAGTGGTGTGTGTGTGTGTCTGTATATTAACTGTATCTATGGAGGTCAATTCTCTCCTTCCATCTTTGCATAGGTTCCCAGGATTCAACCCAAGTGTTTTACCCATGGAACCATGTTTTCCACTTTGTGCAGTCTAACTTAGTCATCTTGGATTTGTGTTTTGGAGAGGATGGGAAAATTTGAGAATAGTTATGTTGTTCTCTAAGTGCCTATCACATACTTTAATTATGATGATGTACCAATTTTTTAGTATTATTGAGACTGTGTGAAATATTCTGAATTATATTTTGAACAGTATTATTTATAATATAAGCAAAGAATTAAAAGCACTCAATAATTTTTTATCCTCTTGAGAATAGAGACTAGTATTATTGGGTGTTTGCTCCTACAAAATCAAGAGCAAGATATCTTTATAAGAACTTGAGAACATATTCATTTAAATAAGCTTATGTCTAAGCTATTTTCCTAGAGTAGAATATTGATGAAATATTCAGAAAACAAAAATTTTAATTCATTTTAATTCTGTCTATTATAATCTTGTATAAAATATTTGTTCTACTTACATTTGCTTTTCAGTTTGGCTTTATTACAGCAGATTATTCTCGTCCTTGACAAAATTTCAAACTTTTCTATAATATTTTTATGTATTACATCATAACATAGGCACAGAATTGACATATTATAGCATTAAAATACAACAGCTATATTTAGCATATTACAGTATTATATAAGTAATAGAAGTAGATAATCTACATGTCTGTTTTAAGGTAGTTTAAAATATTGTATTTTTGTTCATCTTTCAATATGAGTTATGCAATACATGTAGTCTCATGGAAGAATACTTTGAGGATATGAAGTTATATATTTTGACTCACAATACTTAAGGCAGTGTGAATATTTCTAAATTTCATTTTCTTAAAGTACCTTTCGAAGCAGATAGTTTTCTTTAAATAGTAATAATTTTTCTTCTAGGAGAAATGTTCTGCCTCATAGATGCTTAAAACCTTAGAAGAGGTGGCTTCTTTGTAGCAGGGCATTTGAGTGTGTATATGTTGTTAATTCCATAGGGAGTTAAACTATGAATGATCATATTTATTTATTATTGAATTATTTTTTCATTCCTTAATAATTTGTTTGATAACATCTTTCATAGATTTTGCCATTTCAGGTCACCAGTGAACAAGAAGGCAGTGTGTTCTTCATGGAGATTTGTTTTGATATTACATTTTTCCAAGCAAAGAATATCTGTTCTGTGTGTATGTATGTGTACATACATACACATATATTAGAGAGCATAAAATGCATAAAATTACATGTATATATAAAATTTCCTTTATTTTCACAGATGTTATAAATGTACAGATATCCACTATGAAGACTACTGTGAATAAAGTCTATTACTATGAAGAATAATATCAAGTACTTATGGCCAGTCACTATAAATAAGTGAATACTGATTATGCTTAAATAAGGTAGAAATTTATAAACATTCATTCCTTTTCATTGCTAACATTAATAATTAACCATTTTTATCTTTAATTTTCTCATTGCTTAGATTCCACTAAAAATCATACTTTCAGATGAGATTATTTTAATGGAAGTGAGAACGTTAGAAAATAGTTATTTGTTGGCTTTGTGCTTGAAAACCTTAGGCAATAATTTTATGCTCCAAAACTAGGTTATATGGATAATAGAGAAGAATTGAATGGCTTATTCAGATTCTTTTAAATCATCATGAAAAGTGTATTGCTGGAAAACTATGTAGAGTCAACCACAGAGGCAGTGAACTGACAGTATGCTTCCTCCTAGAGTTACTGGCTCCAAGTAGTGGTGGTCCATGGGGAGTTGTTGGTGGCCATTGTGTCAAGGTTCTCACTTCTACTCTTCATTGACATGGAGCTGGCACCATCACAGCTGTGTCAGGAAATGTGCTTTAACATTGAGAGGTGAGAAGGGAGCCAGGAAGGAAATTTGAGGGCCTTTTAAATGATTACACAACTTCAGTCAGATGTTTATTCTATGGTCACAGTCATACTGAGTCATTAAGTATGAAAACCTGGCTCCACTGCTTCCTATTCTCTAAGGAGCTTAGTATTTCATCTCAGATATAGTATACATAGGATAATTAAAGCTGTTTGGAAAACTCTTTTCTCTAGCAACTCAAGAAGATGAAATATGATAGAACACCTTGTAAATTTGATAAAATGCTTGAGAATGCTAGATAGTAGCATCATGGTTCCAAGAACTGTATGTATCACTTATTTTCATGTGAACTTTCTCACTGAGGCTTTTGAGATGTGGCTTGTGTCTTTTAAGGCATGGGAGAACCATGGGCCTACTTTAAGTCATCAGCTCCATCCATTATAGTGCTATTCAAATGCAGACAGCAGATAACAGAACAATGGCACAAGCAGGCAGATGTGCAGGGTTGATTTGATTCCATGACAACGTGAAAGGTTTATGGGCAGCAGCAAACGCAGGCTGTATTCTAAGCCTGAAGCTCCAAGCATTGTTGCTCATGTGAGCTTGTATCAGCCTTTGAGTCATTCATTTTCCCTTTAAGAAGAGGGCTGGATTACCTCCCCAAATCAAGAAGAGACAAATATGATGTGAGTATGATAAGCATGAAGATTTTCAATAAACGTATTCTTTAATGATTACATTTTTCCTGTACTATTTGAAAACATGTACATTTTTGCTTGTTTCAAAGTCCTGGATTGTGTTCTGTTGGAGCCCATTAACTATGATTCTACTCAAAAGAGTTTTGAAATGAAAGTGACAATGTAGTGAAAGCAGAAAAGTCTGATTCTGATCAAGATCTGCTTCCTCCTCCTCCTCCTCCTCCTCCTCCTCCTCCTTCTCCCTCTCCTCCCCTCCTCCTATTCTTTCTTTACTTAGCTCTGTTTTGGTTTTAATTAGAGTTTAATAATGTTCTTTAAAAATATACACACTGTGATAAATAATTGATATTTATATGGAATTTTATTTATATTTAGGTACAATCTTATTTTACATAACTATCCCAGTTCACTCTACCTCCCATCCTCCCATGTCCCCGACCAAGCCCCCATCTCACCTTCTATCCACTCCCCAATGGAGACTGAGGCCTTCCATTGGGGATCATCAAAGTCTGTCATATCATGTATCTAGGCTGAAAGAGTATCTCTCTATGGGGAATGGGCTCCTGAAATCCATTTGTGCACTAGGGCTAAATACTGGTTCCACTGTTAGAGGTCCCATAGACTTCCCAGTCCTCCTAATTGACACCCACATTCAGAAGGCTTGGTTCAGTCCAATGCTGGTTCCCCAGTCTTATGATTGGTGTCCGTGTGCTCCCACTTGTTCGGGTCAGTTGTTTTTGTGGGTTTCTCCAGCATGGTCTTAAACTCTTTGCTCATCACTCCTTCCTCTCTACAACTGGATTCCAGGAGTTTGGCTTAGTGTTTAGTGTGGGTGTCTGCTTCTGCTTCCATCAGCTACCAGATGAAGGCTCTAGGGTGACATATAAGGTAGTCATCAATCTCATTATTGGAGAAGGGCATTTAAGGTTGCTTTTCCACTATTGCTTAGATTCTTAGTTGGGGTCATGCTTGGGGATCTCTGTACATTTCCCTAGTGGTAGATTTCTCTTTAAACATATAATGGCTCCCTCTATTAAGGTATCACTTTCCTTGCTCTCCTCTGTTCTTCCCCTGACTCAGTCTTCTTTATCTCTCATGCTCTTTTCCTGCCCCCATTCTGTGCCCCCTACCATGCTTCCAATTTGCTCAGGGGCTCTTGTCACTTTACCCTTCTCCAGGGGACCATTTTGGAGGGCCAGGGTTCCTAGATTTTTCTGTGTAGTTAGGGAGTGGATGTGATTCCCAGGGAGTTGGTGACATCTGACAACGTTCACAGGTACAGAGTGCAATTCCACTCCAGGCTACGATCTGGTAAAATACCACTACAACATTATGCAAAGTTTACTGAAGTTTTAGGGTTTCTGTGCTGTTACATGGCATGGCCAATGTATTGAAGAGTGGTAGAACGGAGATGTGGACTTTCTAGTTTTAGATATCTCTTTCCAGTGTCAACACAGTCTAATCAAAGGCACAAAGACATCACCCCTCAGCTTCAGATGTAACCAAGCTAAATGATCAACATGTTATACTGATGATGACAAAACTTACGCAGTGAAATTAATAACACATCAAATAATCTGGTCTCCCAGACAATCCTTATAACCATCCTTAACCTGACTTCCAAAAAAACAACCTTTCAGACTCATTTTTAATAAGCAAAAAACTTTTTAATTGACATGACCCTTTTTGGATCAGATATCATCATGCGTTATGAAAAATAAGACTATGTGTTTTCAAAAACTCAGTTTAGATTTGATGCTTCCTACATGATGTTCTCATATATCACAAAACAAATTCTCAAATATAATTTGGCAAAGAAATAGTGGTGTGATTTGAATTATAATACAGCTGGCCAAACTGTAGGTACCACTGGCAATTAAGTGCAATTCAACATGTTTGTAATTTAGAGAAAAAATATCTGATCCAGCTCACCTACTTCTTAATATCGTATTATCAGTTTACTATTGTTTTAGCTTAATATTATTTTGTTAAGGCTGATGTTTGTAATTTTAAACACTGAATTCCAAATTTAAGACCATTCTACATCGTAACTTTGCATTTTTCACATTGCTTCTGAGTTTTGTCAGTAGGAAGAAATGAGATGACAGGCATGAGTCCTGCTCTGTTTGCTGCTTATTTCCCATTCTTCATCTGCTTTAGGCTCTCATAGCATACAGCAGCTATGAAAATAACATACACTGGCTTACAAGGAAACACACCGATTCTCATGCTGTGCTACTCTGAACCCAAAATGGTTTTCATACTGCTTTGACTTTATGGCTCTACAGTTCTTCACCCAACTCTGAGTGAGCCAGCAGGCTTGGCTATGTCCAGTCATGTCTACTCATGTATTTGGCTCCTTTATGCAAGCTGTCCAAATAGAAAGACTCAATTTTGTTAAGACTTTAAACTTCAGATTACAGAAGATGTCTGTAACATATAACTTGTTTATTGGTTTGGAGATTATATAAGTGAACAATCTGAGTGATTTGAGGTATCACACCCATTCTGCTAGTTCCTGCTATTTTCCTTGTCCATGATGCTCAGACCTCCCCAAAATAGTGAATATTATATTCTCAGAACAATTCTTAGAGTTTATTCAACTGTGTATTTGAAAGTTCTAATACTGTGAGGTCTTCTTCAAATGATTATGCTATCACAATTTTGTATATGTTTTACTTCCTGTCCCCACAGCTGAGCACTGAGCCATTCTCCCAGAATCCAGTTGTGCAGAGGGAGGAGAGATGACCAAATGAACGAAGATGGAACTGGAGATAACAGCGAAAACAGTTGACCCGAACTAATGAGAGCATGCAGATCCTAGTTGTAAAGTGGGGGGGGCAGCATTGGACTGAACTAGACCTTCTGAGTGTGGGTACCAGCTAGGAGTCCAACACAGTCTGTGGAACCTCTAACATTCGAGCCAGTGTTTATTCCTAGATTACAAATGGACTTTGGGAGCCCATTCCCTAAGGAGGAATACTATTGCAGCCCTGATACAGAAAGAAGGCCTTGGGCCCTCCCCCAAATGATGTGATAGACTTTGATGATCCCCCCTGTAGGGTCTCACTGTCCCTGGGGTGTGGGTTGGAGCATTGGTGGGAAGCATGGGAAGATGGGAGGGCAAGGGAATGAGGGGGTGGATATGTAAATAAGAGTGTCTCCAAAATAAAAAAAATACATCTTCTTTTTTCCTTGGTTGAGCGATGCATGAGTTCCATAACAACACAACTAGCTTTTATACTTAAATTCCTGTGTTTTTAAAAATTAAATATATCAAGACAAACCATTGGGAACATAAAACTCAGACATTAGTTCCTCACTTTGCACTATTCATAAAAGCCTGTCCATATGACTTACATGATATTCCAAGCTTCTATCTCAAGGTGTGATATCTTGGCATCAGCCTTTTATACATTAATATTCAGCATACAGAGAGTCTTTCCCCCACCCCAATCTTCACTCTCACTCCATCAAGATGTTTCTATTCAAGATGTACCCATGAAATACAGAAGGTCTTCCATTAAACAAGCTACACTCTTTGCATGGCAGTGCCTTTGAACTCGTTTTCCTTCCTGCCCCACTGGCCCACCTGCTAAGTGTTTACCCTTGCAGCTCAGCTTACCATTGGAGTCCTGTGCAAAATCCTCTCTCTCTTCCTTACAGGGGTTTCTTTTCATTTCCAATCCATCGCTGTCAATGTATGTATACACAGTAGATACACAGCCTGTAATTATAGTACATGTATGCTTTGATGAGCTAACCAAGGAACCCTTTGTGTGGATCATGGCATTATTGTCTGTACTCCATGGAACTAATTGGTATTATCTGTTCCATAAGCACTTGATTAATATTTCCGAAGTGAATTATTGTACAGACCCTGGGAATTATAATTTTTGGATAGCATTATATTCTATCACAGTATTCTACTAGAATTTACTTCATTATTATTTTGCTGGGATAATTTGGAGGGCATTCTCAATTACAATGTACATTTATAGTTCAGTCTAAATTTCTACCTTATATAAGTTCTCTGCAAATATAAATAATACAACATGAGATTTCTAATAAATAATGTCATAGCTGTTTTGTCAAATGAGGATGAGCAAAAATAGTAATTTTATAAGGTTATCTGCAGGCAGGCTTTTCATGTACATGGCCAACAGAACGCTAACTAGCATTTTAGTATTTAAAATAGAGCTCAAACTCACTGTTAATGCAAGAGATGCTCAAGACCGCAACATGACTTTAGTTCATGCAGAATGTTAAAGCAGGTAGCAATATATTAGTAAAACTGAATCTATTTCTTGCAGTGTTATTCTTTGTGGCAGTTGAAGCTTCTCTGATGGAAGCAAACAGATACATGAAATGTAGTGGATGTGACCTCTGGAGTATAACATAAGAGTAATAAACAAGAAATGTAATGGATGCTGCCTCTATAACATGACAGTTAGAAGCAAAGGAACCAAATGATATTTATATACGTCATGAAAACACAGTATACAGTTAAAACATTGAAAATAAAATAAAACACTTAAACCTTCTAATATATACATAAATATATATATATATATCTCACTAGTGGCAGTGAGATAATAAGATTATGTATTGTCTTGTCCAGGTAGAATAGTTGAAATGTCTATAGCAAAATTAAATAGATAATGTTAAAATCTACAGTTGTTTTCTTAGGAAACCAGATGTATAAATGAATTTACTAGAAGAAAATATAAACGTTTACCCTCTAAGGTATGGTTGTGAGACAGTAGGATTGCTGTCCTTGGCTTCACACTCAAAGCCGACTTTATTTTATTGTTTCATACAATAAGACATTTTTTCTTGCTGAGGAAGGTTTTGAGGATGAAGCAATAAATAAAAGCAATTACAAAATAATTAAAAGATTTTTTAAATACTCAAAAGACTTAAAAATATTTAATAACAGTTTTACATGAATAACAGTTTTCTGTTAAAATCTGAGATGAAAATTAGCACTGACTCAGTCTTCTAAGCCCACAAATGCAATCTGGAGGCAAACATAGTCTATGAAGGTCATTTCAAAGCAAAAATCCACGTGTGATTTTGTGGACAAATCTAGAAGTTTTTATTTGACTCAATGTGTGTTGCCCTTCATGATCCTCCAGTTAGAATCTTATCTTCTGATAGTTATTTTACTAGCTCATGTCCCTCCTAATTATCACTGAAATCAATCTCTGTTATCCTGCTATGAGTTCTCTGTTCCAATTCTTTCCTAGTTCAAATCAGCAGCCTTTCTGCTCTTTAGTCCCCTCACTGCTGTCCTTTGCTTACTTACTCTTCTGCATCTCTCCCCAACTTGCTGAAGATAAGCTTTCCTGACATTCACAGTTATCTGGACGCCTGGAAGCAACGTACCAGAGCCTTCCCAAGACAGGCTAATCCTCAGTGCTTCTTTCTGTACCAGTGAGCAAAACATGCTTTAAATGAGATCAAAGAGAAAACGTGCCCCCTCTCTGAAGCTGCTCCAGGAAAATGGGACCTGTGCTGTGTGTGCTCATTTTGCTGTCTGCACATCTCACAGAGTTTACATTGGCACATTTTACAGAATGGCTAGGGCCCTGTCCTCCAAGGAAGGATCCCAGAGCTTAAAAGGACTTAAAATATATGTATTTCTTCAGAAAATGCAGTACTATCTCACCTTGAAGTTTAAAACAATAGTAAGCACAAACAGAAGCTTTGATTATTCGATAGGAGCTCAATCTATGCATTTATGTATCCATCACTTATCTCTCTGTTATTTTATCTTATACTAATTCTTTGCAGGAAAAAGTCTGTAAAGATTATAGAAAGCAATACTCAAAACTCCCCCTTCTCCAAATATGCATAATATACCAAACAGCAATACTGGTGTACATATACCTCCAACCCAACACCATTAAATATATAATGGGGAATTGCACAGATAATTCATCTGGAAATTCACTCCATGTAGCTAAGTTAGGGCCATGACCCTGAGTTCTTCCAGCCGCAGACATGGAGAATGGGAGTTAGATGACAGGAGACCTACCAAGTTCTTTACAAAATTCCACGCTAATGCTACTTTAAAATGAACTTAGAGTAAAGATAGAGACATAATCATGATGGAATGCCTCTGTTATTGCTATATGTTTGAAGCACATATAACAAAACTGGGAATCAAGCCATTATATTTTGGGCACTTTCTAGTTCCCTTTGGGAATAAATAAGGTATTATTTCATGCAGTACCATTCTCTGTAACCTAAATAGGAGATATATTTTCAACCATTTGTTTAGAAAAAGAGACAAAGCTTGGCCATTTTGTATTTCTTTGTAGAAAGTCTCTGTAAGTGAAACTAATTGATCTTGATTCAATAAACTTAAATGAATGTGAATTTTGTCATAGCTGAGTGATCTAAGACTCTGAAGTCAGATGTGCTTTCAAAACACTTGCATAGATATAAATTCTTACTTATGATCATTTTTAGAGTATTTGTCTGTCTCCTCGTGGTTGTTGCTGCTTTGCCCATTTTTATGTGATTTGGACAGAAAAGGAAACACAATGCTTGCATTCCTGTGGTTGCTATAGTAATGAGAAAAACTGCAGCTGTGAGAGTAGACTTGATGCTGAGGTCATTTCAGCCCTGGAGACTTAGTAAATATTAATTGTGAAGAAGAAAGCTCTTGTTCTCATTCTTTAATGGCTGTTTTTTAAAGCCAGAAGTCATTATATTGAGATAAATTGTGACTCATTATTACTTCTCCTTAATTGCTTTCTTCAGGGGGGTATGTTGAAATGTTAGGTAAAATTCTAATCAGCAGGATTTTGCCTTCAATTTAATAAATTATCTGGCAAGAGCTGATATTCTATGATGGGGAAGTAAAAATACCCATTTTAAAAAATTACATACAAGTTGTATATTGTCTAGAAGAAAAAAAATCCATTCTTTTTCAGTGTTCCTGGACTGATTATTTTATTGAATACGCATTTCACTGGTAGACTTCTTGTCTGAACAATTGTAGAGAATACATACTGTATAGGATATAGGACTCACCTCAGCAAAATTCTCCATATTTCACAAAGCCCAGACCACTGTGAAAGCCCCAAGTAACCAAAATTGATGTCTAAATTGATGCTCAAGTATCATCTGCTTTCCTTGCTTCAATAATTATATTTGCAGGTACTAAGTGATGTGTCATTATTACCTTTATGATATGGTACAGTGCTCTGATTGGTGATCAGGAGTCAGAAGGTGAAGGTGAAAGGCAACTGCCCTAAAGATTACAAATGCAGCTCAACAGCAGGACAACTCAATAGTCATGCAAGACAGGCAATCAGTAGGTTCCCATTAGCACATACTGATCATGCATTATGTCATTGTGTTAGGGATTATGGGTATAATGAGATACAGAATAATATTACTTCCTACTCAGGAAAAACTTACAGAGATATTGAGTTATATTAATGTCCATATTATACTTTATTTGTGTTGTCCTGGCTAGTTTTATGTGAACTTGACACAAGGTAGAGTCATTCAAAATTAGGGGATAATCAAATGAGAAAATGCCTCCATAAAACGTAGGGCATTTTCTTAAGTGATTAACAGCAGAGGACCCAACCCACTGTGAGTGGTGCCATCCTCGGCCTGGTGGTCATGGGTTTATAAGAAAGTAGGCCGGAGTGCAGCTCTAAAACATCCAGCACTGCATTCCCTGTCATTGAAGCCTTGGCTCCACATCCACCAGGAGACGTGAGTGCTGGGCTTCTCCTACCTCCCCAAACCCCCTTAATGGATGATCTCATTCAGGGCACATAACCTCTTACTGCTAAGTGAATCCGTAGAGACCTGGGGACAGCCCCAAACCATCCAGGGTGCAACTGCCTCCATCAGAGTTTCCACCCTGACCCCATTGGGAGAGGTGAGCACCTGGCCTTCTCCTGCTCCCCTTCTTGGAGGCCCATGACTAGGGCACATTGCCCCATTACACCCATAGAATCCCCAGGGACCTGGTGGCATCCCCAAGCCAATCAGCACTGCATCTGCCATCATTGGAGCTTTGACCCAGACCCCAATGGGAGAAAAAGCCCAGAGACCTGGAGGCATCCTCCTCACTACAAAAATAATCCAGCTCTGTATCTCCCACCATTTGTGACTTGACCCCATCACCACTGGAAGAGGAAGATCAACCACCTAAGCCACAGGCCCCCACCTACACCAATTTGAGGAATAGAGAACCCCAATTCCCTCCAGCCACCCCTCCTTGGATCTTCCTGGGCCTGCTCCTCTCATAGAGTGGACCAGCCCAGACAGAAGACCACCCTGAGACTGACCACACCTCACCCTTGCCCCCCTTCTGCCCTCTGCTTGAGTGAGGAGGATACCAGGAGAGGCCAGATCATCTAGCAGTACAGACACTGAAGTCTTGGCCCACATATGCCACCAGTTGACAAGAGGAGACAGAGAGCCCTCACCTGCACCCACTCGAAGAAGGGATGGGAAGACAACAGTATAAGAACACACTCAGCAATATAAAGACCAATATGACACCACTAGAATCTATAGACTCCATACCAGCAAGACCTGAAAAGCTCGAATCAGATGAAGCAGAAGAGACGGACCTTAAAATTTATTTTATGAGGATGATAGAGACCCTTAAAGCAAGAAAATCCCTTAAAGAAATAGAAGAAAATAAACAAAAAATACATGAAATGGAGGAAATGACAAACCAAAAATTCAAGAAATACACAAATCTCTTAAAGATTCTAAAGAAAGCCAAGAAAAAAAAAACAAGTGAAGGAAACAATTCAAACAGTTCAAGGCTTGAAAGCTGAAATAGAAACAATAAAGAAAACACAGAATGAGGGGATGCTGGAAATAGAAAATCTGGATAAACTATCAGGAACAACAGATGTAAGTATAACCAGTAGAACACAAGGAATGGTAGAGAGAATCTCACGTGTTGCAGACTCACTAGAGGATATACAGTCATCAATCAAAGAAAATCTCAAGTCCAACAAATCCCTAACACAAAGTATTCAGGAAATATGGGTTTCCATGAAAAGGCCAAACCTAAGAATAATAGGTATAGAAGAAGGTGAAAAAATACAGCTCAAAGGTACAGAAAACATATTCAACAAAATAATAAAAGAAAAGTTTCCCAACCTAAAGAAAGATACGCCAATGAAAATTTAAAAAGCCTACAAAACACCAAATAGAGTGGACCACAAAATGAAGTCTATTACACCCAATTGGGTCACAACTTCTATTAGTTCCTTTTCTTCTTTGTTAAGTTTCTGTCTGGTGGTCCTGTCTAGTGGTGAGAGTGGAGTGTTGAAGTCTCCCACTATAAGTATGTGAGGTTTCATGTGTGTTTTGAGTTTTAGTAACGTTTCTTTTACAAATGTGGATGCCTTTGTATTTGGGGTATAGATGTTCAGAATTGAGACTTCATCTTGGTGGATTTCTCTTGTGATGAGTATGAAATGACTTCCTTCATCTCTTTTGATTTATTTTAAAGTCTAATTTGTTAGATATTATGATTGCTACCCCTGCTTGTTTCTTGGGTTCATTTGATTGGAAAATCTTTTACCAACTGTTAACTCGGAGGTAGCATCTGTCTTTGAAACTGAGGTGTATTTCCTCTATTCAGCAGAAGGATAGATTCTGTCTTCATATCCATTTTGTTAGCCTGTGTCTTTTTTATGGTCAAGTTAAGACCATTAATATTGAGGATTATTAATGACCATTTGTTGTTCGTTCTTGTTTGTTTTGGATTTGTTGGTGGCGATGGAATTGTTTATGGATTTCTACCCCTTTTTTCTTTTAGCTGTTGGTAAAGTGGAATTATCTATTGCCTATGTTTTTCTTGTTGTAGTTAACTTCCTTGAGTTGGAGTTTTCCTTCCAATACCATCTGTAGGGCTGCATTAGTGGATATGTATTGTGGATTAGTGGATTTGTATTGGAAAATCTTGTTTTCTACATCTATAGGTATTGAAAGCTTTGCTGGGTACAATAGCCTGCACTGGCCTTTATATGTTACTTGACATTTTTCCTTAGATGCTCTTAATATTCTTTATTCTGTATGTTTGGAGTTTTGACTATTATGTGGCAAGGGAACTTTTTTGTGGTCTACTATATTTGTTGTACTCTACTTTCATTGGCATGTCTTTCTTCAGCTTGGGAAAGTTTTGTTCTATGATTTTATTGAATATGTTTTCTGCCCCTTTGAGGTGTTTTTTCCACCTTCTTCTATAACTGTTATTCTTAGGTTTGGTCTTTTCACAGTGTTCCATATTTCCTGGATATTTTACGTTAGCAATTTGTTGATCTTAAGATGTTCTTTGATTGATAAATCTATTTCTCCTAATGTATCTTCAATGCCTGAGATTCTCTCCTCTGTCTCTTGTATTCTGTTGGTTATGCTTGCATCTGTATTACTTGACCATTTTCTCAGCTTTTCTATTTCCAGAATTCTCTCAAACTGTTGTCTCTATTTCAGCTTTATGCCTTACATTGTTTGAATTGTTTCTTACAATTTTTGCTTTGTCTTTTCCACCATTTCTTGACTTTTTGGTTTGTTGTTTCTTCAATTTTTAAGGGATTTTATTCATAACCTCTTTGAGAGCCTCCATCATTTTCATGAAATTGTTTCTAAAGTCTTTCTCTTCTGCTTCAACTGCATTGAGATGTTCAGGTCTTCCTGGTATAGAGTCTCTAGACTCTGGCCGAGACATGTTGGTTTTTCTGTTGCTGAGTGTTTTTTATATTGTATCCTTACCATTCCTTCTTCCAGTGGGTGCAGAAGGAGTCTCTTCCTCTCCTGATGGGTATGGGACCAAGGATCCCTTGCTGTGGGTACAAGCAGGTCCAGTAATATGATAGTAATCCTCTTCCTGTGGATGGTGGCGGTTCTAGTACTGGGGCCTTGGCAGTCTCTGGGCTGGCTAGACCCTGTCAGGATGGGATCTGCAGGTGAAGTCTCCAGGCCTCAGGTGGTTCTGCACAGTGCATCAAAAGGCAGGCCTGAAACAAGCCCAAGCTTACCTCATCTGTCCTGTGGGTGGAGCTGGTTGGGAGATTTTTAATGATTGCTTCTAGTTACTTAGGGGTTATGGGTCTATTTAAATGTTTTATCT
This sequence comes from Mesocricetus auratus, assembly GCF_017639785.1. NCBI lineage: Eukaryota > Metazoa > Chordata > Mammalia > Rodentia > Cricetidae > Mesocricetus > Mesocricetus auratus. The sequence goes on from NW_024429186.1 coordinate 81,539,866, forward strand.
TGTCTTCATTTAATTTTGGTATGTGGTACTTATGCAGAAAATTTCTTCTGAATTTTCCAATTTTGTTTAATACCGGTTTTTGAAGTATAATTTAATGATTCTCTGTATTTCCTCTCTTGTTATGCCTCCATTTTCATTTCTGATTTTGTCAATTTGGATATTTGCTCTGCCTTTTGGTTAGTTTGGATATCTTGATTTTGTCAAAGAACCAACTTTCTTGTTTCATTGATTCTTTGTGTTAATCTCTTTGTTTTTATTTTACTGATTTCAGTCCTCAATTTGATTATTTCCTGTTGTCTACTCTTCCTGGGCAAATTTACTTCTTTTTGTTTCTGAACTTTCCAGGTGTGCTGTTCAGTCACTAGTGTGACATTTCTCCACATTCTTTATGTACACACTTAATGGTATGAACTTTCCTCTTAGCACTGGTAGTGTTCAATTAGTTTTGATATGCTGTACATTCATTTTAATTGAATTCTAGAAAGTCTCTAATTTCTTTATCTCTTCCTTGGCCCAGGAATGATTCAGTTGGTCATTATTCAATTTCCATGAGTTCATAGGCTTTCTGGAATTTGCCTTATTGTTGAATTCTCACTTTAAGCCATGATGATCCAATAAGAAGGGGATTATTTCATTTTTTTGTATTTGTTGAGGTTTGCTTTGTTATTAATATGTGACTGATTTTAGAGAAGGTTTCATGAGGTGCTGAGAAGAAGGTATATTCTTTTGTGACCACTGGTGAGAGTAGAGTGTTGAAGCCTCACACTACTAGTGTGTGTAGCTGGATGTGTGATTTAAGCTTTAGCAGTGTTCTTTCACAAAGAACATTGCTCCTATACTTGGGGCTTCGTCTTGATGCTTTCTTTTATCTGCTACAAATATAAAATGGCCTTATTCATTTCTTTTGATTTCTTTTAATTTGAAGTCTATTTTGATAGATATTAAAATAGCTATACTGGCTTGTTTCTTAGGTCCATTAAATTGGAAAACCTTTTCCTAATACTTTACTATGAGGTAATGTTGTTAATGTGTCTCTTTGAAGTTGAGGTGTGTTTCTTGTATGCTGCAGAAGAATTCTGTGGGTTTTTTTTCGAGACAGGGTTTCTCTGTGCAGCTTTGAAGCCTATCCTGGCACTCACTTTGCAGACCATGCTGGCCTTGAACTCACAGAGATCTGCTTTCCTCTGCCTCCCGAGTGCTGGGATTAATGTTGTGCACCACCAATGGCCTGCAGAATTCTGTTTTTCTTTTTTTTTTATCCAATCTGTTTGCCTGTGTCTTTTTATCAGCGAATTGAGTCTATTGATACTAAGGGATATTGATGACAAGTGATTGCCAGTCACTGTTATATCTGTTTTTTGTTGTTGATGGTGGTATTGTGTGTGTATTTCCATTCATTGGGATTTGCTGGTGTGGGATTATGTATTGCCTGTGTTTTTGTGGGTGCTGCTAACTTTCTTGGATAGGAGTTTTGCTTCTAGTACTTTTGGTAGGGCTGAATTTGTGTACAGGTATTGTTTAAATCTGGTTTTCCCTTGGAATCTCTGTCCATCTTGACTGAAAGCTTTGCTGCATAAAGTAGTGTGGGGTAGCATTTGTGGTCTCTTACTGTCTGCAAAATATCTGTGCAGGACCTTCTGGCTTTCAGTGTTTCCAGTTAGAAGTCAAGTATAATTCTGATAGGTCTGCCTTACATGTTATATGGCCTTTTTCTTTTGCAGCTCTTAATAGTTTTCTTTATTCTTTATTAATGTTTTGATTATTATGTGGCAAGGCGATTATTTCATTTTATTTTATTGGTCTAATCTATTTGGTGTTCTTTAAGCGTCTTGTACTTTCATAGGCATGTCCTTCCTTAGGTTGGGTAAGTATTTTTCTATGATTTTTGTTGAATTTATTTTCTGTGCCTTTGAGCTGGACTTCTTTTCCTGGTTCTATCCCTGTTATTCTTAGGTTCAGCCTTTCACTGTGTCCTAACTTTCCTAGATAGTTTGTGTTTAAAAACTCATAGGATTTAACAGTTTCTTTGACCAGTGACTTTACTTCCTCTTCCACGTCTTCGACGCCTGAGGCTGTCTCTTCCATCTCTTGTGATCTGTTGTTTACTCTTGCATCTGTAGTTCCTGGTTATTCACCCAAATTTTCCATTTCCAGCATTCCCTTAGTTTATGTTTGCTCTATTGCTTCTATTTCAGTCCTTAAGTTTTAAACTCTTTCCTTCACCTGTTTGATAGCTTTTTCTTTAAGAGATGTGTTGTTTTATATTATTGTTTGGTCTTTTCCTCCATTTATTCAAGGGACTTTTTCAGTTCCTCTTCAGGGGCCTCGGTCGTTTTCAGAAAGTTGTTTTAGAAGCTATTTTCTTGGTCTGTGTCTGCATTGGGATGCTCAGGTCTCACTGTTGTAGAACCACTAGTTTCTGGTGGTGTTGCATTGCTCTTTATGTTGCTTAGTGTCTTCTTGCACTGTTGTCTACCCATTTCTTCCTCCAAGAGGGACAGATGGAGCCTTGGCTTCAGGGGTCCCTCTTCCTCCAGTTGGTGCAGATGGTGGCCGTGGCTCTTTGATCACTCCTCCAGGAGTAGGTAGTGCAGAGCCTCAGGTGCAAGTGGGCCTGAGGCTCAGGTCGTCACTCCTCCAAGTGCATGCGAGGCCAAGGCCCTGATGATTGCTGCTCTAGGTGCAGGTGGGTCTGTGATGCCAGTGGAAACTGATGCAGAGGGATATCTCATACAGAGGACGGCACTGGATGCTGGCTGGGACACAGGTGCTCTTTTCCAGAGAGCCTTCTTAGTATAGTTTCCAGAAGCCACCACTGTTGATGCTTCCAGGCTGCTCTAAGTGCAGATGTGCTCCCTCTCTGGGCAGGGTCTGGGGCCACCATCATGCTTCCTTTTTCTCTGATGCTTAGAGCTTGGGGCTGCTGCCAGGCTCCCTCTCTCCAACAATTCTTATTCTACTGTCTCTAAGCAGGAATCTGTCGGTTGCTAATGTGCATCTCTTTATCTAACATCAATAATTACTTTTAGTTTTCAGTAGTTCACCATTCTTTTGCTATTATTTAAACAACTGGGTACTTTTCAGTCTGTTGTAAAGAAGCTAGTTGTCACCTATATGGAAATGATCTTAGAGGTACTGTATTCTGACATTTTTGTGGGCCAAAATTGGAGATCATCTGTGAATTGTCTTCCTCCTTAAATGTTTCTTTTCATTTTTTTTTGGATAAAGAATTCTTTGATATTGACTCACAATTTTCTGGTTTCTGTTATAATATGAAAATTATAGAATTATCCAAATGCATGCAGTTTCTTCTAAATCCATGAGATGTCCTCCAGAATTGATAATCCACCCATAAGTAGGAAAATATGGTACTTCGGCAGCGTCAGTTCGGGGCCTCATGCTGAGGAAGTCTATCAATCATTCTTTTTGTCCCTACTTAGTCATTTGACAGTTTTGTATGCTAATTATTGTGCTGGATTGCTAGGTGATCATGAAGATAACAGAGAAAGATATTTTTCTCAGAAATATGAGACTTGCATTCATGGGATAAATTGACAAGTAATTAACAATGTATTTCCCGAGCACTCATCTTGAGAAAGCTCTTTGGGTTCCTTCATATGAAGAATAACTCCCAAGATCAAACATCTGTTAAGTAATAGAATAGAAGCAGTTTCAGTGGAGAAGACCAGCAAAGAATTACACATAAAGAGAGTAGCACATTCAAAGGGAGATGAGATTAGTAGGGACCTGGTCTGCTTGAGATCTCTGAAGTGCTGTAGTGCTTGGGCTCAGGTTGAGGCAGAAACAGTGACAGGGGAAGAGATGGGACCAGCGAGTTCTCTTTAGGATAGTGCATGCCGTAGGAAAGCATCTAAGGTTCACTCAAAGGTGTTTGTTACTGAAGGACTTCAGACCCACAATTGATGATATTCTTCTAGAATAAGTCAAGGAACAAATACGAAAGTTGCCAATAGGCCAGCCTTAGTAAAGCAGATACAATGACACTAAGAAAGGTACAAACAGGAATAAGAGGTATGCTATTGTTTGAATTGATGGGAATGAGTAACTGACTAGGTGTTGTGCATGAGGAGGGGATACTGGGCTCTAAGGAAGTAGATATAGTCTGGGTGTTTGAAAAGTGGATACATCCTACACAAAGGAGACCCTGTTTGAGGCCCAGTGAATGTGATAAAGAAATGACCATTATGAAGCACACTATCAAATAGAACCAAGTATCTACACATTGTTGTATAGCCAAGTTTCTGAACTCTTGTCTCCCCCAAAACTGACAGAGTTTATTCATTTAAATAACTCCTTCTTTCTCAATTCCCAGCTCCAGAAAGCATCATTTTATTCTATGCCTGTGGGGATGACATTCTAAGCCTCATGTTAGTAAAAACATACCCCCACCATATGTTTAAATAGCTTATTTCCTCTAGTATAGTGTCTGTCACATTCACCCACACTACAGAATATGCCAGGGTTTGGTTACTTTTTAAAGCTAAATAATATTCTGTTGAAGGCAGAAACAACTTTGCTTTACCCAGTTCTCCAAAGATAGATGTTTGGATTACTTCCACCTTCTGGCTGTTGGATAATAAATGTTTCAGGAAACCAGGCTTCCAGAGTAAGGGATTCTCTCAGCTTACTGATCTGTAAGGCGTGAGTGGTAGAACCTTCACCTCATGGGGATTTTATCAGTTAAGTCTGTTAATAAGGGTTTAATATATTGAATTTGAATTTCTAATGTATTTTGCTCATGTTTATTTTGTGCAGATGAGAAACAGAGGCTTACCAGCAGATGAAGAAGGGAAGCTGTATGAAGTCACCTTGGACAACCTGTTGGCTAATGAGGCTTGCCACAGGAAAAGACTGAAGCAGTCTCCTTAGGGCAAGCATCCACCAACTTCCCTGCTCCTGCTCGGAGGCGCTCACAGCTTACATGCCACAGTTTCATTTCTTATACTGCTTCTGATGTAAACCAGCTTCTGGATCACATTGTAAAGTATTTTGATGGCTGAGGAAAGGTTATCTCATGTGAAACTTTAGGCTTTTCATTTTAAGATCCAAGCACATTAGTGGTTACAAAACCTGAAATAGACATATTCACTGGGAAAGCTGAGTAAATGGTAGCTGCGTTCTGGCAGATGGAGGAATTTAACTCATTTCTAAATATGAGCTTTGCCTATTTTATCAGATTGCCTACTCTACAAATTGGTTTAATGTATAAATCTAAATGTGGCAGACATAAAGTTTCATAGAAGGGATTTTATTTCTAACCTTCCAATATTACTGGGTTACTTAAATTTTTTAAGCAGGGTTCCATCATATTGGGTTATTTAAAACTGATATAGGGCAATGGTATTCTTTACTCTGCCTCCAGCAATGGTGGTTTATACAACGATTTCAATTATGATCTAAATCATGAAAGTAATGTATTTATCCTAATTGTGATGTTTTTTAAGATAGATATATGAAGTAATATTTCATATATTTAAAATCAACAAATGAAGATTATAAAAATATTCTTAAAGGATGAAAATCATCTGGAGCTATTTCCTACCCAGGGAGTTTGCCTTCTTACTGTAGCTGAATTATGTTACCTGTTTTGTGCACAAATCTTTAGGTACAGAGTGTTGGATTAAAACATATTGAAGAGCCATAAAAATATACCTAGACAGGCACAGTGTGACATAGACTTTCTGCTTAGCACTTTAGATTTCCTCTACTGCTTGGATTTTAATATTTTTTGATGATTATACAAGAAATGTAATGAGTTTGGTTGACGTCTAGAACAGTTGGTAAAGTGTTAACTGTGCAAGTGTGAAGACTTCAGTTTAATCCCCAACACTACATAAAAGCTGGGCACGTGATGATGGTAATACTTGTAACCAGGTACTGGAAGGCCAAGGCAGGAGGACACCTTAGGCATGCTAGAAGCTGGTCTAGTAAAGTCAGGGAGTTCCAGGTTCAGTGAAAGAGCCTCTGTCAGAAAGTGGGATGTACGTTCACATCAGCATGTACACATACACAGAGAGAATATTGTGTACTTTTTTCTTAAATGTTGCTAAGTTAAATGCAAAGTAATTAAAATATTGATGTTCTAGTTGTAATTACTAATTTTAATCCTAGACAATATCTTCACTATACTTCATTAACTAGGCATATTTTCAGTTTACTAGCTTAATAATTGTCTCCAGAAACTATAAAAAATGTGATTCTGCCTTAATTTTTGTTACAAATCAAAGTAAATATTAGTGGGATACTATTTTAGTTCTGCAGTGTACATTAATTATGATTGCTAAGTTTAATATTTAATTGAATTTGTACTCATTTTATCAAAAATGTCTGTTTCATTTCATTTTAATATGATACTGTCACGTTAATTGACAGAACATTTTTATTCATTTATTATTGAAACAGTAAGTGAAGATAACACTATCAATAGAAGCAGGAGGCTCACTGCCAAACTCTTTTTATGAGGCTACAATTACCTTGATACCCAAGCCACACAAAGACACAACTAAGAAAGAGAACCATAGGCCAATTTCCTTCATGAACATCGATGCAAAAATACTCAATAAAATACTAGCAAACAGATTCAAGAACACATCAGAAAAATCATCCACCATGATCAAGTACACTTCAACCAAAAATTAATCAAAATATATGAAGAAGGTCAATTCATATTCATCACAGGAAAAAAATCTATAAAGATGAAGCCTCAATTCTTAACATCTATGCCCCAAATACCAAGGCACCCACATTCGTGTGAGAAACATTACTAAAACTCAAATCACACATAAAACCACATACACATACAGTGGGAGATTTCACCAACCCAATCTCACCACTGGACAGGACGACCAGACAGAACTTAACCAAGAAATAAAGGACCTAACAGAAGTTATGACTCAATGAGTTTAACAGACATCTATAGAACATTCAAACACAAAAGAATATACCTTCTTCTCAGTGCCACATGGAACCTCTCTAAAATTGAACACATACTCGGCAACAAAGGAAACCTCAACAGATACAAAGAAACGGAAATAACCCCCTTTATCTTATTGGATCACCACTGTTTAAAGTTAGAATTCAACAGTAACACAAATTGCAGAAAGCCTACAAAATCATGGAAACTGAATAATGTTCAATTGCATCACTCCCAGGACAAGGAAAATTAAAATGGAAATTATAGACTTCCTGGAATTCAATGAAATTGAAGACAAACATACCAAAACTTATAGGACACTTTGAAAACAATGCTAAGAGGAAAGTTCATAGAACCAAGTTCCCACATAAAGAAACTAGAGACTTAGCAGCACATCTGAAAGCTCTAGAATAAAAAGAAGCAACTCATCTAGGAGGAGCAGACACCAGTAAATAATCAAATTGAAGACTGTAACCTTTAAAATAAAAAAAAATCAGTACAAAGAATCAACGAACCAAGAGTTGTATCTTCAAGAAAATCAACAAGATAGACAAACTTTTATCCAAACTAACCAAAAGGCAGAGAGAGAGAGAGTATACAACTTAACAAAATCAGAAATGAAAATGGGGACATAACAAGTGACACTGAAGAAGAAATAGAGAGACTCCTCATATCATACTTTGAAAACATGTACTCCACAAAATTGGAAAATGTAAAGAAAAGGGACAATTTTCTACATAGATATAATTTTATAAAAATTAAATCAAGGAGAAATAAACAATTTAATAGCCCTATAACCCCCTAATGAAATAGAAGCAGTCATCAAAAGTCTCCCAATCAAAACCATGCAGGGCCAGATAGTTTCAGTGCAGAAGTCTACCAGAAATTCTTTTTTTTTTCTGGTTTTTCGAGACAGGCTTTCTCTGTATTGTTTTGGAGGCTGTCGGTCCAGCCCAGCCTCAAACTGACAGAGATCCGCCTGCCTCTGCCTCCCGTGTGCTGTGATTAAGGCGTGCACCACCACCGCCCGGCTTATGTCTACCAGAAATTCTAAGGAGAGGTAATGCCAATGCTCCTCAAATTGTTACACACAATTAAAACAGAAGGGCCATTGCCAGACTCTTTTTTTCAAGGCTGTAATTACCTTGGCACCCAAACCACATAAAGACACAAATACGAAAGAGAACTACAGACTCATTTCCCCCGTGAACATTGATGCAAAAATACTCAATAAAATACTGGCAAATTGCATCCAAGAACACATCATAAAAATCATCCACCATAATCAAGTAGACTTCATCCCAGAGAGTCAGGAATGATTCAGCATATGAATATTCATCAATGTAATCCACCATATAAATGAACTGATGAGGAAAAATGGCATGATCATCTCACTAGATGACAAAAAATCCTTTGACAAAATCCAACATCCCTTCACCAATTCAGAGAGATTGGGGGTAAAAGAAACATATCTAAACATAATAAAGGCAATATACAGCAAGTCAACAGTCAACCCTGTACTAAATGGAGAGAAAGTCAATGTGATTCCTCTAAAATCAGGAATAAGACACAGCTGTCCATTGTCTTCATATCTTTTCAATATTGTAGTAGAAGTTCTAGCTAGAGCAACAAGACAACAAAATAAGATTAAGGAGATAATGGGAAAGGAAGAAGTCAGACCTCCAGTATTTGCAGATGATATGACAGTTTACATAAGTGACACAAAAAAATTCCACCAGGCAACTCCTACTAATGATATACACCTTCAGTGAAGTGACAAGATACAAGATTAACTCAAAGAAATCAGTAGCCCTCATGTGTAGATGATTGCAACATGTAGTTTTCCTTAGCAAGCCACTTTGGTTTCTCCCCGCCAGCTTCTTGGGCTCTGCCACAGTTGCAGTCCCCAAATAACACAGAGAAGGCTGTATTAATTATGAAGCTGTTGGTTGTTTACTTGTTTCTTACTGGCTAACCCATAATTGTTAATCTAAGTATTTCTCTTACTGGAGACAAGTGTATGGACATCTTACTTCTCTGTCGGGATACATTGTCTCCCTGTGTTTCTTTTTCCCAGAATCCCCCTCAACTTCTAGTCCCACCTGTCTTGCTTCCCTATTGACCAACAGTGCTTTATTGACATATACACAGGACTTTCCCATCAGATGATAAATGGGCTGAGAAAGAAATCAGAGAAACATCACCATTCACAATATCCACAAACAACATAAAATACCTTTGGGTAACTCAAAACAAACAGGTGAAAGACTTATATGACAAGAACTTTAAGTCTTTAAAGAAAGAAATTAAAGAAGACATTAGAAAATGGTAAGATCTCCCATGCTCTTGGATAGGTAGGATCAACATAAGAAAAATGGCAATCTTACCAAAATTAATCTACAGATTCAATGCAATTCTCATCAAATTCCAGCACAATTCTCCACAGACCTAAAAAGAACAATACTCAACTTTATATGAAAAGAAAAATGATAGTCAAAAGAACCCTACACAGTAAAAGACTTCTGGAGACATCACCATCCCTGAATTCAAACTCTACTATAGAGCTATAGTCCTGAAAGCAGCTTGGTATTGGCACAAAAACAGACAGGTAGACCACTGGAATTGAAATGAAGATCATGATATTAATCCATACACCTACAAAACCTGATTTTTGTTAAAGAAGCCAAAATTATACAATGGAAAAAAGAAAGCATCTTCTACAAATGGTGCTGGCATTACTGGATGCTCACATGTAGAAAATTGTACATAGATACATATATATCCACATGCGCAAAACTTAAATCCAAATGGATCAAAGACCTCGACATAAATTCAGCCACACTGGGCCTCTTAGAGGAGATAGTGGTAAGTACCCTTGAACACATTAGCACAGGAGACCACTTCCTGAACATAATGCCAGTAGCACAGATACTGGTGTGCTACTAATAAATGGGACCTCCTGAAACTGAGAAACTTCTGTAAGGCAAAGGACACAGTCAACAAGAAAATATGGCAGCCCACATCTGACAGAGGGCTTATTTCCAAAATACATAAAAAACTTAAGAAGCTAATCACCAAAACACCAAATAATCCAATTAAAAAGTGGGGTACAGAACTCATTAGAGACTTCTCATTAGAGGAATCTCAAATGGCTGAAAGACACTTAAGAAAGTGTGCAACATCCTTAGCCATCATGGAAATGCAAATCAAAACAACTCTGAGATACCATCTTTCACCTGTCAGAATGGCTAAAATCAAAAACAAAAATGACAGTTTATGCTTGAGAGGATGTGGAGAAATGGGAACACTCCTCCATTGCTGGTGGGAGTGCAAACTTGTGCAGCCACTTTGGAAATCAGTATGGTAGTTTCTCAGGAAAATGGGAATCAGTGTACATCATGATCTAGCAATTCTACTCTTGGGTGTATAGCCAAAGGATACACATTCATAAAATAAGGACATGTGTTGAACTATGTTCACAGCACTATAATTTGTAATAGCCAGAACCTGGAGGTGACCTAGATGCTCCTCAACTACTGAATGGATAAAGAAAATTTTGCACATTTACATAATGGAGTCCTACTGAGCGGAGAAAAATAATATAATCTTGAAATTCACAGACAAATGAATGGAACTAGAAGAACCATTCTGAGTGAAATAACCCAGACATAAAAGAGAAAAATGGTATATACTCACTCATATGTGGATATTAGCCATAGAACAAAGGATAAACAGCCTACAACCCACAACCAAGAGAAGCTAGGAAACAAGGAGGACCCTAAGAGAGACATGAGTGGACCCCAGAGAAGAAAGGGAAAAGATATCCGGAACAACTTAGCTGCATGGGGGGGAGGAGAAAAAGGAGGAGAGAGGGGGAGGAGAACATGAGGGATCAGGTACTTTGAGTTGGTGGAAAAACAGAGGAGAGAGAGAAAGGAGATACCTTTATAGATGTATCCACTATCAGTTTAGTGAGAAAGCTGGCACTAGGGAAATGTTCAGGGATCCAACTAAGAATCTAAGCAATAGTGGAGAGGCATTGTTAAATGCCCTTCCCCTATAATGAGATTGATGTCTACCATAATCGCTATCATAGAACATTCACCCAGTAGCTGTTGTAAGCAGAAGCAGAGACTCACAGACCAGCACTAAGCCAAACTCCTGGAATCCAGTTTTAGGGAGGGAGGAGTGATGAGCAAACGGGTCAAGCTCATTCTGGGGAAACCCTCAGAAACAGCTGACCTGAGCAAGTTGGAGCACATGGATCCCAGTCTGAAATGTGGGGAGCCTTCATAAGATTTAGACACATGGTGGAAGGCCTAGGGTGTGCCCCAAATCATGTGTCAGTTTTGTTGATTCCTCATAGGAGGATTCATACTCCCTGAGTAGTGGATGGGGTTGGGATGGGGGTTGGTTTGGGGATTGGGAGCATGGAAGGTTGAAGCAACTGGGATTGGCGTGTAAAATAAAATGTTTACATTTAAATAAAAATTAATAAAGTAATAGAAAATTGTAGAGTAAAAAATTTCGTCTACATGTGTAAGACACTGAGGATCACTTAAGCCTCCCTTAGCATTAACTAACTGGCCACCATTGCAGGCTGTCATTTTAGAAGCAGATCTTGGCTACCAGTGGCACTCAGAGCATTGGCAGTGACAGGGTCTTCACCCAAGGACATGCAATCTTCTGGGCTGTGGAGGCTCATACCTTTAATCCCAGTACTCAGGAGGCAGAGGCAGGGGGATCTCTGTGAGTTTGAGGCCAGTCTTGTCTACACAGCAAATTCAGGAAAGACTCCAAAGCTGCGTATAGAAGCCCTCCCTGTCTTGAAAAACCTAAAAAGTTAAGCCGGGTGGTGGTGGCACACGCCTTTATTCCCAGCACTCAGGAGGCAGAGGCAGGTGGATCTCTGTGAGTTCGAGGCCTGGCTGGACCGACAGCCTCCAAAACAATACAAAGAAACCCTGTCTCGTAAAAAACCAAAAAAAAAGTTAAACAACAACAACAACAACAAGAATGTGCAATGTTTCCAAAATACCATGCTCAGATCTGTGTGAATACTGATCAGTTTTTCCTCAGAATGATGACTGTGAGACTGTAAGGGTCCTTACCACTCTTTGTTCTTTACTTCAAACTTCTTTATGTTCATGTGTGGAGGAGATGTCAGCGTGCACAGCTGTGCACCCCATGGGTGCAGTAATGTCAGAGGCCAGAAGGGGTCACTGGCTCCCCAGAGCTGTAATTAAGCATGGCTGTCAGTCACCTTGTGAGTGCTGGAAAATGAATTGGAGTCTTCAGAAAAGCGCCCTTAGCAGTTGTGCCCTCTCTACAACCTGGGTCTTTGCTCTTAATGAGAGCTTAGCAAAAACGAATTCATACATCTGAAAATGACAATCGAAATTTGAAAACAGAAGTCACAAAATGGAACGTGGCAATGAACTCAAAACAGGAAAAAACAATCATTCTGTGTCTAAGAGCAATGGCAAGCTTCCAGATAGAACATGTTTTTAGAAGGCAATCTGCATGCCATACAAGTAATCTCTAAGGATGGGAACATTAATTCTCTAGAATCACATTTGAAATGAGGACAAGAAACTGAATGATTTAATGAAACTGCTGGAACATTTTGCTACCCAGGAAGTTCAAACGCTCTGAGAAACAATGGTGAATAGATTATAGGCCATAGAAAACCTTCTTAAAAAATGATACACCAGGAGCTAAGGTACAAACAAAAGATAATAAAAAAGATTTAGCATCACCAGTACCTTTCAGAATCAGAGATGATTCATCAAATGTCATCTTATCATCATCATCTGCTATGGTCTATCCTGTTACTATTGCTCAAAAGACATATTTACAGAATGTAAATGGGAGCCTATACATATGAAGGATTTAAAAGATATTAAAGTAGCAGTAGTTTCTTTTTTTCTTTAAGTTAGAACAATCTTGTTTCACATGTCAATCCCAGCTCCCTCTCCCTCCCTTCTTATCCTGCCCTCCCCACCAGGTCCCCCAGTCACCAACCCAGTCTCCACTCTGATCCCCAGGGAAAGTGACGCCCTCCATGGTGGATCTCCAGTGACTGTCATTTCATCCAGGTCAGGGCCTAGGCCCTTCCCCAAGACTTCCGGCTGAGAGAGCCTCCCATATTGTGGCATGGGCACTCAAAGTCTATTTGTACACCAGGAATAAATACTACTCAAGACCCCATAGATTACCTAGGCCTCCTCACTGACACCCATATTCAGGGGGTCTGGGTCAGTCCCATGCTTTCCACACAGCCATCAATCTGGAATCCAAGAGCTCCCCTTGTTCATGTCAACTGTTTCTGTGGGTTAAATCAGCCCAGTCTTAATTCCTTTTCCCATCATTTCTCCCTTTCTCTCACTGGATTCTAGGAGTTCAGTTCAGTGTTTGTCTGTGAGTATCTGTCTCTGCTTTCATCAGTTGCTGGATGAAGGTTCTGTTTCCTAGATTTCCTGGCAGTGGGATTGTATGCTGGCACTCCCCTGATTCATGTCTAACATCCACAAAAGAGTGAATAAATACCATGTTTCTCTTTCTATGACTGGGTTACGGTAGCAGCAGTTTCTTAAGGCGTGTGTGTGAGGTGATTAGTTGTGGGAACACCAGACCTTGAGTAGAGACCCACTTCCCCTTCTGCCTGGGAGTAGGCAGCTGTAAGACAATGTTTACTAAAAACATGTTTACTAAAAACAATACAATGCCTGGGGGCATTAAGTTCCTGGAAAAGGCCTGCCTGCAGAAACCACCCTGACCTCGACCTTGTCCAAAGACTAACCACCTCTTCTGCCACGCCCAGATCAGTTTCTGGGGTCAGAGCAGAACCAGCCAGGGGAGAAGAGAGAGCAGAAGCTTCTCTGGTGGGGGCCTTTCTTGGGAAGTTTTCTTGAACCTTTTTGGAGCCTGCTTAAAGTTTTCTTTACATCGTTGAACGAGTCTCTGTGTTGTCAATCCCCGACACCCTCCGCACGTTCTCGGATACAGGCCGCGCAGCAGACGTGACAATTGGAGGTCACACCGAGATTGTGAAAGCGAGGTAAGTGGACTGGGTCGTCCCTTTTGCCATCCAGGGACAGATGGAGGAAAATAGGAGAAGAAACAATGGGAGATAGTCCCTGAAAGTTTAAATTACAGTATCACGTAAAAAAGTTGCTTGAAGAACAGGGGACTACAACCATGGCAGGCTTTTTAAAATGGATTGAATGAGGGAGCCCATGGTTCATTAGTGGGGAAGGCTTAAATATCCCAGATTGGGAGGATGTTTGCTATGATATTCAGAGAGCCGGGTGTTGGTGGCATACGCCTTTAATTCCAACACTCGGGAGGCAGAGATAGGAAGGAATGAGGCCCATCCTGGTCTATAGAGCAAGTTCCAGGACAGCCTCCAAAAGGATAGAGAGAAACCCAGTCTCAAAAAAGAAAAAAAAAGGGGTAAAATAAGAAATAAAATAAAAAATCTCCAGTCTTTCGCCTGATCCACTGAGGTCAGGAAAGTAAAGGGAAACTGAGAGATCTAAAAGGCTAGCCAGTAAGGCTATGTGGATGTGTTAAAAAGGGGTACCAAGCTAGGGGTACTGGATTAAATCTCCAGGCCTTCGCCTGACAAAGGTCAGGAAAGTAAGGGGACCCTGAGAGATTGCCCTCAGATGGGGGGTGGATTGGATTAAATCTCCAGGCCTTCGCCTGACAAAGGTCAGGAAAGTAAGGGGACCCTGAGAGATTGCCCTCAGATGGGGGGTGGATTGGATTAAATCTCCAGGCCTTCGCCTGACAAAGGTCAGGAAAGTAAGGGGACCCTGAGAGATTGCCCTCAGTTGGAGGGGGGATTGGATTAAATCTCTAGGCCTTAGCCTGACACTAAGGTCGGGGGGAAAAAGGGGAACCCAGAGATTGCCCTCAATTGGAGGGTGGATTGTATAAATCTTAAGGCTTTTTACATGAGGGAATATCCTGGGTTGAAGAATGGATTAAAAATGGGTAAATAGCCGGGCGTTGGCAGCACACGCCTTTAATCCCAGTACTCGGGAGACACAGGCAGGCAGATTTCTTGAGTTCAAGGCCAGCCTGGTTTACAGAGCAAGTTCCAAGACAGCCTCCAAATAATACAGAGAAAAAAAATTGGTAACAAGCTGGGCGGTGGTGGCACACGCCTTTAATCCCAGCACTTGGGAGGCAGAGGCAGACATATCTCTGCGAGTTCAAGGCCAGGCTGGACTGACAGCCTCAAACAATACAGAGAAACCCTGACTCAAAAAAATTGGTAACAGTAAAGAGGTACTGGTATTAAGTAAAGAAAAAGAAAAAGACAAAGGTATGTGAAATGGAAAATTTTGTTTACATTTAAGGTCAATTTTGTGAGTCATCTCTAAAAACTTTTGGCCAAAAGCTTGGCCTCTCCACCTTGCATCTACAGAGTTACAAGGAGTAGGTACGGCTGTACCCCATGACTGTAGCTCAAATGGAGAAATGATAAAGAACATACAGGACTTTTTAACCTCTTAGTTCAAGGATTGGCTGGAGTTGTTCTTTTACATAGATTTCAATTAAGGAAGCTTCATTGCAACAGACTAATCATGACCTAGGGAAAAAGGATGACTAAAAGATGCATGTATGTTCTAAATGTATGGTGTGGCCACACCGGTATGTATGAAAAGTGATTGTGAATGTGTGAGTGTGAACTGCTTATATGATTAAAAGGATCCTTAAATCCCTTCAAAAATAGTTAAAAAGCTACCTAGATTGCTTTAAATATAGCCAAAAGGAACATCCAGCCAGTCTGTTAATATTTTAACAGAAAAATTTAAGATACAAATGAGGCCTTGTCAGCTATTGAGAGCTCTACAGGTTAGATTGGGAAAGACTGCTCACAGACTTCAAATAATTTTCAAAAGTTATTTGGACACAGTATAGTTTACAATCTTTGGGTAATTTTCAAAAGTTTTGGGAAATATTTAATGGATATGTCCTTTTTAATGGGCATCAACAAATAATCTAAGTAGTGACCCCAATTTATCTAGATAGTTAACCAAGAAGGGTAGACAAATCCTTCTACTATTATGGTCCAGCTTCAACAGTTCAAAAAAAATTTTTTTAGAAAATAAAAAAGGGGGAATAATGTCCCCAGTCCCCATATGACTCATCAAATAATACACTCCTCATTTAAAAATTTTATAATGTAAATGCCAGTGAGCTTCAGACAGATTCTGACATGATGAAACTTGAGCAACCATTGCTCAGGTCAAATGGAGACATCCATGCACTAAACAGTGGAGAAGACCCTAATTCGGGGTCGAGGGCATGTTTGTGTTTTCTTGTAGGAAAAGAATAAAAGCTTCGGCATGGAGCAGGGAAAAACTGGACCTGAGACCATGGGAGCCTACCTAAGCCAGTTTGAGTGAGATCTCCTAAATCAGTGTTCCTAAACCTTAATGTCATCGAATCTAGAGCCCAAGAAAGAAAGAAAACAGTTGGTTCGAGATTTCCAGTTTCTCAACAGACCTGCTGCATCAACCTTCCAGACCCATGAGTTTTCATCGTGAAGCCAATAGAGAAAAAAGGACCCATTTAAAACATTTGGACATTGGTATGGACTGTGATGAGGGGCAAAAGCCTCTTTTCAGTAATTGAACAGGACATGGTCACTTGAAATATCAGACTTGATGGTTCCTGTTTCTGGAATCACGACTAGGCCAGTATATTTTTCTAGAGAGATGCAACTTGTCCTAATGCAACAAAAAGGAGACTTTGACTCAAGTCACATAATCAGCTGACGTTAAATCAACAAACTACATCACCACAGGAATAAATTGGTGCTCTGTGGATAGTGCAACAAGCCTATTGTTCATATTTTTCATAATGCTACATGTGTAACATCAATGATTGTACCTAATGTATCTGTGCAAGTACACTTTCTAAATGCTTTCCTGAGCAGATCTTGAAACAATTGTAAACTTTATCAAATTGTAAATGTAAATCACATACGGGTTACCCTTGTAACAGAATGTAAATCACGTGTGGGTTACCCTTGTAACAGACGAAGGCTGGTAGAATGTTATGGCCCAGATCTGGTGATGGGTACGGTGATGGAGAGGCGCTATGTCAATGGGGGTCCTGGAAATGGTGGCAGTGGCGGTAGGCATTCTGGCTTTATGCCGGGCTCAAACGTGCCTTGTTCCAGAGGCAAGAGATCCGTAACCAAGTATTGCTTAGCCTAGCCCATGGCAATCCTGATAGCCATGAAGGTTGGTTACAGATGATTTAAAGTTGGGGTGCTCTGATGACGGGCAACTTGTGGGGAAGACCCCTCCCGCCTAAGACAGGGGTTCAAGGTCCCCCAAGGACAGGAAAGGGAGGGTGACCCTACTTGACCTAAGCCAGGAGTGCCTCATTTAAAAATAAAAAGGGGTGAATTGTGGGAACACCAGACCTTGAGCAGAGACCCACTTCCCCTTCTGCCTGGGAGTAGGCAGCTGTAAGACAATGTTTACTAAAAACATGTTTACTAAAAACAATACAATGCCTGGGGGCATTAAGTTCCTGGAAAAGGCCTGCCCGCAGAAACCACCCTGACCTTGACCTTGTCCAAAGACTAACCACCTCTTCTGCCACGCCCAGATCAGTTTCTGGGGTCAGAGCAGAACCAGCCAGGGGAGAAGAGAGAGCAGAAGCTTCTCTGGTGGGGGCCTTTCTTGGGAAGTTTTCTTGAACCTTTTTGGAGCCTGCTTAAAGTTTTCTTTACATCGTTGAATGAGTCTCTGTGTTGTCAATCCCCGACACCCTCCGCACGTTCTCGGACACAGGCCGCGCAGCAGACGCGACAATTAGTGAAGCACGGGTGACAAGAAGCAGAAGAACTCTGAATCGCTGGCTTTAGTTGGTCTCAGCTGTTCTAGACCTTGTGACACAGCTGTGGCTGAAGTCATATGTTTTTGCAGACTTCTAGAAATGACCAAAGACCAAAGCTAAGAGTACAAATAAATAATGTTATAATCAAGGGTTACTGGACACAGGTGTGACTGTCACCATTATCTCTCTGGAATCTTGATATCCAAGTTGACCTCTTCAGGAGGTAGATTTTCAATTATTAGGTACTGGAACCCTATCTCAGGTAAAGCAAAGCACAAGATTAATTGAATGTATAGGGCCAGAAGGATAAACAGGAAGGCTGAGGCTATATTTGGATAATATGACAGTAAATCTATGGGGTCATGATCTGTTGTAGCAATGGAACACCCAGATTAAGATTCCTCCAGTATTCAAAATAAACCATAACCCAACTCATGTTTATAGAAAAAAAATGTTATAAGGTACTATATAAAATAAAACACTGGTCATTCACTCTGTACAAAAAAAAGAATGAAACAATTGTCAAACTCAGAGAGGGACCAAAAGCCCTACCCTTAAATTGGTTAACTGACAATCCTGTCTGGGTAGGGCAATGGCCTATGAATTCAAAGACACTAGAGGCTCTAGAACAACAGCTGATTCAGGAACAACTAAATGCTGGACATATTGAAGAATCTACCATTTCTTGTAATGACCCCGTATTTGTTATTAAAAAGAAATCTGGAAAATGGAGAATGTGTACAGATCAGAGAGCTATTAATAAAGTGATTCAGCCAATATGCTCTGTACAGACTGAAATGCCCTTGCCCTCTCTATTACCTAAATAATGGCCCATTATAGTTATCAACTTAAAAGACTGTTTCTTCTCTATACCTGTGCAAGAAAAAAGATAGGGAAAATTTTACCTTTATGATGCCTACTTAAAATAATTCTCAACCTGCTACAAGATATCAGTGGAAGTTTCTCCCACAGAGAATGCTACATAGTCTGATCCTGTGCCAATATTTTGTACAGCAGCCATTGGAAATAATGCATAAGAATCCTCAATCTATAGTTTGTTATTGAATGGATGACATTTATTATCTGATTCAAATGTAGATAATTCAGAAAGAATATTTGAAGAAGTAAAGAAAATTTTGCTTTGTTGGGGATTATAAATTGCTCCTGAAAAATACAAAAAGGAGATTCCAATAACTATTTAGACTATGCAATAGGTTTACAAAAAATTAGGCTCCAAAAGGTACAAATTAGGAGAGATTGATTGTAGAATCTCTATGACTTTCAGAGATTGCCAGGAGACATTTTCCATCTATGGCACATTATTGGGATAAAACTTGATCAACTAATTCATTTAAGCAAAACCTTAGATAGTGACAAGGACTTAAATAGATCCAGGGAATTAACAGTTGAAGCTGAGAAATAATTGCCACTGGTAGAAGATGAATTACACATTGCACATGAGGATCATGTGGAGCCAAAGCATTCTAGTCTTATTACACCCTAAGCATTCCCTGCAGGTATTTTAGCACAGAGGGAAGATATTATCTTAGAGTGGATATTTTTACCACATAAATAAATTAGGAAATTAAAACCATGTGGAAAGATTTCTGAGTTGATTCTAAAAGGAAAATTGAGACTTCATAAATTAGCAGGAGGAGATCCAGCAGAAATTGTAGTGCCTTTTACTAATGATGAAACTGACAAATTATGGGCAGAGAGTAAACCCTGGCAAAGAGCTTGTAGTGATTTTTGATGAGAAGTTAACAATTATGCCAAAAGCAAGAGAAGTCAACTTACAAAGAGAACTAACTGGATCCTTCCTCACATTGTAAGGGAAACACCAATAAATGGAGACCCCTACATTCTATACTGGTGCAAATAAATCAGGAAAGGCAGGTTATAAACCAGAAAATTTAAGTAAAGTGGATCTAAGTTCTTATAATTCTGTCCAAAATCAGAATTACGTGATATTCTCAGGGTGCTGATAGATCATAAAGAAGCTCTCAACATAGTTACTGATTCACAATATGGAGAAAGAGTTGTTTTAACATATTGAAACTGCTGAATTTATATCAGAGCATACAGAATTTATTATTTATTCAATTATAAGACATAATCAGGGACAGAAATCATCCCATATATATATAATACACATCTGATCCTAAGGTGATGAAATTGATCAACTGTTGATAGGAAATGTGCTAAATGCCTCAGAATTTTATAAAAAATAAACCATGTGGACAGCAAAGGTTAAAAAAAATACTTTTCCATCACTTGGCAACAAGCCAAGGATATTATACGGAAATGTCTACTTGGTCTTTATACAACTAAACTCTACTACCTGTAGGAAATAACCCAAAGGGATGAAATCTTGCAGATTAGTATGTTCCATTTTGTAGAATTTTTAAAATTAAACTTTCAAATTTTAATTGAATTTAATTTCAAATTTCAATGCACCACACTATTGATTCAGTAATTATACATTTGCTAGAAGTCATGGCCAACATGGGTGTATGGGTGTATCTGCACAAAGAAAGACAGACAATGCTCCAGCACATGTCTTATGAAAATAAAACAGCTTTTTTTGTTTTTTTTGAGACAGGGTTTCTCTGTGGCTTTGGAGGCTGTCCTGGAACTAGCTCTGTAGACCAGGCTTGCCTCAAACTCACAGAGATCCGCCTGCCTCTGCCTCCCAAGTGCTGGGATTAAAGGCGTGCAGCACCACCGCCCAGCTGAAACAGCTTTTTGCTTATTATAATATAAAGCATATTACAGGTTTATCACACATTCCTATGTGACAGGCAGTTACAGAAAGATCACATCAAATTCAAACGATATGTTAAACAAACAGAAAGGAATAATAAAGAGCCCCTAAAATAGATTGCATACTGTTTTATTTACTTTGAATTTTCTGAATGCTAATGAGATAGTAACAACAGCTGCAGAGAGACTTTGGATAATAGAAAAAACTATGGAATTAAACCAACCAGTGTACTTCAAAGATGTCTTGACCTCTGAATGGAAACTAGGACATGTGTTACATTGGGGAGTAGGTTTTGCTTTTGTTTTCATAGGTGAAGAAAAAATATGAATACCATCAAAATTGATAGAGATTTGATTTGAACAAGACATCTCTTAATTAGTAGAGATGATTTCTCATCAAGCAGCATGACTGTTTAATATAAACTAACTTGTAAAATTATCAAATGGTTTTCATTTGATCAAATATAACATTCCATAGAGAACCACCTCCAAATTTAGGGTTAGGGAAGGATCTTATTTTTTTCTTCCCAGGAGAATAAGAGGTATTCAGATAAGGTATCCAGAAACACTGGACAAATGAGACATCTGCAGAAAAAGGACAAGTCATCTAGAAAAAGTGTCCCAAGAGAAAGAGTAAGTTGGCCTGTTGGTATACCATATTTACTACAGGATAAAATTTCATAAATCTTTCCATTTGTTTGTTTCTTTTTTCCCTAAAGACATACATGTGAATGGTCTTTGTGTAATCTCAGTCTAATTAAAAGTTAAAAGCTGGCTTTGGAGTTAGATTGTGGCTCTCTTCTCTAAACCCAAGTATGCTTGTTAAAGCAAAATATGAAATCTCTGTCTCATGTCAGATGAGCCATCTGATATGGAACATAAGAAAAACAAATATTTGGGACACTAATCTCATAATTTTTGTCATAATATTAGTGGTCAGATAGAGTACTAACCAATTCTAGAAAAATGTTTTGTCTACCTTCACGTACATGATATCTGGTTTGGTGTCTATCAGTTTTCTGCAGTGAACCATGACCACACCTAACAGTGATCTTTGAAGCCTCCAAAAGGAGGATGAGACCCTCAATGACAATTTCACCAGGACTATGACAACACCATTATGGAAACAACAACAACTAATGATCAGCTTTGGATTACAAAATGCTCATAATAATTTCAAGGTGAATTGCTGAGATGATCCAGCCTCACAGACTACTTTAGCCAGGGTTTGAAACAAGTCCTCTACTTTTCTATTACACAGAGTCTGGACAAAAAATGATACAGTTTGACAATTAACCCAAATTTTCTTTTCAGGATCCCCTGAAGATGTCATTGCCACTGGACAGCAGGAAGTAACTTTAAGAACACAATGCCCACATTCCCACAAAGTGGGGTGGGTGGTTATGGTCACTCATTCGGTTATGGATATTTGTCATTGTTTAGGTGGATTGGTTGCAAAATGTTGTTGCTTATGATCAGGAAGGAAGTTGAACAAAGGGGATTATATTTAAGGTATTTGTTTTGAAAAAGAAAAAGAGGAATACAGATATGATAGAATAAAAGGGTGTACATTATTGAATATACTCTGAAAAGAAGGGAGGATATAGATATAATAAGATGAAATGATAGATTATTGAATCTACTCTTAAAAAGCAACTACTAGTTTCAAATATTTCACATTGGGTTGGATTTTGATATATTGTATACAAATACAAATTTGAGATTAATTTTGCTAAAACATGCTGTACATACGTTTCTAATATTGTTCAAAGTATTGTACCCATACTGCTCCTTTAACAGTGAAATACAAATTTCTCATCCTTGAAAGTTATTATTATCAACTATATGGAATAATAAGGAAATATAGTTTAGTAATTAGTCAACTATTGCAATCAAGCTTGCAGTCACATTACGTATGTTTACAAGGTCAAACAGGTTGTCTTCAAACACTTCAGAGATCTACAGAATATGGCATTTAACATGTTTTAATAACAGATTATTTTTTATGACAATGAGACGTGTCTGCTCCAGGCAACATCAATCTACATTGGATAAAGTGATGGGCATCAAAGAAACTCCACATGGAGTCTACTTTCTTTGCGGCAAAGGTAAGTCACTGGTCAAGAAGGTGTACTTGCCTCAACTGCTGACAGTATGCTAAGCAAATCAGTAAAACAGGAAAACAAAATGTGTGACTGCAAACCTTGCCAAGACAAGGCAGTCCAGTACCTCAGAATATCCTGGTTCACAGGAATTTCTTTCAGATATGGTTAAGCCTATAGGTCAAAGATGGATCTCCAACATTGCATAATAGCCTTAGGTATCTGTCCAGGCAGCCTGCTGTTTCTGTCATCTTTCACAGTTTTTTGGAAGTTATTTGCTCATACTTCTTTTTTATTCAGTTAATATTATTTACTTTTTTGGGTCTCAGGGAGTTGAGGATTAGACAATAAAAATTATAGCTTTCCTTGTTTACAAGACTCAGTAAAGAAACTCACTAAAGATGTGTTAGGTATAATAGGTGTGAAAGACATGAAAATATAATTTGATAATTCAAATTAGAATAGAAACTAAATGGTTCAAGACTTTATACTCATCAAGAAAGAATAGATAATTGAGTATTTTCTCTGAATTTGTCATATGCTAATGGACTAGACATTGCTAATGTACTTATTAAGCATGTGTATACTGTATATCTTAATGTACTTATTGTTTTCTTATATCAGTTACAAACTTTTAAAATTTTAAACAAAAAGGGGCATATATGGTGATGCCTTGCTTGTACAAATAAAATCTGTCTGAAGGTCAGAGTGTGGAGGTTGCCACCAGCTAACCATAGAGTTCTGGAGGTCTGTATAGACAGAATGTGAGATAGCTGAGCAAAAACAGGATATAAGCAGGGAGAAACAGGAACTCTCTCTCTTGTCTGCCGAGACTCTAAGGAGGTGAGGTGTGGCGGTGGCTTGCTCCTTCTTCTCTCTGATCTCTCTGAGTTTCCCTCTCTGACTCCAGGTTTTTATTTTCTAGACCAGTGAAGACCTCCAATTACACCTCTCCTCCACATGTACATGCACACACACTCCCGGTGCACACACATGGCCATGCACACATACTGAAATATGCACACAATAAAATATAAGCAAGCCAATAAACATAATTCTAAGAAAAATATAATGGGAGACATTAAGGAAAGGCAAGATAATAAATATTACCTTTCGGCACACTGCCATTTTGTCCCATTGACTGTGTCCTTTGTCTTACAGAAGCGTTTCAGTTTCATTTCGTCCCTTTCAATAACTCTTGATGTTAATGTCTGTGCTATCAGTATACTGTTCAGGAAGTTGTTTCCTGTGCCAGTTACTCCCCTCTTCCCTTCTAACAGGCTCAATGTGTCTGGTTTTATGTTGAGGCCTTTGAGTCACTTAGACTTGAGTTTTGTGCGGGCTGACAGATATGGATCTGTTTGCACTCTTCTATATGCTGACATCCAGTTTCAACAGCACCATTTGTTGATGGTGTTTTCTTTTTTTCTATTATACATTTCTGGGTTCTTCATCAAAAATCAAGTGTTCATAGGTGTGTGGATAGATTCCATTGATCAACATGTCTCCTTTTATGCCAGTATCAGCTGGTTTTTTAAAAAATTATAGCTCAGTAATAGAGCTGGAAATCAGGGATGGTTATCTCCCAGAAGTTACCTCTGATAGTTGCTATTCTGTCATTCATATCTGTCCTGTTTTATTTCAAATGCACATAAGTGGAATCATCTAGTACATAAACCTATGTAATTAGCTGTGTTTACACAACTTATTTCATTGAGACTCATCCAGGTTATTCATAGTATCAGTCTGTCATTTATTGCACAATTTGGATGAACCAGTGGCTTATGTGTTTACCCATAGGAGGAAAACTGTGTTGTTTTCAGGTTTTGCTCATGAGTGAAGTGATTGTGAATGTTCATGTGTAGCTTTTCAGTAAGGACATCTTTCATTTCTCTCTGATATATACCTAGGCCTGGAATTGTTTAGTTGTATATAAATTACCTGGTCAATTAAAAAGAAAACACAGTGTATGAATAAGCTAGTTTATTTTCACATTTATTACCATTGGATGCAACTACTTCTATTTTATTTATATTTTTGTTTTATTTTATTTTTGATGAATATCACAATTTTCATGCTGTATAATTTTGAAATTAATTACAACAGTGTAATAATATCTACAAAATAATAATTTCTTACAAAGGAACTTGCTGTCATCATATCCATTGAAGCTACTTCCCAGGAGTATGTGTCCTCTGGCAGCTGCATCACTGAAAGCCAAGGATAGCAGTGAGTAAAATGGTTTCATGAAATTTACAACACTGGAGCTCTTAGTCCACTTTATTCTGATATTAGATATTACGATTAATATTCATATTATGGGATGATACCAAACACATCAAAAGTCTTTGCTTCAATGATTCTCTATTCTAGGAAATCCTGCAAGCTTGCCTAGATTTTTTTTCAGACAGGAATTTGGCCACGGGAGTTATACATATTTCTAAAGTAGAACAGGTTCCTTATGTTTTCTTTTTCTCTTATGCTGCTCCCACTCCCTCAACTGAAATAATTTGTACCTTTTTCTTCATTGGATGTAAAAATGATAAAATCCCCAATTTTGTCTGAATTCCCAGCAAACTTGTGCCGAGTGCCTGGTATGTGATCACCAGCATTTCAGGTGTTAATACCAGAGAAATAATAAATAAATAAATAACTGAAAGACTCAGCTCCATGGAAATGTGCATTCCTGAGACTGTGTCTTTCACCTTTGAAAACCTAGTAAATGTCACATCTTCCCTTAGTGACTCAGGAAATAACAGGCGTAGAATTTGAGAGCAGCAGAGACGAGAACATGTTAATAATCACTGATGAAAACACCTGCAGAGGATGATACACGCTGGCTAGAAGGAGCTGCAGCAGGCTTGGGATGTGGCTTAGTGGAAAAACCCACCCAAGCTGGAAAAAAAGTTTATTTTTCACACAATACATTTTGACCAGGTTTTCCCCTTCCCTTAGCTCCTTCCAGATCATCCCCACCTCCCTAACCCACCAATTCCACATCTATTAGTTCTCTGTGTCTGTCCCTTTCTGTCTGTCTCTCTCAAAACAAAATCAGAACAAACAAAAAACTAGTAAGACAAAAAAATATGTTAAAACAACATGAACCATCCCACAAACACATACAAACCCATGAGGTTCATTTTTGTTAGCTAAGCACTTCTGGGCATGGAGTATGCATTGGGGTGACTGATATGCCCAGTGACACTCCATTGTAAAAGCTGATTTTCCTTTTACCAGCAGATATCAATTGGGAATTGCTGCACCCACTGCACAGCCTGTGTCCGAGAATGTGCGGAGGGTGCCAGGGATTGACAACACAGACCAGAAGACTTCTCAAGAAGGCTCAAGAAAACTTCCCAAGAAAGGTCTCCCTCCAGAAAGGCTTCTGCTCTCTCTCTACCCCTGGCTGGTTCTGCTCTGACACTAGAAACTGATTTGGGTGTGTCAGAAGAGGCAGTTAGTCTTTGGACAAGGTCGAGGTCAGGGCGGTTCCCGTGGGCCAGCCCTTTTCAGGAACTTATTGCCCCGGGCATTGTATTGTTTTTAGTAAATATATTTTTTATTAAACATTGTCTTACAGCTGCCTACTCCCAGGCTGATGGGGAAGTGGGTCTCTGAACAAGGTCTGATGTCTCCACAATTCCCTCTTTTTTATTTTCTAATGAGGTACTCCTGGCTTAGGTCAAGTAGGGTCACCCTCCCCTGCCTGTCTTTGGGGGCCTTGTAACCCCTGTCTTATGAGGGAGGGGTCTTCCCCACAGGTTGTCCGTCAACAGAAGAACCTCATCCTTAAATCATTTTTGACCAAACTTCATGGCTATCGGGATTGCCATGGGCTAAGCTAAGCAATACTTGGTTACGGATCTCTTGCCTCTGGAGCAAGGCACGTTTGAGCTCGGCATAAAGCCAGAATGCCTATCATCACTGCCACCATTTCCAGGACCCCCATTGACATAGTGCCTCTCCATCACCATACCCATCACCAGATCTGGGCCATAGCATTCTACCAGCCTTCCTCTGTTACAAGGGTAACCCGCATGTGATTTACATTTACAATTTGATGGTCAAAACAGTGATAAAGTTTACAATTGTTCTAAGATCTGCTCAGGAAAGCATTTAGAAAGTGCACTTGCACAGATACATTAGGCACAATCATTGATGTTACACATGTAGCATTATAAAAAATATGAACAAGAGGCTTGTTGCACTATCCATAGAGCACCAATTTGTTCCTGTGGTGATGCAGTTTGTTGATTTAACGTCACTAGCCTCAGCTCAATATGAACTTGAGTCAAAGTCTCCTTTTTGTCACATTAGGACAAGTTGCATTTATCCAGATAAATACACTGGCATAAGCGCGATTCCAGAAACAGGAACCACCAAGTCTAATATTTCAAGTGACCATGTCCTGTTTAAATACTGAAAAGAGGCTTTTCACTCATCACAGTCCATACCAATGTCCAAATGTTTTAAATGGGTCCTTTTTCCCCCAAAAGGAAAAACTGGCAAAATGAATTCTGTTGTTTCAAGGTGTTTCAAGGGCAGACAGTTAGTCTTTCCAGTTCTCTGTTGGTTTCGGGATGAAAACTCACGGGTCCGGAAGGTTGATGCAGCAGGCATGTTGAGAAACTGGAAATCTCAAACCGACTATTTTCCTTCTTTCTTGGGCTGTAGATTCGATGACATCAAGAGTCAGGAACACTGATTTAGGAGATCTCACTCAAACTGGCTTAGGTAGGCTCCCATGGTCTCAGGTCCAGTTTTTCTCTGCTCCATGCATCTCACTAAATGGTCTGACAACTGCCGAAGCTTTATTCTTTTCCTGCAAGAAAACACAAACATGCCCTCGACCCCAAATTAGGGTTTTCTCCACTGTCTAGTGCATGGATGTCTCCATTTGACCTGAGCAATAGTTGCTCAAGTTCCATCATGCCAGAATCTGTCTGAAGCAGATTGCTCACTGGCATTCACATTTTAAAATTTTTAAATGAGGAGTGTATTATTTGATTAGTCATGTGGGGGCTGGGGACATTATTCCCCCTTTTTTATTTTCTAAAAAAATTTTTTGAACTGTTGAAGCTGGACCATAACAGTAGAAGGATTTGTCTACCCTCCTTGGTTAACTATCTAGGTGAATTGGGATCACTACCTAGATTATTTGTAGATGCCCTTTAAAAAGGACATATCCATTAAGTATTTGCCAAAAACTTCGGAAAATCACTCAAAGATTGTAAACTATACTGTGTCCCAAATAACTTTTGAAAATTATTTGAAGTCTGTGAGCAGTCTTTCCGAATCTAACCTGACAAGGCCTCATTTGTATCTTAACTTTTCTGTTAAAACATTAACAGACTGGCTAGATGTTCCTTTTGGCTATATTTAAAGCAATCTAGGTAGCTTCTTAACTATTTTTGAAGGGATTTAAGGATCCTTTTAATCATACAAGCAGTTCACACTCATGCATTCACAATCACATTTCATATATACCGGTGTGGCCACACCATACATTCAGAACATACATGCATCTTTCAGTCATCCTTTTTCCCTAGATCATGATTAGTCTGTTGCAATGAAGCTTCCTTAATTGAAATCTATGTAAAAGAACAACTCCAGCCAATCCTTGAACTAAAAAGGTTAAAAAGTCCTATATGCCCCTCATCATTCCTCCATTTGAGCTACAGTCATGGGGTACAGCCGTACCTACTCCTTGTAACTCTGTAGATGTAAGGTGGAGAGGCCAGGCTTTTGGCCAAAAGTTTTTAGAGATGACTCACAAAATTGACCTTAAATGCAAACAAAAATTTCCATTCTATATACCTTTTTCTTTTTCTTTACTTAATACCAGTACCTCTTTACTGTTACCAATTTTTTTTTGATTCACCCATTTTGTTTTCTGAGACAGGTTTTCTCTGTATTATTTGGAGGCTGTCCCGGAACTCACTCTGCAGACCAGGCTGGCCTCGATTCTACCTACCTCTGCCTCTGGAGTGTTGGGATTAGAGGTGTGTACCACCAACACCCGGCTCTCTGAAGATCATAGCAAACTTCCTCCCAATCTGGGACATTTAAGCCTCCCCCAGTAATGAGCCATGGACTCACTCCTTCAATCCATTTAAAAAAGCCTTCCATGGTTGTAGTCCCCTGTTCTTCAAGTAACTTTTTTACTGTAATTTAAACTTCCAGGGACAATTTCCCATCATTTCTTTTCCTATTTTCCCCCATCTGTCCCTGGCTGGCAAAAGGTATGACCCCGTCCACTTACCTTGCTTTCACATCTCGGTGGAACCTCCAATTGCCTCGCCCACTTTGCAGCCAGTGTCCGAGAATGTGCGGAGGGTGCCAGGGAGTGACAACACAGACCAGAAGGCTTCTCAAGAAGGCTCAAGAAAACTTCCCAAGAAAGGTCTCCCTCCAGAAAGGCTTCTGCTCTCTCTCTACCCCTGGCAGGTTCTGCTCTGACACCAGAAACTGATTTGGGTGTGTCAGAAGAGGCAGTTAGTCTTTGGACAAGGTCGAGGTCAGGGCGATTCCCATGGGCCAGCCCTTTTCAGGAACTTATTGCCCCGGGCATTGTGTTGTTTTAGTAAACATTGTCTTACAGCTGCCTACTCCCAGGCTGATGGGGAAGTGGGTCTCTGAACAAAGTCTGGTGTCCCCACAGGGAATGATGTGGGGATTGGGTTGGGGGTGGGGGTGGGGCTGATGGAGGGAGAAGGGGGGAGCTGGGATTGACATTTGAAGCATGCATATTTCTAATTTAAATAAAAAACATACTTAAAAATGTCCCCAATCCACAGGTCTCACTGTCAGAAAAGGCAGGTGTCTTTGGAACCTCTGATTTCAACAACTGTGGAGGCCCTTGGGAGTGGTTGTCCATGCAGTCAGCTACTAAGTCTCTCATTCTCCAGTCTCAGGTAAAATCTTATCCTTCTCAAGAACTCTGATGCTTTTGATGGCTGGTAGCTTTGCCAGCTTAAAGTAACAGAAAAGGCAAAGGTCTTTCATAAAACAGATTTCAGGAATAGGTATTCTAAGGTTTATCTATGTAAGATGAGTTGAGACATTAAAAAGAATAAAATATTTTCTAGCTTTCTCTTCATTATGCTGCTGTTCAGAGTCTTAATATACCACTCTTCAATTATAACTGTAAGTTCAAAATTAAGGTACTTTTCACTGTGCTAAAAATATCTTTTCCCAGCCTGTGTTCCAGTGCCTGCAGATCGCCTGGGAACTGCATAGAGCTCCCAATCCCGGCGGGAGCCAAGCACCCCAGACTCCAGATCTTCTCTCCCACCAACGAGACCAGCAAACCAGAGGAGCCAGGGAGACCAGGGGAGTAGCTGTTCTGGATCAGGTACAACAGGACCCAGCATAGGAACCAGGGGACCAGGTAGGAGGCTAAGTGCCCCAGATTCCTCTTCTTCTTCTCCACCCACGGGACCAGCATTTGGACAAGGAATAGAAGAACCACCAGATTATTGGACTTGTTAGCACCCACCAAAAGGGAACTCTGGTACCCAGACCAGTAAGGGGCTCTTTCTGCACCCACTAGAAGAAGAGATGGGAAAGAGACAATACAAAAACACACTCAGCAACAGAAAAACAAATATGACACCGCCAGATTCTAGAGACTCCACACCAGCAAGACCCCAACATTCCAATGGGAACGAAGCAGAAGAGAACGACCTTAAAAGCACTTTCATGAAAATGATAGAGACCCTAAAAGAGGATATAGGAAAATCCCTCAAAGAAATGGAAGAAAAAACAAACCAAAAAATGCAAGAAATGGAAGAAAAAACAAAGCAAAAAATGCAAGAATTGGAAGAAGAAACATACCAAAAAAGGGAGGAAATGGAAGAAGAAACAAAGCAAAAAATGCAAGAAATGGTAGAAAAAACAAAGCAAAAAATGAAAAAAATGGAAGAAGAAACAAACCAAAAAAGGCAGGAAATGGAAGAAGATTTGGTTGCTCTTTTTGTTTGTTTGTTTCTTCAAGACAGGATTTCACTGTCTTGAAGCTCTGACTGTGCTGGAAGTTTCTTTGCAGACCAGGCTGGTCTTGAACTCACAGAAATTTAACCTGCCTCTGTCTCCCAAGTACTGGTATTAAAGCCATGCTCCAGAGAGGAGGCTGGGAGTACAGGGAAGTAGCTGTCCCTCTGGCATCATCAGGTAAACAGGCCAGCTTCCCGGCCTGTGTTCCAGAGCCTGCAGATCGCCTGGGAACTGCACAGAGCTCCCAATCCCGGCGGGAGCATCAGGTAAACAGGCCAGCTTCCCGGCCTGTGTTCCAGAGCCTGCAGATCGCCTGGGAACTGCACAGAGCTCCCAATCCCAGCGGGAGCCAAGCACCCCAGACTCCAGATCTTCTCTCCCACCAAAGAGACCAGGAAACTACAGGAGCCAGGGAGACCAGGGGAGTAGCTGTTCCGGATCAGGTACAACAGGACCCAGCATAGGGTCCAGGGGACCAGGTAGGAGGCTAAGCGCCCCAGATTCCTGTTTTTCTTCTCTACCCACAGACCAGCATTTGGACAAGGCATAGAAGAACCACCAGATTACTGGACTTACTAGCACCCACCAAAAGGGAACTCTGGTCCCCAGACCAGGAAGGGGCTCTTTCTGCACCCACTAAAAGAAGAGATGGGAAAGAGACAATACAAAAACACAGTCAGCAACAGAAAAACAAATATGACACCGCCAGATTCTAGAGACTCCACACCAGCAAGACCCCAATATTCCAATGCGAAGGAAGCAGAAGAGAACGACCTTAAAAGCACTTTCACGAAAATGATAGAGGCCCTAAAAGAGGATATTGGAAAATCCCTCAAAGAAATGGAAGAAAAAACAAACCAAAAAATGCAAGAAATGGAAGAAAAAACAAACCAAAAAATGCAAGAATTGGAAGAAAAAACAAACCAAAAAAGGCACGAAATGGAAGAAGAAATGAAGCAAAAAATGCAAGAAATGGAAGAAAAAGCAAAGCAAAAAATGCAAGAATTAGAAGAAGAAACATACCAAATAAGGCAGGAAATGGAAGAAGAAACAAAGCAAAAAATGCAAGAAATGGTAGAAAAAACAAAGCAAAAAATGAAAAAAATGGAGGAAGAAACAAACCAAAAAAGGCAGGAAATGGAAGAAGAAACAAAGCACAAAATCCAAGAAATGGAACAAAAAGCAAACCAAAAAATGCAAGAAATGGAAGAAAGAACAAACCAAAAAATTCATAAAAGGCAACAAACGGACGAACAGATAAACAGAAAATTGCAAGAAGCAATGCAAACACTGCAAGGGTTGAAAACTGAAATAGAGACATTAAAAAACACAATCTGAAGAAAGGCAGAAAATAGAAAAGCTGGGCAAACCGTCAGGCACTACCGATACAAGCATTACCAACAGAATAGAAGAGACGGAAGACAGAATCTCAAGTGTTGAAGATACACTAGGAGAAATGGATTTATCAACCAAAGAAAACCTTAAATCCAACAAATCCTTAACACAAAACATCCAGGAAATATGGGACACCATGAAAAGACCAAACCTAAGAATAAAAGGTATGAAGAAGGAGAAGAAATCCACCTCAAAGGGGCAGAAGGCATATTCAACAAAATCATAGAAGAAAACTTTCCCAACCTTAAGAAAGACATGCCAATGAAGGTACAAGAAGCCTACAGAACACCAAGTAGAGTGGACCACAAAAAAATCCCCTTGCCACATAATAATCAAGACCCCAAACATACAGAATAAAGAAAGAATATTAAGAGCAGCTAAGGAAAAAGGTCAAGTAACATATAAAGGCAGACCTATCAGAATTACACCTGATTTCTCCATGGAAACTCTGAAATCCAGAAGGTCCTGCATAGATATTCTACCTACACTAAGAGACCATGGATGCCAGCCCAGACTACTATATCCGGCAAAGCTCTCAATCACTATAGACGGAGAAAACAAGATATTCCATGACAAAACTAGATTCAAGCAGTATGTGTCCACTAACCCAGCCCTACAGAAAATTTTGGAAGGAAAACTCCAACCCAAGGAAGCTAACTACAACCAGAAAAACATAGGCATTAGAGAATCCCTCTCTTCCAACAGCCAAAAGAACAAAGGGTTTGTGAAATTCCACACATAATTCCACCACCAACAACCATCGCAAATCGAAGAAGGATGAGCAATCAATGGTCATTAATATCCCTCAATATTAATGGCCTTAACTCACCCATAAAAAGCCACAGACTAGCAGAATGGATTCGAAGACAGAACCCGTCCTTCTGCTGCATACAAGAAACACACGTCACCCTCAAAGACAGATATTACCTGAGAGTTAAAGGTTGGGAAAAAATTTTTCATTCAAATGGACCCAAGAAACAAGCAGGGGTAGCAATCCTAATATCTAACAAACTGGACTTTAAAATAAAATCAATCAAAAGAGATGAAGGAGGTCATTATATACTCATCACAGGTGAAACCCACCAAGATGAAGTGTCTATCCTGAACATCTATGCCCCAAATACAAAGGCATCCACATTCGTTAAAGAAACATTATTAGAACTTAAATATCATCTAAAGCGCTACACAGTTATAGTGGGAGATTTCAACACACCACTCACCACTAGACAGGAATACCAGACAGAATCTCAACAAAGAAGCAAAGGGTCTAATAGAAGTAATGACCCAACTGGGATTAACAGATATCTATAGAACATTTCATCCACATAAAAAAGAATATACCTTCTTCTCACCACCACATGGAACCTTCTCAAAAATCAACTGCATACTTGGCAACATATCAAACCTCAGCAGCTACAAAAAAATTGGAATAACTCCATGCATCTTATCAGACCACTATGCTTTAAAATTAGAATTCAACAACAACACAAATTTCAGAAAACCTACAAACTCATGGAAATTGAATAATGCTCAACTGCACCATCCCTGGGTCAAAGAGGAAATAAAAAAAGAAATTAAAGACTTCCTCGAATTCAATGAGAATGAAGACACAACATACCCAAACCTGTGGGACACTTTGAAAGCAGTGCTATGGGGGAAGTTCATAGCACTAAGTGCTCACATGAAGAAACAGGAGAACAGTTATACCAGAGAATTAATATCACAGCTGAAAGCTCTAGAACACAAAGAAGCAAACTCCCCCAGGAGGAGTAGACGCTAGGAAATAATCAAATTGAGGGCTGAAATCAATAAAGTAGAAACCAGGAAAACAATACAAAGAATCAATGCAACGAAGAGTTGGTTCTTTGAGAAAATCAACAAGATAGACAAACCTTTGTCCAAACTTACCAAACAGCAGAGAGTGAACACACAAATTAACAAAATCAGAAATGAAAAGGGGGACATAAAAATGGACTCTGAGGAAATCCAGAGAATCATTAGGTCATACTTTGAAAACCTGTACTCCACAAAATCAAAAATTTAAAAGAAATGGATGACTTCCTGGACAGCTATCATTTGCCAAAACTAAATCAAGAACAGATAAGCAATTTAAATAGACCTATAACCCCTATGGAAATACAAGCTGTCATCAAAAGTCTCCCAACCAAAAAAAGTCCAGGTCCAGATGGCCTCGGTGCAGAATTCTACAAGAAATTCAAAGAACAGCTTATACCAATTCTTCTCAAAGTGTTCCACACAATAGAAGCAGAAGGGTCTTTGCCAAAGTCTTTCTATGAGACTTCAATAACCTTGATCCCCAAGCCACACAAAGATACAACTAAGAAAGAGAACTTCAGACCAATATCCCTCATGAACATTGATGCACAAATACTCAATAAAATACTGGCAAATCGGATCCAAGAACACATCAAAAAATCATTCACCCTGATCAAGTAGGTTTCATCCCAGGGATGCAGGGATGGTTCAACATATGAAAATCCATCAACATAATCCACCATATAAAAAAGCTGAAAAACAAAAATCACATGATCATCTCACTAGATGCTGAAAAAGCCTTTGACAAAATCCAACACCCCTTCATGATAAAGGTCTTGGAGAGATCTGGGATAACAGGGACATACTTAAACATAATAAAAGCTATATACAGTAAACCAACAGCCAACATCAAACTAAATGGACAGAAACTCAACGCAATTCCTCTAAAATCAGGAACAAAACAAGGCTGTCCACTCTCTCCATACCTTTTCAACATGGTACTTGAAGTTCTAGCTATTGCCATACGACAACAAAGGGGGATGAAGGGGATACAAATTGGGAAGGATGAGGTCAAACTTTCACTGTTTGCAGACGATATGATAGTTTACATCAACGACCCAAAGAACTCTACCAGGGAACTCTTACAGCTGATTAACACCTTCATCAAAGTGGCAGGCTACAAGATCAACTCAAGAAAATCAGTAGCCCTATTATATACAGATGATAAAAGGGCTGAGAAAGAAATCAGAGAAACATCACCCTTTACAATTGCCACAAACAACATAAATACCTTGGGGTAACACTAACCAAACAAGTGAAAGACCTGTATCGTAAGAACTTTGAATCTTTAAAGAAAGAAATTAAA
The DNA here is from genome assembly GCF_017639785.1 of Mesocricetus auratus. NCBI lineage: Eukaryota > Metazoa > Chordata > Mammalia > Rodentia > Cricetidae > Mesocricetus > Mesocricetus auratus. The sequence goes on from NW_024429186.1 coordinate 81,575,066, forward strand.
GAAGCCCTCAGAAAATGGAAAGATCTCCCATGTTCTTGGATAGGTAGGATCAATGTAGTAAAAATGGCAATCCTGCCAAAAGCAATCTCCAGATTCAATGCAATCCCCATTAAAATCCCAGCACAATTCTTCACAGACATTGAAAGAACAATAATCAATTTTGTATGGAAAAACAAAATATCCAGGATAGCCAAAACAACCCTGTTCAACAAGGAAACTTCTGGAGGCATCACCATCCCTGACCTCAAGCTCTATTATAGAGCTATAGTCCTGAAAACAGCTTGGTATTGGCACAAAAATAGACAGGTAGACCAATGGAATCGAATTGAAAACCCGGGTATTAACCCACACACGTACGAACACCTGATCTTTGACAAAGAAGCTAAAAATATACAATGGAATAAAGAAAGCATCTTCAACAAATGGTGCTGGCATAATTGGAGACTGGCATGTAGAAGAATGCAGATCAATCCATGTTTATCGCCATGCAGAAAACTTAAGTCCAAATGGATCAAAGACCTCAGCATAAATCCAGCCACACTGAACCTCTTAGAAGAGAAAGTGGGTGGTACCCTTGAATGAATTGGTACAGGAGAGAGCTTCCTGAACATAACACCAGTAGCACAGACAGTGAGATCAACAATTAATAAATGGGACCTACTGAAACTGAGAAGCTTCTGTAAGGCAAAGGACACAGTCAGCAAGACAAAAAGGCAGCCCACAGAATGGGAAAAAATATTCACTAATCCCACATCTGACAGAGGGTTGATCTCCAAAATTTACAAAGAACTCAAGAAGCAAGTCTCCAAAACACCAAAGGACCCTATTAAAAAGTGGGCTGCAGAACTAAATAGAGAGTTTTCAATAGAGGAGTCTAAAATGGCTGAGAGGCACTTGAGAAAGTGCTCAACATCCTTAGCCATCCGGGAAATGCAAATCAAAACAACTCTGAGATACCACCTCACTCCTGTCAGAATGGCTAAAATCAAAAACACCAATGACAATTTATGCTGGAGAGGATATGGTGAAAGGGGGACACTCCTCCATTGCTGGTGGGAGTGCCAACTGGTTCAGCCACTTTGGAAATCAGTATGGAGATTCCTCAGAAAAATGGGAATAAACCTACCACAAGACCCAGCAACTCCACTCTTAGGCATATATCCAAAAGATGCCCATTCATACAACAAAGATGTCTGTTCCACTATGTTCATAGCAGCTTTATTTGTAATAGCCAGAACTTGGAAGCAACCTAGATGTTCCTCACCTGAAGAGTGGATAGAGAAAATATGGTACATCTACACGATGGAGTACTATGCAGCAGAAAAAAATAATGGAATCATGAGATTCGCAGGCAAGTGGATGACACTAGAAGAAACCATCCTGAGTGAGGTAACCCAGTCACAAAAAGAGAAACATGGCATGTACTCTCTCATATATGGATTTTAGACATAGATCTGGGGAGTGCCAGCCTACAATCCTATGGCCAGAGAGTCTGGGAAACAGAAACTTCATTTAGTGGCTGATCGAAGAAGAGGCAGACTCCCTTGGTTAAGTACTGAGCTGAACTCAAGAAAGCCAGTAACAGAGAGGGAGGACTGATGATCAAAGGGATTAAGACTGGGCTGGTTTAACCCCCAGAAACAGCTGACCAGACAAAGGTTAACTCTTGAATCCCAGGCATCAGCCTGGGAATCCAGCATGGGACTGATCAAGACCCCCTGAATCTGGGTGTCAGTGAGGAGGCCTAGGGAATCTATTGAGCCTTGGGCAGCAGATCAATACCCATCCCAAGTATACACAGGGACTTTGGACTCCCATAGAACAATGTGAAGTGCACTCTCACCCTGAACTCTTGGGGAAGGGTCTAGGCCCTGCCCTATATGAAATGACAGACTATGGACACCCCCATGGAGGGCCTCACCCTCCCTGGGGGAATGAGGGGATAACGGGGGGGGTTTGGGGGAGGGCACGGGAGGAGGGGAGGGAATGGGAGAGGGACCTGGAACTGACTTGTGAAGCAACCTCGTTTCTTATCTAAATTTAAACTGGAAAATAAAATATAAAAAAAAAAGAAGCTTACAGAACAGCAAATAAAGTGGACCAAAAAAAGTCTGCTTGTCACATAATAATTGAGACCTCAAACATACAGAATAAAGAAAGAATATTAAGAGCAGCAAAGGAAAAGTTCAAGTAACATATAAACGCATACCTACCAGAATTACACCTGAATTCTCCATGGAAACTCTGAAAGTCAGAAGGTCCTGGAAAGATATTCTACCAACACTAAGAGACCATGGATGCCACCTAAGACTACTATACCCAGCAAAGCTTTCAACCACTATAGTTGGAGAAATCAAGATATTCAATGAAAATAACAGATTTAAACAAAACGTATCCACTAACTCAGACCTACAGAAAGTTCTGGAAGAGAAAGTCAAACACAAGGAAGTTAATTACTACAAGAAAAACATAGGCAATACGTAATCCCATTTTACCAATGGCCAAAAGAAAGATGTGTAAATCCACATACAATTCCACCAACAACCATTCCAAGACTAACAAGAATGAGCAATCAATGGTCATTAATATCCCTGAAAATTAATGGTCTTAACTTGCCTATAAAAAGGCACAGGCTAATAGAATGGATTCGAAGACAGAATCCATCCTTCTGCTGCATACAAGAAACACACCTCAGCTTTGAAGACAGATATTACCTCAGAGTTAAGAGTTGGGGGTAGATTTTCCAGTCAAATGGACTCAAGAAACAAGCAGGGGTAGAAATCCTAATATCTAAAAATTAGACTTTAAACTAAAATCAATCAAAAGAGATAAAGGAGGTCATTTCATACTCATCACAGGAATAATCCACCAAGATGAAGTCTCAATTCTGAACATCTATGCCCCAAATAAAAAGGCATCCACATTCATAAAAAATGACTAAATCTCAAAGTACCATGCTACAAAGTTAGAATTCAACAACAACACAAATTGCAGAAAACATACAAACTCATGGAAATTGAATAATGCACAACTGCACCATTCCTGGGTCAAAGAAGAAATAAAAAAGTAATTAAGGACATCCTAGAATTCAATGATATTGAAGGCAAAGCATAACATCTTACTCCTGTCAGAATGGCTAAAATCAAAAACACCAATGAAAGTTTATGCTGGAGAGGATGTGGAAAAAGAGGAACATTCCTCCATTGCTGGTGGGAGTGCCAACTCGTACACCCACTTTAGAAATCAGTATAGATATCCCTCAGGAAAATGGGAATCAGTCTACCACAAGACCCAGAAATTCCACTCTTAGACACCTACCCAAAACATGTACGTTCATACAACAGGGACACCTGTTCAACTATGTTCATAGCAGTGTTATTTGTAATAGACAGATCCTGGAAGTAACCTAGATGTCCCTCAAGTGAAGAGTGGATAGAGAAATGTGGTACATTTATACAATGGAGTACTACTAACTGGAATAATGACAATGGAATCTTGAAATTTACAGGCAAATGGATGGCACTAGAAGAAACCATCCTGAGGGTATGTAATCACGCATATATGGATTTTAGACATGGATCAAGGGAGTGCCAGCCTATAATCCCACTGCCAGAGAGTCTGAGAAACAGGAAGGACCCTAAGAGTGATAAGCATGGTACCCCAAAGAAGTGGCATGAGGGAAGATCTCCCAAGCAGATTGGGAGCATGGAGGGAGGGGAGAGGGAGCTGGGAAAAAGAGAGGGGGAGAAGAGGAGAGGAGAGGAGGACATGAGGGAGCAGGAAAGTTTAGTCAGGGGAAGAATACAGGAGAGCAGTATGATAGATTATAGTTTTGAGGAGAGATCTGGCACTAGTGAGATTTCCAGAGTTCTACAAGGATGATACCAACTGGCAAGCTAAGCAATAGTGGAGAGACTACCTTAAATGCCCCTCCCTGATAAGGAGTTTGAAGACTTCCTTATATGCCATCCTGTAAAGAGAGGCTTTTTCCTTGTGAGAGAAGCCTTTCAGCCAGCCTGGTTCTAGAGCCACATCAGTCCCAAATAAACACACAGGTAATTATGAAGCTGTTAGCTTTGCTTGTTTCTTACTAGCTAGCTCTGACTTAAGTAATTACCCCATAATTGTTAGTCTAAGTATTTCTCTTACCGGAGAATAGTTCCGGGCTTCCTACCGCATGGCGTTACATCTTGACTCTTTTGTGTTTCTCCTTCCCAGAGTCCTCCTGGACTCCTAGTCCCACCTATCTAGATTCCTATTGGCTCAACAGTGCTTTCTTGACATAAGACTTCCCCAACACCATCCTAGAACCTTCATCCAGTGACTGATGGAAGCAGAGGCACACATCCACAACTAAACACTGAACTGATCTCCTGGAACCCAGTGAAAGGGAGGGAGGAGTGTTGAACAAAGAGGTCAAGACTGGGCTGGTGAAACTCACAGAAATAGCTGACTTGAACAAGGGGGAACTCTTGGACCCCAGAGGCCAGAATGAGACTGATCAAGACTCTCTGAATGTGGGTGTCAATAAGGAGGCCTAGATAATCTATGGGGCCTTGGGTAGTATATCAGTATTTACCCCTGGCATACAAATGGATTTTGCATGCCCATTCCACAGTGAGGAATGCTCTCTCAGCCTGAACTCTTGGGGGAGGGTCTAGTCCCTGACCTGAACAAAATGACAGACTCTGGAATCCCCCACGGAAGGCATCACCCTCCCTGGGGAACAGAGTGGGGCCTGGATGTGAGGCTGGGGGGGTTGGTGGTGGGACGGTTGAGGAGGGGAGGGAGAGGGAGCTTGGACTGACATGTGAAGCAAGCTTTTCTAATTTAAATAAAATATGGGGTATAAAACTAATTAGAGAATTCTCAATAGAGGAGTCTAAAATGGCTGATAGACACTAAGAAAGTGCTCAACATCCTTAGCCGGGAATTGCAAATGAAAACAACTCTGAGATACCATCTTACTCATGTCAGAAGGCTAAAATCAAAGACACCAATGATAGTTTATGTTGGAGAGGATGTGGAGAAAGGGGAACACTCCTCCACTGCTGGTGGGAGTGCCAAATCCTACTGTCACTCTGGAAATCCATAGAGATTCCTCTGGAAATCTGGACTCAGTCTACCACAAGATCCAGCAATTCCACTCTCAGGTATATACCTAAAAGGTGTGCATTCATACAACAAGGACGTCTGTTCCACTATGTTCATAGCAGCACTATTTTTAATAGGCAGAACCTGAAGCAACCGAGATGCCCCTCAACTAGAGTGGATAGAGAAAATGTGGTACATATACACAATGGAGTACTACTCAGCAGAAAAAACAAAACAAAACAAAAAACAATGGAATATTGAAATCTCCAGGAAAATGGCACTAGAAGAAACCAACCTGAGTGAGGTAGCCCAGTCATAAAAATACAAACATGGTATGTACTCACTCATATATGAATTTTAGACATGAATCAGGGGAATGTCAGTCTACAATTCTACTGCCAGAGAGTCTGCAAAACAGGAAGGACCCTAAGAGAGATATGCTTGGTACCACAGAGAATGGGAAAGGGACAGGATCTTCTGAGTGGACTGGGAGCATGGATCAGGGGAGAAGGAACAGGGGTAAAGTGAGGGGAAGAAGAGTAGGAGACAGGAAGACATGGGGGAGCAGGAAGGTTGAGTTGGGGGAAGAATAGAGGAGAGCAGGGTGAGAGATAGTGTAATTAAAGGAAGCCATTATAGGTTCGAGGAGAGATGTGGCATTATTGAGATTTCCACAGATCTATAAGGATGACACCAACTGACAATCTAAGCAATAGTGGCAGGGGGCTACTTTAAATGCCCTTCCCTTATAATGTTATTGATGGCTACCTAATATTCCATCCTAGATCCTTCATCTATTGGCTGATAAAAGCAGATGCTGATACCCACAGTGAAACACTGAAATGAACTCCTGGAATCCAGTTTCAGAGAGGAGTGATGACAAAGGGGTCAAGACCAGGCTGTTGAAACCCACAGAGACAGCTGATCTGAACAAGGGGGAGCTCATGGACCCCAGACTGATGACTGAGAGGCCCTCATGGGACTCATCCAGATGCCCTAAATTTGCATGTCAGTGAGTTGGGCCTTGGCACTCTATGGGGCCTCATGTTGTAGATCAGTATTTATCCCTGGTGTAAGAATGAACTTTGAGAGCTCATTCCACATGGAGAGATGCTCTCTTAGCCTGTACACATGGATTAGGTCCTAGACCCTGCTCACCCAAGATGGTATGACAGACTTTGGAAATGATCCATGGAGGACCTCACCCTCCCTGGAGGAGAGTCGAGTAGGAATTGCATGGGAGACTGGGGGGTTGGAGTTTAGTGGGGAAGGAGGGGAGGGAGAGGGAGTAGGCATTACCATGTGAAGCAAGTTTGCTTCTAATTTAAATGAAAGTAAATAAGTAAACAAATAAGAAAATGCTGTTTAACACACCTATGCTTGAGCCTAAATCTCCCATATGTTATTTCTATGTAAGCCGTTTCGGACTGTACTTTAAGATGCTGACTCAGGGAATGCACTCTTCTCATGATGGAAGCCTGCAGCTGCTGGGCGCTTCTCTCTCCTACAATGCTCTCTCCAGAGCATTAGCCACGGGTTGTTACTAACATGTAATGCTTCCTTTCAAACAGTGTCAGGGAATTTGCTCTCTATTTTGGAGCTACTTTTGGTTCACACAGATAAACCACTTTTTAGCTGCAGAAATGATACAAACATTGCCTTTGGGTGGGCATTTTGAAGGCTGTTCACACTTAATTAGGGAATTTATCAACATGGAAAAAGCAGATAACATGATAATATTTCTTTATTTGGGATTGAATTAGAAATATTGTCAAATGCATTTTAGTTTGTGAAACGCTACCATTGTCCTCATAGGAAAAAAGTGGATAATGTTTAATGCATATCCTTTTGTATATGTTTCTCTTAATTGGTTGATGAATAAAACACTGTTGGTCCAATGGCCAGTGAGGCAGTAATATAGGTGGGATGAGGAGATGAAGAGAATTCTGGAAAAGGTAGGAAGGAAACTACCAAAGTAGCAATGTTGCCGGAGGAGTAACACCATGCCTGGTGTTACTGGGTAAGCCACAGCCTTGTGGCAATACATGGATTGATAGAAATGTGTTAATAGTTAAGACAGAGAGGGCCAATAAGATGCCCAAATTATTGGTCAAATCTTTCATAGCTAATATAGCATCCATGTGTTTATTTGGGGCTGACACAGCTGTGGGACCAGGCTGGCAAGAAGAACCATCTCTAACAAATATTATCCTTCTGAAAGGGAGCAATGAGGGACAAAATTGACACTAAAAATGAATACCAAGAAATATTCAGATAGAGAAGCAGTTTCTGAAATCTCTTAACCTTTTATCAACAAACACAGGTTATAAACATAATACACAAAACAGAACAGATAGGGATCTAGGAGAGGAAGTCAGGGGCAACACTGTAAGCACTGTTGGGCTGTGCACACAAGCTGATATGTACATGTGAGGACATGCACTGACATCATATGCTGCTCCAGAGAAACTCTGGCCTCTATCAGGAATATGGTGTGGTTTGATGAAGAAGCAAACAACTATTTCTCTGGCTTTCTACGACCAGAAAGTCCCTGCAGCAGAGTCGATGAGCTCTGGATGTGGCCCAAAGTCTAGTAGCTGTGACGGAATGATACTAGATGGTTACAGAAACTGTCAAGACACCCAGGTGGCATTGTGAAGAAAGGTAACAGAAGAAGTCGGAAGGACCAGGGCAACCACATGAAAAACATAGAATTGATGTCATTAATAGTTGTTGTCGGTTTTTGGGGGGCCACCAGCCAGCCCCTGAGTTATCACATGGGAAGTTATTATTAATTTTAAATGTTCTGCCTTATCTAATGCTTGTCCCAGTAGCTCTTATAGTTTAATTTAACCTGTCTCTTGTCATTGCATTGTCATTTGTCTTTTTACCTTTCTTTCATTCTGTATGCCCTACTTCCCTGCTTCTTCCCTGTCTGGCTAGGTGAATCCCTGACTGTCTGGGCCTGGGAATCTCCCTCTCTTTCTCCTTTCTCTTCTCCCTGCAGAGCCTAGATTCTCTCTGCCCACCAGCCTCACCTATCCTTTTACTGCTTAGACAGGGAAAGAACACATCTTTACATCATCAAATAAACGAAAGACAAGCAAACGTGATGCACCTTTACATAGTTAAAGTTATATTCCACAACATCAGCAAATACAACACATATTTACACAGAGTAATATTCCACAACAAATACTAAACTAGGAAACCAAAATAAACTAAGATATATGGATATGTTACATCTGCTGGTTAAGCTCCTAACATCTATATTGTGCTAATGGTATGTTTTACCCTATTACCTAGGATATTATCTGTGTATAGTATGAATCAATGATATGTATTCACTTCAATTAGATTATGTGTTAGTTTGAAAGAAAATGGCCCCCATAGGGTATGGCACTATTAGGAAGTGTGGGTTTGGTGAAGTGGATGTGACTTTGTTAGAGGAAGTGTGTCACTGTGGGGGTGAACCTTGAGGTCTCCTTTGCTCAGTGTGATACACAGTTCACTTCCTATTGCAATGGATCAAGACGTAGAACTCTCAGTTACTTCTGCAGCACAATGCCTGCCTGCATGCTGTCCTGTTCCATGTCAATGATAATGGGCTAGACTTCTGAAACTGTAAACCAGCCTCAATTAAATGTTTTCCTTTATAAGAGTTGCCGTGGTGATATCTCTGCACAGCAATAGAAACCTTAGCTAAGACAAAAGAGGTTATTTGTGTTATTATTTTTTACTACACATCATATGCATGTGTAAGTGAATATATGCATTTTGATCACTGACCTACCAAATCAAACCTCCTTCTGTCTCTATGTGGTCTTTTGAGACCATCAAATCAGCCATTTTCTCAGGGATGTCACTAGTACTTGGGAATACATAGCTATTGAATACTGTTGTGGTTTGAATCTGGAATGTTCCCTAGGAGGCTTACATTTTGAACACTTGTCCACCTGGGTGAAACTGTTTCATGAGGATATGTAATCTTTTGGATGTGAGGTCTAGTTGGTGAAATAGGTCCCTCAAAATATTTGAAGAGTACCTTGGGTTCCAAATTCCCATCATTCTTTCTGCCTGCTAGCTCACAGTAATTTACCCAGCCTCTGATTCAGGCTCCCAACGCCATGAAGTGAGCTGTTTAGCCATGGCTTCCCAACTATGATGAAATGAAACTCTCGAAAACTCTAGCCCAAAATAAACCTTTCCTATCCTAGGTTGATTTACTAAAAGCAGAAGCAGAGCATGGAGATGTGGAAGTGGTCAGATTGACCAGAGAAAGAACATGTTTCAAGTTATGAAAAAGGAAGCAACATTTATGAGATGCCTTTTTTTCTGGTCTCTAAAGGAACTCCTACACACACACACACACACACACACACACACACACACACACACACACACAGAAACACAGAAATAAGGCAGTTTTTTTTTCTGGGATACAGCCCCAGAGAAGTTACCCATACTCACTAGATGTATGCATACACAAGTAGTAATTGTGCTCTATAGATTGAAAGTAAAAAATGAGTTCATGAGGCCTTATTCTTTCTGAGGAGTAGATGGGGGTGGGTTGGGGAGATGTGGGGGAAGGGGAGGAGGAGAGAGAGGAGGAATTGTGGTTGGTGTGTAAAATGAATTAAAAAACGAAATAAAATAAATGAGCTCATGAAGTTGGGAGGGAAAAGTGGTGGGAGGGGAGGAGGGAATCGGGTGATCAAAATCCATTATTGGTATGCATGAAAGTATCCAACTACAACAAAAAATTTAAAAAGAGAAGGATATTTTTCCACTGGAAAAGCCTTAAATTTTTTTTCTTAAATTCATACAAGCCTTGGTGAAAAACAAATCTAAGCCTGTAGCCTATTCTTATTTCCTTGTTCAACATCTCTCTCTCCTCCCTCTCTCTCTCTCTCTCTTTCTCTCTCTCTCTCTCTGTGTATGTATGTATGTCTCTTTCTGTGTGTGTGTGTGTGTGTGTGTGTGTGTAGATGTATATATTTAAGTCTCATTTTCCATTCTTTGCAGTTTATGGTGTTCATGTCTTGGGTTTATATGTAAACAGATCATGTCTATATACACTCTCATTGCATATTTATATATTAATCCCAAGTGTCTCAGAAATCTTTATTTATTTTTCATTTCTTCCCTTCCTGCTTCCTACTCTTCATCTACATTTCTTTCCTTCTTGTTCTTCCCTCTATCCAGTCTCCTGCTTTATATATTTATTGAGGATTACAAATATACTACTCAATACTCTACTCTAGACCCATCATGTTTAGCAGGCTTATTCTCATGGTGGGCTTAGTAAGAGTTTGATTTTAAGTAGCAGGAGACAGAGAGCTGTAGCAATTACATAACTTGCTAACAGCAAATGCAGAACCAGAGGTGGAACCCAGTTAGCTGTCTTGAAATCGCTGCTCAACTCAAGCTCTTCACAACATATTTGATGTTTTCTGGACTACCTCCTGCTCTCAACTACTTTCTTCTTGCCCATGATAGCACTGTTATTTCCTATTTTCTTGTTAGGTTTCTACTTATTCATTTAATCCCATCCCACCACCACTGAAATCCTTACACTAAATGTGACATTTCTCCCACGGAAACTACATAAGATTTTGCATCTAATGGGTTGAGCTTTCTGTGCACATATCTATTTTCATCCTTTAAATAGAAACCGTGTTTTGTATTGAATGAAGAGGTGCTCAGTAAACCTTGCTGAATTGGGAGGAATTCTAACCTAACAAATTGTTTATACAATCCAACCGACCAACCCACCAAATTGTAACAGCTGCATATTTCAAATGTAAACACACTGAACCTGAAAAGTAGGATGGCATTATATCACAAGTCAAGATTAATGAAACGTAGATCGTATTGATCTATATTTCTTTCAGGGCTTTGTAATTTGCTGTGTTTACTCCATTATTCCAGTGGTGACCTTCATCCTTAGGACAGAAAAAAGCTCTCCTCAATCACATTTACCATGTACCTGTTGAAAATTATTTGCAAATGGCAGTCATCTCATTATATGTGATAATATTTTAATGTCCCTTTAATTTTTCTAATAGTTATTCCTAATTCCAAGCATGTGTTATCAAGCTTTTTATCATATTCCCTTAATATTATTAAGTAAGACAACTAGAAAGGTCTGCTCCAACAGGGTTATTTTATATTTCCTGTTGGTTTTTAGTTCCTGAATTCTCCAGTTTCTAGTTTTGGGGTGACACTGAAACATCTGCATGAGTGCAGTTCCCACAGAATGTGATGGGAGATTGGTGGGAGAAGGTTAAGGCCAGGGTACAAAAGAATCACATTTCATCTCTCTTTCCTTAATTTTCCAGCTGCTGTTCCTTTAAAACATTAAAAATAACTTTTACAGGGTGGCTAATATATTCCTACCCTGTGGGGAAAGGCTGGTTTCTCAGCTGCCCAAGATTTCAGGCAGGCTGCAGTTGTTTGGGTAAAGAAACAGTTTTTTTTTTTTGTCTTGAGTGTTGCAGGATTGTCACAGGGTCGTAGAGAGAGCAGGGGAGCACAGTCCCTGGTGAACCTGCATTTGACACACACTCGCTTAGCAGGTTTAGAGGAAGGCAGGGACAGGGTTCGGGTATGAGGCATTCAAACAGTTGTGCGAGTAGTCCAGTTTTACGGAGTAAAAGAAAATGTCCCAGCTTCAAGCATGTGTGCACGTGCCCGCGCACGCACGTACACGTACTTGTTCATGTGACAGCTCTTGTGCTCTTGTGTGCATGGGTATACATGTCTGTGTGTGCATGTGGAGGTCAGAACTCAGCTTCAGGAGTCTTCCCCTAGGTGGTCTCAGTTTCTTTTTAGCAGAGCAGAGTTTCTCACCGGCCTGAAGCTCTCAAGTGGGCTAGAATGGCTGGACTTCAGTGAGTCTCAGGGATCTGAATTTCTTGGCCTCCCCAGCACCGGATTTCCAATCACAGACTGCTGTGCCCGAGGTTTTAGCTTGGGTTCGGGCAAGGTGGTGGTGGGGGAACCAAATTCAAGTTGCTGTGCTTTCAAGATAAGTACTTTACGAAATGAGCTATCTCCACGTCTCTCTTTATTATTCTTCGTCCACCCACCCACGCACCTTTATCTTGTGTCAGTGCTGCTATCTGGCCGGCTCCTGAGAGTGAAACTGGAATCATGCCCTTACAGGAGTCCACATGGCATGTGACATCTGCGATAGCCACTATGGCTTACTTGATAGACTCTATAATCCCCTGGGAGAAGGGTCTCTGGGTGTGCCTGTGAGAGATTATCTTGATTATGTTACATGTGGTTGGAAAGGCATCCTGCTGTGTATGCCCGTTCCCAGTACTGGCACCCTGGACTGTATAAAATGGAGACAGGAAGCAGGAAGCTGAGCAGAAGCGAGTGCACACTCATCATCCCCATTCCTCACTGTAGATGAGAAGTGACCAGAGACTTCAAGTTCCTACCATATATCCCTTTATCTTTCCAGAGAAGAAATATTTTATAATGTTTTTGCAGGCTTTAACTTATTCAAGCTGTTATTTTACTCATCTGTCAGATAGGTAATTGCCCTTCAAAGCTACGATAATCCTAAGAAAATTGAATTTCTAGTAGCTGTCATAAGTAAATCAAAATATTAATTACTTAATCTCTACTAAAGTATACTTATTTCTATTCTATAACTCATAGAATTGGCCAGAATGTACAATAGTAATAATTGTGCTGATATTTACAACTTCTAGAACTTCCCAGTTTAAGGAATCTTAGAGAAATCAATGTGAATTTTCCATTGTGTGGTATCAGTATCGCTCGCACATATTGATGATGAAGTGACTGCTTGGAAGGGTCGAGTCTTCTACTATACACAGCATATGTCTCAGTCAGAACCACACCTCTGGTTAGAAGAAAGAATCAAGTATGATTTCAGAAGAACCTGTTTATGCCTAGAAAGTTAAGAGTTTTATAAGACACTGTGACTTCTGCAGTTCTAGAAAGACTGTTGGTAATACTTTTTTGTCTTTGGAGATTCATTTGAAAATAATTTGTGTTATAATGACATCAAGGATACTTCTGAAGTTACGATTGTGTAAATGCTACCTTGATGATAGGGAATGGGAGAAAGTCAGGTAAAAACTCCAGAGTAGGGAGAGCCCCACCAGCTCCAGGGTCACTTTTCTTTGAGGATGTGGCCATTGGTGAGTTCTCCATACTCCAGTGGATGGTCCCGTACTCTGTGCATATGCACTGAGAGAGCAGTCAGGGGGAAAGAAGACAAGAGCAATAATGAGAAACAGGAAGGAAAAAATGAGAGAATTGGGAGGGAGATGTGATGGGGAATATTCTGGGGATGGTGCTGAATTGAGGGGGTGCATGTAGATATGACCAAGACGCACTATATCTGTATATGGAACTTTCAAATAATAAATTTAAAGGAAAGAAAAACACATCTTAAAATTCAGTTTAAAGTAAGAAGTAAAGGGGGGCATGCTGTTATTAAATCATACTGTATAAGACTTCTATTTTCATTATTTATAGACATTATGGTGTAGAGAAATTGCCCATTGCCTGTAAACTTGTTACCATGTAATTTTGGCACAGTTTAGGTTTCATGGTATTACTTGATTTCAGAAGAGATAACAGCTACATTAGTAGAGGCAACTCCAGATGCTGTATCACATTCTGAGGAGACGACACATTAACCAGACAGAAGGAGGTACAATAAACCCAATCATGGCTAAATAAGGAGGACACTAACAGGCATGCCAAGCACAGTGGGTAAAAGGCAAGGAGACCTCAACCCTACACAAAGAAACGCAGGCAACTGACTAGAGCAGGGGGTGGGGGAGAAGAGCATGCCAATTGTTTGTCCAGTGCCAAGTGGTCAGCCATGAAACCTTGTACATATATGCAAACACATATATGCGTGCAATATCAATTAATGGAAAAGGAGGCCATGAATTTGAATGAGAGTGGGGAGGGCAGAAAGGGAAGGGAAAACTTTGTAATTAAATCACATTCTCAAAACCAACCTAATGAAAAACAAGTTTCTAATTACAGGATGACGTAGGGTTAAGAAGTGTGCAGGAAGAATACCCAATGGGTTATACCAAAATTGCAAGGGAAGACATCATGGTGGTGAGGTCTGCAACATCCTGCAGGAGCAACAGAAGGAAATGTTATATTGATTGCTGATATTTGAATCTTTTCAACCCCAGGGGATCTTCGTTTATGAAAACTGTAAGCATTGCAGCTCCCATGAAAAGGTATCTTGGCAGTCAGGAGCCAAGGAATATCACAGAGTCACTGTATAGCAGCTTACAGCCCTGCTCCAGGGAAAGGTTTCCCCAGTGCAAGTGCAGCACCTCTGCTCTGGGGGGAAGTTGTTACAGTTCTGCTCTGCTCTGCTCTGGCTCCTACAAGTGTTGTTACAGATAGGCTCCACTCTGACAAAAATGTCATACCACACACCAAATCTTACCCAAGAGATTTACTGGGAGGTAAAAGTCCAGGAGGGTGACTGCCTCTAGGATGAGAATCAGCAGCAAACTGAACAAGGCAGAGAACTCATTTGGGTTCAGGGAGAGGTGGGGGTGCTTTCTGAGGGAGTTTGGGATTAGTGAGATTTCAAGACCTGTTCCTGGGGCAAAGGCAGGGTGTGTTTTCCTTGGCCCTTTTCATTCTACAAAAGCTCCTTAGAAAACTATGTGTGCTGGGCGTTGGTGGCGCACACCTTTAATCCCAGCACTCGGGAGGCAGAGGCAGGCGGATCTCTGTGAGTTCGAGGCCAGGCTGGACCGACACCCTCCAAAACAGAGAAACCCTGTCTCATAAAACCAAAAAAAAAAAAAAAAAAAAAAAAAAGAAAAGAAAACTATGTGCAAGCTAGTATTTGAATATGCAAATTTGTTCACCACTCTACAGGTAGTGCAACCTGGGAGAATGGAGGCTAAAATTGAGGTGCACTAAGTCTCATGTAACAACCACCTTTATTCAGAGCATCAGACGATTTATACTCTGAGGTTTTCCTGAGAGGAGCAGAGAAACACATTCCAAGAACAATTCTGTGTTTCTGAAGAAAGTGTGGTCACAAGACTCAGGATTCCCCTTGTACAACTCCAATCTGTTTTCCAACACAGATTAATAACTTGCATTAGAAAGAAACATTATGTGGTAAAAAGAAGAGCAATTAATTGACATTTTCTGAAAAATAGGGGAACAGACCTAATAATAGCTGTTTGTCAATGAAAAAATGCCTGAAGTAAACAACTTATGTCCAGAGACCCTCAAGGATGACACCAACTAACAATCTAACCAGTAGTGGAAAGACTACCTTAAATGTCCTGCCCCGATAATGTGATGACTACCTTATATGCCATCCTAGAGCCTCCATCCAGTGGCTGATGGAAGAAGAAGCAGACACCCACAGCTAAACTCCTGAACTGAACTCCTGAAAATCAGTTACAGAGAGGGAGGAATAATGAGCAAAGGGGTTAAGATTTGGTGCATGAAACCCACAGAGACAGCGGACCTGAAAAAGGGGGAGATCATGGACCCCAGACTGATAGCCGAGAGGCCAGCATGGGACTGACCCAGACCCCCTGAATGTGGGTGTCAGTGAGGAGGTATCAGCATTCTTTGGGCCTCAGGCAATAGATCAGTAATTATCCCTGGCATCCAGATAGACTTTGGGAGCCCATTCTACATGGAGGGATGCTCTCTCAGCCTGGACACATGGGGGAGGGCCTGCCCCGGATGACATGATAGACCTTGGAGATCCCCATGAAGGACCTTGCCCTCCTTGGAGAGTGGAGTGAGGATTGGGTGGGGATTGGGGAAGGGTTGAAGGGCACAGAGAGGAGGATGGGGGAGGGGAGAGAAAGGGAGCTGGGGTTGACATGTGAAGCAAGCTTTTTACATTTAAATTAAAAAAATGTTTAAAGAATGTAGGAAGAATGACTTTTAAATTTCCCATTTCTGGAGGTTTTAGTCTTTTACCTACACAACTGTGCCAAGAGGTACCATGACTGGGAAGAAACAGAGAGATGAAGTACAGTGTGGAGGGAAAGGAAGGAAGAAAGGGAAAGAGAAAGCAGAGAGCCCTGGTATCCTGATCACTCTCTGAAGGCAGGCCCTCCCTCCCTTAGTGACCCACACCCTCCACTAAGTCCCACCTCCTAGGTCCCCACTGCCAATAGCTCTGCCATTGGCAGGAAGCAGGACACTAAGGTCCAAACCATGACAAGACCTTTCAAAGAATATTGCATGCAATATTAGCAGCAATATAAGCCTTTTCCTACCCTAAGAACACCTCACTGTTCTCATGAAAGTCCAGACTTTCAACTCCCTGACCTGTCACACTGGAGAGTTGATCACACTCCCTCCCCTGATCAGAGGCAGCAGAAATGGAAGGCACGTGGGAAGGACTGGGCTCCTGCACAATTGTCCTTGCACGGGAAGCACTGTTCCGATCCCTGTGTGCTTGGGGTGTGTGTGGTTGTATATCAGAAGTAACATGCTCGGATCATCTAGTATGATCTTAAGGCACAGGCCAATGCCAGCGGACATTTGGACAATGTCTGTGGAACACCTGATGCTCATCACAAGCTTGCATTTAATCCTCTGACTGGTTGATATCATGGTGTTCATACATCATGCATCGTGTGGAAGAAGGCAGAGGGAGCAATTATTCCCCTGTGAATTTCTGTAAAAAAAAATCCATTTGAATGGAGCAGCCTTTATTTTTAATTGTAATTATGCTTTAAAAACTGTTTAATATTAATAATTTAATCACCAAAATGTAAGCCTGAGATATATTAACATATTAGAAATATGTTTACATTTGAGACTGATGATTGACAACATTTCTGCAAACAGTAAAATATTGACAGTCCTATTCAAATATTACTTTTAAGTTTTCAAGAATGTTGTAAAAACCTACTTATTTCCACAAAAATCTTCCCATTATTGTCATAAAATAAAAATTAGGAAACATCACTTTGGCTCACGCAGCCTTCCATAAAGAGCAGGAATATGAAACAAGCAAAAAAAGTGAGCAGTCTTAGCTGCCTTGGGATTGTGTAAGAGGAATACTAAAGTCATTTTACAAAGCTGTTGCAATAAATGTCAATAAAAACGCAGCCCCATTACCTCATTCCCAAGGAAACATTAACTAGGCACTTACCTGGATATGTAAAACTAAAATATGACTGAATGGTTTTGATGGCTCCTGGTTAAGCCTTGGAAGGATGTATGGAGGCAAGGACATTAGATTTCTACATGCCCTATTAATGATTTTGTGCAACAGCCCCCAATTCTTCGCATTTCTGAAGCTTACAAGGGCAGGTGCCACCTGCTACTTTATAGGGTATTATATGGGCTTCTGGATTTTTCCTGAATAGCATTCCATGTAGAATTATGTATGGCCTTTGCACAACCTCACACCCTAAGTTTTCCTTCAGAGCTTTATCTCATTTAATGGTCAGATTTTGTACTGGAGGAAATAATTGCCAATGTGGCTTCCTTAATTGGATTTTCTCATTTTTTTCATAATGCATAGTTTCAAACAACATCACATTTGATTTGTGTGCCATAACTCATTGTGTGTGTGTGTGTGTGTGTGTTGCTTTTTAGCTAAGGAACTACTGCTTGATTAGATCATTTCACTCCTTTGAATCATTAGGGTTCTCCCAATCAATACACAAGATTTGGAAAAGCCTTGGGGACTGGACACAAAGGCCCTGCAGCCTCTGCAGCCTCTGAACCCCCAGAGGTAAATTTGTAGCCGGGCTGGGGGGGGGGGTGGGAGGACCACAAGATGACAGGAATCTACTTCAGCTTCAGAGATTTCAGAATTATCTTTAAGGTCATTGATTGCTTCTAGTCAGTAAAGGTAATGTTAAATATGTAAATGCTATGATCCAACTTTTATTTTAGTCCCAACTCACGGTTTAAAGGATTTGTCAATCAGTGAGAGGAGCAAGAAACAGTATGGGGTCCACTGTCGATATCCAAGCTTTCCTAGTGAAGAAGTCTTTTCATTTCGCTGTCATTTAAATAGGAAGAAAATAACCTGTGCCCTCTAATTTAATTCAAAACCTTGGAAGACCCTTTCTGACCACTTTCAAAATTCTGGTTCTGGAAATAAAAATGAAAGCATTCTTAATTTTATGCTGCAGTAATTACAGATGCAAAGTTGAAATCTGCTTCTTAGATGTGACAAACATTACCTAGTGTTTTCATAATGGCACAACAGTTTTGTAACACACACAATCAAAATGTCATCATTGCATATTACCCAGCCACTGATCACACCATTCTTTGCCAGTGAGTCTTTTTTTAGTTCATGTGTTTCCAAAGTACTTACTTTGTAAATGAAAGATTGGGGCTTAGCTGACCTAGATTGAGTTGTGGGAATTTGAAATTCAAGGTTCAATCATCTTGGCTTTGCCTCAGTTCAGTTCTTTCTTCAGCTTTCTGGATGACTTCTAGATTCTTATTTTTGACAAAGGAAATAGATCATGTTTGCTTAAGAAGAAAAATCCAATATAAACTAAAACGAGAGGAAACTATGGTAAAATAACACCTGCTTGTGTGGTTCTCTTTTGAATAAGATACTGTGAATAGTTTCTGTTTTACATTCTAGTGAAAGAAACTGGGAATTATCTGCCTCCTCTGAAACCTCTCAGGATATTGACAAGGAAGCCCCAGACTGATGTACAGTTTTATTTGGAAATAAACTTGTCTTCTCAAAACAAATCTTAAACTGTGAGTGATATTTAAAACCATTTCACCTCTCACTCGCAAACTCTGGGATGAATGTAAAATTCTTTTATCTGTGACTTATGAAGAATCAACAACAGAAAGACCCAGCATGGATACAGAAACATTGTACCTATTTCTAAATCCCCAAAGTTAGGAAAAACACATATTAAACTTTTGTAGTGTGTCCAGTAAGTACAGAATTTTGAAAACAAAATCTTACATAGAGGTTTATGTCACAAAGATTCAACATTTCAAACTCTCTTTTCATTTCAGAAAAGAAAATTATTAAAAATTCCATAGAACCTTAAGGACTTAATCTCCCTTAGAAATGTAAACTAACATTGAATTGTAAAATGCTTTGACCTAAAAGAAAATCAGTATTACATAGCTGTATGGTTGCAGATTTAAGTATGTAACTAATATACTTCTTCAATATACTTCTTTCCTAGATATTTGCTGGGGTTTAATCTCCAATGTGACGTATTAAGTGTGTGGTGACTTAATTACACTATGGTATATAGTGGTGGAAACTTTGGAAGAAGTTTAGAATTAGGTAAGGTCCCCAGTGAGGACAGTCATGGAAACATCAGAGAAACAAAGCACAGAAATTGTATGTGTGTTCTCTGCTGCTCATCCAACCAATCAAAAGAACGTGGTTTTACTTGGAAAATTATTGTATGTTAATAAGACCTTCAAAAATATTAGATAATTACATTTGTTTTAAATTGGTACTTTTAAAATAATAAACAATTTACAGTTATGGTGTGATGGAATAAGGGACTCAGAATTGCACTCAAACATTAAACAATTAGTAAAACAGAAAAAAAATACCAAGAATTTGTTTTCAAATATTGGGCAAAGAGAGACATAGAGCATTGATTCCTGAAAGAAGGAAACTACATTATAGGCCAAACCAAGCAGAACGTGTTCCATCTCCTGTGACTCAGAAGTCAAGCAGAGGCTCGCCTGGTTATCAGCAGGAAGGCAGTCACACAAGAAAGCAGCTAGAGCTGTGACTCCCAGCTCTACAGTTCTGTAGTCTACAGTTTCCACCCAGGGCTGCTGCTAGAAAGATAATTCTGAATGACATTCAGGGTCTTTCAGAGTGGTGGAGACAGAGTTTTCCAATGCCAAATCTTGCAGAATTCTGAAACCAAAACAAACAGCACAGATACAGAGTTCTGAAGCCCAGCAGGAGCTGGTTACCACTCTACACACATATGGAGAAAACACAAGAGATCAAGGCAAAAGTCAACAGAAGAGGAAGGACAGTCTTGTGAACTCATGAAGTCAACATCTGAATACTGGGGGTTTGGCAGAATCTTCTTAAAATATATTACACATTAAATAAAGATCTTTTCAAGTTCTTCCTTCTCTTCCTTTTGTTCCTCCTTCCTTCTCTCCCTCCCTCCCTGTCTTCCTTTTCTCTTTCCTTACTTTCTTCTCTCTTCCCATTCTTTTCTTCCTTTCTTCTTTCTTTCTAAACCACAAAGGATAAAATTGAGTCTTTAAGTTCTGTCCATGCTCCCAAACCTCCCATAAAATAGATTCCTATGGTCCACATGACCCACAAGAGCCTCAATAACTTATCAGCAGAAACAGACTACAAACGACCTAGATGAGAAAATTAGCAAATTGTGACACACCAAGGGCTGTTGTGAACACAGTGCAGATATTCAGTGAGATAAAGGAGAAAGGAATATTATAAGACGAGAAACAGCAAAGAAGAAAGACTCAAGTGAATTAGTGTACTTTAAAGGAAAAATAGGCTGTATTTGGTTCATAGCATGAATCATAAAATGTATGATTCGATTAAAGGCACAGCGATAGAAACGATCCAAAATGGATGACAAGGTTAAAAAAGAATTAATGTGAATTATACCTGCTGGATAATACCAAATGTGTTGAAAAATCTGGAAGAAAGAGGAAGCCACTGTTTTGGACAACAAAAATTTCCAAAATTGTTGGAAACTGAATTTATAAATACCCAATTTCAAGAAGAGAGATATGAAAATTATAATGAAATATAGCATTAATATCTACAAACAAGTGAAAACAATGCAAAAGGAGACAAAGAAAACAAAGGCATTAGTTATATTCCACAGTGAGAAAAAAACGGATTTGTTATTATGAACCCACCAAAGGAGAAGGGACGGTTGCATGCCTTCCAAGAACCCACAGAAGAAACAGTCATGCCAGGACTGTGTGAGCAGTGATGACGTTCCAGGACTACAGAAACAGACATAGAGCCCGTTATTGGTGTTTTATATTAAGAGCTTCTAGGAAACAGTGTTGTTTATTCCCTCTATGTATGCATGTTTGTTTATGTGTAGGTGCCTAGCTGTTACACAAGTAGGTAGACCAGAAGTCAACTCTAAGATGTCAGTTCATGCCTGGGATCTGGTGGAGTCTGACAACTGAACTCAGGTTGCCGGGCTTGTGGGCCAGGACGTCCAACTACTGAAGCATCTCAGTAGCTGACATCAGCAAATCTTCACTGTGAGAAGTTTAGTACGTTTTGTGTTAAATTCATACCAGAGACAGTGGATGGAAACATGACTGCAAATCACAGGAAACAGTAAATATGTCACTCTACATGAAACATTAAATGTAAACATAAATATTTCTCCTACATGTTTGGAATCTCTTCAAAATGTTCTAGTTACCTAGAACAAAACTAACAATGACTTTCAAACATCATAGTGCATGTTTCAGTGAATTTAGCGCAATGACTCAAAGGGTAAGGGGAGATTGATGGAATCGTGTTGGAGTTCCTTTCAGTACATGTGAAGTGGCATAATGTTATCTCCTGGCTAGCTGTGATAAGCAGAATATATATGATATGCTTAGAGAGGCCAAGGACGAAACAAGACATGTAGATACTAAGCAAAGAGAGCTTATGAAATGAAATTCCACATACAAAATTTAATTTAAACTAACCTTAGTAAATAGAGAATGTAAAGGAAAAAGTGGAGAGGAGAGGACAGATGCAAACAGAATAAAAAATCATTAAATATTTTTATTTTATTTTGTTTTGTTTTACTCTTTGCAGCAAGCCCATGCTTTAGTTAGTTGTAATATGTTGGGGTAATCCTTTCTGGAAAGTTGTACTCAGAATGTGACAGAAAGAAGGGAGAAATTTAGTAGTTTCAACATACTAACAGTTAATATTTCATATTTTGCTTAAGAGACAGCTTGCTAAATTGGATACGAAAATTAAAGCATAACTGTCAAGATCACCCAGAGAATGTACTACATCAGAAAGTAAAACTATAGAATAGACATCCAGCTGGTGTTTCTAAGACAATGCTTGTAACAATTAACTTTAGCTTTAGCTTTCTTTTTGATTATATTTTCTCTGCATTTGCCTTCACAATTTTGATGCAGAAACCCACCACTGTATGCAAGATGTAACAATTTGATTCCTCTTTTATATTTCTTTTAGCTTCTGTGCAACACATTTATTTGGCTTTGTTATTCATATTTGGAAAAATCAATATATACACAAATTTAAAGCAATTTTGCTGAGTAATAATTCTGCTTTGCAGCTTCTACCTGCAAGCTCCCTGACACACTTTTCTTCTTCCTGGTGAGGGAGTAAGCAGCTAGTCTGCATATCTAGGTATGAACTTAAGCATCACTTTATACCTACATTCCAAGAACTTGGGATTTTGGTAGCTCTGCTTTCTACCCGCTTACTTTTCCTGTTATTTTATCAAGTCCACGAGTTCTTCTTTTATATTTAAATTATTCAGTTCATCTCCTTTCATTGTTATTGTTATTCTTGAATACTTTTCTAGACTTACTGACGCACATGTGATGTATTTTATATACCACTCCCTTCTTCTGGACTTATTTTCTTCTTACCAGTCCTCTTTATGAAGTGTCACATGAAAAGTGAAATTAAAGTAGAACGCATTATTATGTTAATGTTTAGTATTTTAGGATTAAATGACTGCATAATAATTTGAGCAAATAAATGTTGACCAAAGCGACAACTATAATAAATAGTACAAAAAGAAGAAAAGGAAGCAAATATAAAATCTTTAATAAAATTTTATACTTATGGTTTATTGGTTTAATTCTTAGGATTTTTGTTTAATGACTATTATGATACATTCTTAAACCTTCGTTAGCTACTGCTTTCCTTTGAGAACTTTCTTAGTGAAGCTCTACTTTTGGTGGCCCAAGCTTTCACTGCTGTCTTCATACAAACAAGAATCCCAGCCATCCTGAATTTTCTTCAAAATTCTACAGTGTGTGATGTCCCTTTCTATTAAAGTGCACTGTACACTTTTTTATTCCACATTATTTATATACAAAATTCACATGGAATGAAGGAGAAAGCTTCCTCAGTATTGGATAAATCATTCCCAGCAAGGGCAGCTCATGGTGTGGATTGGAGGATGATCTTCTGTTGTAAGTTTTGTAAATCTATGAGAATCAGTGTGTTCTCTTGTGTGAACCCACTGTGAGTTTGCAAAGGTCTATGATTTTAGCATCTTTCTTCACAATAACAAAAGTGATGCATGTAACTTTTAAACTGCTTTTCCTCCTGCAGACCCAAGTCTCTGGTTAGGATGCAACTGGTGTGTTTCAGCTAGCATGAAGGCAATCTCAGGGAGCCGAGGAGCCTTCCAGGAAAATAAGCCTTGGTGTTTCCTCTTCAGGACAGTGTGGAGTGGGGTCAAGTACCACCAGATCAGTGGTGAAACCCATGACACAGATTCCAACATTTGGTTATTTCATATTAAAAGCCTGTAGTGAGAGTTTTGTTTATTCTCTTATGTACATATGTTTGCTTATGTGTAGGTGTCTAGCTGTCACACATGTAGGGGTGTGGTGATTTCTGTTTTTTTTTTACCTCACTGTTCTTTTGCTCTTTCAATCATTAAGTAATTATTTGGTTTTATGTATATTTTATATAGTTGAATTTAATGTTGGATTTCCATATCCACCACACTCACACTCACACCACACACACCACACACACACACACACACACACACACACACACACACACGAGATTAACAAATTCCATTACATAGAGAGATCTGGGTAAGAGCACATCTGCAATGCAAAACTAAGTAAGCCATAACCACTAGACAACCTCCTGCCTGCTGACACTTTCAGAGTCTTAGGAAAACCAAACACTCTTAGATATTTATTAATTTTGAGAAGCTTAAATCCATCAAATCTGTTCAACTTAGTATATAACAGTGTAGGGCTTATTACAAAATTCAAATATTTCTTTCAAAACATGCATGGCTAAGCATAGTGGTGCACATGTATAATCCCAGTACTTGGGAGTGGGGGTGGGTGGGTGTCTCTGCAAGTTGGAAGCCAACTCCATTTGCAAAGTTGCTTTCAGGCCACATAGCCAGTACTACATAGTGAGACACTGTCTAAACAAACAACAGCAAAGAAAGAAGAGAAGAGAAAAAAAAGAAAGTGTTTGACGGAGTAAGTGCTGCTAATATTCATTATATAGTTCTCTGAGGCAAGCACCACTTTGAATCTTTGTGAATAAACTAATAGAAAATAGCATTCAATATAAACAGAGGGAAACTTGCAGAGCAACCTGATTCTAAATTATGGTTGCACTGAAGGTGTGAAAGGGCTAGCACCCTGATCAAATTCACACACCACACAGGAAGCACTCCCCTGAACTTGGATACATAACTACTTTCTTTCAGTAGTTATGAGTACAATAGGTGAAGGAAAATAAAAGTGAGACTCCTGTGGCGCGTGCGTCTTTGTGCTAGGTAGATTCTGACCAGCTTGACACAATCTAAAGTTATCTGAGAAGATGAACTGAAGCTGACAAATCGGCCGGTGGTGCATTTTCTTAATTGATGATTGATATTGGAGGGCTTAGCCCACTGCGGGCGGTGCCAGCTCTGGGCCTGAGTATTGTAAGCAAGGCTGAGCAAGTCGGGAAGAAAATTGCAGTAAGCAGTCCCTGGCTCCAGATTTCTGCCTTGTTAGAGGAAGGGATGTCCTCTGTGGCATTTCATGCTTCCAAGTTCTGGCTATTACAAATAAAGCTGCTATGAACATAGTGGAACAGACATCTTTGTTGTATGAATGGGCATCTTTTGGATATATGTCTACGAGTGGAGTTGCTGGGTCTTGTGGTAGGTTTATTCCCATTTTTCTGAGGAATCTCCATACTGATTTCCAAAGTGGCTGAACAAGTTGGCACTCCCACCAGCAATGGAGGAGTGTTCCCCTTTTACCACATCCTCTCCAGCATAAATTGTCATTGGTGTTTTTGATTTTAGCCATTCTGATAGGAGTGAGATGGTATCTCAGAGTTGTTTTGATTTGCATTTCCCGGATGGCTAAGGATGTTGAGCACTTTCTCAAGTGCCTCTCAGCCATTTTAGACTCCTCTATTTAGTTCTGCAGCCCACTTTTTAATTGGATCCTTTGATGTTTTGGAGACTTGCTTCTTGAGTTCTTTGTAAATTTTGGAGATCAACCCTCTGTCAGATGTGGGATTAGTGAATATTTTTTCCCATTCTGTGGGCTGCCTTTTTGTCTTGCTGATTGTGTCCTTTGCCTTACAGAAGCTTCTCAGTTTCAGTAGGTCCCATTTATTAATTGTTGATCTCACTGTCTGTGCTACTGGTATTATGTTCAGGAAGCTGTCTCCTGTACCAATTCGTTCAAGGTTACCACCCACTTTCTCTTCTAAGAGGTTCAGTGTGGCTGGATTTATGTTGAAGTCTTTGATCCATTTGGACTTAAGTTTTGTGCATGGCGATAAACATGGATCGATCTGCATTCTTCTACATGCCAGTCTCCAGTTATGCCAGCACCATTTGTTGAAGATTCTTTCTTTATTCCATTGTATATTTTTAGCTTCTTTGTCAACGATCAGGTGTTCGTACGTGTGTGGGTTAATACCCGGGTTTTCAATTTGATTCCATTGGTCTACCTATCTATTTTTGTGCCAATACCAAGCTGTTTTCAGGACTATAGCTCTATAATAGAGCTTGAGGTCAGGGATAGTGATGCCTCCGGACGTTGCCTTGTTGAACAGGGTTGTTTTGGCTATCCTGGGTCTTTTGTTTTTCCATACAAAATTGATTTTTGTTCTTTCAAGGTCTGCGAAGAATTGTGCTGGGATTTTAATGGGGATTGCATTGAATCTGTAGATTGCTTTTGGCAGGATTGCCATTTTTACTACATTGATGCTACCTATCCAAGAGCATGGGAGATCTTTCCATTTTCTGAGGGCTTCTTTAATTTCTTTCTTTAAAGATTCAAAGTTCTTACGATACAGGTTTTCACTTGTTTGGTTAGCGTTACCCCAAGGTATTTTATGTTGTTTGTGGCAATTGTAAAGGGTGATGTTTCTCTAATTTCTTTTTCAGCCCTTTTATCATCGGTATATAGTAGGGCTACTGATATTCTTGAGTTGATCTTGTAGCCTGCCACTTTGCTGAAGGTGTTAATCAGCTGTAAGAGTTCCCTGGTAGAGTTCTTTGGGTCGTTGATGTAAACTATCATATCGTCTGCAAACAGTGAAAGTTTGACCTCTTCCTTCCCAATTTGTATCTGCTTGATCCCCCTTTGTTGTCGTATGGCAATAGCTAGAACTTCAAGTACCATGTTGAAAAGGTATGGAGAGAGTGGACAGCCTTGTTTTGTTCCTGATTTTAGAGGAATTGCATTGAGTTTCTGTCCATTTAGTTTGATGTTGGCTGTTGGTTTACTGTATATAGCTTTTATTATGTTTAAGTATGTCCCTGTTATCCCAGATCTCTCCAAGACCTTTATCATGAAGGGGTGTTGGATTTTGTCAAAGGCTTTTTCAGCATCTAGTGAGATGATCATGTGATTTTTGTTTTTCAGCTTGTTTATATGGTGGATTACGTTGATGGATTTTCATATGTTGAACCATCCCTGCATCCCTGGGATGAAACCTACTTGATCGTGGTGAATGATTGTTTTGATGTGTTCTTGGATCCGATTTGCCAGTATTTTATTGAGTATTTGTGCATCAATGTTCATGAGGGATATTGGTCTGAAGTTCTTTTTCTTAGTTGTATCTTTGTGTGGCTTGGGGATCAAGGTTATTGAAGCCTCATAGAAAGAGTTTGGCAAAGACCCTTCTGCTTCTATTGTGTGGAACACTTTGAGAAGAATTGGTATAAGCTGTTCTTTGAATTTCTGGTAGAATTCTACACTGAAGCCATCTGGACGTGGACTTTTTTTGGTTGGGAGACTTTTGATGACTGCTTCTATTTCCATAGGGGTTATAGGTCTATTTAAATTGCTTATCTGTTCTTGATTTAGCTTTGGCAAGTGATAGCTATCCAGGAAGTCATCCATTTCCTTTAAATTTTTGAATTTTGTGGAGTACAGGTTTTCAAAGTATGACCTAATGATTCTCTGGATTTCCTCAGAGTCTGTTGTTATGTCCCCCTTTTCATTTCTGATTTTGATAATTTGCGTGTTCACTCTCTGCTGTTTGGTAAGTTTGGACAAAGGTTTGTCTATCTTGTCGATTTTCTCAAAGAACCAACTCTTCGTTGCATTGATTCTTTGTATTGTTTTCCTGGTTTCTACTTTATTGATTTCAGCCCTCAATTTGATTATTTCCTGGCGTCTACTCCTCCTGGGGGAGTTTGCTTCTTTGTGTTCTAGAGCTTTCAGCTGTGATGTTTATTCTCTGGTATAACTGTTCTCCTGTTTCTTCATGTGAGCACTTAGTGCTATGAACTTCCCCCATAGCACTGCTTTCAAAGTGTCCCATAGGTTTGGGTATGTTGTGTCTTCATTCTCATTGAATTCGAGGAAGTCTTTAATTTCTTTTTTTATTTCCTCTTTGACCCAGGGATGGTGCAGTTGAGCATTATTCAATTTCCATGAGTTTGTAGGTTTTCTGCAATTTGTGTTGTTGTTGAATTCTAATTTTAAAGCATGGTGGTCTGATAAGATGCATGGAGTTATTCCAATTTTTTTGTAGCTGCTGAGGTTTGATATGGTGCCAAGTATTCGGTCGATTTTTGAGAAGGTTCCATGTGTGTGGTGAGAAGAAGGTATATTCTTTTTTATGTGGATGAAATGTTCTATAGATATCTGTTAATCCCAGTTGGGTCATTACTTCTATTAGACCCTTTGCTTCTTTGTTGAGTTTCTGTCTGGTATTCCTATCTAGTGGTGAGAGTGGTGTGTTGAAATCTCCCACTATAACTGTGTGGGGCTTTAGATGAGATTTAAGTTCTAATAATGTTTCTTTAACGAATGTGGATGCCTTTGTATTTGGGGCATAGATGTTCAGGATAGACACTTCATCTTGGTGGGTTTCACCTGTGATGAGTATGTAATGACCTCCTTCATCTCTTTTGATTGATTTTATTTTAAAGTCCAGTTTGTTAGATATTAGGATTGCTACCCCTGCTTGTTTCTTGGGTCCATTTGATTGAAAAATTTTTTCCCAACCTTTAACTCTCAGGTAATGTCTGTCCTTGAGGGTGAGGTGGGTTTCTTGTATGCAGCAGAAGGAAGGGTTCTGTCTTCGAATCCATTCTGCTAGTCTGTGTCTTTTTATGGGTGAGTTAAGGCCATTAATATTGAGGGATATTAATGACCATTGATTGCTCATCCTTCTTCGATTTGCAATGGTTGTTGGTGGTGGAATTATGTGTGGAATTTCACAAACCCTTTGTTCTTTTGGCTGTTGGTAGAGAGGGATTCTCTAATGCCTATATTTTTCTGGTTGTAGTTAGCTTCCTTGGGTTGGAGTTTTCCTTCCAAAATTTTCTGTAGGGCTGGGTTAGTGGACACATATTGCTTGAATCTAGTTTTGTCATGGAATATCTTGTTTTCTCCGTGTATAGTGATTGAGAGCTTTGCCGGGTATATTAGTCTGGGCTGGCATCCATGGTCTCTTAGTGTAGGTAGAATATCTATCCAGGACCTTCTGGCTTTCAGAGTTTCCATGGAGAAATCAGGTGTAATTCTGATAGGTCTGCCTTTATATGTTACTTGACCTTTTTCCTTAGCTGCTCTTAATATTCTTTCTTTATTCTGTATGTTTGGGGTCTTGATTATTATGTGGCGAGGGGATTTTTTTTGTGGTCCACTCTATTTGGTGTTCTGTAGGCTTCTTGTACCTTCATAGGCATGTCTTTCTTAAGGTTGGGAAAGTTTTCTTCTATGATTTTGTTGAATATGCCTTCTGCCCCTTTGAGGTGGATTTCTTCTCCTTCTTCATACCTTTTATTCTTAGGTTTGGTCTTTTCATGGTGTCCCATATTTCCTGGATGTTTTGTGTTAAGGATTTGTTGGACTTAAGGTTTTCTTTGGTTGATAAATCCATTTCTCCTAGTGTATCTTCAACACTTGAGATTCTGTCTTCTGTCTCTTCTATTCTGTTGGTAATGCTTGTATCGGTAGTGCCTGACGGTTTGTCCAGCTTTTCTATTTTCTGCCTTTCTTCAGATTGTGTTTTTTTTAATGTCTCTATTTCAGTTTTCAACCCTTGCAGTGTTTGCATTGCTTCTTGCAATTTTCTGTTTATCTTTTCATCCATTTGTTGCCTTTTATGAATTTTTTGGTTTGTTCCTTCTTCCATTTCTTGCATTTTTTGGTTTGCTTTTTGTTCCATTTCTCGCATTTTGTGCTTTGTTTCTTCTTCCATTTCCTGCCTTTTTTGGTTTGTTTCTTCTTCCATTTTTTTCATTTTTTTGCTTTGTTTTTTCTACCATTTCTTGCATTTTTTGCTTTGTTTCTTCTTCCATTTCCTGCCTTTTTTGGTATGTTTCTTCTTCCAATTCTTGCATTTTTTGCTGCGTTTTTCTTCCATTTCTTGCATTTTTTGCTTCATTTCTTCTTCCATTTCCTGCCTTTTTTGGTTTGTTTTTTCTTCCAATTCTTGCATTTTTCGGTTTGTTTTTTCTTCCATTTCTTGCATTTTTTGGTTTGTTTTTTCTTCCATTTCTTTGAGGGATTTTCCTATATCCTCTTTTAGGGCCTCTATCATTTTCATGAAAGTGCTTTTAAGGTCATTCTCTTCTGCTTCGTCCGCATTGGAATGTTGGGGTCTTGCTGGTGTGGAGTCTCTAGAATCTGGCGGTGTCATATTTGTTTTTCTGTTGCTGAGTGTGTTTTTGTATTGTCTCTTTCCCATCTCTTCTTCTAGTGGGTGCAGAAAGAGCCCCTTACTGGTCTGGGGACCAGAGTTCCCTTTTGGTGGGTGCTAGCAAGTCCAATAATCTGGTGGTTCTTCTATTCCTTGTCCAAATGCTGGTCCCATGGGTGGGGAAGAAGAACAGGAATCTGGGGCGCTTAGCCTCCTACTTGGTCCCCTGGACCTTATGCTGGGTCCTGTTGTACCTGATCCAGAACAGCTACTCCCCTGGTCTCCCTGGCTCCTCTGGTTTCCTGGACTCGTTGGTGGGAGAGAAGACCTGGAGTCTGGGGTCCTTGGCTCCCGCCGGGATTGGGAGCTCTGTGCAGTTCCCAGGCGATCTGCAGGCACTGGAACACAGGCCAGGAAACCTGCCTGTTTACCTGATCTCGCCATCATTATCTTGACCTTCCTTGATCACATAGTCCTTCTTCAACTAGGTTCCTGGAGTTCTACCTGGTGCTTGGCTGCGGATCTCTACATCTGGTTCCATCAAGTACTGGATGAGAGCTCTATGATGACAGTTGGGGTATTCATCAATATGATCACAGGGGAAGGCCAGTTCAGGTATCCTCTCTACTATTGCTAGGAGTCTTAACTGGGGTCCTCCTTGTGGATGCTTGGGAGTTATCCTAGCACCAGGTTTCTCCCTAAGCCTATAGTGGCTCTCTATTGCTCTTCCACTGCATCCCTCCCAGCCTAGGCCATCTCACTCCCTCCTGTTGCCATCTCCCTCCCCTCCCTTTACCGCTCCCCCATTTGCCCCATAGATATCCTCTAATTTCTCTTTCAAATGAGACCCGTATGTCCTCTTAGAATCCTCCTTGTTACCTAGAATTTCTGGAGCTGTAAATTTTAGCCTGGTTATCCTTTATTTCACATCTAATATCCATTTATAATTGAATACATGCCATGTTTCTCTTTCTGAATCTGGGTTACCTCACTCAGGATGTTTTTTTCTAGTTCAGCCCATTTGCCTGAAAATTTTATGAGGTCATCATTTTTTAAGGATTGTAGTAGTACTCTCTCATGTGAGTAAGAGTAGACTGAAGGTGGGCTAGGGGGAGCTGAGGGGAGTAGGAGGAGGGTCGGAAGGGAAAACTGTGGTTGAAATGTAAAATGAAATAAAACATTTAAAAAATGGTAAAAAAAAAACCCAAAACCAAAACAAACAAACAAAAAAAAGCCCAACACCAAACAAAAAACCTATTAAAACACTGAGGTCAGCTTATCTTGGAGAAGATGTTGAGTCAGGGGAACACTCCTCTACTGCTGGTGGGAGTGCAAACTTGTACAGTTAATTTGGAAGTCAGTATGTCAGTTTCTAAGAAAATTGGCAATCAATCTACCTCAAGACCCAGCGATACCACTCTTGCACATATGCCCAAAGGATGCTCAGTCATATCACAATTTTTCATAGCTCTCAAAAGAACAATACTCAACTTCATGTGGAAAAACATAACACCCAGGATAACTAAAACAATCCTGCACAATAATGGAATTCCTGGAGGCATCACCATCCCCGACTCCAAGCTCTACTATAGAGCTATACTAATAAAAACAGTTTGGTATTGGCATAAAGGCAGACATGTGGATCAATGGAATTGAATCATAGTCCCGGACATGAACTCA
Organism: Mesocricetus auratus; assembly: GCF_017639785.1. Classification (NCBI taxonomy): domain Eukaryota; kingdom Metazoa; phylum Chordata; class Mammalia; order Rodentia; family Cricetidae; genus Mesocricetus; species Mesocricetus auratus. Next base: position 81,606,684 of record NW_024429186.1, read on the forward strand.
CACACCTGTGAATACCTGTTTGACAAAGAAGCCAAAAGTATACAATGCAAAACAGACAGCATCTTCAACAAGTGGTGCTGGCATAACTGGATGGTGACATGTAGAAGAATGCAAATAGATTCATATCTATTGCCCTGCATTAACTCACATTGAAATGGATCAAGGACCTCAAAATAGGTCCAGTGACACTGAAGCTGATAGCTGAGAAAATGCGAACAGGCTTGAATGCATTGGCATAGGAGACCACTTCCTGAACATAACACAGACACAGAGATAGAAAATTAATAAATGGGACCTCCTTAAACTGAGAAGCTTCTGAAAGGCATAGGACATGTTCAATAATAAAAAATGGAAACCTACAGAATGGTAAAAATCTTCACCAACTCCAAATCTAACAGAGGGCTGATATACAAAATATATAAACAACTCAAGAAACTAGACATCAAAATACCAAATAATCCCCTTGAAAAATAGGGTACAAATTTAAACAGAATTCTCAACAGAAGAATTTTGAATGACTGAGATGCACTTAAAGGAACACTCAACATCCTTAGTTATCAGGGAAATGCAAATTAAAATGACTCTGAGATACCATCGTACACCTGTCAGAATGGCCAAGATCAAAATGCTAAGGACAGCCTATGTTGGAGATGATGTGGAAGAAAAGGAATACTCCTCTACTGCTGGTGGACTGCAAACTTTTGCTGTTGTTTTTGAGACAGGGTTTCTCTGTATAACAGTTCTACCTATCCTAGAACCAGTTCTGTATACTGGGTTGGCCTCATTCTCACAGAGATCTGCCTGCCTCTGCCTCCTGAGTGCTGGGATTAAAGGCGTGCGCCACCACCTGGCTGGGGAGTGTAAACTTTTACAGCCACTTTGGAAATCAGTATGGTGGTGTTTCAGAAATTTGGGAATCAATCTACCTCAAGACACAGCAATACCACTCTTGGGTGACAGTTGTGTAGCTTGGTCTTTTGTGGGCCCCTAGCAATGGGATCAGGACCTGTTCCTGATGCATGAGCTGGCTCTTTGGAACCTACTTCCTATGGTGAGAGGCCTTGTTCAGTCTTGATGCAGGGTGGAGGGCTTGTCCCTGCCTCAGCTTGAAGTGCCATGTCTTACCCCATCCAAGTGGAGAGAGAGGACCAGTAGATGGGGGAGGAAGGGGAAGATGGGGGATATCACAGTTGGTATGTGAAATAAATTTTAAAAATGATGTAAATATACACCAGAAAAAAGATCTGAAAGCAATGTTTTACAAAAGTTCAGTAACTCAGACAGGCACGTGAAGTGGGTGACAAGTTAAAAGTGTTTCGTATTTGCTCTACTGTGAGAATGGAACATTCCTCCTCCACTTTGCTCCATTTTAGGAAAATATGATTTGTTTGTTAAAGCTCTGAGCTAGGCCAATATAATATTTCAATATGCTTACCTTTTTTTTCTTGGTGGCTCTGACTGATGGATACACTGCTGGATTATTTCTTCGTATACCAGGTTGTTTGCCACGTTTAGTAAGAAGGAACTGAGCTGGCCTGGGAAGAAGGCACCCTGCGATGGACAGTGTCCACTGTACTCTGCTTCCACAACTGCAGGGTAGTCGCTCACTGGCCTGCACATAAGCAGAAATGCTTTACCTAATTGAGATTCTTGTACAACTGGTCAGGGTTTGGATATTCTGTCTCTTGAATAAGAGGGTATTTAGCTCTGTTTGTAATCATGAAAATTCATCTTTTCATTCTCAATTGTAACCTAGCTACCACTAATGTTATGTTCATAAGAGCCTTAACCATTATGGCATCAAGGATATACTAAGAGAATTCATCACTGCCAAAACAATACCACAGATCTATCATTTATTTAAACGAGGGCTGTAAACCATTTTATTTACTTTTCAGAAACAATAACTCAGGATTGAATGTAGCCTTGAAGTATGTTATAGCAAATGCCTTTTGATACAGATGGTACAGTTGAATTTATGACACACAGAAAGCCCTTAAATGCCTTCAGCTTCATTACCATGTTGGTGACAGGGCATAAAAACAGCAATTAAAATTTAGTATAAGTTACATGTATGACTCCAGTGGTTGATTAAATTTTATTTTAAATGTGCTAGATAAAAATATACTTTTTAAAAGTACATTTTAAGTTCTGTCTAAAGAGTATGCTTATATTGAATCTTAGATTGTTCCTATATCACCAAATTTTGCATTTTAGAATTGCAGTATTTTCTATCTAGATTCATTTATAAGCTTACAAAATATATTACAGTGAATGTAAAATTTAGAAAGCATGGATTTAAAGTGATAATTTCCCAATTCACTGATAGCTTATTCACAGCAGATAATTATTTTCACAAAGATCACATACAAAGTTCTCAGAAAAGCCAGTTACCCAAAGCAGCATTGATGATTCATAGTCCCTCCCCACTTTGCTCTCTAGTCTCTGTGAACGCACCACTGTGGAGCTCTTCAACTAATAGGTAAGCACAGAAGAGAGTAAAAGTTCACTCTTTTAAATCAAAACCCAGGCGTCTTTGGTGAGGAGAACCATTCAGCTGCCCGCGAATGCAAGGTTGTGGGTCCAAGCCTCAAAACGGTACACTGAAGAAACAACAAAAGCAAAAGGACCTCAGACACCTTTGAAGGGAAACATTATCAGCAATGGGACTGAGACCATGCACATAAAGCAATACATTCCCATATGCAAATCTGAGTACAATTTCAGCATTTCAGGAGTTTTTCCTCAGACACCTTTGAAGGGAAACATTATCAGTAATGAGACTGAGACCATGTACATAAAGCAATACATTCCCATATGCAAATCTGAATACAATTTCAGCATTTCAGGAGGTTTTCCCTGTTGCTATTCTACTCATTACACTGACTTAAAGGGGTATTCACCATGAACATAGAGTCCCAAGGCAGCATTAAGGCCTATGCTGGCTTACAGATCAGAAAGGTAGGACTGAAGAAACAGACTCCTTAGGTTTGTCCCTTATGTGTCATTCCTAAGGCTGTGTTACAGACCACAGTTACCGTCTTTAATGCTGACAAGGACAGATTAAGGAAGTGAGGACTACTTGAGCTCACAATCGGAAAGCCCAATGTATCACGGTGGTGAGGCTTTGGTGTGAGGACAGGGAGGCAGTTGGTCACCTTGTGGACACAGTGAAGAATCAGGGAGACAAACACTGGTTCTCAGGTCAACACCTCCTTTGTGTCCAGTCTGAAGCCCCAGTCTGTGAAATACTGCTGCCCATATTCAGCACAGGCCTGTCCTTCTCAATTATTCCACTCTAGAAATTTCTGCAAAGATATGACCAGAAGGTCGTCTCCTAGACAACTACAGATCCTATCAAATGATAGTATTAGCCACCTCAGAGTCCTTGTTGAGTGTGATTTAATTTGTATATGTGATGGTGGGAAAAAGATTTTAGCTAATGTATGAGACTCACCTGAGGCCCTTGTTAAAATTCACAGTTTGTAGCCTGGAAAAAGAATTTGTGCGTCTGCATTTCTGACAAACTTCTGGATAATGTATGGTTAGGGGTTAGAATAATACTGAGCAGAAATGATTTAGGATTTTTTTTGTTTTTTTTGAGACAACGTTTCTCTGTATTGTTTTGGAAGCTGTCCTGGAACTCACTCTGTAGACCAGGCTGGCCTCGAACTCACAGAGATCCACCTGCCTCTGCCTCCTGAGTGCTGGGATTGAAGGCGTGTGCCACCAATGACCGGAAATTTAGGAATTTTTAAGTCTTGATTATAATCAAACCTCACCAATATGAGCTTACTTCATCATTCAAATTAACAGGCTATGATGCCAGTTTCGCCAATAAGAACCCTGGTAGAGGCTTAGTTTCCCACTAGAAAGATTCATTATCCATCAGGCAGACATTTCAGGAAGATGTGCTGGATGACATTTCTGATAGTATGATTCAATCTGACTATACTGATGTTATGTACTCTAAACTAGATGTCAGGTAACCATCCCTCAGATAGGTTTTCTTTATAAGCACATGGGTGTTACCTGAACTTACATAAACTATATAAAAATATGTTATGTATATTATATCATTTTTTATGCTAAGCTATTTCCAAGTGAATTTTAGGCATTGTGATCTAAAAATTATTTATCATGTGTAACTCAGTTTGCATGTCTGGGTGTATACATGTGGGCATGTGCGTGTGTGTGTGTGCATGAGTATGTGCATGTGTGTTTGTGTGCGTGTGCATGAGTATGTGCATGTGTGTGTACATGTATGTGTGTGTTTGTGTGAGTGCATGTGTGCGTGCATGAGTATGTACGTGTGTGTGTGTGTGTGTGTGTGTGTGTGTGCCTGCATGTGGAGAGCAGAGATCACTTTTACATGATACCCCATTTGACTAGGCTGGCTGGCTACTAAGCACCAGGGATTTTCTAGCTGTGTCCCCTGGTTCTGGAATTACAAGTGGATGTCACCATGCCCTATTTTTATTTTGTTGCTAGGGATAAAAGTCAGTGCTTCCTTCTTATCAGCTGTTTCCCCAAACCCCAACATCGAGCTTTTTGACTTATTTTTTCATGCTCAATGTTATGGGTCTGGGGTCATTCAGAGATTCATGAGAACATGTATGACCCTGAATAGTTTTTGTTGTTGCTTTTTGTTTTTTACATTTATTGGGTTGTTGTGGATTTCCCATCATGCATTCTGATCCCAACTACCTCTAGAATCCAGCTCTGCCCTTGTAACAGCCCCTCCAAAACGAAACCAAATATAATAGAAAAAACAAAAGCCAAACAAAACACAGAAACAAAACAAAAGAAAAACAAAAACTAAGATGAAGAATCTTGTTGTGGAAGCTGTAGTGTGGCCCCTTGAGTCACACAATTACCTTTTATTCCATTCATCTTTACTTGCAAGTGTTCATTGCCAAGAGTCGTTGGTCTGGCTCAAGGCCCCTCTGGCTTCTACTACACCAACAATAATGGGCTCTCGCTGGGGCTCCTCTTAGATATCCTAGTGTTGTACTGTGTCATGGAGATCCTGCTGTTTTGGATATGTAGGTTCGTGATCTCCATGACACAGTTTGAGCATGTCAAGGTTCATCTCCTTCACATGCTCCAACATTTCATAGATTCAGTAGATATTGTGATGGGTCAGCTCATAGTACTGGTCTTAGACCTGGGTTGGTCAGCTTGCTAGCTTCTCATTGTCATGAGTCCTCCTGTCAAGCTCTCCAGCACTGTCTTGGGTAGCTCACCCAGTGCAGCCTACAGCAAGGAGCACTGCCAATTCTCCTGCTCATGGACCCCTAAATCTGGGTTTACCTCACTCATGTCACTAGGGCCAACTATCCTGTTTTGCCTATGCAAGGGGCAGGGCCCTCTCACAGTTGCTATAAGGGACGTAAGAGGTGGGTGGAAGTTAGTTCTCCTGCTCTCACACCCTAGGGCTGGCTCACCTGAGACTCTGACACAGGGTCAGTGTGAGTGTGCTGCCCAGACAGGGTGCAGGGCACGTTCTCCTTGTGTCCTGCAGCTGGTGTGGAACAGGGCTAGTTCTCTGACTCTAGTGAGCCCAGGACAGCTCTCTTGCCTGCCACAGGTAGCAAGGAAGGGAATCTTTCCCTCACCCATGACACCCATGACAGAAGAGAGGGTAGTAGGGTCAACCTTGTTGCTTTTACACCCTCAGTGCTGACTTACCTGTGTCCCTGACAACAAGGTCAGCTATAGCGTCCTCCCCAGGTGAGGTACACACCTATGGTGAGCAGTGAGGCCATCTACTGCTCTCCTGAGGGCTAGGGCCAGTTTGCCTACTTCAATATTCAGCGAGGGGCAGGGTTGGAGACACCAGGGCCAGTGACGTGTGGGGCCAGCTCAACACAGCATGGTTCCAACGGTCCCTGTGCTAACACGGGCCAGGGGCATCATCACAGACTGTAGCTGAAACAGGACCAGGAACCCCATCATGGCCCCCAGCAGTAGGTTGCGGCTGGATATCCCCTCCCCAGTGGCAGCACAGGCTGCTCAAATCAGCATGGACCCCAGGTACCACTTGGTTCTGAGGTGACTGACCAGACCCTGATCATCCACATGGCACTCTGTAGCAGCTCTGGCTTGAAGGACACCACACTGTGGCACCAGGGTGACAGCTCAGGTCACTCAGATGAGAATGCCCTCGGCCTCCCTCCATGACCACAGATTGTGGCCCAGACCCCAGGCATCTATGTGGCCTTTGGTGGCAACATGGAGCATGAATATCAATACTAACCCTCGCTATGGTAGGATCATGGAACCAGACATGGTCCTACATAGCAGCCTGGGCCCAAATGTCACCATGCTCCCAGGTGGCAGCACAGGCCACCCAGATGCACATGACGCACATGACCCCCACAGTAGTGCGCCTCTTGGACATGAACATGGCCCCAGGTGGCAGCCTAGACCCCCACCATCAGCATGGTCTTCATGTGATCTCAGGAGCCATAGACATCAACATAGACCGTGGATGAGTCAGGGCCACAGACCCAGACATGGCCCTTGGCCACATCCCTGGTACAGAGGATATCATGGCCTCATTTGACTGCCCTGGTCAAACAAATCAGTCTGACCCCAGCAGTAGCACATCCCTTGGACACCAAAATGATTACAGGTTGTGGCATAAACTCCGGGCATCCACATGGAACCCGGCAACAACATGGGCCAGGGACACCAACATAGACCCAGGAAGTGCCAGGACCATGGATTCTGGTCACCATGGTCTCAGGTAGCTGTGTAGGCCACCCAGATTGGCATGGCACCCACAGTAGCACAGACCCCGACACCCAGGTGGTAGCCCAGACCACAGGCTCCTGCATGGCCCCTAGTGATGACAGGAGCCACAGACATCGCCACGGGCCCAGAACAAGACCCAGTCCTTGGTTATGACATCTGCCTGGACTCGGGTGACCAGTTGGCCATTCACATTAGCCTGTTCCTCACCACCCTCAGCTCTCCAGATCCACCTCTCCCCCAGCCCATGGGCCATCCTGCTTCTCCTCCTCTCCCTGCGCTCTCTCACCACAATGGTGGCCAACTGCCCAGTGCCAGGGATCGTGCTTGGGTCACAGGTGGCAATTGGTTGAGTAATGCTTGCCCTAACCACAAGAGATGGCATGAGATTGTTGCCGTCCCTCTCTCCTGTACCCAGGTCTAGAGACCTTGGACAGCACTTGGTATGGTTGGACCTGACTACCCAAATCCAGAGGATCCTGGTTGATTCTGACCCCCAAAGACCCAAAAGTCTGGTGGATAAATTTTGACAAATAGAATGCTTTATTCTGGTACTAACCAGGAGCATAGATACTGGTCAGGTCCACACCAGAGACTCATTCTCAGTGTATACTCTGAGTTGCATTAGTCAAGGACTCACAAAGCTAGTAATTCCTGCCTTTGTGCAATCAGAGGCAAGTACACACCATAGCATACTTCATGTCTATGTGTGATCCAGCATATATCCTATGCTGTTGGGGCAACCAAGCTTGTTTACAGAAGCAAAAACACACAGCTTATTATGTTGCATGAACAAAAGCTCCCAGCATTCCAGGAACCTATCTGTCCTTGGGCAACTGTGGTTTACAGGTTAGAGGTATTTGTGTTTTCTAGATCTCTTAAGCCCAGTAATTTAAACTGAAAAACATAACATTAGCTATCACATTTCCTCCTGACTTGGATCCTGAGTCAAAGTGTTGATTCTTTGATGGATACCTGCTCATATTAAGATCTAATAACCATTGGCTTAATGGCACTTAGAAGGGAATTTATGTATCTAGGTGAGGCATTGATACAAGGGCCAATAGTAATTGGCAGAAACAGAAGAGCCAAAGGCTCTATGATGACTGACATCCAGGAGTTACCATCCAGGAGGAACCTGAAAATGAGAATGGGACCAGTCATTTATTTTTATCTCATGTCTTTATTCCTGCCATATTTTTGCCCTAAGTGTAGTTAAATTATCTCCTATGATTCTTAAGTGGTTTGCATAGAAACAACAATTTTCTTTTAAAGCCACACAGTAACCTTCCTGGCCTACAAAGGGAAGGTTGTGTGCCTATCACATTGTAGAACTATTTCAGCTAATGAATATACCTATTGATAGTTTGGGTCTATTTTGTTTTAACAGTTGTGCTGATATGTTCCTTGCACAAATAAAGCCTGTCTGGGGGTCAGAAAATGGAGCTTTCTACAAGCTAACCACAGAGGTCTAGAGGTCTGTACAGACAGGCAGGAAGTGACATAGCTGGGTGGCAACACTACATAAGCAAGGACTAATATGAAATAGTTCTCTTCCCTATGAAGATTCTTAGGAGGCAAGGTATGCTTGCTCCTTCTCTCTGATCTTTCAGACAGGCTTTATTTGCGAAAGAACGGTATCATCAGAAACAGGTGCCTTTCCTGGTTTGACAATAGGCACTATTGGTAGTCATTTTGTCACTTATGCCAGGGACCTTCCTTTTGGCCAGCCATCTCAGCCTTTTGTTGAGTATAAGGAGACATTTTACTATCTTCTATACCTGCTTCTCAGTTGAAATTAGTACATCATAGTCAGTGCCCAAGAAGGATGTTAGTCAAAGACCAGGAAGTATTCAGGCAATGGGGCATTCATCAGAAACATCTTTCTGGTTCACTGACCCAGATGAAAAGACAGGGAGCAATCAGATTAGTTGGACTGGTTTGTATCAGTGTTCACCAAGTCCAGTGCTCTAAGTTTGTAATCCACAGCTGATTACTGGATGGGTCTGTCAGCTGAGTAGAAATCTGCCAGAACAGATATAGACTAAGGACGGAAGTTAAAGTTAAAAAACTTGAAGAAAAATCTTACATTTAGAATTTTCAGGCCCATAGTCTTGGTAGTTGTGGAAGAGGAAGAGTCCAAAGACCAGGGAAGAAAGAGAGATCCCACCCTCAGAAATAGGCAGGTGGAGAAATTTAGGCTGTTGATTTACAGGAGTACTTATCTGTGAAAAGTGGATCTAAGTCTTACTTGACTCCCTGAAGCTTATATGATGTTTTTCAGCTTCCAAAAGTGATAAAACTTTTAGATATATTAACAGTACTATGGTCTGTAATCTCTACTGAAATTCCCATTTTAGAAAAAGCAGCTGACATGTGTCTGCAAATAAACTGGATTAAACTCCTGCCTTCAAGTCTTAGCAAAAGTTATAGCTTTGGGTTAAAAAACATGATTACAAAAGATTCTCTGTCCAAAGGGTTAGATATATGGACTGGACAGAGGTTTTTAGCATGATGAGAAGCACTTTTATGTCTATACTTGGAAGACAAACATAAATATATAATCTTGATCTTGTGACTAATAATAATACTCAGTGATATATCGGCTGTGGTTGTTTAAATGAAAATGACCCTCATAGGCTCATAGGGAGAGGCACTAATAGGAAGTGTGACTTTTTGGAGTAGGTGTGGTCTTATAGGAGGAAGAATGTCCTTGGGGGCTGCCTTTGAAGTTTCAAATGCTCAAGTCAAGCCCAGTGACACTCTCTCCTCCTGCTGCCTGCCAATGTAGATGTAGAACTCTTAGCTTCCTGTTAAACACCATGTCTACATGCATGCCACTATACTTCCCTTTATAATGAGAATTGACTAAGTCTCTAACCTATAAGTGAGCCCCAATTAAATGTTTTCCTCTATAAGAATTGCCATGGTCTAATGTTTCTTCACAAAAGTAGAAATATAACTAAAGCAGAAGTTGGTATCAGGAGAGGCGCACTTCTGTAATAGCTCAGAAAATGCTTTTGTTTGGAGGAATATAGAGCAACTTGGAACTTTGTACTAGAAAAGCAACTGGATACTTTAGTTGCTACCTAATGAACCACACTAGTAGGAGGAGCATGGAAGGTAGTGGTGCTGAGGGTGATTTTAACTCTGAGAGCATGACTCAAGATTTCAGGAGGAGAAAATATTAATATTAACAAATATTAATATGTGGCCTACACTGGAGCTGCGTTAACCTGAATGGCATGCACTGCCACCTGTGGCAATGATGATATCCAGATCCAGCTGCTGCTCAGGACCATATCAGGGTCTTTGGTCATGCTGCTCCTGCTGCCTTGCCTAAGTCCAAGCCCTGTATTGCCACAAAAGGTCACCAAGAACCCCAGAGTTGAGAAACCAACCTGAGGGCTTTGTGGTGTCTGGGGACATGATGCTACCTACCAGAACCATCTTAACCTGAGTGGCCCATGCTTCTACCTGGAGCCAGCATGTAGCCTGGGCCCAAACTACTGCTGAGGGCCATGTCTGAGTCCATGGTCCAGCTTCAGCTGGTGTCTGTCTTGATATCTGTGGTACATGTCACTTCAAGGGGCCATAGGAACTATGCATGAAGAAGTCAAAGGGCCATACCAAGAATGCCTCACCCTTTGCTGGCCCTGCCTTTCACTGGATACTGCAACAAGAGAGCTGGCCCTGACCTTCACAGGAGAGCTGATTCCTGCTCTCAGGAAAGAGGACCCCTTCCCTCACCATCCCTCACCAAAGGTGAAGGAAAACTGACCCTAATAGCATGGGTGAAGGAAGTAGACTCCACTTTTTGCCTGATGTAAGCGGCCACAGTGGCCTGGATTGATCAGCTCAACTACCACTACCCAGGCCTTCAGTTGGCCTACCCTAACATCTACTCCATCTAGTGAAGGGGGAAGTCCTATGTATATGTCAATAAAGCGCTAGGAATCTAGATAGGTGGGACTAGGAGTCCAAGAGAACTCTGGGAAGAAGAAACACGAGGGTCAAGATGTAACACCATGGGGTAGGAAGCCCGGAACTATTCTCCGGTAAGAGAAATACTTAGATTAACAATTATGGGATAATTACTTAAGTCAGAGCTAGCCAGTAAGAAACAAGCAAGGCCAACAGCTTCATAATTAATACAGCCTCCTGTGTGTTTATTTGGAACTGATGCGGCTCTAGAACCAGGCTGGCGGGAAGGCTTCTCTCAAGGAAAAAGCTTCCCTTGACAATCTAGGACCTGCTTGAGCTTGTGAAGGGACTGGTCCTGTGGACCAATACTAGCAGGATCTCTGTGACTTGGGGCAGCCGCTGGATATCCCAGAGGAGTCCCAGTGAGGATCCAGTGATAACAGTGAACCAGAAACCAGAGTCCTTGAGCCAGACCAGTGTCTCAGTGCAAAGAATATTTTCTAGGGAATCTGATTGTGTCACATGGCTCCCCATGCCACCAGGATGAATGAAGAGGTGTTGGAGAGGTGGAAAAGAAGGGAAAATGAAGACAGTTTGTCATCCGCTGCACATATATTCTCCTCCCAAAACATGTCACCAATGACATATACATTGTTGGATATGTGTCAAATAAGTAGAAAGAAAGTGTAGAGAATCATACCGTTTTTAATTGCTCATAATCTCACTTTTTTGTTTGGTGGTTTGAGTAGGAATGGCCCCACAGACTCACATATGTGAAGTTTGCCCATTTGGCAGTAGTTCTACTTGACAGAGATTAAGAGGTATGGCCTTGTTGGGAGAAATGTGTCACTAGGGATAGGATTAGGTGTAAGCCAGTACCCGGTGTCTAGCTCTTCCTGTTGCTTGCAGATCTAGATGTAGCTCTAGATCTCAGCTCCATGTCTGCCTTTGTGCCACCATGTTTCCTGCCATGAAGATAATGGACTAAACCTCTGAACCTGTAAGCCAGCCCCAATTAAATGTTTTCCTTTATAAGAGTTTGTGGTCATCATGGTGTCTCCTTACAACAGTAGAACACTGACCAAGACACATAGTATCTATCCTTTTTTAATTTTTCAGACAAAAAAGAAAAAAATACATGCTGACCTAAAGCTTGAAATTCAAATATTCTTTGTGGTTTTACTCTGAACTGGTTAACACTCCCATGATGCAATGGAAATTTGGACCATATTTTGTTTTTTAGAGATGATACAATTAGTTGCAGGATGTATGGTGTCTATTATTTCAAAAATACTTATACATCTTTACTACAAAGCACTCAGGTGATAAAATAGAATGCTTACTTTGATTTATATACCAAATAATTTTTCAATCATAAATGAATAAAAATCTCACTGTTTTAAGTAAAATTATTTAATGTCTTCAAATAGAGTTTTTAATAAAGGCATTAAAGCATCATTTAAAAATCCTTATTGTATTGAGGAATGACCCCTCTATCCCTAAACTTTTTATCTATCTAATGAAATGATCATGGATATGTCTTTGAGTTTATTTATGAGATGTGTAAAATTTATTGATTTATATATGTAAAACTATCTCTGCATCCTTTGAATGAAATCATCTTGGCCATGATAAATGATCTTTTTGATATGAGCTTGCATTCAGTTTTCCAGTGTTTTATTGGAGATTTGTGTATATATGTTCATCACAGATAACAATTTGTGATTTCTTTTTAATTTCATTCGTGTCTGTTGTGATGTCTCCCTTTTTTTTTCCAATTTTAATAATTTGTGTCTTTTCTCTTTATTTTGGCTAACTTTGATAACTGTTTGACAACCTTGTTCATCTCTTCTAACTCTTCATCAATTTTTATTATTGTTTTCATATCTATTTCTATTAATTACACCCTGATACTAGTTATCTCTTCTTATCTACTGTCTCGAGATTTGGTTTGTTCTTTTCTCCCCTAAGATTGTCAGGTAATTTGTGATGTCTCTCTCTTTTGATGCAGATACATGGCATTGTAAACTTCCTCTTAAGCCTTCTTTCATTATGTCTCATAGATGTGTTCTCATTTTATTCAATTGTGGCCTTTTAAAAATTTCCTTCTTGATTTCATCAGTGACCCAATTATTATTCAATAGTGTGTTATTTAGCCTCCAACGGTTTATATACTTTCTGTAATGTTTTTCTCCTGTGAATTCTCATTTTATCCCATTGTGGTCTGGTAGAATGCAAGATGCTATTTCATTTTATTATATTTGTTGAGACTTGTTTTGTGTCCTAATATATAATCAGTTTTGGAGACATTTTCATGGATGCTGGAAAGAACATGTATGCTTCAGTGTTTGGTTTAAATGTTCTATAGTCCATTTGACATATGATGTCATTTAAATGCAGGGTCGCCTTGCTTCATCTTTCCTAGACATTCTCTCAAATTGTTGTGACTGTAAAGATCAGCATAAAATTAGGGTTCTATAATACAGAACTCTGTTAGAAAATTTTTAAAAATTGTCTTCTGAATTTAAGGAAACATAAATGACATTATAGTCTATTAAATCAAAGTAAAGAAGTATCTCATGAAATGTTAGAATTATTTTTTAACTAAATTGGGGAGCAATTATTTCTGTGGGATACAGTATTTTATGTATTTTTTTCCAAAATGTGAAGGTGACACATGAGGCAGGTCCTTCTTTTGTAGGGTCATTTTGGGCAAAAACCATAATTTTTATCTCTGTATCTCAGAGATTATGGTCCTCACTCAGCAAATTCTAGGTGACTAGAGCTGTATCAACTCAGTGTGGCCAACACAAGAAATAATTAGGACTTTCTTGCCATAGAAGCTGCTTTTCCTGTGTAAGGGACAACTACCTTGTGACACCAGCTCTGTATACACATTTGAGTATTAGAAGTATTTATCTACTCTGATCTGCAGTGGCCTGTGTGTTCTATCTGCTTTTTATATTTTTTCACATGACACTATTAACTAATGAAAGTATAGAGAAAATACTCCATTAAAGAAAACAGACATGGCCGGGCGGTGGTGGCGCACACCTTTAATCCCAGCACTCGGGAGGCAGAGGCAGGCGAATCTCTGTGAGTTCGAGGCCGGGCTGGACCGACAGCCTCCAAAACAATACAGAGAAACCCTGTCTCGTAAAAAAAAAAAAAAAAAAAAAAAAAAAGAAAAAGAAAAAGAAAACAGACATGTAGGATGAAAAGGGCCAAGGGAAAAAATGCCCTGCTCCTGATTAGACCTGAGACCTGGGGCAGGGCAAAACATCCTGATTCTGACCTGATCCAGGACCAGGGCTTGAAATCCCACCAATCCCTTAGCTTGTTCAGAATCAGGCTACAAAACTCCATCAAGCTCAAGCCATCCTGAAAAGCTCTGTCTCGGTAAGAATTCCTACATAAGGTCTATCCCCTGTTCAGTTTAATGCTGCTTCTCACCTGAAAGGCAGTCACCCTCTTTGATATTTCCTTCCCAATGACTCTCTGGAGACAGGTTTACTGCATGGAGTGACACTTATGCTGGGGCAGAGCCCAGCCATGATGACTGTCACCAGAGCCTGAGCTGGAGCAGAGCCATAGAACTTCCCCTGGGGAAACTCTCCCCTGACAGAGCAGAGTCATTGCACTTGCATTGGGGGATCCTTTCCCTGGAGAAACTTTCCCCTGCCAGAGCAGAGTTGTTAACACTTGCATTGGGGAATCTTTTCCCTCGAGAAGACCTCTAAGCTGCTGTGTTTAACAGTGACTCTGGTATTCCATGGCTCCCTACTACCAGGATATTTTTCAGTCTGAGCTGCAACACTTATAAAACATTAATATAATGACTACTTCTCTAAATAATGGGACAATTATTATAGTTATTAGAAAGCAGATAGTTTGATATGTAGAGTGTTTTCTAACTTATAATGCTCTGTCAAGTGACATTTTATCATTGTTAGTTTACAAATAGTCATAATAAAAATAATCAGTGATACCATAAACAAGAGTGATTTCACCATCTAGGCCCTTAACTAGACCAACAGGACCCAAGATACACCCCTGTGCTCTTTTAGCATCCTATTTGGGGTCTTATAAAAATCCACAAAGAGAAACAGAAAGACATGTAGGGTGCTTGGAGATATAGAAAAGTTGGATTGAATTTCATATTTCTTCCAAATTAAGGATGAAAGGAAGGAGGGTGCCGGCATCGGCTCTCAGAATTTGGGACACAGTATTGGAAAGGTTGATAAAAGGGGGATGTCCTGGAACCAATGTGTTAATTCCACGATAGAAATTGTTTATCAGTCTTGGTGATGGGGACAGGGATAATTTATATGGAAACAATTATTAAACATAGCAAAGCAAGAAAGATGAAGACTAAGAAAGAAAAGTGAAGAATTCATTATCTTTACATTTTTTATGATGTTTGTGGTTATATGTCTACCTGTAGGTATACACAGGAGTGCTGTACCCTCAGCAGCCAGAGACAACAGGTCACCTTGAGCAGGATTTACAGGTAGTTTTAAGTAAGTGCTCTTTAGCACTGAGCCATCTCCCCAGGTCCAGAACTCATTGTCTTTGTACAAATGGATTTATTAAAATTGTGAGCATATAGAGGAAAAAGTAGAAAGAATCACATGATTGCATCTAAGCAAACAATTGTAGAAATGATAATGCCTATTTACTTTTTGATATAGTATTCCAGAAGTGTAAGATTCTACGGCTCCTAGAAGCATGGCAATGGTAATTGTATTAGTTCCTTTCCTGTTGCTGTGACGAGATGCCTGAAGGGAGTGTCTAAAGAGAAACAGGTTTCTTTAGGCTCACAGTTTCACCTCAGGCTCCATCTTTGCAGGGAGGATCTCATAGACTGGCTTGTTCAAGTGTTGGTAGATCAGACAGTGGTCAGTTTTAACTGTCAATGCCCATCCCTGGGGCTGTATATCTGCCAAATGGCTCTGTGTCTCAAAAGTTTTACAACCTCCCAAAGCATTCAAACATCTGGGGACCAAGTGACCAAACACATAACTCTGTGGTGGACATTTCACATTTAATTCCCCAAAATAGTGATGAAGCAAGAACCCTGGGTAAACTAAAGAGGATGCAAGGGGCATCTGCTGTGACAAAATGGTACCATCTCGTAGTCTCAATAAGAAGAGAGAGGAAGCACCAAGGAAGAGAAGGGTTAGAGAAAAGATCAAAGGAAGATATCTGAGCTCAGTCTGAGAGCAAATCTACAGCCGAGGTTTTCCTTCTGACAATCCATGAGTCTGGCGAGGAGCTAGGGCAGGCAGGACTACATCTGCTGGTACAGCCTTCAGAAGACAGACGAGAGGAGACGGCCTGAAGATTGCCAAGTAGCAATGAAGACTCAGATTGCTTTGTGTTTACATTTCCCTTTGCTTGAATGACCTCTGTGGGTGACTGACTTGAGTAGAAAGAGATCACTCAGGAAGTTCAAACAGACCTGCTTTGTTTCAGTGGACAGTTAAATGAGCATACTTTCCTTACAGTACTACACTGGGTTGAATCAAAGAAGAAAAGCACAGTGATATGCTGGCCCTGATGGGGGAAAAGCATTTGGTGTGGCCAGGAAGGGACAGGGTGTTCCTTAGATTCATCTCACTCCATGTTAGGGGAACCAGCAAAAAACAAATTCTGAGAGAGGGTTCTCTTGACCACAGCTCAACTCAAGTTAGCCCAGATCACCACAACCAATGCTGTTTATTTTATGTTGCACGATGAAAAGATATTTGGGAGGTGAATTCTTGAGCTCGGTATTTCAATGTCATTTAACCATGCCTATAGAATGCAGCACACAGAGACGCGTATCTATGCATAGAAAACCCAAATGCATGTTATGTGTCGCACTGGTGGGCATGACAGCAGTGAAACACATGTATTTGACCTCTTTCAAAACGATAAGAGAAAATTTCCAAGTAAGTTCTCAGGGAAATGTGTAGGCAGCTACCTACAAGCCTTTCCTTGGCTCCTTGCTGGGAAACGGAGTGAGGTCAAGGACAATCAGCATTTCTGAGCACCAACCAATGTCCAGTCATTAGACTTTGAAACCACCCTGAGGCTTTGTTACTTTAAAAGCCAAACTGAGTTGTGTAGTGCTTAACAACAAAACGACAATCTTGTGATGTACACACATGAGCTCTAGAAGTGTTCGCACGCCTTCAAGAGCCACCAAGTGTGTGCTTTCTTCTGATTTAGTCTCTTGCTGTTTTCACTCATAATGCATATTTTGCACCAAAATAATTTAGTGGTTTAGTGGGAATGAAATCTTAAATGAAGAGAAAATGGAGAAACTGCTGGCTGGTGGGACAGCCCACGATTAATAAGTTGTGTGCATGTGACTTGGCAGCTCTTTGATACACAAGCACAGCCCCCATCCCGCACCCCTTGTAAATTCTAGTTGGCTTTCCTATACGCTGTTATGTGGATTCCTCATAACCACTTCCCTTTCTGATTTTCCAGAAACAGGGTATAAAGTTTCCCTAAACGCCAATAAAATGTGAAATCCTACCCTTCTCTTTAAGTTGGCTTTGTGCGGCCATCTTCTAAAATAAGAACAGCAAATATCTTGAATGTTGGTGTTTTTTAATTATAAATTCATTAAGTCACTAGCATTCTTTGTAATATCACAGTTTTCACTTCATGAAGTTTGCTAAAAAGCATTGGAAGGGACACTGAAAGAAATTTTAATATTTTCTTTTTTGCCTTTAAAAACAAAAATAATTTCCCATGCCATTGTGAAGGAAAGTCCGCCTCCCTGCATGACTGGAGTTCATGGTCTGTCCTCTACACCTAGGTAGATGTGTGGAAAAGCAGTGCGCAAACTTCACACCAACTTGGTTTTCTGACGTCTTCCTAAAGTTACATAAAAACACAGAGGTTCAAGAGTTGATTTTGTTTACATAATCAGAAACTACTCGTCAGCTGTGGAGAGAATGACCTCAAGCATCACCACAAGTTGTGACACACTAAATCAGAGGGATGTTTTTACCAGGGATAACCTTGCTGAAGAATTTAACAAGTGTTTAAGGGGAGGTTTCCATTTTAAGTGGAGGAGCTGGAATACAAACAGCTTCATCTAAAGTCTTTTGTTATGTTTTTTTAAATTTCTTTTTCATATGGAAATTTGGCAAGGAAAAGGCTAAATACATGTACATAACATTACATCATTTGTGTTAAATCATCTTGTGCTTTGAGGGTGTTCCAAATTCAGAGAGTAGAAATTAGTTAGAAAGAAATGATAAATCCTGCAATGTGTTCCAAAGCCTCAGAATCCACGTTCCCCAGGTCAGAGAGGGTTCATGGCATGTTTACACTAGACCTGTAGTGATAAGACTTTTATGATCCAACATTACCTTGGAATAAAGTTAGAGAAACAATTTGCAAAAGTACCTTGGTAAATCTGGCGTGAAGAACAGATAACATCATTAAAGTTTTAATTTTTCTCGTTTTCAGCACAGCTTAGCAAGGCAGGTAACAGTTTGGAAATTCTGATAAGCTTCTCTCATCTGCATTTCTTTTTTTTCTTTTTTTCTTTTTTCTTTTTTTTTTTTTTTTTTTGGTTTTTCGAGACAGGGTTTCTCTGTATTGTTTTGGAGGCTGTCAGTCCAGCCTGGCCTCGAACTCACAGAGATCTGCCTGCCTCTGCCTCCCGATTAAAGGCGTGTGCCACCACCGCCCGGCCTCATCTGCATTTCTTAACAGAAGATGTCTGGCTTACTAGACTTTGACGTCTCACTGCTTCCAGAGTTAGGCTTCAGACTGGGGAGCAGCGTGTAGACTAGATGTGCTCACAGAGATTTGGTATTAGCCATGTTTGCATTGGAAAACAATAACACCGTTAGCCATGACTATGAAAAGAGAAAGAATTCCACACTGGTGGAGACCTGTACGTGGCCTTGACCTTTATTTAGACATGCCACTCCAGTCACCCAGCAAGAACCTCTTGCTTTAGGAAACATAGTTTGCATGTGCTGCAGAAAGAAAAAAAGTTCCTTTTCTCGGCCTTAATGAAAGCTGAGGAAGAAAGGGTCCATGAGACCGGAAGGAAGTCGACCCCGTAAGGACTGTGTTATGAGAAGAGGGGAACATCACCCCGTTCTTCTCTTAGAAGACGCTGCAGGGGAGGGGGCACCAGTGTGTGGCAGTCTGCTCCGGTTAAGAGGCCAGAGCACCGACCTGCACACTCTCTGGCACATCTGAGTCTTTCTCAGCGTGCTGAGATTTGAGTCCAAGGATCTGCATGCACAGTGAGGTGCCGTGCAGCACGGGGACAAGCAGACCGATTGCAGATGCAGCTGTACTACAGTAGAAATATGGGTCTGAAATCTGCCATCATCAGGGGGAGATTAAGAATTAGGGGTGGGTGCTGTTCCTGGGGAGAGGAGTCTCCTTATTCTAAGTCTGGCAATAAGTCAGTCCACTTTGGAGACCAGGGATTGTTTAGAAAAGGAAGACAGCTGATGGAACGTGAGTGTTATGCTGTGGAAAATGGACAGAACCTGTGTCCATGCAGACAGCAATTTAGAGAGGTGGCTTGGAGTCTGTCAGTTATGCGCCACAGTGGATTTTAAATGGGGTAAATCCAGTGTTTGCTTTCGTTCCTCTTAGGCAGTAAATAAAGGATTTTTGAAAATCTATTTAAAAGCAATAGATATAGAAGCTGTATTTTGCAGCATATTTGAGGAATTCTGACCCTCTTACCTTTTGTTCCTCTTAGGCAGTAAATAAAGGATTTTTGAAAATCTATTTAAAAGCAATAGATATAGAAGCTGTATTTTGCAGCATATTTGAGGAACTCTGGCCCTCTTACCTTTGATACTTCAAGCACTACTCCCGACTGACCAAGTGTGCCATAGGATGTCATCTTATATCTTTTATTACATTTACAAAGCAGAAATACATGTTTTCTTTGGTCTGAAATTTGAATCTTTCCATAGTTCCTCTTTATAAACATTAAGATTGTGTGGGTCATGCCAGGTTTATAAATACTTTTTATTTCACCCACGTACTACTTTTAAAAATAAAAGCCAGTTATGGGACAGCCTATGGGACCTCTGACATTGGAACCAGTGTTTATCTCTAGTACACGAATGGACTTTGGGAACCCTTTCCCTATGGAGGGATATCTCTCAGCCCAGATACAAGGGGGAGGGCCTAGGCTCTCCCCCAAATGATGTGACAGACTTTGATGATTCCCGCATGGAAGTGGATTGAGGTGGGCTAGGGGGGCAGGGAAGGATAGGGGGGAGAAGGAAATGGAATTATATGTAAAATAAAACTGTTTCTAAATTAAATAAATTAATTTTTAAAAAAGAAAAGTCATCCAGCCTCAATGTGAGGGCTTTCGCCTTGTCTCATTGTATCTTGTTTTGTCCTGTTTGGCTGTCATCTATTGGAGGTCTGTTCTTTTCTGAAGTGTAAATGAAGAGGGAGTAGATCTGAGGGTGGGGAGAGATGTGGGGGAACTAGGAGGAGCACAGGGGGGGGAATGTGGATGGCATGTACGGTATGAGAGAAGAATCTATTTTCAATAAAAATTTTAAAAAATATAAGGATAAAAGTCATGTCTGAAATTATAACAGATCTAACAGAGTAATGAGTCTTGGCTATGGGTGGAAAGATGCAGAGGTCTGGTAACCGTCCATCTTCTCTCAAGGATCAGAGGTTGCTCACTTGTTTTCTGTGACTTGTCATGTGTATGGGCATGTTTCACTTCGACACTCCCACTGTGTCTCCTAGGCATGCCTCTATCAGGCATCTTTGGCTTTGTGATCCCCTGACATTCTTGCATTGGCATTGTGACAGCTGTATCCAAAGGACTAATTTTGTCTTTAGTCTGTATCCCAGACCTGCATAGGGCCCACTGAAGCTATATTCTCAGCCTTGCCTTTTAACACAGCTACAATACAAACCATTCATTTGTGTTGTCTGATTCAATTCCTTTCTGCTGATGTTTATAGCATCCTGCCCCTCCTCTTCAGACTCAACCAAGCCTTCAGATAAGGAATTATAGCAAACCAAACTTACTGATGTTACCTTGAAATGTTACTATGTACAGGGAGATGTGTGGGCTGCTGCTGGTGTTCACTCCCTTGAGGATATTTTAACATTTTAAGAGTGTAACATAAAAACAAATATAAAAATATATCATATTATATAATACATGGTACATTAAGTAATATATCATTAAATAATCAGAGTGACAGAAAAGATATATTCAGTTGAAGAACCAGAGATACATGCATGAGTTGCCTAACTCATCTATAGAGTGCAGAATTAAACACATAGCTTCTTATCATTGAAGAATAACTTTATTGCAAGGATAACATTAACATCCCCTTTTAAATTAAGACAAAATTTAAAAACAAATGAAACTTGGATCAATTTACATTTATGCAAAGATAATGCATACTTCACTCTTCACATTTACTAGAAATTAAACATTAAACGTGCATGCATATTTCATTGTTCTATTCATGGTCAATTGCCTTTCAAACTCTTTACTTCATAAAAATTTATAATTGTCTCACCAGTTCACATAAAACAATATTTTTCTTGGTTTATTAGAATTTCACTCAAAGAATCTGCAGCCATATAAAAGGCAACCTTATAGGAAACATAATGTATCATCTTTCCTATCACACATTCAGGACTTGTCTCCTTATGTGTAGATCAAATCAGGAGATTCAAAAGGCATCCTCATGTTAAACAAGTTAAATGTTAAATGTTAAATAAAGCTTTAAAGCTGCAGCTAATAGGCATGGACTGAACAACTTATAAAACAGACAACATACATACATATGAATTATATTCAGTTTACTTTATTTCATCTATTCCCACCTAACAGATTTGCTCCCTTGGGTTTCTGGCACTTAGTCACTATGAGTATCTTGAAGTCAGTTGTCTTTAACGGTTATTTTCACATTAGGTATTTTAATTATGCTTTATTAAGAACCAAACAGGAATAAGTTCTCAAAATAATTTTGCTTAAAACATGAGTTAATACTGCTATCCTTTCCTTTTACCGCTTTAATTGGTGGAAATGAAATGACATCTCCTATACTATTGTTGTGCAAGACGTGAGTGCCAATCTATTATTTTAGACACCCTAGTGATAGATTAAAGGGGTTGATTAATTAACCTTAAGGCTCAGTATCCTGTGGGGCTTCATAAAGACCATCACTCCAGCACAGTGTCACTGGGTGTTGGTTATACTGACACACTGCACAGGAGAAATCATTCATATCCCCTTTTGGGTAGGCTGCCACTCTCAGTTTGCGGTTAAGGATATGACTTGTCGGTAGAGTGCTGGCTAAGCACATGCAAGACCCTGGTTTCAGTCTCTAGCAACTCAAAAGGAAACAACGACACCCCTCCCCCGAAGAAGTGTCACAGAGACTGGGAGTGGAGACTGTTTGCTATCTGTTTCCCAGTGGTAGCTTGAATAAGACTTTCCTTCCCCCATCACTTCTTCTGACTGTGAAAGACAGAAAATAACCTGCTGCAGACCATATGGATAATGAGCATAAAGATGGACAAACCAGGACAGTTTTTGTAAGTTTGGGATATGTCAGAAATAGAAATGTGTTTTGGTACTGAAAATCTGTGTGCAGGAAATTTTTTTAACCAACTAATTTATTTATGCTTCTTGATTTCCTATTTTCTTAGCAATTTTGTCCATACTTGAAGGGATGGAGGAGATCACACAGTCCTTTCTTATTGAGCATGAGAAAGGACAACACTGTAGCTCTTAAAAGCCTTTGTTTAAAGCTTAAATGCAGTAGAATTTAGTTTAACTTAGCTTAACTTTATGTACTAGAGACATTTGTATCATTTATTTAAATTATAAAACCTTTATTGTTTAACAAATAAAGATTTACAGGAAAACTATATTTTAGTGTGTGTCTGTTTTGCTTTTTACCTTTGGAAGAAAATATTTTAAATTCATTCTAGACTTGTAATATTCTCTAAACATTTACTTGGGGAAAGTAAAATTCAGTTCTTAGATATAATTTTAAATGCATAATTTGAACAAAACATTCAAATGCACAAACATCAGTACACTAAAACAAAATGTACCACTGACCAACTTTTCATATCTAAACATGTATAAACTCTTTTGTCAGAATGGTTGCCACAACAAAAAACCACTGGAATTGGGTTTAATTTGGGGCCACAATCCAGTGCAAAGCAGACTTGCTGGTAATTACAAATTAGGTAAATGTGGTTAGCTTAATGAAAAGGTTCAAAAGTATACCAGGCCGATAGCAAAGGACCTAAATGTAAAGACAGACAAGCTTTTCTTGATTGCAATGATTACATCACGGCCATTAGAATTTAAAGTCACTTAACCCAAACACAGACATCATATCTTCTCTTGATAGCTGCCGTCTAGTGCAGAGTGGGAAGGATGCTGTGTATGGATTAAGGTTGATGAAATAAAAACAGACATTCTTTTGAACCTTCCTGGCAAAGAAAACACAAATCAGGCAGTAAAGTTAACTTTTAAAGCTTAGGCTCTTTGATTGGAAGGGGCCTGTGCAGTGTTTTTGGCTCTTCTTTGTCTTCCAGTGAAGCAACTGTGAGGATTAGCTATGCGAAGCCCACATGTATTCAATCTCTACTTGTGTAGGATATCTGAGACCTACATTTAGAAGTTAAGCTAATTAGTATTCTGAGCTTTGTCAAAGCATGAAGTGTGAGCATTGATTCTATATTTATTTTTTCATTATGAACAGTGCAGTTAAACCTCAAGTGTGAGTTTTGACTCTCTCTAAATGTCAGTCTTCAAAAGGTCTGCGGGGTCCTACCCCGCTCTGTGTACAGATAATTCATGCTGAGAAGACAAACGCTTTGCTCACTGGAGGGGGATGCATTGGGTTACAGTTAGAGCTACATACATGAAAGCAAGCCCACTGGCCCCTGACCTCAAACCCCCACTTCATAGAACAACCTGTGGGAACACTGCCCAAAGAGCAAGATTTACGAAGATCATGGGAGTCAGGCAAAGAATAACAATCCTAGAACACAATTGCCCATGATGGAGTTTCTCAATATCACCTGTGACTAGAAAATACAGTTTGCTTTAAGAAAGCTGTCCCTTTTTATTATTCTTTGGTAATGAAATGAAATTAAAGCAACTGACTAACCTAACAACTACATTATATGGCTTAAGGAAAAGACAGAAAACTGATAAGGCAATGTGTGGTCTGAACTTTATCAAGGCATTCTATTCGAGAAAAGACAAGAACACCCATGGTACAGCTTCATCACTCTCATCATCAAAAAGGCTTTATGGAGTGTCTGGACTCACTGAACATCATTGAACCTACAAAGTTTAAAGTACTTAAGAAAGGAAATGAAATCTTAATGTAAACACATCTCAAGTAACGTGAACCGGAAGATGGTCCTCACATTGTACCTTAAAGAAACTGTTCAGTTGTTTATAGAAATCTTGCACGTGATACTTGCCTGTTTTATCTCCTTGGTAAATAATTACTATCATTTTCCACTTTACCAACATTGCAAAATAGCCAGAGGGACTCACAAAGTTCTCAAAGCGATTTTCAGTAAAGTTTTCCTATTACAAACGACAGCACATGAACTAAAGTCGTCTTCAAAATCTTTTAGAGAGTCAGTATTGAAATAAAAGGCAAACTTGTAAAGTTTTACAATACCTGTTATCCTAGCATCTGCCATACACTTCATCAAGAAATCTTCCAAATAGTCTAGAAAATATGTGCACACCTTTGCCCACATACTTGTAAACTGGCTGAGATGGAAAGACCCAGAAACTCTAACCAACCCAGATAGAAACTAGAGAGGTGGTCATGTCAGTAAGATTGCTCAGATGCCCCAGGGGGCAAATGTTCCCCTTCTTCCAGGCAACAGCACCCAGATACTTTGAATTTAGTTCTTTGGGGACAGAATGAACCAGAAGTATTTTATTAAATCTCTCTAGATGATCCAGCCTTCTGGGTACCTACAAATTCTGGTCACTCTTATTTCATCTTCTAATTCCTACAGCTATGCTATGCAATATAATAAAAGAAACAGGTCTACAGTACGTTAACCTGGCCACACAGAACTTCTTAGAGACTGGCGTAATCTCATAAAGTTGGATATAGACATAAAGGAAACTGACCTTGTGGGGAGAAGGGTAAGACTCCTGCTCTCGGGACATACATCCCTTGGAAGTAGTAAACTGCAATACAATTTGTTCTATCTGCCAGCACTGAATAGTTACAGCTGGTGGGGTTATGAGCCGATACACTGTGACTCCCTGAGCACTGAGGAAGTAGATACTGGTAAGAAGCAAGGGTGAGGGTGAGCAAACATGTCAACAAAGGCATGTGTAGAAAACTGTAAGCACAGGCTGTACTTCCTGTTTGGGGACAATGCACAGTCATTCAGAGCCAGTGAATGTCATGGCCTGAAAAGGAAGACTGAGGCAGCAACATCAACCCCAGTGATAGCTTGCTACTGATCTCAGAATCCCATAGCCCCATGAAAGCAGTACAATGTCTTTATCCCAAGCACTGTCCCTAGCTGCAGCTTCAGGATTGTGACTTTGAAGGCTTGCGCCTTTTCTTAAAATATTCTCTCCCTTCCTTCCTTCCTTCCTTCCTTCCTTCCTTCCTTCCTTCCTTCCTTCCTTCCTTCCTTCTTCCCTCTTTCCTTTCTCTAGAATAAAAGGAATCTCAGAGACATTAAGAAATATTCAGATCTTATAAAGTTTGCAAAAAAAAAAAACCACCAACTAATGATAGAAGAAATTTTGAACTGTTTGTAATAAATCTCAGGCATTTCTTTCCTCGTTGTTTTACTGTTTTATATTTTATTCCACCTGGGTTTTACAATCCAGGAAAGACAATGTGACAGTAAATGAAGGTTTTGATGTTTGCATCTCCAGTATTTTAGCAATTAGTCCCCAGTAGGTGGTGTTGCTTGGAGAGGATTAGAGCCTGTAGCTTTCCTCAGGAAGAACATCATCAGGGGCGGGCCTTCAAGTACAGAGCCTGCCTCCTTTGCATTTTCTCTATGTTTTGTTTGTTGAAGATGCCATCTCTCAACCTCTTGCTCTTGCTGCCACACCTGACACTGCCAGGCTCCTCTCTATGAAGATAGACTCTTACTACTCTGAAACTACGAGTCAAAATAACACATTTCTTCCAAAGTTGCTTTTGATCATGGTGCTTTATCACAGCAAGAAAAAAAGTAACTAATACAACCTGTGCAAAAGGTTGCTTTTGTTTCTTTCCATTATTTTTTATGTTTATTTCTTTTTCTACCACTTATAGGAATTTTCTAGGTAAGTCTGACATGCCAATATTCATCAATAGACTTTAAAAACTTTTAAGTTTGTAATATCTTGAGTTTAATTAAGAATACTAAAAGCCTCGTTACCTTTAGACAGCTAATATTTTTAATGATTATTTTAAATGGAAATTTTTGATGATAGAATCTGAGGTTTGGTTGCATCTAAAATATCAATTGGATTACTGAGGTATTATTTTATTAAAAATATGGAATTTAAAATCTATTTTTTAAAATATATTTCCCTGTATATGAAATTGCCGTTATGTTCATGAATCTAAAATCTAACCTGTAATTACTAATAACTCATAATTTACCGAGTCCTGGACATTTAAAAATTATCTAATTTTCTAATGCTCAAATTTAGAGAAAAAATTTTGAAGACTCCTATATACATCTATATCAATGCCTGGAACACATTCAGTATGAATCCTAATCAGCATGGTTTTATACCTTCTTTGTGTTTACTGAGCACCATTGCATAAACATGAGGAGTTCTCCAAAACAGACACTGATTTCAATAAAATAAGGTGAATACCAAAGGAATAAGTCAGCACTAAGTGGACTCATGTCTCATATGAGGTATTTACTCCGTGCCTAAGAAGGAGACAGTGGGAAGCATGACTCTTGAATAGGGCCCAGTCAACATGTGTCTAAGCAAAGGCGGCAGGAGCTGGTCCCAAAAAGAACACAGCTGCCATGGCAGCAGGAGAGACTTGCCCATTCAAAGAGGTGACTTTGGCACTGGCACTTTAGAAGAGAGCCGCTTGTTAAAGGGGGTGTGGAGGCTTCCTACCTTCTAAATTGAGATTTTTAGAAATGCTTCATTAATAATATCTGAAGAGGTGGTAGAGTGAGAGAATAGGAGAGAGAAAGAGGGGAGGGGGAGGAGATGTAGATTGATACCACTTTTTGTGGCATTATCTGATATTTTTCTGTACTTTTGCAATAGTGTAGAAAACACTATTTTGACAAAAAAATGGAACCACTGCTAATCTCCCTGCTAAAGTACACTAACTTTAATTTTGACAGTGACAATCCAGTGTTGATTGTCATGAATATATAAAAATCTTTATTTATTTTGTAATCTACTGTGCCAATATTGATAATAGCATTCAAAGAAATTTTGATATTTTCTTTACCATATTATACTTTAAGAAAACTGCTGTCACTGAAAACCAGAAGAGAATGGGGAGCCTAAGCAACGGGGCTATGGAAGGTGGAATGAGAAGGGAACTTTTACAGCAGAGGCACACATCCGGGAGTGCAGTGAGCTGTGAGTAAAGGTAGTGTTGCATTTTGGACACAGTGCTGCTCACCTGAAGGCTCAACATGTGGCTGTTGATGGTCTGGCCTGGGGTGTGGGATTAGCAGCAGGGAGAGGGAGACAGCATGACAGAGGTTACATGTTCACTCAAACAAGGAGTTTGTTAGGATCCTTTCTTTTACTCTCTGGATAACATCAACCAAGTAATTTAAATCTCAGGGGTTACAGCTTCATCTTGGGAAATTAGAAGCCGTCTTTTACAACTTTGGTAACTAGCATGTTAAAGGAAAAATTAAAGCGTTAATTATTCTAAAGTAATAATTATAAAAAAGCAAAAAAAAAAAAGAACAACAACAAAAAACATCCAACCCTGTGGTAATGCTCCCATCACTGTTCCTCTGTAATTGAACACATCCTTTGGTATGGCAGCTGGAAACACCATCACGAGTCTCTAGGGATTTTCTGGTTTTCATTTAAGTTGAATAGTTCTAAGGTGGGTACTACCCATTGGTTCAACGTGAATGTGCCTTTAATTATATAGCTGAAACAGATTATTGCCCATGCTTTGCATGCCCCAAATTTATTTCCCTTCAGCCTTACATAAACTGTCTATCAAAGGACATGGCTGGTGTGAAACATCTATTCTTAGAAAAGCTGTCTGAGAATGAGATGAAAAATAGTTATTTCCCTTCTAAAAATGATATGACATGTAACCCTGGAAATTTCACACATTTGTGCTATTTATTTTTATCATTTCCACATGCAACTTACACCCCCACACACACAGATACCCCAAAGGAGGCAACCTCCCAGTTTCACGCCCTCTCTTTTTGTTTTTAAAATAACCCAAAAAAGAGAAATTTCTGTGCTGCTGTGATATTCCTACAAGAAAGGATGGGTGCTGAAAAGTATAGATGCTGATTAATGAAGGTGAGATTGTACAGGTCTGGAAATGAAAGATAATCTGTACTCTGGTTGCCTCTGGACTCAAACCACAGAGAGAAGTATTTGCTTTAGCCTGTGGATGAAAGAGCTCCAGTCCCTGTGACGGCACATCTGGTGTTTTTCACCAGCACCAAATTCATTAGTAATGATTAGTCCTTTTCTCCAATCCTCTCACTCAAAATAAGTAAATAAAAGGAGCCTTTGGGCAGTAAAAGATCAAGGGGCAGTATCTCTATTTTGATATGTTCGTAAGTCATTCCAATTGGCCCAAACCTAAACATACAAGTATTAAAACAGAGTTGTGTGATGAAAAGATGAATTCTCTCTAAGTGTTGCCCATACCGTGTTTATTTAAGGTAACAGAGGGTTTAATTAGAATAGCTCAAATACATTGACAATTTCTTATGTGAATTTTGATTTAAAATAGCATGGCAATAGCCTTTTTCCTATTTATTTCATTTGCCCAGACACAAATAAAATATTTGTGATATATTTTTGCCACTCATCTATTACAGAAACTTTCAAAATATATTGTTTTTATTTTTATGTGCACTTTATTAAAAATGGGTTTAGTGCTGAATCATCCTGTATGTGAGTGGGTCATCCGATATTGCACTGCTTGCTATTATAATAGCAATAGGATTCCTCTAGGATTGAGTCACTATCTTCAGTATTTATGTCAGCAGAGTCAATGCAAGATTCTAGGGCACAGTTTTAATGTGAGAAGAATAGGGAAGAACATATAAAAATAAATAAATACCCCCCTCTTCTGGAAGTTTCCATGTCACTTAACTTCTTGGCATTCTCTCTGTGAAAACTTATTGTCTAAGGTCATTTTATAACATAGCATTCTTAGACCAAATCCATAAGTCTTCTGATTAAGTACATTTAGAGTTGAATACTAGTTACCAGTGCTAGATAAACATGTCACTATTATATAAACAGAGTACTATAGTACAGTATCATGTTACTTTTGAGTTTTATAAACACATTAAGCATAGTGTGAAGTCATGACAGTGGTGACAATAATAGAAACTGTTTTTGTGAAATCTCAGCATATATTGTCATTTATTTTTCCTGAATATATTCTTAGTTATCCTCACATAAATTTTAATTTCATTTTATTTAGAAATAGCATTTATATGTAGTCACAATAATTCAATACATGTATAAAATATGTCATAATTTGTAGGTATTGAAAGCGTGCCCCCTTCTTTTGAAGGAATATCATAGACTATTGTAACGAGATTATCCGTAGTGGTCCAGAACAGAAAAGTCAGTCTGGTAGCTCCTGACTCCTTCCCACCATCCCAAACTCGAGCCCTCACGCCTCCGAGGCAAGCAGTTTATGGACTCAGCCATATCTCCTGCTCCTAGAAACAACACTTTTATAATCATGTTACTTACTAGAGAAAACAGTGTTAATACTCTAAATAACTACTCCAAAGTTATAGCATATGTGGGAGTATTGTAATTAAAAGCTTTGAGATCTATGGCCTTGTAAAAGCAGACCACACAGAAAAGTAATTTTCGTGCAGTGTGCAGTTCTGCTGTGGTGGCCTTCAACTGGGCTAATTTAGCCACTGAAAGCTTGTGTTTCTTCTACTGGAAATCACCTAGTACCTATTCCTCTTTAAGAACAGAGCTCTTTGCAGGGCTGAGGACTGCTGAGCACTGCACTCTGTGGTCTGGGCTTTTTTAAGGATGGGTGCTACAGGGAAGGACACAGCCCAGAACCAGTCTCCAGCCACCAGCACTGCATAGGTTGATTAGGTTTGGGACTTCTCATGATGTTGACCCAGTGGGGCATCTTAAATTTTGTCTTTAATGTGACTTAGTCTCTCTCTCTCTCTCTCTCTCTCTCTCTCTCTCTCTCTCTCTCTCTCTGTTAGCTGACTGATGACTGAGAAACTGAGGTTATAGAGGAAGACCATCCAAAGCCTAACTCCAGTGCAAACAAACTACACTCTTACCTTTTTTTTAATTTTAGAAGCACTCTTATTTACATATAAATCCTCCCACCCTCCCATGCTCCCCACTGACCCCCCAACCAACCCCCCACCCACACCCCAGGGATAGCAAGGTCCTCCACAGGGGAACCAACAAAGTTCATCATATCATTTGGGGGAGGACCCAGGCCCTCCTTCCAATATCTGGGCTGCAATAGTATCCCTCCATAGGGAACGGGCTCCCAAAGTCCATTTGTGCACTAGGGATAAACACTGGCTCCACTGTTAGAGGCCCCATAGACTGCCCTGGCCTCCTAGCCGGCACCCACATTCAGAGGGCTTGGTTTGGTCCAATGCTGGTTCCCCAGCTTTAGGACTAGGGTCTGTGTGTTCTCATTAGGTCAGGTCAACTGTTCCTGCGGGTTTCTCCAGCATGGTATTGGCTCCTTTGTTCATCCCTCCTCCCTCTCTGCAAGTGGATTCCAGGAGTATGGCTCAGTGTTTAGCTGTGGCTGCCCTGTATCTGCTTCAACCAGCTACTGGATGAAGGCTCTAGGAATGGTAACCAAGGTAGTTATCAATCTCATTATAGGGGCAGGGCAGCAAAGGCAGCCTCTCCACCACTGCCTAGATTCTTAGTTGAGGTCATCCCTGTGGATCCCCTAACATTTCCCCTGTGCCAGGCCTCCCTCCAAACCTATACTGGCTCCCTCTATCACAGCATCTCCTTTATCCTGTACTGGCTCCCTCTATCAAGGCATCTCCTTTCTTGCCCTCCTCTATTCCTCCCCTGTCTCAGACCTCCTGTTCTCCTCCCTCCTCCCCTCCTATCCCTCTCCCCTTCTCACCTCCTTTGTTTCCCCGCCCCCTGCTCCCAATTGACTCAGCGGTTCTTGTCCCCCTCTCCTTCTTTGGGAGACCATGCATTCTTCTCCAGGAGTCTTCCTTGTTTCCTAGTTTCTCTGGTGAATTGTAGCCTGGTAGTCCTTTGCTCTATGTCTAAAATCCATATATGAGTGAGTACATACCATGCTTGTCTTTCTGTGAATGGGTTACCTCACTCAGGATGTTTTCTTCCAGTTCCATCCATTTTCCTGCGAATTTCTGGTGGCACGGGCTGGAAGGAATTGCTGAAGGAGGCTACACACTCTTACCTTAAAGGGAAGAAAGGATAGCTTACTCTAGAGGCAAATGTGAGTGCTCATGGCTTGGTAAGAGCTACTTATCCCTGTTACAGTGTTGAAGGAGTTTCATCAAATTTTATAGAAGTAACACAAAGAAAGTCATAAATCAAGGCAATTTTTAAATATATTGCTAGATACACCTAAGAATGAGGTTATAGCCAGGCAGATTGACTCTGATGTTATCTTACAGCAAGCTTACTTAGGCCTTCACTGGTGAAAAATAGGGTTGTCTGAACATATTTCAAAGGTTTTCATCTGTTGAGCAGGATGTTAGGCCTGACACGACTGCTTGGGTGGACGAGAGCACCAAATATGTCACCAGAGAGATTGCAATGAGAGTCCTGACCTGTATATTCCACACCCCCATATCCATCAATGTTTCCATCAATCCCCCAGCTTTTGCACATGCATTTTTTACTAGGAGTTTTTATTTGTGCTTGGATGATAACTCACAGTAAGATATCGTGGTGAGTATAGTGACTATTTTTCCCAATGAATCATATATTTAACTTTCACAGTGGCAGAAATAGCTTGTCAGGTACTTAACACAAAGCAACCAGTCTCTTTACCTTCCCAATGAACCTCTCCTGCTGTCAATTCTGTCTGCGTTTAAGGAAACACCACTTACCTAAAGGACTGATAACCAGAGATTCATCTGAAGTCTGGGAAACTGAATCCTTAGTCTGTTTCCCTTGGTTAAGTATTATCATAGGCAATTCGTCTTTGAAATGGGAAAAGGTTTTATGTCTTTATCTACTAATGAAAGCCAGAATTCTCTGAAACGTTCTACCTCATGACCACTGGAATGGCTTCTGTCAACTGTAAATCCTCCTTTCGTCAAATGGTTTAGAGCATGGCTTCTTAAACTTTTCCACTCCTCACCCTCTTTTGTCCAAGAAACATTTATGTAGCCTCAGTTATGTAAGTATATAACATAGGTACTTCAGTCAAACATTTGCTGATAACAACTCACAAACTTGTTTTAAACTGCTTCCTTTGTAAACATATAATTTTACAATTTATTAATAGTGAAAGCAAATTTGTTACTGTCGAGGTCAAGTCATTTAACACTTTTAAAATAAAACCCAAGCCAAAAGCTTACACAATAATTTTTATTTTATTTTATTCTAGAAGCAATCTTATTTTACATATCAATCCCCCCATTCCCTCGACCTACCATCCTCCCATGTGCCCCACCAAACCCCCAACCTACTCCCCACCCATGCCCCAAGGATAGTGAGGCCTTTCACAGGGGATCATCAAAGTCTGTCACATCATTTGGGGGAGGTCCTAGGCATTCTTTCATATATCTGGGCTGCAGTAGTATCCCTCTATAGGGAATGGGCTCCCAACATCCATTTGTGCTCTAGGAATTAACACTGGCTCCACTGTTAGAGGTCCCATAGACTGTCCAGGCCTCCTAACTGGCACCCACGTTCAGAGGGCTTGGTTTGGTCCAATGCTGGTTCCCCAGCTTTAGGACTAGGGTCTCTGTGCTCTCACTAGGTCAGGTCAACTGTTTCTGCAGGTTTCTCCAGCACGGTCTTGGCTCCTTTGTTCATCCCTCCACCCAGTCTACAACTGGATTCTGGGAGTATGGCTCAGTGTTTAGCTGTGGGTATCTGTTTCTGCTTCAGTCAGCTACTGGATGAAGGCTCTAGGATGGCAACCAAGGTAGTCATCAGTCTCATTGTAAGGGAAGGGCGTAAAAGGCAACCTCTCCAGTACTGCCTAAATTCTTAGTTGGGGTCATCCCTGTGGTTATGCCAGACCTCTCTGTA
Organism: Mesocricetus auratus; assembly: GCF_017639785.1. Taxonomy (NCBI): domain Eukaryota; kingdom Metazoa; phylum Chordata; class Mammalia; order Rodentia; family Cricetidae; genus Mesocricetus; species Mesocricetus auratus. The sequence continues at coordinate 81,639,823 of NW_024429186.1, forward strand.
AACCTATACTCTCAGAACCTATATTTCAGAAGCGTCTTTTGCTCGGACCTATAGTCAATTGATAACTTTGCAGGAGGCATGATCCTGTCTTCTGAGTGGAGTAAATAAGGAAGACATTTCAATGTTTTAAAAGAATCTTGGTTTCCATTGGGGGTAATATGAGGTCTCCATTCACATAGCCTGAAAACATCCGTGACTTTAAGTGTTCTAGATGGAATTTCTGAGCGTGGGATAGGGATCACTGAATCAGAAGTTAGCAGCTTAATATATTTGATCTAGTGTAATAGCACACTTCTCATCACCTTGATTACTTCACTCAATGTTTTTTTTTTAATTTCAAGCTTGCTTAACATGTCAATCCCAGCTCCCTCTCCTTCCCCTCCTCCCCTGCCCCCACCACTCCCCCAGGTCCCCACCCAATCCCTACTTGATTCTCCAGGGAGGGTGAGACCATCTGTGGGGGATCCCCAGAGTCTACCATTTCATCCAGGGCAGTGCCCAGGTCCTTCCCCAAGAGATCAGGCTGAGGGAGCATCCCTCACTGTGGGAGAGGCACCCAAAGTTCACCTGTATGCCAGGGACAAACACCGATCCACCACCCAAGGCCCCACAGATTGTCCGTCCTCCTCGCTGACTCTCACATTCAAGGGGTCTGGATCAGTCCCATGCTGGCCTCCCAGCCATCAGTCGGGGGTTCAAGAGCTCCCCCTTGTTCAGGTCAGCTGTTTCTGTGGGTTTCACCAGCCTGATCTTGGCCCCTTTGCTTATTCCTCCCTCTCTGTCACTGGGTTCCAGGAGTTCAGTTCAATGTTTTTGAGTTGTCTTTTACATTTGTTAAAAATGTTACTCACTTTCTAGGAACTCTTCCTCTCTAATATAACGAATGCCCATCCATTCCCAGCTTTGAGCCCAGTAGTGTGACTATCACTGTCAGTGCTAGAATGAATGCTTCCAACTTTCCTATCATCAGAGAAATAAACATGACTCTACGAAGGATACTAAATGAAGAGTTTTCTGTGTGTTTCGTTGATTCAGCAGCAACGTATTTCTGAATCTATGCTTTAGAAGTACTGACCTCATGCAAAAATACAAGAATTATTCTTCTATAAATGTTTTACATCATACAACACTGCCTTCAAAAATCAGTGATTTAGTTGAGACTGGAAAAAATGGGGAAATGATAGGTTTTGAGATTTAATGAAAATAAAAGCAGTCAAAGTCAAGCATGCATGTGTTCTGTTTATGAATAGCACATAACCAATTTGTAAAAGCTGACTTATGAGGGATTTGTTCTTATTTATGGAAGAGCATGCTGTCATAGATAGCCAAAGACAACTATCTAATGAATGTTTAACTATATAAAGTATGTTACATTTGTTTTTGCTGCATTTTTTTAATTCTGTAAAAATGTGTTCCTGTTTCACCTTGTCTGACTAAGGCACCTAATTGGTCTAATAAAAAGCTGAACAGCCAATAGCTAGGCAGTGGAAGGATAGGTGGGACAACCAGGCAGAAAGAATAACTGGGAAGAGAAGAGAACAATAGAGAAACAGAGGGAGATTGTCTGGCACTCCCCATCCAGGCAGCCGCCAGCTAGCATGACACCCAGTAAAACACAGAATAAAAGAAAGGTAAAAGCCCCAAAGCAAACGTAGATGCAAAGAAAAGGTCAATGTACATTATAATAGTTAGCAAGAAATGATCATAGGATAAGGCTGAGATAACTATAAGATAACTAATAATAAGTCTCCTTGTCATGATTTGAGAACTGATTGGTAGCCCAAAAGAAAGCCTGCCACAGATGAAGTTAGACTTTAACCAAGGTAGGAGTTAGTCATTTCATGATTAAGTTAAGTAAGTTATTCCTAAGTAAAATAGGCAAAACTCCAAAAGGAAAACTTGAGCTTAACTCAATTATATTCAGAGCTCATTTCTGTCATATTGAAGTTATAAGCTAATTATCAAAGGCTGTGTCTCTCAAAGCACATATCAGTTCCCTTTCTTTGATGTTCACCCTTATGTCTGCATCGAGCTCTAGAGATGTCAGCACCTTCTAAACTGAGATGTTTGCTGAGGCCTTATCTTGTCAAGCAAGTGTTTACAGTAGGCTTGCTGATGCTTCCCCACCTCCATTGAAACTCTAAGTTGTTATTCAAGAACAACTTATTCAAACTTTGAAAAAAAGGACTAAGATTTTCTTAAATCTAACAACTACTTTGAGTTTTGTCCAGGAAAGAAAATAGGTTACAGTTTTGATAGCATAGCAAGAAAATGTTATTATCACAGCTTGAAATCTTCTAACAGGAAATTTCTTTAGGGAACAAACATTAAAGTTACAACAGAAATTTAATTACAAGGAGATTTTCCAATTGTCAGAAATACATTAATGTCAGTAAGCACTACAAGAAAGAGATTGTTGTCTCTTGCCTCTAGAAAGGGCAAAGATCAAAAGGACCCCAAGTCTCCTCTGCTACCCACTAAGATACACTGAAGGTCTGGATCCCCTTTTGGATATTGAGTAAAATGTTGAAGGGATGCTCACTCATTGGCATCATGTTGACTGGCAGAGTCTCACCAGGGACCTGTCACGGCTGCTATTCTCCCTGCTGTGAAACTGGTTCGGTAAGAATATGATTGTGGAATCAGACAACGACATGAAAGACAATGGGTCTTGGTCTTTGTTTTCACTCCTGGCTCAGGGCACTCTGTGCAAAGCAAGCTTCAAGGGCTCCGTGTGAGAGATCCAAAGGTTCACTCATCCTGTGCAGTCAGGGTGGCCTGGCTGTAGATGAGAACATGTATCGTGATGCTGCTGTGAGAATCAGGGACAATAGACAGCCCCCTTCCCGTAGATCTAGTTGATAATGATTCTAGATGTTGCACCTCTGTATCTTCCTCTTGTAGGGAACATAGTGCTATGAAACAAACCTGATGTGAAGAACCAAGGGTGGCTTCATGTGTCCTCATCCCTCAGCTAGCATCTCTTGGGAAGAAGGGGACAATTGTCAGGGATCTTCCCATAAGTGAAAATCTTCATGTCCATTGCCACTCTGTTTCACTCCTGTCTGTGATGTGGATGTGGTTATACACTTTCCAGAAACTTCAGAGAGTTACATATCGCTTCCTAAGGCCATCCATCCAGATCATGGAAGGGCTCTGATCCAAATGTGAGTTTTCATCCCACGCATGTAACCACACCATTTGTCATTGGCTCCAGTGTGTGCCTTCAAAATCCTCTGAGACAAATTTCGAGGCCAAAATAATAGAGGCAAAGTTCTTATGCAGTGCCTTCCAACCTTTGGATCATGACTCCTTGGGGGTCATCCAACTTAATATAAGGCATCCTTGCATCCAAATACACATGACACATTACCTACATGTAATAAAGATGTCATATAAGACTATTTATTAGATGCAAATATGTGAACACAGTTCAGTTATTAATCATTGCTGCTTCTAGAAGATTTATCATTTGCTTGATAATTATCATATAAAAGGAATAGCTGCAAATACACAAGAATGAGCAATATTGACAGGACTTTATTTGAAAGGTGATTCTTACCTTGCAAATGCTAAATCCTACCACAGTACAATGCCTTATTTAGACTCACCCCATCATTCGTTCAGCGTCATTCATTAAGTGCTATTCATTCACTGTCCAACAATTTTCTGTTTCAGCTACATGTGGTGTTTCTGGCAGCAAGGAAGAAAATGAGCAAGATACCCCACTCTGAGGATCTGGAATTTCAGTGTTGTGGGAACTGTGATAGCATATGTGTGATACCATAATCAGAATACTTTTCTAAACTTTGGCTGCACACAAAACTCATTACCTTGGTAGCTTCCCATGGAGCTAGAATGGGATTGGCCTAGCCTCTATTTCACAAGATTCTAACAGGGGCACTTGGGGGTTTCGTTTAGATAAGCTGTTAACCAGAAGCAGCCATATGTTGTGCTGATTCTCCAAGGTGTTGCCAGAGATGACAACCTTGGCAGGTCAAACTCCTACCAAAAATATGGTTTTGAGAAGAAATAAGAAAACAGACTGAAGGGTACGCATCCAGTCTATGTTGTATGCTGAACTGCATTAAAATGTATACATAGTGAGGAGATCAGAAAACTGATTTTATTATGTGATCTTGGCACTGGTTTTGAACTTCACTCACTAAACAGTGTTTTCACTGAAGTCTCTAGGGCATGTGGTGAGCCAGACACAGTAAAAGCATCTCTGTGGAACTAAGTAATGCAGGGATGCTAGTAATGATGATGTCCCATTATACCTTTTATGAAGGACTGCAAGAAAATGAATGTTACCCTATAATAATTGGTACTTTTAAGTCTTGTATGTAGTGGTGATTTCATAATTGATCATATTTCTCACTTGCCTGATAGAAGGCTCAGAGTCAAATTTACTGTTCATTTTTGAATTCTTTGTAGACATATACTATTTTTGTAAAAATATTGTTTTACAGTAAAGAACCTCACTTTTTTTAATTCTCGGATTTACCTCATTTACAGCATCCTGTCACTTTCCATATGGAATATTATAAGCAATTGTAAATGCTTCTGGGTTATTCATTAACAACCCTCAAGAAGAACCAAGTGAAATTTGAAGTATCGTGGTTTAAGTTGAAGTTGGAACACTTGGATCATAACAAACGTAGTGAAAGGATTTGGGCACTGATTTCTTCGTAGCTATTTGAAGCTGGTTCCAAAAGAATGTCCTTGAACCTTGTTTGTGTTTCTTTCTATCTTCACACTCATGCATGATGTTCTCAAAACTTCACATTTCTCCCTAATGTGGTTTACTCAGAACACTTTACCTTGAAACAAAATACTCCACAACTGAGAATGTAGTTTCATGATGTATTTGTAAGATTTTATTTGAAATTGACCATTCGTATCTTTAGAGACATCACATTTTCATAACTCAGACTAAGACTGAATTTCTCTACCAGATAATAGTTGAGTAGCTCAGTTAACTTTTTAACTCCTTCTACTTGCATTAATTCAGTCATTTAATTTTAGTCTCATTAATAGGAATACTCTCATTGGACAAACCATTATTTTCTCCAGTCCCTTTGTATTTAAGTACTAGACAGGCAATTGTCTTAAGAATAGACCTCATCCTCTCTGGAGATTGGAGTGGGGATTGGGTGGGGGCTGAAGGGGGGTTGGGAGAGCAGGGGAGGAGAGGAGGGAGAGGGAGCTGGAATTGACTTGTGAAGCAAGCTTGTTTCTAATTTAAATAATAAAAGAAAGAATAAACTTCATTCTATTTCTATGTCACTCTGTTTTCATTTTCCAGATCAGAATGTTGGTTGCATTGCATGTTCAGCTGTACTGGTTTATTAGCTGTAGAGTTTGCAAGACAGCTATGCCCACAGGAGGTTCCTATTTGCATTCACTGGGATGAGAATGACACATCTCTTAAGAGGAATTGGACTGAGAGATGCACCGCCCTCTCAGGCCATATTAAGCTCACTTTTCCCACATATGACTGCAGCTCTTTCCATAGAGCACAATTCACACTCCCCCACAGTCCCAAGGAGATTGTCCATGTAAACAGGAATTTCCTGAGAGGTGGGGGGAGTTGAGGGAGGTAGGGAAGGAGGGAGAGAGAAGATAGGGGGAGAATATGAATCAAGCAGGATGTGAACCAAGCTAATAACTATGGATTTATAGGTGTTCTGCTACTGAGCCTGTTCTCTGTGTCTGCTTTGACCACTGTTACTTAATCCTTCCCATTACAAGGAGCCACTGTTGCTTTAATTTTTTTTTCTGTTGTTGTAGATAGTAAATATGAGTTTCTTCTGGGAGAACATAAAGATTATAGAGATCACAGCTGCCTGACAGGAACATAAGAGTGTTAGTAAATTAGTAAGAGCCAAAGCCCAACCCAAACACTTCTTTTTGAGCTTGTTAGAAAGGTACTTAATTTATCCATGTATTTGAAAATAAAAAGTAAGACTTCCTTAACAGTTTTTTTCTTGAGAATTTTAGTTAACTCTTTGATAGTTTGCTATAGACTTACTTTAAAAGACCAAGAATTGACTTAAAGTCTCTAGAAACAATTAAGTAGCTGGTATTATATTGGCCTCATTATTACTTAGCACTTACATAAGCATCCAACAAGCATTCCTTGTTAAAAAAATAAAAGCAAAACTATAGTCATATATAAAATACTCTGCGGTTTTTCTAAGACATCATACACTTTCTTGAAGGATTAAAAAAATGGCTTTCAATGCCAATGTCAAATACTCCTGTGGAGTGATTCTTAAAACACGTAAGAATGTGAAGGATCAAAATTTGAAGCTAACATCTTCTGACAATTCTGTAATATCTATCATTACAGACTCAAAATAGGGTAATAATTCCATATGAAAGTTTGGATAGTTTGGTCTCCAAAAATCTCTTTAAGATAAAAAGCAGTGCAGGATATTCCACAAAATATTTCACAAAATTATGATTTGATCTGATCGTCATGGTCTGGAACATATTTTTCTTGGTATTGACTTTTTCCTCTTATGCCTGAAATAAATTGTCTGGAGGTTTTGTCTCTTGCTGCATACTAAGTATTCAGAACAAAAATATCTTCATCCTCTAGGGAGTGACTGAGGCAACTGTGTCTTTACACAGGATGTGCCACAGCCTGGATTTCTCAGGTGCCTTTGCTAAGAAATGTCACTCATTTCATTTTTGCTGTCTACTATTATTTTTTACACAGAGACACTAAATCTTCTTCGTCTTATCTCTTTTTAATCCTTTGAAGTCAGGTTTAACCTGTGCTTTCCATAAGTTTCAGAACTATCGAGAATACTGCTGTCTATTCTTGGCACCTTATTTTTAGCTACCTCTTTTTGTTGCTCAGAATTGCCTCAGACTTTAAAACTTACATTAGCCTTTCTTCCTTAGCATATGCAGTGGTCCCTCTTTGCATTTTTGTTTACTTTTATTTTTGGATCTTTTCCTTACTATAGACCATGCAGAAATGCTCAGAGTATGTTTGGTGAATGAACAAATAAATGCATTGATTTGTGGCACCTACCATATCCACTGCCTTGTGCTGCAAATAAATTGCATATGTACAATCTCTAAGTTCTGTGCTAATTATAATGCTGAATTTTCTCCTTTATTCATATACACACAGCATATGAATATACACATACTTTGTTTAGAACATTGTAATTGTTTGTACTGGATATATAAAGCAGGTGACAGACTAGACAGATGTTGCATCATAAATGCAGTGTGATTCTTCTTCTCCATACATTTATTCCAGAAAAAAATTTTATTGAGTGCTGTGATAAGAAACACCAGATCTTGGGTACCACTATAATGTTAGTTAATTAGATAGAGCTAAACACTGAGGTTTTACATTCCAGCTAAGCAAACAGGGAAGATATGTATGAGAAGATTGCATGTAATTATCCAGAAAATGCCATGAAGTGTGTTCAAAACTTAGCAATAACCATGAAGAAATGGCCAAATGAAATAATTCACAGAACAAACCTTTGTGTAGTAATGATAGTTCAGGAAAGACATATACAGGGAGGGATGCTTTCAAGAACAATATTATGGGCAGATAAAACCGCCAAGAATGTCCCGACGCCAAACTCAATTCACCCAGTGTAAGGAAGAGCAAAGAAGCCAACGTAATCAGCACCATGAATGAGGTCAAGGGGAGAGAGTTGCCTGGGTAGGCTTCCCCATTAGGTGTGAGACAGGTGTCCTTCACAATGAGGTACCACCAAATGAGACTGGGAGACAGCGGCCACTGAGGTAGGAGGAAAAGAAGAAACAGCAAACCCTCAGAGAAGATGGGTTTTTAGAAAAGAGAGACTATGATCAGTCAAAATGCTACCAAACGTAAGATGCTCATGGCATGGGAACTCCCGGAAGAATGTTCCCTGAAGATGTGCTCCTGTCCGGAAGTGGTCAGAAGAGAGTGAGAAGAGGCTGGAGGAAGGAAGGAAGGACAGGCTGAGTTAGAAAGGAAAAGAGGAATGGAGTAGTTATGCAAGCAGTATGGCCTGAGAGATTTTCTTGCTGTTTGTATTGAGATGATTAGTGTGTGTGTGTGTGTGTGTGTGTGTGTGTGTGTGTGTGTGTGTTGTGAAGAGAACAACATATCCAATTATAAACATCTGTTCTCTGATTGTATTATAAGGAGTTGTGTTTGCATCACAGTTACACACACACAGCTGCATGTTATTTAAATTTTGTGTAATCAGCAGAATAGTGACATAATTTAATATTGAGGACAGGCATTGACATTTTTAAATCCCCTTGTTTTATCTATATGTGAAATCCTGCTGATGGGTATGTGAAGCACACTTTTGTTTTCATAAATATTTTAAAATTGCCTTTCTTTCAGGCATCCTTCTAGGTATGGAGAGTGATGGAAAGAAACAACAGAATTGTTCTCCTCAGTCCTTTTGGTATTTAAATTTGAGGTGTTCTTGATTCAAAGAAAACGACATTCTTTCACTTGGATCTTATACAGTATCTTTGGTATGCTGGTCTAAATAACAACATTTCCTTTTGGTTTTCAGTGGCTACCAAGAGCTTTGGGGGGCATGGTTTTATTTTATTAAAATATTTTAAATTATTTTCAGTATCTATGATTAGTAGCAACATTAATAATATGGAAAAGCCTTAAATTTAAAATATTTTCTATAGGAATATTAAATACTGTTGCTTAAAAGGAGCCTGGGTGGGGGAAATCCCGTTTTATTCTGGTGAGCATCCAAGTCCAGAACACACACACACAAATCTCATGATACCCGAGGTAAATAACTTGATACAGCTATAGCTAATACCCGAGGTAAATAACTTGATACAGCTATAGCTAATCGCTCTATGCATTGTATGACTCCACAGACGAAAATTACTGACTATGCATCAAGTGGTTGTTTGTCATTTTTGCCTTAAATTTTACTAAAAGTTCTGTTTTGTTATTTTTTTAATGAAAACTGACCCACTCATAGTCCCCTGAGGGAAGAAGTGCAAGGAAAATTCCCATGACTCTGTTCCATAATGATGCACGCCCACCTTGGGGTAGAATAGGAAGAGAAGAAAGCCAAAGAATTTCAACAGCTTTATTGAGCCTCTTGGGTGGTGTCCTTACAGTAGGACTTTATTATCTCCCTGGAGGGATCTCAGGAGCACAGATCTCATCACTCTCAAAGCTTTGTGTGAGAAGAATTGCATTATTCACAGTGCATACTCCCTCAGGGAGGTCTGTCAGCTTGGATAACATCTGCTTTTATTGCTGATGGTCAACTGGTATTTATACCTGGATAGGCTTCATCATGGCATCCTCTTTAATTTCCTTTAATATTTTTTGTCTAATGTCTATTTTCGCAATCAATATTTTCCACGTGTTGAGTTTATATTTTTAGATCTTAATGATTATTATTCCGTTTACTGGACTTGCAAAATAATAAGCAGTTTCAGAAAAGTTAGACTTTTTTCTCTTGATTTGAGGGAACCAATTCTATATTTTGCTGTACCAGATATTGGGAACTATCACTTGTGCCCGCAGGGAATAGTGACATATCACAGGTAGGCCTTGGTATCTTGATATAAATGCTAGGAAAGGAGATATAAATTTACTTGTCTTTATTTATATCTATCCACTTTTTATTCTAAAATGTTTACCCTTTAAAATTGTCTAATAACAAAAAAATTGTCTAATAACAAGATAGTATTGTGGTAACTGTTCAAGTGAACTCAGGTCACAGATAAAATAGTTTTATCTAGAAGTCATGATATATTTTGGCAATATGAATCTTAATTATAAAATAAAAGGCTGTATTATTTAATCGTTGTATGATTTCAATGGAGTCCCAGTTGCACAAGAGTTGACCCACTGCCCATTCAAGACTTTATAAAGAAACATATATTTCCAGGGAACAACTTTTAGACAAGCACAAGCACTTCTTTCTACAAAGTTACATGCAATTAAAAGTGAATCACAATAAAAATGTGACTTTAATTATACCATATTTTGCCATGAATGACTGGCAAAATATAGCTGTACGGAAAGACACAGTTCTGTTTCATAACCTCAACTCTTTTGAGTCAGAGTCCTGAGTCTGGGCTTATGAAACACTATCCTTAATCCATGCAAGGAAGGCAATGGGAATTAAGCTTGGAGATCTCAGTGCACTGTGTATCAGTGAGCATGTGCGTGCTGAGAACACCCCAGCTCTACCTCAGTGTCCTGGAGTGTCTGGGGAACAGTCCAGTAGCTGATGGAAGCAGAAGCAGAGATCCACAGCTCAGCACTGGAATCCAGTTGAAGAGAGGGAGGACTGGTGAGCAAAGGGGTCAAGACCAGGCTGGAGAAACCCACAGAAAGAGCTGAGCTGAGCAAATGGGAGCTCACGAACCCCAGACTGTGGAATAAGCATAGGACCGAACCGGGACCCCTGAAGGTGGGTGTCAGTTGTGGGGTCTGGGCAGTGGAACCAGGATGTATCCCTAGTGCACAAATGGACTTCAGAAGCCCATTCCCCATGGAGGGATACTCTCTCAGCCTAGATACAGGGGGGAGGGCTTCGGCCCTGCCCCAAATGACTCCACAGACTTGAATAGCTCAGTACTTGTTTTGCTCCTGGAAGGGTCTTCATGCCGCCAACTGGCTAACTTCCGGAAAAGCCCTTCAGGAGAGACCACCCTGTCAAGCCACAGCTCACTTTGCCCTGCTCTGAAGTTGGTCTCCAGAGGCTGCTTATGGATTTACCATCCTTGTCTCAGATCGTGGTTGTCTAAGTTTGGAGAAACTACATTCAGGAAACCTGATCATCTCTCCAGCTACAACTTTATTTGTTTACTTTTTAATATTTCGCTTTTACGCTCAAAATTCCGGACCATTTTATTGCTTCATTTGTTATTAATTTAAATTAACAGTTCTATTTAATTTTTGAAGGTCAAAATAGTATGGAATAGACAAATTATTTGTTATTACTTAATTTGTGGGAAGTATGTGGACTTAAAACCAAATTGGGTATGTGTATTGAAAAGTAATATCTTTACACTTAGGAATAAAATAATTTTTATAACACAATTAAATAGATACTGTATAGTTACCACATAGGACAGATTTAACTGAATTGTAAGGAATTGAATGTTTCCCTTACAATTTTAAAGAAAGAAGTAGCTTCCATTAATCCCCCATCAATTACATGTTTAGCAGAGAGAGACTAGAACACCTTTAAATGTGATTTTTGAGCATATAGGGCCTTGAAGACTTTGAGAACGTGTTTTTGATGTATTGATTTAGTACTGTCTTGTTGGGAAAGTATTTTTTCACAGAGTGACAAACATTCTTCTCAGTTGTGTTTACAACTTTTCTCCTGGATGCGACGCAGCCACTGACATAAGCTCTTCAGAGTGAAGAGCTAACTGTGGCTCACACTCCGAGGCGATGAGGAAGTCCTGGCCGCAGGAGCTGAGGCAGTGGTTCACACTGTGTCCAGAGACAGGAAGCAGAGAGACTGGTGCAGGGTGTGTTGGGTGGAGGCTAATGCTCACCTCACTTTCAAACCTTTATTCAGCCCCCACTCTCAGGCATGGAATGATCACAGATCCAGCCAACCTCACCTAAACAGTCTTCCACTAGAAAGCCCAGAGGCCTGTCTCCTGAATGATGCAGGCCTTGTCACATCAACAGTAAGTATTAATCATTATACTGGTTCTTTGGGCTTTCTTCTAAGTATATGCAAGTAAGAAACTCGGAGTGATGAACTAAATCTGACGACAGTCTTATAAATTTAATGTTCATTTTTAGGCGTGGTCAGATTGATACCGCTCTGCATGTGCTATAAAGACAGGAGATGGGAATGGAAACATCCATCCTCCACACAAAGCACCCTTTCATTTATTAGCCACGTGTGTCATGTTAGGTGTTTTCAGCTGCAAGGACAAAAGCTTTTTGTCAGTAAGACGTTTGGAGTAAGTTAATGTAATGGCATCTTGTCATCTGTGGAATGATGGGCAAGCAAGCCCTCACTCTAGATCAGGTATTTCTAGTAATCACTTGCTCTGGTGTCTGGATCAAACACTGTCTGTTCCTGATATTTGTGTGCCTTAGATTATACTCATAGTGTCTGTGAAGGGATGCTAATGATTTTAACACAGCGGGTTCCTGTTTCTAAAAAGGTGATTTCACTATCACTCTGAATGAGTTGCCTAGGGAACTGTCTTGAGAACAACTCCATCTTCCTTGCAGTGTGAGAATTTCAGCTCACTTCCAGGCAGCGATTTAGTAAGACATTCATCAGGGTGATGATGGTGTGGATTGTCCTCAGCTCCCAGATATTAAAGGGATCTACTGCAAGTGACCAAAATTTATAGCTGTGGCTGGCATAGTAGCATGGCAGGATACATATGGCTTATGTCAGAGGCAGACACAACATTGTTTTCTGAATCACATTCATTTGTTAGATGGTATTGGAAATCTTAAGCAGAATCAAGATAAATTGCAAGATGGATCTTCAGAACTTCTTATCTATGTTTCAGGTCTGTCAAAGTGAGTTCAAGAACTAAGTGTGCTTGGTACACAATGCTACTAGTCAAAGAATAAAAACTGGGACTATTCAATTTCCTGCTTGTTTGGCAAGTTGCCAATGAACATTTTCCTCTCTGTTAGTTTTGGCAAAGAAGAAACAGAGAGGAAACCTTATTGCTCAGTTACTGATGGTTTTTCTATTTTGTTTTTATTAAAAATGTTGAAACATGGCTCCTTTGTCAAAATTATTTTATTATTCAAGGGTAGGGGGGTGGATGACCTGGCAACTGTTCAGAAAACCATTAACATCACTGATAATGGCCAATCTCACTTGGGTTTCCCAACACAAAAGTGCTTAATTACAATACATTACGCTGCAGTCTGGTGACTGATGGGCACATATAATAAATTGGTGCAGCCTTGGAGGCTAATCTGCTGGGACGAAGCAAAACTAGTACATCTGATATTGCAATAAAATAGTCTGATATTTTAAAGTTATGTGATGATATATTTTGGGCACAAAACTCAAAGTATGTGTTTTCATGGCTACAGATTTGATGGGTCTTCAAGATTAAAACATTGTAAAACCAACATCCCACTCAAGTCTTAAGTATATCAGCAGTGGAATGTGAGCCACCCAGAGTGAGAGATGGGTGGCAGTCACACCAAACTGTTAGAGAAGATGCAGACCCCCGGGAATGAGAGATGGGCAGCCATCACATGAAGCGCTCAGAGAAGATACAATGTTCAGAAAACAAGCCATAGCTATTTTTAGCTACTCAACTAAATCAATTATTCTTTCTACATGATCCTATGACAAGTATCTCCTGGAGTCTGTACAGAAGTGTGTCTTTCCTTTGGAAACACACAGAGAAGTGATTTTACAAAGAAACAATAAAAATAGATCTATTGATAGTTAATACAGTCTAATGTGAAAAGGTTTTTATGTAAGGAAAAAACAGTAAAGAATTACTTCTGATTTTGTGATCAAGAGCTGGGCCTTATCAACTCCCCGTGCACTATCTAAACAGGGCAGCACATGAGGCTGTCTCACAGGAAATCTTATGGTGCTCACTATTTTGGTTCTTCGCTATGAAGACCTAAATGTTCTAATATGAAGGACCTGAGGATAAAGGTTTGGAAGCAGACAGGCCCTGTCTGTGTTGTCACTGAAAGCAGAAGCAATTGATTAATGAACATGCTTAATCCTCCTAGAATTCTTATCTCTATTTTTTTTTGGTGCTGTGTCCTTGGCAGATGATTTAATGACAAATTACTGACAATTAAAGTCGCTGAGAAAAGTTAAAATATGAAGTACCATGTTTTCAAAAGAGGATAAGAAACACTTCCAGATAAATCAATCAAGGCTCTATTTTGATAACAATTATCTAAGCGACTGTATAATAGGTTTTAAAGAATAGAAATGTAAGGAGAGGATTTTCCTAATTGGAGACATTGTGCAGACTCTTTTAAGACAGATGTCTTCCCAACATATAATGGACTCTACAGGTTTCATTGTTGTTTTTGTGGTAGTGTTTCATTTTGTTTGCTTGGATTTTCATAGGAGTTGTTGTTGTATTAGGTTTTTGCTTGATTTTTAAAGAAAGATCTTAAAGTTGAATGGGCAGGCCTGGGGAGAGGATTTGGAAAGACTTGGGGAAGGGGAAGAAGGTGATCAAAGTGCATTTACATTTAAAAATTGTTTTAAACAAACAAAAAAATTAAGCCAGGCATGGTGACAAATTCCTTTAATCCCAACACTCTGAAGTCAGAGGCAGGCAGATCTCTGAGTTCAAGACCTGCCTGGTCTACAGAGTGAGTTCCAGGACAACCAGGATACACAGAGAAAGCAAATCTCAAAAAAAGAAACAAAATAAAACGCTTCATTTTGAGGGTACCAGGCACCACACACATGCTGTATAGACATACAGGCAGACAAAATGTTCATACACATAAAATAATAAAACATTTTTAAACAGAAAGAGTAGATATCTTCATTTACTTTCTTATGGTTTTCATATTTCTCAGCATGATAAGGGATATTCAAAAACACATGAGCACCAAATCTTACAAAATAAAACCTGAAAGAAAATGAAATAAATCGTTTGTAGTATTTTTGAAGACCGAGTTTACATGTGTCTAAATTCTGCCTTATTCTGAATTTCTACACTGATGATGCAGTATTTTAATATTGGCAAAAAATCAGAGGTCATCATGATTCATTTTTCAAAATTCCAATGGTATGCTTAGCTCTCCTTTTAAGACAGAGTGGGGCCCTCATAAAGGTAAGGAGATAAAGCACTTCCTGTGCAATACAGCATACTTGAACTCTTGTAAAGTAGATGTAGAAAACCTACTCCATAAAGTCATACTCTGACCTCCATATACATGCTGTGATATGTGGACATTCACACATATACATCATATACACAAAATAATAAAATCTTAAATCAGAAATAGAATATTAGAGACAATTTGTTCTTTTTTTTTACTTAAATCAGAAACAAGCTTGTTTCAATGTCAATCCCAACTCCCTCTCCCTCCCCTCCTTCCCTGCCCTCCGCCAACCCCACAACCCCCATCCCATCCTCAGGGATGGTGAGGTCCTCCGTGAGGGTCTCCGAAATTTGTCATATCATCCCTCATGTGTACAGGCTGAGAGAACATCCCTCCATGTGGAACGGGCTCCAAAGTCCATTCATACACCAGGGATAAATACTGATCTACTACCACAAGCCCCATAGATTGCCAAGGCCTCTTCACTGACACCCACATTCAGGGGGTCTGGATCAGTTCCATGCTGGCTGCTCAGTCATCAGTCTGGGGTCCATAAGGTCCACTTATTCAGGTCAGCTGTTTCTGTGGGTTTCACCAGCCTGATCTTCACCCCTTTGCTCATCCCTCCTCCCTCTCTGTCACTGGGTTCCAGGAGTTCAGTGTTTAGCTGTCTGTGTCTGCCTCTGCTTCCATCAGCCATTGGATAAAGGATCTAGGACGGCAGAAGGTAGTCATCAATCTCATTATCGGGCAAGTGCATTTAAGGCAACCTCTCCAATATTGATTAGATCCTTGTAGATCTCCGGAAATCTCACAAGTGCAAGATCTCTCCTCAAACCTATAACGGCTCCCTGTATTATGGTATCTCTCATGCTTCTCTCCTCTATTCTTCACCTGACTCAGACTTCCTGCTCCCCCATGTCGTCCTCTCCCCTCCTCTTCTTCTCCTCTCTTTCTCCCAGCTCTCTCTCCCCTCCCTCCATGCTCCCAATCCATGGGAGATCATGTCCCATTACCCTTCTCTGGCCTACCATGCCTGTTTCCCAGACTCTATGCCAGTGAGACTGTAGGCTAGCAAGCCCTGCTCCATGTCTAAAATCCATATATGAGTGAGTACATACCATGTTTGTCTTTCTGTGACTTGGTTACCTCACTCATGTTGGTTTCTACTAGTGCTGTCCATTTACCTGCGAATTTCAAGATTCCATTTTTTTCCACTGAGTAGTATTCCATTGTGTAAATGTACCACATTTTCTCTATCCACTCTTCAGTTGAGGGGCATCTAGGTTGCTTCCAGTTTCTGGCTATTGCAAACAATGCTGCTATGAACATAGTTGAACAGCTGTCCTTATTGTATGAATGTGCAATTTGGGGGTATATGCCTATGAGTGGAATTATTGGATCTTGTGGTAGACTGGTTCCCATTTTCCTGAGGAGTCTCCATACTGATCTCCAAAGTGGATGTACATGTTGGCACTCCCACCAGCAGTAGAGGAGTGTTCCCCTTTCTCCACATCCTGTTAAGCATAAACTGTCATGGACATCTTTATTTTTTTTATTTTAGCCATTCTGACAGGAGTGAGATGGAATCTCAGAGTTGCTGGATTTATCCTTGATGGAAAAGGATGTTGAGCACTTTCTTAAGTGTCTACCAGCCATTTTAGACTCCTCTACTGAGAATTATCTATTTAGTTCTGTACCCCAATTTGTAACTGGATTATTTGGTGTTTTGTAGACTAGCTTCTTGAGTTCTTTGGAAATTTGGGGGATCAGCCCTCTGTCAGATGTGGGGTTGGTAAATATCCTTTCTCATTCTGTGGGCTGCCTTTTTGTCCTTTTGACTGTGTCCTTTGCCTTTCAGAAGGTTCTCAGTTTCAAGAAGTCCCATTTATTAATTTTTGATCTCAGAGTCTGTGCTCCTGGTGTTATATTCAGGAAGCATTCTCCTGTATCAATTCTTTCAAGGGTACTTCCCACTTTCTTTTTTTTTTAATGTAGTTTGTGGAGTTCGTGGGCTTTTTCTCTTTTTTTTTAACTTTTTATACATATCACTCTCAGTTCCATTTCCCTCCCCCATCCCCCAGTCCTCCCAACTCCCCATCCTACTCCAACCCCCACTCTGCTTCCCAGGGAGGGCAAGGGCTTCCAAGAGAGAATTCCCTTCTAAGAGTTTCAGTGTGGCTGGATTTATGTTGAGGTAATTGATCCATTTGGTGCGTGGTGATAGACATGGATCTATCTGCTGTCTTCTACATGCCAGCATCCAGTTCTGTCAGCACCATTTGTTGAAGATACTTTTTCTTCCATTGTATAGTTTTAGCTTCTTTGTCAAAAATCAGGTGTTCATAGGTGTGTGGGTTAATATCAGGGTCTTCAATTCGATTCCATTGGTCTGTCTATTTTTGTGCCTATACCAAGTCATTTTCATTACTATAGCTCTATACTAGAGCTTAAACTTAGGGATGGTGATGCCTCCTGAAGGTCCTTTATTGTACAGGGTTGTTTTGGCTATCCTCGGTCTTTTATTTTTCCATATAAAGTTGATTATTGTCCTTTCAATGTTTGTGAAGAATTGTGCTGGGATTTTCATAGGGATTGCATTGAATCTGTAGATTGCTTTTAGCAAGTTTGCCATTTTTGTTATGTTGATCCTACCTAGCCAAGAGCATGGAAGACCTATCCATTTGCTGGTATCTTCAATTTCTTTCTTTAAAGACTCAAAGGTCTTGTCATACAGGTCTTTCACCAGTTTGGTAAGAGTTACCCCAAGACATTTTATGTTGTGGCTATTGTAAATGGTGATATTTCTCTGATTTCTTTCTCAGCACATTTATTGCCTATATATAGTAGGGCTTGCTTCTTAGGTCCATTTGATTGGAATGTCTTTTCCCAACCCTTAACTCTGAGGTAATTTCTGTCTTTGAAGTTTAGGTTTGTTTCTTATATGCAGTAGAAGGTTGGATTCTGTTTTTGTATCCATTCTGTTAGCCTGTGTCTTTTTATAGGTGCATTAAGGCCATTGATATTGAGGGATATTAATGACCTTATATATTGTTGCTTCTTGTTTGTTTTGGATTCGTTTTTTGGTAGTGGTATTGCATGTGAGTTTTTATCCTATTTATGGCTTTTAGTAAAGTGGGATTATATGTTGCCTATGTTTTTGTGATTGTACTTAACTTCCTTGGGTTGGAGTTTTCCTTCCAGAGCTTTCTGTAGGGCTGAATTTGTGGATAGGTATTGTTTAAATTTGGTTTTGTCATGGAATATCTTGTTTTCTCCATCTATAGTGATTGGGAGTTTTGCTGGGTATACTAGTGTGGGCTGGAATCTGTGGTCTCTTAGTGTTTGTAGAACATCTACCAGGACCTTCTGGTTTTCAGGTTTTCCACAAAGAAGTCATGTGTAATTCTGATAGGTTTGTCTTTATATGTTACTTTGCCTTTTTCCTTTGCTGCTCTTAATATTCTTTCTTTATTCTGTATGTTTGCTATTTTGATTATTATGTGGCGAGAGAACTTTATTTTGTGGTCCACTCTATTTGGTGTTCTGTAGGCTTCTTGTACTTTCATTGGCATGTCCTTCTTCAGGTTGGGCAAGTTTTCTTCTATGATTTTGTTGAATATGTTTTTTGCACCTTTGAGCTGGACTTCTTCACCTTCTTCTATACATATTATTCTTAGGTTTAGTCTTTTCAAGTTGTCCCATATTTCCTGGATATTTTGTGTTAAGGATTTGTTGGATTTAAGACTTTCTTTGGTCAATGAATCATTTTCCTCTAGTTTATCTTTAGCACCTCAGATTCTCTCTTCCATCTCTTGTACTCTGTTGGTTATGCTTGCATCTGTAGTTCCTGATCATTACCCAGCTTTTCTATTTCCGGCATTCCCTCAGTTTGTGTTTTCTTTATTGTCTCTATTTTAGTTTTTGAGTCTTGAACTGTTTGAATTGTTTCCTTCATCTGTTTGATTGTTCTTTCTTAGCTTTCTTTGTGAGATTTTTTTGATTCCTTGCATTTTTGGTTTGTTTTTTTTCTTCCATTTCTTTAATGGATTTTCTCATATCCTCTTCAAGGGCCTTTATCATTTTCATGAGGTTGTTTTTAAGGTCATTCTCTTCTGTTTCATCTGCATTGGGATGGTCAGGTCTTGCTGGTGTACAGGCCCTAGACTCTGGTGATATCATATAAGTCTTTCTGTTGTTATACTGTAGTCTTCCCATCTCTTTTTCCAGTGGACATAGAAGGGGTCTGTCCCTCTCCTGGTGTGTATGGATTCAAGGCTCTATCCTCTCCTCTTTCTCTCCCTACCAGAGGGTGGAGGGACAAGACCAAAATGTTGACTGATGATGCTGGCTGTTTTGTACTGCCTCCAGATTCTTCTGGGAGATTCAATGGCAGGAAGGGTATGGTCAGTAGACTCAAAGAGGGAGAAGGTGTGCTAGAAGATCTCTTAGGACTTACCTCTCAACCAGAGGGTAGAGAGGCAAGGCCAGAGTGTTGGCTGATGATGCTGGCTGCCTTGTTCTGCCTCCAGGTCCCTCTGCGGGGTTCAGTGGCAGAAGGGTCTGTAGGCCACAGATCAGGAAACTCGAAGAGGGGGAGGTGGACTAGGAGAGGTCCTGGGACTCACCTCTCTGCAAGAGGGTGGAGGGGCAAGACCTGGATGGTGGCCTAAGAATCTGTCGGCTGTGTTCGGACTTTAATTTGTTCAGATCTTATTCCCATAATTATTTGATTCATGAATTACTTTATGAATGTGTACAAATGTTCTGTCCAGTCTCACAATAGAGTAACTTAGGCTATATTATCAAATTTCATCAGAATTATTTTGTCTTAATTTATTAAATGAATCATCTCTATTTTTCTCTTTATATTGTTTAAAATTGGAGAGAATTTGATTTTAAAATCTGACAAAACCTTTGCAGTCATTAAATACAATGTGTTTAAAATAAATACAATGTGTTTAAAATAAAACGATTTCTATGGCTCAGGCAACAGAAAATAAATTTAGCAATACCATTTTTGATACAGCATCTCAGGGGTTGAATTAAACATGACTGTAATAGTTTTTCCTTTTATCATTATTCATTTTCCTCATGTCAGGAGGGAGTTCAAAAGTGTCATCTTCATCAGCAGTAGGTCTACATGAATTAATATTAATACAGGATTAAATTCTAATTTATCTAAATAAAGTTCTGATATAAAATTTATGAAATGTTACACTTGATGACAAGGTTTGTAGATATGTTAATAAATTAAAATTTTCAAGGAGAGCTTTTTGTTTATTGTATTTTCTAAGGCCAAATTCAGGTATTTGACTTCAAGTACAGGTTAGTATTGTTTAAAAGTCAGAAGCAGAGCAGGAATGGTGTTTTGTGCCTGTGATCTACATATTCATGTAATTGAAGCGGTTTGGGGCCATGCTGTCCTTGTAGTGAGTTCAAGCCCAAGTGTGGCTATATAGAAAGAAGTTGTATCAAAATATCAAGGGGCTAAAGAACATAGCTCAGTAGTGGAGTGTTTGATTAGCATGCCCAGTATCTTGGGTCAGTATCAAGCACCACATTTGCGAAGCACAGACATATTCCACATGCACGAGCACACAATGGAAGCATGGGCAGTGTCTCGATTCTTAAAAAATGCGTCGAGCAAAGCCAAGCACCATACAAATAAAACTTGAAATAGTATAGCATCATTAAACACACAAGTCAAATTTGACATTTATAAATTCTAATGACCATATCAGACCATATTCTCACATAAACCATCTTCTCTTTGAGTAAATGCTTTGTTGACTTTTAAGGACTTGAGCAGACCACCCTTAACATTCACTGTTTCTTAACCAATATTTACTGAAGACATATGATAAATGGTACACTGAGCAGATTCATATCCTGAAATAGATTGTAACAATTTTTCTATATTCAACATGAAACAGCAAGAAGTCCAAGGTACCGGGGTAGGGGGCCAGGGGGAAGCTGAACAGTCTGTACTCTGTGTATGCTTAGGAATTTCTTAAATTATTTGTGTTTGAGAGGAGAGAGTTGTTTTCTTTTTTCTTGAAAGAATGTACAAATAAGGATGGCGATGAAAAGGAAGGAAGAAATATTGCCGGAGACTGTCAAAAGACGGTGATAGAATGATGGAGTAAAGAGGGTAAGTGTGGTGGGCAAGAAAAGAAGAAAGAATGCAATGCCTTGTTAAAAATCCTCCTATTTATCGTGCTGTTACCAACGATACCAATACATTTAAAAACCCTGTCCAAAAATTAATATGGTAAAATGTTTTGCTATAAGTCTAATTGACTTTATTTTACAAAGTAACACTTCTTTTCAGGTTAAACATACTTATATATTTTTGCACAGATGTTAGCTTTGAAGTATGTGAAATACTAATTTGCATTAATCCACAGATTAAGCGTCAAAAACAAATAGACAATATTATCTTTATGTTGCCTTGTTGAAATAGAGTGGCAAAGAAACATTTTATAAGGAATTGAGAATTTGTAGTGAGAAAGCATGTCTTGAGGAAATGAGGTTTTTAGTAATCACCAGACATCTGTTAAGATTAAAATACAAACTTTTATTTCTGATGTGAGCACTTCCAATGCATAACAGTCTAAGTAAAAACACTAAAAGCTTCCCACATGGCTATTAAAGGTTTAAAAGTGGAGATACGCAAGGCTACAGTGTCACCAATGAACCAAGAATCTCAATGCCTGCTTCCTGCAAAACACTGAGTATGACATTGGTATGTGTATCAACAAATAAATACACACAATCTCACTTGAAGGATTTGGAATAATTATTAAAGAAATTTCAAGATATATTATATATTTGTCTATACCTGGGGGGGGGAGTGACCCAATTACTTGAGTAAATATTTGTTGAGGGGAAAGGGTTGAGGAGGTCAGGAGAAGCAGGCGAGGGCAGTCCCCAACCATTCGTTTGACAGGTGTGACAGTGAGCATGACTTCATCCTTTGTAACTTAGTTCCCATACTTGCAGGCTTGGGATAATAATGGCCCCCACTTCGGGAACAGATCTAAAGTAAATCAAGTATGTAAGAGATGAGCATGGAGAGCATGCAAAGAATAGTCACCATTAACAGAAACCTTAAACTACTGCATTGATTACTAACTGCCTCATATTCCCTTTATGCACAATAGTGCATATGAGGTGGGTGAGTAAAGAGAGCTGATGTGCGATGGCTTTTATTTTAAGTAGTGGGAGAATACACAAAGGATTGCCCACCTTAATGGTTCTAAAGTGCATCAGTCACTCCTGTTAGACATGTACATCACTGTACATGCAAGAGCACCTAGACACATCATTTCTTTCTTTTATTCATTTTACATAACAAACACAGCTCCCCTTCCCTCCCTCCTCCACCTCCTCGATGTTCCCCCAACCCACCCCATCCACTCCTCAGAAAAGATGAGGCCTCCCATAGGGAGTCAACAAAGCCTGGTACACTCAGTTCAGGCATGACCAAGCAACTCCCTCACTCAACCCTCCATCAAGGCTGAGCAAGGCATACCACCTTATGGAATGGACTTCAAAAAGCCAGTTCATAAAGCCTGGAGGTGGTGGCACACACCTTTTATCTCAGCACTCGGGAGGCACAGGCTAGCAGATCGCTGTGAGTTCCAGGACAGGCTGGTCTATGGAGCCAGTCCCAGGAAAAGCTCCAAGGTTACACAGATAAACCCTGTCTTAAAAACCAAAACAAACAAACAAACGAAAGAAAGGAAAAGAAAAAAGCTAGTTCCTGCACTAAGGATAGATCCTGGTCCCATTGCTAGGGGTCCCACAAACAGACCAGGCTACAAAATTGTTGCCTACATGCAGAGGGTGCTGTTCATTTCCATGCGGGCTCCCCAGCTGTCGGCCTAGGATGCTTGAGCTCCAACAGGTTCAAGTTCAGGTCAACTGTCTCCGTGGGTTTCCACATCATGGCCTTCACCACTCTTGCTCATGAAATCCACCCCGCCCCCACCCCCAGCTCAGCCTGATGCTTGGCTCTGGTTCTCTTCATCTACTTCCATCAGTTACTGGAAGATGGTTCTATGATGACAGTTAGGGTAGTTACCAATATGATTATAGGGGAAGACCAGTTTAGTCTCTCTTTCCACTATTGCTAGGAGTCTTAGCAATTTTGTTCTAAAAATGCAGTTTAAATCTGAAACCTTTGTAAGAGTTGTTCTAATTACTTTTAGGTGAAGTCATGGCAAGTAAACTATAATATGGTTTCGCATTGGTTACTTTCAATGTCTCCAAACACTAATAAAAGATAGAACGAATAATAACTGCTTTATGTGCTTCAATTTGTATTGAACTAATGGAAACACACACACACACACACAGAGAGAGAGAGAGAGAGAGAGAGAGAGAGAGAGACAGACAGACAGACAGACAGACAGACAGAGACAGAGAGAGAAGAAGGGAGGGAGGGAGAGAGGGAGGAATAAAGGAAGGAAGGAAGGAAGGAAGGAAGGAAGGAAGGAAGGAAGGAAGGAAGGAAGGAAGGAGGCTTACGACAATACAGAAGAGGTCTCCCTGGTGGTGAGGACAGGGAAAAGCTAATGGACTGACCAACTCTGGAACCACCCAGGCAGAGAACCAGGGTTATGAGTTGGCCCACCCAGACAGTCACCCAGTCTGTGATCTGCTGGAACATGTGAAGGAACCAGTCCTGCAGACCCAAAGCTGCAGAATTTCCACAATACAGGGCAACAACAGGACAAGCTAGAAGAGTAGTATAGCAGAAACGAAGGCCTGGAACCAGACCAAGGACTCAGCAATGAACACGTGCAAGGAAACATACATGGATAAAAGGCTGTGTAACCCACTGTGTCACACTGCGGCTTCCCTGATCATGATGAGATTGATTTTTTCTTCTCTCTTCTTTTTTCTCTTACATTTTATTTTATTTTGGAAGTGGAGGTTGCAAGGGCAGAGGGTGGACACAAGAGGAAAGGGGAATGGATGGGATGGAGACTTAAGACACGAAAGACACAAAGAATAAATAAGAAGAAGGAAACAAGAAGAGAAATGGCTTTTAAGAAAGGCAAAAATGTAAAAGTAGAAACTAGCCACCAAATCCATTTGTTTTCCTTCCACTCCATCTGGTAATTAAATTAAATTTCATCCTTCAGTGTTTCAACATCAATTAATAATGCTTTAGTCTGAGCTCAATGCATCGCAGAAAAGAATACACTGGAATTTCTAAAAATCCTGGAAAAGTGGGAGAGTCCTATTACCCCAGCATAGGATATTCAAATCCATGTAAGACAACACGTTTATGGGCTCAATAATAGTAATTAAAAATAGATTCTGAAATATTTACAGATAATGTATGCCTTCTCATTTTTATTCATCACATGAGAATTTTAAAATAGTAACTTCTTTATTCTTTTCAATATACAAGGTTTAAAATACCCTAAATGTAGTAGATTCCATTGAAAAATTAGAACATTACCATTTTGTTTTACATATGCATGAAATACTGAAGGCTTGATTTGCTAGAATTTGCTAGAATGATTTTCAAGTTCCAATTGTTCTTAAAATATTATGAAAATAATATGTCATGAAAGTATTTTCTCATTTCTAGGTGTTTTACATGTAAAACATGTATTATGCATAATTATGGACTTAGACTAAATGTATTAACCATTATGTTATAAATAAGAGAGATTTGGGGCAATTTCTTGTTCTATAAAGAACTGAAAGAATTTCATTGGTGTGGGCTTCAGATCTGAAATCTTGCTCTCTAATTTATTTTTCAAGTCTGATTCTGTATTGAAAGTCAGGTTGTTCATTGGTAAAACACACTAAAAACATTCAGTTTCTTCAATTCAGAAGACACTGCTAAATTTTTGGCAAGAAGAAAATTTACATATGTTTGATCTTGTTTGAAGCTGAGTTTGCAGATGCTTGATTTTCTCCTAAGTACACTTCTTACAATGGCATTAATAAACTAATGTTATTTGAATTTAAAATGGCCAAGCTAGATCATTTCTGTGTAGCCTGCCTGGAGCTAGGTCGAGTAACTTTTGAGCAAAGACCTTGATTTTCAAATTTTTTTTCCTCTCTGGTTATGTTAAGCAGAGTTGACAACAAACACAAAAGAAGTATTGTTACAAAAGCCACATCTGGGTTTGTTTGTGACACTGTGAGGCCTTCAGCTAGGGAAGCTAAAGAAGAACGGCACAAGCTGGGCGTTGGTGGCACACGCCTTTAATCCCAGCACTGGGGGGGGGGCAGAGGCAGGCAGATCTCTGGGAGTTCGAGACCAGCCTGGTCTACAAGAGCTAGTTCCAGGACAGGCTCCAAAACAATACAGAGAAACCCTGACTCTAAATAACCAAAAAAATAAAAAAGAAGAACTGCACAGGGGTTCAGATGCGACAGCGAGGCCTCTAGTTAGGGCAGAGTTTAGAATTTATCATATATATGTCTGCATAGGAAAGGACACATTTAGGTGCAAAAAAAGTTTGCCTTGTTCACAACCAGGAGGATTGATGTCAGTGACAATAATTTAAAACTAAACAGTCGTCTAGAAAAATGTATCTATTTGATAACATCATCTTTTGCCAGTTGGTACAATATTGCAATGGACTCTGAGCTAAAAGATGTTTACTAATGTTGGGGATCCCTGATGAGAGTGTAGCTTGAGATAGTAGGATGTAAGACATGAGCTCTACAGCTGTACTCGTGGGGTTTCTTTCATGTTTGTGAAGGTGGAAGGAAACATGTATCCACAACAAATGGGCTCACATCGTCCCATGTCCCTCCTCTACTGTGATGTCTCTCTATATGGCCCAAGTCTGTGCCTATTTTATGTAAATATTTAAAGATTTTGAAGAACTTCATTTTTATAGTTAGAATATTAATTAAAATTAATACTTCAATGAAAGTATTACTACTTACTAGAATCAGAGTTTCCCATTTTCTCTTTCCTCTCAAGATATAATTTAATAAGTGTTGGATAAAGTCTCAAAATATGTAGAGTCTTAGATTGTGTACTGAATGTTAGCAGGTCGATTGTAGGCATATCCTGATATTCTACATGAAGCCAGTGACCAGCTTTATCCAAAAGGAAATTAAGCATTTGGATGTCCCTGTTATAGGAAGTCTACCTTGGACCTTATGCACAGCACGTCTTATAGGTAAACAGTAGGCGTTTAAGTGGAGTTTCTCTCCTTGAGATGACTGTCAGTCACAGCTTGTTCCCTGATTCCCAAGTCATATGTTGTAGCAGAAAAAGTGTGTTTCCCCCAGAGACACACAGAGTCCAGTCCATAAGTATATTCCCAAGATTAGATGCAGTAGCCCTGGTATGAGACACTGATACAACATTACATCACTTATTTTTCTTCTTGTATAACTTCCATGAACCCAATCCCAATTTGAGAAGTATGTGTCTTCCAGAGAGAAGACCTTCCTCCAATGCCAGCTGTAGAAAGGCTTTAACTTATTTTGTTTTCATTGCCAATGACAATTTTCTGAATTTGAGGTTATTGCCTAACTACAAATGTCCATATATATATAGCCAATGAACTGTTCAGGATCTGTGCCCTTGATTCCCACCACCAAGAGAAAAAACAAAAATAACAGATATACAATGGTCTTGACTGTAGCTGACTGTTATACCCATTTCATACCATAAATAAAGATTCTTTTTGTTCCTCTAATACACAGCAATGGTCATCAAGTTTTATGTTTAAAGATTTCTGGTATCACTTTCCTAAAGTCTTCACAGTTGTATTTAAGGACAGAGCTTCTATCTTCTCTTTTTTATTTTAGAAACAATCTTATTTTACATATAAATCCCCCATTCCTTTGCCCTTCCATCCTCCTATGCCCCCCACCGGCCCCCACAACACAGCCCCCACCAATCCCCCAAGAATAGTGAGGCCCTCCATGGGGACAACCAAAACCCATCACATCTTTCCTGTATCTCGGATGCAATAGTATCCCTCTATAGGGAATGGGCTCCCAAGGTCTATTTGTAGCTGATCAAAGCAGAAGCAGGCACCCACAGCTTAACACTGAGCCATACTCCTGGAATCCAGTTGTGGAGAGGGAGGAGAGATGAGCAAACGAGCCAAGATGGTGCTGGAGAAACCTGCAGAAACAGTTGACCTGACCTAGGGAGAGCACAGAGACCCTAGTTGTAAAGCTGGGGAACCAGAGCTTATATCTTAATAATTCCTTTGTTAATACTTTTAGTATAGCAAGACATAGTTTCTATTTATCAAACTGTTGAATTTCCTCAGAATGCATTTTCAGGTATCCGTACTTCAAATTCTTCCATTAGTGAGTTTTAAATTGTATTTTGGATATATTCCCAAATAGTCTCTGAGGTTAGGTGCAGTGTTATACTCCTGTACTATCAATGTTTCAAAGGCAGAAGAAGAAAAATCATGAGATTAAGTCCAGCCTGGGATATGTAGTTTGTGACTCAAAAAATATTGAATTCATGCTGGAGACTTGGCTCAGTGTCTAAGAACATACATACCCACAGAGAGACACACATATGCACATACACATAAGTAAAAATATTTGAAAATTGTTGGGGAAGTCTTATGCTAATAAAGCACTGTCTGGCCAATAGGAATCTAGATAGGCGGGGCTAGGAATCAAGGAGGATTCTGGGTAGGAGAAACACAGGAGAGTCAACATGTAACCGCCATGGGGGTAGGAGCCCAGAACTATTCTCCGGTAAGAGACATACTTAGATTAACAATTATGGGGTAATTACTTAAAGCAGAGCTAGCCAGTAAGAGACAAACAAGGCCAGCAGCTTCATAATGAATATAGCCTCCTGTGTGTTTATTTGGGACTGATGCGGATCTGGAACCAGGCTGGTGGGAAGGCTCCACTCAAGGAAAGCTTCTCTTAACAAAATGGTGTCAGGAGTGGGATCATGAATTTCCACGCAGAATGACAAAAGCTTTAAAGGAATTTTAGAAACAGAAGAACGGAGAGAAGCACAGAATTTTGGTAGCAGCATTTTCTCAGTTGTGCTCTGTTTTGCTATCAACAAGCCAAGATTCACGTGGCTTGCTTACTGGAGTCTTCCTGACTCGGCATAAAAAGAAAAAAAAAAAAAAACCCAGCAAGGTTGTTTTAAGACACTCTGCTAATGATTGAAAGGTGTGTACGTACAGCTGGAAGTGGCAGCTTTTGCTGGATGTCAGCATGGACTGAGGCGGTAAGCTGGAGTCATGCTTACGCCCGCCATCTTGAAAAAAAAAAACCGACAGTTTAAAACAGCCACGGTTTTACAGATAAGACACGTGGCCAGAAAAACATAAAGATTTACAGTAAAGTCAGACTTGGATAAAGAAAAACCTCTAAAGGTTTACAGTGTGTTTAAAAATATACGTGAGATTGAGAGAGAAAATGAAACGACAAAGTGGTAAATAAATACAAAAGCCGGCGTTGTGGTGGCGCACGCTGGTAGGATTTACTCCAGAGGCAGAGGCAGAGGCAGGCAGATTTCCAAAGAGAAATCCTGTCTCAAAGAAAAATAAATAAAAGTAAAATAAATAAAGTAATAATAAATAAATAAGCCACGTAAAGATGGAAAATACACAGAGAGTCTGGATACTGTACGCTATTATGTTTTTCAGTTTTTTGCTTGCTCAGGAAGGAACTGCTGCTAAAGTACACTTGATTATAAATGCTGCTGAATTAATCCAACTTCTATCTTTTGAAAATGCCTTGACTTCAAAATTTAAGTATAAGGATATGTTACTCGGAAAAGGAGTTTTTGCTTATGTTTCCACAGAACATAAAAAGCTGAGGATTTCTTCCAGACTTCTGTGGTTTGACGAACCAAGACCCCCAGAAGCAGTGGACCAGATGTTCCAACAATTGAAACAGCTAAGATGATGCAGTTTTACAGGCCCAGAAAATACGGACTGATACAGGTTTCTGTGTTTTGTCATGATCCCCATGGTATGAACAGCGCCCCCTTCCAGCAGGAAGCAGTTTGGAATGAGCGACGTCCCAATTCCCATCTTGTTTATAAATCTTTGTTTTCATTTAAATGGGATTGTTTATAATTGGCTAATGATCACAGCCAATATTTTTTAATGGTAAAAAAGGGAATTATGGTATGGGTATTGTTTTTCATTTATTGAGACAAAATCGAGGTCAATTTTGTGATGCTTATATTTCTCCTCTTGATTAAGTATTGTGCTTATACTGATCTTTTACAACGTAATGCATAATTGAATACAGACTATAGATAGGTACTTATAATAGAATTTCTAGTTACATAAGTTAGGTTTCTAGATATACAGAAATATATTTGAGATGGACAGTCTTCAAACCTCTCAAAGACCTTCAGAACAGGGCATTTAAAATGGTTTAGGGTTTGTCTTGACAATGAGAAATGTCTGATCCTGGCAGCACCAATTACGTCTGAGAGGAAGATGGGCATCGAAGAAACTCGTTATAAAGTTTGCTTTCAACATGGCAAGATTAGCCATTTGGGCAAGAAACTGCTCTTGCCTAGATTGTTTGACTGTTGTTGTATCATCTGGACATGCAGGACCCACAGGAAAGTGACTACTGAACTCAGTCTTACAGGGTTCCTGCTTGATGAAGAGTCTATGAGACTTTCTGCAGGACAAAGAAAAATGACTGACAGACTGCCAACTCAGATAGACAGTTTGAAATTTCCTGCTTTGCTGAGAAGTGTTCCAGACACATTGTGGCCTATGGGCTGAAGATGGATGCCCCAACGTTACAGAGGAACTTCGGGTGCCTGTCCAGGCAGTTAGATGTCTCTGTCAATCCTAGTGTTTATATATTATCCTTCTGTGGTCTTTGATGGAGTTGAAGACAGATAGTTATAATTATAGTTTTCCTTAGTTATGATAAAAGATAAGTTACATATAGAACTTTGAACTCACAAGGATGGTATGGATGATATTTTCTTTAAATCTTGCTAAAATATTGTAACTATGTTCTTATTTGATAACTGTTCTGTTATATACAATTTGACTGTGTTAAAGTTAAGACCTTTCTTTTTGTTTAAACAGAAAAGAGGAGATGTTGGGGAAGTCTTATGCTAATAAAGCACTGTCTGGCCAATAGGAATCTAGATAGGCGGGGCTAGGAATCAAGGAGGATTCTGGGTAGGAGAAACACAGGAGAGTCAACATGTAACCGCCATGGGGGTAGGAGCCCAGAACTATTCTCCGGTAAGAGACATACTTAGATTAACAATTATGGGGTAATTACTTAAAGCAGAGCTAGCCAGTAAGAGACAAACAAGGCCAGCAGCTTCATAATGAATATAGCCTCCTGTGTGTTTATTTGGGACTGATGCGGATCTGGAACCAGGCTGGTGGGAAGGCTCCACTCAAGGAAAGCTTCTCTTAACAGAAAATTATCAAATACTATTTCTAAGATTTAAACAATTTGTATATGTTTACCAAGGAATGACTATGTGTATTTTATTAAATTTATCTTTACTGTTTTGCCTGTAAAGCTTTTGCATTGGAATGACCCTGCAAGATTACCATTTGTGTCCTTTGTGACTATGGCCACACTAAGAAAGGTTTGTTGAGTGTCTTGGGCATGCTGTGCCCATTTAAGAACTTTCACTTAAGCAAAGGGATCATTGTGAATGATGGAGTTTACATAGGAAAATCTTGACGACTGAGAGAAGAGATGACAATAATGTATTGTGAATGCACATAACCGTGTTTCTTTTGATGATACACATCAATGACCTTAATTTACTAGAAATTTGCTCAAAGTTGTTCAAATGGGAGAGAAATAAACCGTGAGTGTTATTAGGTTTCAGCATAGGTTCAAGAGTGATGCATCCAGTACAACAAAGTTCTTGCTGTCTTTAGAACACCAGAGACCTTACCACCCGTGGGTTGGTCTTTGAAATCACCATGACACCATTACCTCTGATGAAAGAGTTTATACATAGCTTGCTGCCTACGTCCTTTCCCACTGAAACAGCAGGCTTTCTAAGGTTTGGCGATATAATTTCAAGGACTGTCAAGCCTCTGTCAAAATTTAGTGGTCCCCTGGGGGACCCTGTTTTTCAACATTGTCTTTGCTATGACAAGACGTCTCCAGAAAGTGCTGAGTAAAGTGATAGCTTCAAGTACTGTAGATTTTGTCATTTGAAGTGGCAGTTAATCTGAAAAACAACATTAGCAAATCTATATATAGTTGGCTTTCCATTTTCTCCCCCTATCCTCTTTCTTTGACTCTTCTTTGGTTCAATAAGGAAGGAAAACTCATGAAGGTATGGGGGAGTGTGAACATTTAGAAAATAAATATTTAATCTAAATATGTCATTATCTAGAATTTGAGTGAATACATAATAACTAAACATAAAGCATCAACCTCATAAGTTCACTGATGAATCCAACATCTACAGATAAAATTATTGTGTTTCTATAAGCATGTCTACGAGACAAAATCATGAAATCAAAGAAAATATTCCCTGCTCCTTCCATAAGGCCAGAATTTTGTCTAATGCCCAAGCAAAGTTATTATAAGAACTGAAAACCACAGATGGGTATTTCTTATAAACATAGACATTATGGTTCCACCAAACAACCACAACAAGAAGCAAACAGAAAACTATGTATAAAACTATCACCAAATTGTATTCATGCCGGGTATTCAGGACTTGCTCAATATTAGAAAATCAACCAATATAATCTCAGTATCAACATGCTGAAAAAGAAATTTTTCAGGATTGTATCATTCAATGCAGTAAACATATTGGTCCAAAATACAATTTGAGAAAACATGAGTCATCCCTGACAAAATTCTCAATAAACCAGAAATAAAGAGAAACTTCTTCAATTTGATAAAGAAGTGTATTTAAAACACACACACACACACACACACACACACACACTCAATACAAGACAAAATACTCTTACGACAAAACATGACTGGCATTTAATCATCAGTACCCACTCAGAAAATGAAAGAACAGATTCTCATAGGTTGTTCTCTTACATCCAAACGTATGTTATGGAATAGACACTCACATATATTCACAAATACACAAGTCAATCAAGCAATATAGTTTTACAGAGTATACATCTAGCATAAGTGGAGGAACTCCAAGTAGTTCCAAGAAGATCGAGAACGAAGCAAGAATGTGCCCTGCTCTGATATGCAACATTATACTAGAAACAATGCCAAATGCAAAATTCCCCGAAAAGAAATAAAAGGTGTATACATCATGAAGAAATGAAACTGCCTCTGTTCTTGCATGTTTTCTTTCTCTAGTAAGGCTGTTAGGCATAGTTGTTTAAGTTCTATTCTGATAATTTCAATGTTCTCGCCATATCTGACTCATCCTAAGGTTTGTCCGGGTTCTACTGTGTCTTCACTTCAGTAACAGCAAGTTTTGTTAAATAGTGGACATGAGACACTGGGTAAGACTCACAGTAAGTAATAGGTCATTAGTGATATTGTACGTGTGTGTGTGCGTGTGTGTGTGTGCGTGTGTGTGTGTGTGTGTGTGTGTGTAGGTAGGTAATAAATGTCTCTCTGTGTGTATGGGGGTGATAATTGTTCCATATTTTTATCAATAGCTTTGACATTTCAGTCAGCAAGTGTATCTTCTTATGACTTAACTGTTTCATCTCTGTCCCTCCAGCTCTCCCCTAGGTGGAACCAGACAGCTGGGGTGATATTTTTCATTATTTGGGCGTCTTGTAACTTTCCTATCCCTCCTAGAAGTGGAGAAGGTTCTTCTTCTGTCTTTACTGTAAGAAGTCCATGAAGTTCACAAAAGCGTAGGGTTTGCAGGGTGAAGAGCCCCAGGGAAACTTCATTCTCAGGATAAGGCCACAGCAGTTTGTCACAGCTGTGTTTAATTAGCCCTGTGCTGGGTCCCATAGAACACGGGTCATGAGGCCCGCCCTGGTAAGTTCTTCTTCTCTGCTTCCTTCCCTGTGACCTGGTCGTGGAGACAGTGGCTTTTCTCACTTGTTTGGTGGGTTTAAGAAGGTGGTACTATTCAGTGCGTTGAGCTTTTTAGCAATTATCTGCTGGTAGAATGGAGGGGCACCTTTCCTGCTCTTTGCTAGATGATCTACTGTGTGTCTTCAGACTTTCTGTGAATCCAGTCAGGTA
Source organism: Mesocricetus auratus (assembly GCF_017639785.1). Taxonomy (NCBI): domain Eukaryota; kingdom Metazoa; phylum Chordata; class Mammalia; order Rodentia; family Cricetidae; genus Mesocricetus; species Mesocricetus auratus. Next base: position 81,672,758 of record NW_024429186.1, read on the forward strand.
GACCTGGATTCAGGCTCTGTCTCTGCAGCACGCTGATGCTTAAGGAAGTTTCTTGACTTCATGACGCTGCCCTACACTCAGGCACACTGTGCCACATGAGAATGTCTAAACCTTGACTTTTCCATAGTGCTCTCAACAAAGCAATCTTGTTGAATTTCTATTATATAAACAATGATTGCTTTCTTTATACGTTTCCAGGCATGATAGGCTTAGGTAACAATGGCTTTGTACTTTGTATATCAACTTTTATTTTAATCAGAAAAGGACTGAGTTTCAAAGCCTAATTTAAAAACTCATTCCTTTATCCTGTGCTAAAAATGGTATCGTATCTTCAGAATGTTAAATGGAACAATTCTACCAAAGCCTAATTGAGTTTGTAAGTGTACCCAGACCCTATCAGTTTTGAAGTTCTTTGGTCGTCAGCTTGATACATACATACAATGGTGACATTTGAATAGTGCCTGAAGCAATACATAGACAGTAATATCAGATTTCCAGCTCTGACACACCTTTTGTAGGAAGCTTGCTACAGAATGTTGTGTTATAGTATGTAATTGGCCTGATATAGTTAAAAATGACCTTGAATTTTACAAATCTTTTAGTACCCTTTTCCTATTATTGTGCCATCTGAAATGACCTTGAATTTTAAAAATCTTTTAGTACCCTTTTCCTATTATTGTGCCATCTGAAACAAAATGCTTTCAAACAAAGAAGACCCTATCCAATTATAAGAATGTCTGCCAGTGAATGGAAGCAAATTACTAAAAAGGAAAAAGATTTAGCAAAGTAAGGTGATACAGACTACAACTGATGGAAACTTTTGCTATACACTATTTTTTGTTTTTTTCAAGTATCAAAGACATTTAATATGCTGCAATAAAATATGTGCCTTGAAAAAGCTCACAGAATAGATGTCAATGTTAGAGTAACCCCTCCATTTGTCTTCTAACTCGACATCCCACCCCCCCAAAACCAAACCAGGAAATCTTAACCACCACAGGAAGTCCTTCAAGTGTGGGTTTCAGTGTGGGCCCCTTATCAATAACAAGAACACAGTTATCTATGTGGTCCAACAGGAAAACCAAACACAGAAGCACAAAAAGTCTACAAGATTTCAATATTTAAGAGACTTGGTGCATACTCAAAGTTAAAATAACTCCAACTTTATGTCTATATATACTGTTTTAAAGTAACCTAATATATTTTTAAATTTCATATATATACTCTCAATGGTTTTTCAGGTGAGGTATGTAAATGTCTAATGAAAAATTTTCAATGTCCCAAACCAGTAAATTCACAGCATACATTGAATTCTCATCCATTAAAGACACAGTATTTTCCTACACTCACTAACAATGGCATCCAGGCCCATATAAGCCTACTGTTTACCATCAGGGAACAATTGGTTTTCAAAATTAAGCTCCTTTAAAGTCCTGGGCTAGTGCCTGTGTATGCTGGTCGTCTCTGTGATCTCATGGCATTATTTTCCCGTATACATTATGATTAAGAAGTTCAATTCCACCCTGTATGAAAAGCACAGCCCTCAGTGCCCTGATTTAGGCTAGTGTTGAAGCCTTTGAGGGGCCTGGGATCCTAAGAGGACACACAATTTAACTGAAGTTCGGGTGTAACGTTGAATTTTGCTTCTATTAGGCCACAACCCTTCAGAATGAGTTTAGGGCAGGGGCTACAGATCCAGCTCTGGTCCAGGGAGCTGAGTCTCCACCATTCCTCAAGTTTTTACTGGTTCCTCCTAGTGGTGTTGCCAAGGTCAATCCTGCAGGTGTTTGGATGTGCTCCTTTCTGCTGTCTTGTGAGTCTTAGCCAGTGTTCCAGATGCCCAAGATGGGGCCGCTGGTGGATCCAGCCCTCCCTGACCCCAGCACCTTCTAGACTAGTTAAGTGAGAAGAGTCTGTAGATGGCCACCGGCAGAGCACCGTGCTTTCTTCATTTTTTGCCCATTGCAAATGATATTCCACAAATTCATTCATATACAGAAATTCTTTTATTGACTCAAAAAAACTTCAATGCAGAAACATATTTGTTCAAAAGTTTAAACACTATGAGCCAGGCACTGAACAGGTCACGTTGTTTTGTATATAATCAGAAATGGTGGTCTTCTTGATGGACTGTGAGCCAATAGAAAAGAGAGAGAAAATCATCCCATGAAGAGTTCAAATTGTAAGTATATGTGGGTGAGTGTGCGTGAGATGTCTACATTGGTTTAAGTGATGTGTCTGTGCAGATGCGTGTGTGTGCTGTGCTCACAGGGAGAGACCGAGAGAGGATGATGGGGACACCACACTGTCACTCTGCCTTATTCCCTTGGGACAAGGTCTCCCACTGAACCTGGAGCTAGGCTGTTGACTGCAAAGGCCCCCCAGTCCTCCTGTCTCAGTCACTCATTGTTAGGCTGGTGATCACAGAGCCCCCTCCCTAACTCTCCCATCTCAGCCACTCATTTCTGGTTTGATGCAGTGTTGTTCAGCTGCTTTCAGGGGTGTGGGCATTCAGATTCAGGTTCTCATGCTTGCTTGACAAGTTTTTGTTGTTGTTGTGTTTTTTGTTTGTTTGTTTCTTTATTATCTCCCTAGCCACAAGAATTTAAATGTTGATTATACAGGAAAATAGCATGTCCCTTTAATATGTAAAAAAGACAAAACTAAAAATAGATCTGGGATTTAAGTGATACCTTTCAAATTTCTCTGTCCTGCTCTCTTGTTTTCTCTCTCTTCCTGTTCATGTTCTGACTGTAGTTCTGGTTTTGCCTGACTTCATTTTTAGCCACAGATCACATGGTTTTTGGGTTTTTTTGCACTTGAATATTTAGATTTTAAGAATTACTTGTATATTGGATGCTAATCTTAATACAAAAGAACCTTAGTGTCTTTCAGGTCATAGCCTCTGTTAATCCTCCGCACACACAAGATTGTCCTCCAGAGAGAGTAGGACTTGTAGCCCTCTCAAGTTGGTACTTTGTGTTCTAATGCCATGCTGTGCACATAATAATTGTCCAGCCTTTCAGCAACGCTACATTGTGGTACTCGGCATTGCAGTACTTTGTAAAGTGTCAACTTGGTAATGCTGAACCGCACTTTCCCAGAATATCCCTTTTTATTTGTTTCTACTTAGCACTGGCCGCATGAGGCCATGTTGTCCCCTTGGTTTTGGCTGACAAGCTACCAATCTCTAAACCACTAAATGAAGCTTGCCTGGGTCATCAAGGCGACAGCCAACAGCTTGAGAGGCTCCCAGAGAAGAGCAGAAGCACCTCCGGGCAACTGGCAGTATGATGACCTAAGTAAATAACTTTGGAGCCAATAAGTTCGAGATGTTTGCTTTATAGATATAAAAAGAATGGACCTAATTAAAGGGAGAGGATGAGCAAAGCTATTGATTGGGATTCTATTGTTTGGCAAAAATTTTGGCAAAAATAGTTATTAAATTCCTTAGTCTCAATGGCTGAGAGGCCAACATGGGACTGATCCAGATCTCCTGAATGTGGTGTCAGTGAGGAGGCCTCGGCAATCTATGGGGCCTTGGGTAGCAGATCAATATTTATCCCTGGCATACAAGTGCACTTTGGGGGGCCTTCCCACATGGAGGGATGCTCCCTTATCCAGGACATAGTGGGGAGAGCTTAGGCCCTTCCCTGGATGAAATGACAGACTCTGGAGATCCCCATGGAGGGCCTCACCCTCCCTGGGGAGTAGAGTGGGGTTTTGGTGGGGAAGGGGGAAGGAGGGGATGGAGAGGGAGCTGGTATTGATATATGAAGCAAGCTTGTCTCTAATTTAAATAAAAAAGTCCTTAGTCTCTGGGTATAAAAAAAACATGAGACTCAGGGCCAAACTGCATAGTGCCAAATGAAATTCCAAGGGTAAAGAAAGTATCTGTGGAAGGAAATCTGATATAAAACTGTTTTATATTGTTTCTTAATTAGCTCAGGGATCATGTGATTTCATGTGAAATGTTACTCTACATGAAAAGTCACACTCACTATGATAAGAAAAATTTTTTAACTGATAATTAAATGTGTTACATTCAAATGTAACATTTTGTAAAACCACTTACAAAACTTAACAAGGCACCATACCACAGTCTCTACTATTGAACATTCTCTTGATATCTATGCTTCAACTTCTTTATACTTTTCTTATGCTGCAAATAAATTCCTCATGCCCATGTGACTTAGACTGTCCATGGTGTGTCCCATCAGCTTGCTGCAACATGTGAATTGGAGGATCTATTCAATGACAGAGCCTTAAGGGAATGATTGACTGAAGCCTTGGTGGTGTCCAGGAGCCAGGCTGCCACCAAACCAACCTGAGCCAGAATGACATCCTAACCCAAACTGCCTCTTGAGTCATGTCAGGGTCTATGGTCCAGCTGCAGCTGGGATCTAAGTTGACAGCTGTGGTCTGTGTCATCTCAGAGGGCCATGCTGAGTCGACTCTGCCTTTTGCTGGCTCATGGAAAGTTGGCCCTGCCTCTCACTTAACACTCTGGCAAGAGAGCTGGCCCCACCCCTCACCACAGGCTAGGGAGAACTGACCCTGGTGGCATAGGCCTAGGGGAGCTGACTGCCTGCTCACCTAAGGCAGGTGGCCCTCATGGCCTGGACTGACCAGCTCAGTTACCACTTAGGCCCACAGCTGGGTCAAGCCGTGGGTTGGCGTGCCCTAACATCTTCCCTATCTAGGACCTTCTGGAGCTCTTGAAGGGACTGTGGAGAAATCTCCAAGATTCAGGGCCTCTACAGGCTATCCCAGAGCAGTTCCCGTGAGGATCCAATGAGGACCCAGTGTTCCTTCGGTGACTCACTGCAATGAGCATGTGTTAGTAAAGCTGACTGGAAAAGGGAGCCATGTGATACACCGATCCCATACACCGAGTGACACAATGATCCCGTACACCAAGTGACACACCGATCCCATACACCGAGTGACACACCGATCCCGTACACCGAGTGACACCCTGATCCCGTACACCGAGTGACACACTGATCCCAGAGCCACCAGGGCAAACAAAGAGGTGTTGGAGAGGCAGGGAAGATGGAGACACAAGGAGAATTTTTGTTTTGTTTTTGTTTTTTGGTTTGTTTTCTTCTTGTTTTTTGCTTATTTGCTGGCTTTGTTTTGTTTTGTTTTGTGGAGGGCACGGCAGGTGTGACAGGAGGATATGGGGGATAAAGAAGTGAGAGGAATTGGGGTTCACGATGTGAAACTTCCAAAGAATCAATAAAGAAGTTAAGTTTAGAAACTTATATAGTTGAGAGAGAGAAAAAAATGAAAGAACACACTCAGAAATTGCCTTCCTTGAAACATTTTTCTTTATTTTTATTTTTATTTTACACAACCACAGTTGTAGAGCCGACACTATAGACATGCTATGACAGATGCTAAAATATTCCCTAATGTCTTGAAAATTGCTGACAAACAGGAATGTGTGTGCTTAGCTGAAACTCCTATTTTACATGGAAAGTCTATGTATAAAATGCACAAAGCAACAGTTCATACCAATATTACCAAATAAAGCAGTTGCTTAATGTGCCATATTGAGTTAGTATTTTTTTCATGTCATGAATACAGGGACTGAAGAGATGTCACTAAAGTTCTGGCTGTGAAAGCATGAGGACATGGATATATGCCAGCAACCACCAGTCACACAAGTGACTGTCTTAACCCCAGTGTTGGGCAGTGACAAGAAGGTCTCTGAAGCTCAATGGAGAGCCAGTGTAACCAAATAGTGAGCTCCAGATTCAGTGAAAGACCCTATCTAAAAACATCAAGTGCAGAGTGATAGAGGAAACCACATGACACTAACCTGTGACCTCTACACGTGTGTATACACATGTGCACAAGCACCCACAAACACACATGTGTACACACACACACGCACACAGAATACTGTGAGGCAATTGCGGTTTCCTAGCTGACTTGCCACAGTGGCAAGTTTTGTTGTTATTGTTGTTGCTCTTGCAAGTATTTGGCATAACTCTGTAGTGATAAAGTGTTTTTAAAGCCTCAATAGTCATTGAATTACCACAGAGTACTCATCAGGAGGGATCTGATATAGGTAGCAAGTTACCTCAGTGACTCTCAGGGTTAAAGTTAAAATGAGAAAAGCAGAAGGTCTTAAAAAATGAAAAGAATTTTGAAGAATGATATTTTCTTAGATTCATGGCAGATGTGTATGTTAACAATGTAAAATAAAACTTAAGAAGTATAGACCCAAGTCCTTAACAAACTTTCCTAAGACTACTTCTGCTTTTGCAACAAGCTTTAAGACAGACATCATTGTCGGATTTAAATCTCAAGGGAGCAACTGGCAACAGTAACAAATAAATTGAGCATAGATGTTAGTCTTGAAAATATACTAGCAGACTTGATTTGAAGGACATCTGAGGAGCATGATTAAAATGTAGTCTTGTGTGGTCTTGAGGAAAGAAAGTCTCTGAAGAATCTAGTCATTTGTCAGGGGTGAGCCTTGGACTTCATAAATTCCTCATTAATTCCTTTCTAATGCAGTAGCACACTGCAGTTTCCTAAAGGAACACATGATAAGACTATCACTTAGAATATAGCAGAACATTAGTACTCCAGTGCAGTTTCCTAATTAAGTCTGCCTGACCATAATTTCTTCCCTTATGTACTCAAGAAGAGAAAAGCACTTGATTCTTCCTTGTACATGCATTCAATCCAAAATTAAATGGTTAAATATGGAAAAGGGCATTTTCTGTGCATCTCCAGATAAGCTAACTACTGTGATAAATCAACTGCAATTTCTGGATCACACACATTTCATTGTAGAGACTGCTGAACTAGCCACCATTTTGTCCACTCTATGTACAAGGTAGAATGTGGCCGGGGAGCATTCCTCTGAACAGATCTCTGGGTTTTTTTTTCTTTTTTCTTTTTTTGTCTGGAATATTCTTCTTAGTCATGAAACTTGCCCTGAGAATGTATGCTATCCAGAGTCGAAACATACTTTCCAAGTCTGATTTATAGGTTTCTTGGGATTCCTTTTGATCCTTTTAATTTTATTAACTGAAGCGAAAACACCTCAGCATCAGAATTTTTGCAGTTTGCTTCATATCCCAGCCCCTGATAATAATTAAATACCTAGGGTCAGTCCACATTGTCACCTAATAAATAAGAAAAGCTCCCGAAGTCCTTAGCATCTGAAGGCATTAGCTACCATGAAATCGGGACTAATTATATTATCCCTGGAAAAACAAATTAACGCCCGAGCTTACTCTACTTTCCCATTATAAACAGAGCTTCCCAGGGCTCCTAGAGAAGCCCACTTGCCAAAAATATTGCATCTTCCATTTGTTTAGAACAGTTTTTTGTAATACAGAAAAGAAGCTCACTGGCAAAGAAGGATACCATGCCAGAATATGAAGCCATTGACAGGACCGAGTCTTAGTCTTTGCAGTAAGTTAATGTCTTGGCTAGGGAAAGAGTTAGGGGCAGAGAAGCTCGGTATAGCCGCAGAGAGAGGGAACACTCCTCTTCCACATACAGCCCTCAGCAAAACTTTAGCTTGTAGAAAACAGCTGCAAAATCCATTCTGGAACAATATGGACTAGGGAAATTTAAATACGTAGTGGGCAGGCATTAGATGATGCTAAAAAAGTTAGCACTTTTGTCGTATTTCATAAAACTACTGTGATATTTTATTTTATCTATCAGCTTTGCTGGCCCTGGGCTTACCAGGTTAGCTGGCAATTATTAGTTGTGAGTATTCCTGTGAAGCTGTTTCCAGAACAGAGTAGCATTTGGCTCTGGGGATCCTTTTCATAAGGATGTGTCAAATCTGATTTACTGGGAGCCTGACTGGGTCACAAAGGGAGTAGAACTCAGATTTATTCTATCTGGCTGGCACCTACCTTCCTCTGTCTTTGAACACAAGTGTTCTTGATTTTGAGGCCTTTGGACTCCTCTGTCCATCGCTTGTGTCTCTTGCTTCAATCTTGGACTCAGGAAGCCTCTGGGTAGGTTAGAATAGGCTTTACAGAACATCCAGAGAGTGAACATTTGCTAGCAAGTATCCCTTGCTTTATGGTTTGCAAATCTGCTTTCCAGCAAAGCAGAAGTGAGGTCCTAGACCAAATCACTTTCTCACCCTCAGCTCAGGGTTTAGCCAGGGCTTTCCAATCCCAGCTAAAATAAGAACAGCAATCCCTGTTGCCCTACCACGTCGAGGGCGTGTTACGATGATGAATGTGCTTCAGAAATAGATTCGGCCCGCTGATGTATTTGTAGCCCATATGGCTGCATCGCCCTTTGACTTTTCAAAGAAAAATGGAAAATAGCTACATTTAGTATGCCACAAATTAAATTTCTGTCAAGTTCAGCTCTAAAACTTACTCTCTAAGAAATTCAGGTTTTCATTGGCTGGGAAAGAACAGCAGTAAACTCCAGAGTGCAGCAGTGATGTTATGAAAGTTGAAGTGAAACTTTAAAAAATATTTTTATTTAAACATAATTAATATTAAACTGTACATGTTGAACATACACAATCTGATGCATGTGAAGACACATCTGTGTATTTGGAGCCATAATGTTGGTCAAATTATTAACCCAGCCCACCTCCTCCTAGCGTCCCTTTACTCCTTTTCAGATGCGCTTTACTTGAATAATGTTTAAGAATTGATGTTACTGTACACACTACATGTATATTGCAACAACAATAAATATCTAGTATGGATAATATATCTTTAATATTGGTAACATCAAAGCAGCCTGTACATGAACTGGTAAAATGTTATAGTATATTATGACTTGGTTGTTATGCTTTTTTTTAGTTCTCATATGAGAAAGTTTTTGAACATTTTGTGTTATGGTAGTGACATCACTATTATTAGTTGTCAACACACACACACACACAAACACACACATATTTATTCTGTAACTTCTGTTTCTCTAGAGAACCCTGACTAACACAGTAGTGGAGATTTACTCACTGTGTTTGAATTACAACTATATCACATTCTGGTAAACGAGTTTTTCTTGTTGTTCAATTTGATTCTGAAAATGCTTGCATGGATTATTTCTCTTGTCAGCATTAGGTGATATGTTTATATGAGCCCATTCAAGAAGGTTCCATAGTTTGACTTTTGGAATTTGTATCTTTTCTGTTATAGACAAATGATCCTCATGTTACTGACATTCTAAGGAAAAGATCTAGGATGCCTATGTAGACTCATTCTCATGAGCTAAGACTGTCTGGACTTAAAACATAGATACAGGTTTGGAGTACATCAAAGTTGGAGATAGCATCCAAAATAAAAAAGTAACTTAGGAATTGGAAAAAGTAGATTTGATATATAAAGAAAATTAATAAATAAGGAAGAAGAGAATTTTGTTTTGTGTAAAAATGAAGAGTTTACAGTTGAGGTCAAATCACCACCACTGGTTAGAAAGCAAACCCAGAAGAGACAGGAGTTTACAGACAGCTGTGGCCATACCCATTGTCAGGAAGAGTGAAATTTACAGGCTAATAGTGCCCAGATACTAGTACAGAAGAACACTATATCTCTGCTGAACTTAGCTATAGCATAGCTGGTACATTCCCAAGGCCTTAGAGGGAGGTCTCAATGACAGGCATAGTGACACATTCCTTTAATCCCAGTATTGTGGAGTCAGACTGGTGGGTCTCTGCAAGTTTGAAGGCGGCCTGATCTATAGAGTGAGTTCAGGCCAGTCAGGGATACATAGTGAGACCCACTCTCTTTTTTTTAAGTTAATTTTTATTTAAATTAAAGACAATCTTATTTTACATACCAATCCCAGGTCCCTCTCCCTCCCACCCACCCCTTCCCCACATCAACCCCCCATCCTACCCCCATCCACTCCTCAGGAAGGGTGAGGCCTCCCATGGGGGATCATCAAAGTCTGTCACATACTTCGGGATAGGACCTAGGGCCTCCCCCATGTATCTAGGCTGAGACAGTATCCCTCCATAGGGAATGGGGATAAATGCTGCTTCCACTGCCAAGGTACCATAGACTGCCCAGGCACCCCAACTGACAGAACCAGGGGTTCTGTCTTATGCTGGCCCCCCCTGCTGTAAGACTGGAGTTTATGAGTTCCCACTTGTATAACTACTGTCCCATGTAAAGTATGATGTGTGAAAACTACAAACAACCTTGAACTCAAAATGCTACCAAAATAAACAAACAAACAAAAAGCAAAGAGGGCTGTAAAGATGGCTTTAGGTTTAAGAGTTCTGGCTATTTTTCCAGAGTAGCCAGGTTCAATTCCCAGCATGCATATAGTGTCTTGCAATCATATAACTCCAGTTCCAGAGAATGAAATACCCCTTTCTTGCCTCCATGGGCACCAAGAATGTCTGTACCCATGTGAAAGGAAAACACTCATAAAATATAAAAACAAATAAATCTTAAAAAAAACCAATAGAGTACAATTAAAAGAACAATGCAGCAGTAGTGAAAATGCATGGATTTTATCTATTGTCTACCACTAAGGCTACAAATGGCTCTGTGATCTTTGACAATTTCTGTCACCTTTCTGGTATTTGTCCTTTTTTTTTTTAAACTAAGACAGACACTTTATTACATAGTTTATAAAAATCCTCAAATAAACATAACAAGCAAACAAACAATGCCACCTTGCTCTGCACCGCCCCTTCCTTTGTCTTAGTGACCCTGGGAACTGCCGTGTATCATGTAGTATACTCTTTTGATCAAGCAGCTTTCCTTGCAAATGTTCGTAGTGCAGTGTGCTGCTGGTCAGGTTCAAGATCTCTGGCATCTGGTACACCATCAATGCTGGACCCTTACCAGCATCCCTGTAGATATCCTGCTGTGGTCCTGATTCACAGAGGCACTGTGTCAGTGTTTACACAGAGCCAGTTCCTTTATGCATCCCACCAGGTCATCGTCTGGATGGATGCTGGGGAGTGCCGTGGGTTTACGCCTGGGTGTTAGCTTGGTTGGTCAGTTCAGGCTGCTGGGACCTCTCCCCTTGGGTTAGGGGTGGGGCCAGCCTCCCCCAGTGGAAAGGGGGTAGAAGAGGCAGCTCTCCTATGAAGAACTGAATCAATGGGGGAGTGGCAGGGTGAGTCAGCTTTCCAGTGTGTGGGGGGCTGTACCAGTGAGGATTGGGGCCAACTCATCATGGCTCTCATATTTCAACATATGGTTCAACACATAGTTTGAATGGACCCCTGTGGCACTGGACACCAACACATACCCCAACTCCATCTGTGCCATGAACCCAGACATGGCCAACAGCAGCATCTTGGGTCTGGTTGTCACCATAGCTCTGAGTAGCAATGCAGGCCTCTCATATTGGCATGGGCCCAGAAGTAGTATGGTCCTGGAATCTAATATGACCCCAGGTGGCAGGCTAGATCCCAGCAACTGTCAAGCTTTCAATGGTAACAAGAGTACAGCATCAACACAGACCCTGGCTGCAGTAGGGCCACAGACACAGACATGCCCCCAATCACAGCTTCAATCCAAACATCACTATGGCCCTGAATGGCAGTGCAGGCCTCCCCAATCTGTACAGCCCTGGCAATAGCCTGACCCTCAGGCAGCAACATGGCCTCAGTTGTCAGCTCAGACCCTGGGCAACTGCACAGCCTTCTATGGCAACTGAAGTCACAGACATTGAAGTCCCTGGCTGAAATAGAGCCATGGACGTAGCAGAAGTACAGGCCAAGATGACACCATTACCCTGGTGTCTAGGCCACCCAGATCAGTATAGCCCCTCAGTGACACATCCCTTGAACACGGCCACAGGTGGACTCATACTTGAGCATTCTTGTGGCCTTTGGTGGAAATACAGACCATGAACATCAACACAGGCCCCAGCAATGGAAGGACCGTGGACCCAGACACAGTCCTGGCTATGGCTCAGGCCTAGGTGACACCATGGCCCTGGGTGGCAGCACAGACCACCAAAATCTAGATGGCTCAGGTAGCAACATGACCCTCAGACACCAACATCACCCCAGAACCCTGGTACTAGAGGATGAACAAGAACCTTATGTTTATAATATAAATGAAAAAGTCTACATTCAAATTATTGTGGAACCTCAGTACATGACTTTGAAATCATTTCAATAAGCTACACTGTGTTTAAAATTTGGAAATATTCTTAAATGTAGCAAATTAGGAATTATCAACTGAAATGGGAGAAGGTATTCTATGTACGCTAAATACTGCTTCTTGTAAAAATGCACTTATACTTGCTGTAATGTTATGAAATGTCTGATGGGGAAGTCCTGTGCATTTGCCAATAAAACACTGTTGGCCAACAGGGAAGCAAGATAGGTGGGACTAGGAGTTCAGGAGGACTCTGGGTAGGAGAAACACAGGGAGTCACGATGTAGCCCACCAGAGAAGTAAGATGTCCATCTGGTAAGAGAAATACTTAGATGGGTTAAATACTTAAGTCAGAGCTAGCCAGTAAGAAACAAGCAAGGCCAACAGCTTCATAATTAATATAGCCTCCTGTGTGTTATTTGGGAACTACAATGCGGCAGAGCCCAGGCGGCTGGTGGGGAAAAACCAAAGCGGCTGGCAAGGAAAAGGCTTTACTCTACAAATGCCTATTGTGAAAGCAGAACACATATGAATATTAAGTATTTAATTTGTGAAATGTGACCACATGATAGAAATCTGAAATATTGTTTTTCTAAACTATAAACTGAAAATATAGTAAATTAATGTTTAATAATATTCTTAGGTGTTATATATTCTTATGACACCTAAGTAAAAGAGATTATGTGAAATTACTCATTCACTAACTTTCATGCTGTATTCGCCTCCATTTGTCTAATTGGCATACAACTGTTGGAAAGTATTTCGTTGCATATTAAGAATTAAACTTCCCCACCTTCCCTCTCCCAATCTTCTATCCCTTTTGTGTGTGTATCATAGCTCTGTTTTTAGCGCGGGTTATAGTTAGGGATTTTTTGACAGTTAAATTACCAATATTCACTGATGTAAAATGAAAACAAAACAAAAAAGGAATCAACTTAGGAGTTAGAAGACAGGGCAATTTTAAGACTCAAGGGTAAAAATTGTGTCAATTTTATGAGTATTACCTTTGTAGTTAGTTCACACAGTGTATTCAAGTACATTTCTTGAAGTCTTTAATTTACTTTTAATCAAATTGGTTGTGGAAATAGCCCCTTAGCAAAATCACATGCAACTTTTAAAGGTATGCCTTTAAAACCATATGGTATAGAAACCAGCTACAATCTTTAAAATACACCAGCATTTTTGGGAAATATTTGACACCTGGGAAGTTTTTTTTAAGTAAGGTTGCAGGTATAGTCAATGTATTCATGTGAGAAAGATGTTTTCAATGAATGCTCCAGATGTTCGACAAGTGTGCTGCTTTTGGTACTCTTTATACAAACGCTTATGTCTATTCTATCGGAGGATTTCTATTAGGGAGAATAGGTAAGTATTACCGACGACTTCCATAGAATGAATGTTGGGTATAGGTCATTTAGCTCTTTGTTTGTTTTCTCTTTTCTTGCAGACGCAGAAGAGGTCATTTGGATTTCTTCCTTCCCATTCTTCCTTCTTCGGCAGCTTGCTTACATAGCTTGAGTGCACGCCTCAGCCTCCACAGGTCTGTGGTACAGACATGCACCACTGCATCTGGGTGGTACTGCTTTTTCCCAGTACTTCCCCTCACTGAGTCTGGATGGAAGGAGTGCTCCACCTTAAGTAAGGAGAAAATGTCTTTTGCTTGACTCTCCAGGTTCCATGATTATTATAAAAAAATAAAATTTTCTTCATCAAATTCTTTGGCACCAGAAGCTGATGATGAAGGGATTTCCAGGAGCTTCCCTCTGAGATTTTTTCAGAGGATACAGTTCCTAGAGGGTCAATCTTATGTTGTTGATGCTGGTAATTGAGACTCTGACTTTTAGTACTGGTAATTCAAGCTGCCTCATACAGCACTCGGAGGTGACTTCAGCTGGGATTTCACAAGACGGTTTTGGAGGGTCATTGCCAGCCTGCTACTGGTTTAATAACTCTGGGTTTGTAGGTCTTCTGAGTACATGTGACTTTGAGAAGGTACTGTAAAGAAGTCAGTTGACAGCTTAATTGATCAAGATTCTACCTGCTATGATCAGTAATCTCCTAGCTTGTGCTCCAGGCATGCTTTCCCCTGCTTTCATGTAATGGATGACAGCTTCACAGGAATACCAAGCCAGAGGCTCTGTTGACCAATTGATACAGTTTAGACTCCATTAAAAAGCTTACAACAGACCGCCACACTCTCATTTTCTTTCAGGGAGTGTTTGCTTCATTGTGCCTTTATTTATTTTTATTTTTTATTCTTTTTCATTTAAATTAGAAACAAGCCTGCTTCACATGTCATTCCCAGCTCCCTCTATCTCCCCTCTTCCCTTGTCTCCCACTAACCCCCCACTCGATCCTCCCTCAACTCTTGAGGGAGGATGAGGTGCTCCATGGGGGACCCCCAAGGTCTGTCATATTATCCCGGGCAGGGCCTAGCCCCTCCCCGATGTGACCAGGCTGAAAGAACATTCCTCCATATGGAATGGGCTCCCAACGTCCACTCACCCACCAGGGATGAAGACTGATCTACTACCAGAGGCCCCATAGTTTGTAGAGGCCTCCTCACTGACATCCATGTTCAGGGGGTCTGGATCAATCCCATGGTGACCTTCCAGCCATAAGTCTGGGGTCAATGAACTCCCCCTTGTTCAGGTCAACTGTCTCTGTGGGTTTCACCAGCCCAGTCTTGACCCCTTTGCTTATAACTCCTCCCTCTCTGCAACTGGGTTCCATGAGTTCAGTTTAGTGTTTAGCTGTGGGTGTCTGCCTCTGCTTCCATCAGCCACTAGATGAAGGCTCTAGGATGTCATATAAGGTAGTTATCAATCTTATTATCAGGTTAGGTTATTTAAATTAGCCTACCCACTATTGCTTAGATTGCCAGTTGGTGTCATCCTTGTAGATCTCTGGAAATCTGCCTAGTGCCAGATATCTCCTTAAACCTATAATGGCTCCCTCTATTATGATATCTCCCATCCTGCTCTCCTCTATTCTTCCCCTGACTCAACATTCTTGCTCCTCCATTTGCTCCTCTTCCCTCCTCTTCTCCCCCTCTCTTTCTCCCAGCTCCCTCTCCCCTTCCCCCATACTCCCAATCCCTTCTCCAGGGAACTATGCATGTCTCTCTTAGGGTCCTCACTGTTTCCCAGCCTTTCCAGCGCTATGAGTTGTAGGCTAGCATGTCTAAAATTGATATATGAGTGAGTACATACCATGGTTGTCTTTTCGTGGCTGGGATGCCTCACTCAGGATGGTTTCTTCTAGTGTCATCCATTTGCCTGCAAATTTCAAGATTCCATTGTTTTTTTCTACTGAACAGTACTCCATTGTGTAAATGTACCACATTTTCTCTATCCACTCTTCAGTTGAGGGGCATCTAGGTTCCTTCCTAGGTATTTACCTCAAGATGGAAATTTAGTGGGATCTAAGAAGTAGTGAAACCAGTCTTTCTATCAATATACCTAACCTAACAATGCTGTTCCCATTGATTCTGATTTTCACCTGGCATCATACTGTCTTAAGCTTTATGTGAAAATACCGTTAACCTTTTATACAGTCAGTGTCATTAATTTTTCTGTATTTTAAAAGATGAAACACACACAGAAGATGCACAACCATAAGTGCTTAACTTTGAGTCTAAAAATATAAGCATTCATACAAACAGTCGCCTTTTCAAAATATAGATTTCCAAACTTCCCCAAATTCACAAAATGTATCATTTGTTTTGTCCCTCTATTTCATCATGTTCCTGAGAGTCAGAGATTAGAGCCGTCTTTTCCAGCATTGTTCAGTGTCTGCTCCTGAGAGAAAACTCAAGTTTATGTGGGGCTCACCAAGAGAGGTTTATGATTTTCAAGGTTGGTTTCTCTCTTGCTTATTCCTGATGTTCATTACTTTATGTACTTCAAAGAGTTTTTAATCTCAGAGATGTAGATACAGCTCTGACAGTAGAATGCCTGAATATCATGGGACACTGGATGATCCCCAGGACCATATAAACACATTTAATCTACTTGCTCACAATTTAGAAGGATAATCTGTTATCATGGCAGAGAATGTGGCAGCAATCAGACAGGTTTGGTGCTGGAGCAGTAACTGAGAGCTTACATGATGATCTCTGCAGAGAGCAAACTAATACACTGAGCCCGGCATGCACTGAACTTTTGAAACCTCAAAGCCCATCCAGTGACACACCTCCTCCAAAAAGGCCATACCCGTAGCATGAATTGTCTTTGGTCTTAATAATGAAAACTCAGAGTCAGTTATCAGGGGGTGAAAACTGAAAGATCAGAGAAGCAAAGCAACCAGTCACCAGAGAGTTCTTACCTCTACCAATGCTCAGACCAAATGGGTGACCCTGTCCTCAGACTGCCTTTTCAGGCTCTTTCTCTTTTAGACTGATCAATTTCGTGTAGCTTAGGGTGGCCTTAAACTAACTGATCTGTCTGCCTCTGTATCCCAAATGCAATGCTGGGATTAAAAGTGGTATCTCCACTGCCTGGCCTCTATGGCTAGCTAGTGTGGTTAGCTTTGTACTCTGATCTTCAGGCAAGCTTTATTTGTTCGATCATAAAAAACTATCACCACACACCCCTCCTAATCTTTCCAAACAGTTCATCAACCAGGAACTAAGCATACACATATGTGAGCTATGGGAGTGGGGAGAGTCTCATTCAAACCATCACAGTCCTATTATTTAAATATTGCTAAGTTGTGCTCATGCACTGATTATCTAGATTTATTTGGGAAGGAAGGAAGGAAGGAAGGGAAGAAGGAAGGAAGGAAGGAAGGAAGGAAAAGATAGGGAACCTGTGTGCATGCCTAATTGTTTTCTTTTTATAATTTGTTTATTCATTTAAATTTCATTTTATATTTCAACTGCAGCTCCTCCCATCCTCCTCATTCCAGTTCACCCCCAGGCAATTCCGCCTCAAGGATAAGAGCTCCCATGGGGAGTCAACAAAGTCTGGCACAATGGGCTGGGGTAGGGTCAAGCCCCTCTCCCATGCATTGGCTGAGAATGGCATCCTATTTTAAAAATCCACTTTTTTTAAAGATGGGAATTGAAGCTCAGACCTCAGACTTCTTAGACATGGGCTCTACTGCAGAGTGCTAACAAAACCCTTCTTTGACTTGATTTTTAGGTAGGGTCTAGCTAAGTTGTCCTGGCTTGCCTTGAACTCGCCCTATGGCTGAAACTTGAAGTTTCAATCCTCCAGTCTTAGCCTCTTGAATTGTTACACCATTATTCAGCTCATATTATTTTAAGTTTGGTCTAAAATAATTTTCAAGTACAAATCTAATTTCTCTAAAAAAAAATCTAGTCTTTGTCAACCTCTTCCAAAATTATGGTGTTTTTCTGTTGCTTTTTCTATGGAAGAATTTTATAATTTGTTCCATATTTTCTTGACTCAATATTTTCCTATTGATTTAGGCAATTTGAATATTTTTCTTCAATTCACATGCCAGTTTTGTTCTTCAAATTTTAGTTTCTGCGATGATTAATCTTGTAATGTTTTCATCATTCCTTGAGCCTCCATGTGTTGTGGCATGTCAAAATGCCCCTAGCCATATTACTATTCTTATATGACGTTCCTAGCCACTTTATTCTTTTATACACCATCTTTGAGAACAAAAATCATCCCAAGAAACCGCAATATTTATTAACCAAGAACAGTCCTTAGAAACCAAGATTTGGGTATGAGGTGGTTTCTACTTGAATGTTTTATAATTTAAGTTCTTTCAAAAAAGCTCATTGTTTTACCTAATTATTCAAGCTCACTTATTGACTAAAAGTGTTGATTTTGGGAACACTTTCAATTGTAAAGAAAGCTGATCTGACTGTCGAAAAGTTGTATTTGGACTTTAAAATAGTATTTTCAAGAAAAAGATTTTTATTTTCAGTTTGTTTCATGATTGGGCAGTGGTGGCATATGCCTTCAATCCCAGCACTTGAGAGGTAGAGGTAGGTGGATCTCAGTGATTTTGAGGCCAGCATGGTGTACAAAGCAAGTTTTGGGAAACCCAGGACTGTCTCGAAAAACAAAAATAAGTTTCATGATTGTTGTGTATGTGGGTGCACATGGGCACTGTGGAATACATGTGCAAATCAGAGGACAGGCCTACAGTGTTGGTCCTAGCCTTCCATCTTTACATTGGTTCCTGGTGTTTAATTCAGATCATCGGGCTTATATTACCAGGTGGTAATGCCTTCATCCAGTGAGCAATCTTGCTAGCCCCAGATTAGATTCTAATCAACACTTTCTTTTATGTTTGCATCTGTTTTCTGAGCCTCTAATTTCTGTGTTCATCTTCATTTGTATTTTCTTTGAGTTGATCATATTAGTCTTCAATATACTTTAACATTTAATAATTAGCTTAAGTTTTAGTTTTAAAGATTATTCTTATGAAATGTAGTCAAATGTATATGACATTTATAAAGCATTGAACATTAATAAAGTGACAGTCCTCTTTTTGAAAGTTAGTGTTGTTTAATATTACTATTGTATGGATGAGTACCATATTGATTGACTATTCCTGTCTTTTCATAATGAGTTATTTGAACCAGAGTATTGAGTATATTTTAAAGGTCTGAAGTCAATCCTACACACAGTAGTTTGAGGACCACCAAAATAAATAAATAGATAGATAGATACAAATAAGTAAATATGTGTTACCTTATGTACTTTCCTCTCTTAAATATAAGAGCAAAATGTCATTTGTGTGGTCTCTTAAATAGTGGTTCCTAATGCTAAGGTGTTTTCTTCATTAAAAATTTAGAGATTTCAAAAGCTGAGCAATTTACTCATGTTTCTGCCATGAAGGAGATTACTATAAACAAGGTGTCTATGAACTGACCTCAGTTAAACTAAGATGTGATCAGAATAAGGAAGAAAAAAGAGATTCAAAGTGATAAAAAATAAGTTGCGAATACAATCTTTAGAGAAGTCATTCAGATGACATAAAGGAAGAGTTAGTCTGAGGGGGTGGGGGAACGGGGTATATTCATTGTAAAATTGGTCCTTGAGATAACGTGAAATCGCCGCTAAAATAATTAAGACCCTACACCAACTTCTTCCTTTTAGGTCTTTTCTGCAGGCACCCTTCTGCTCTCCCGCAATCTCCTCCCCCCATCCTTATTTTATTATACACACAAATCGTTGCCATTTGGAACAGTTTGGAGCAGCAGCAAAGGGATGCTTTAGAGGCGAAAGGCAATCGCAGCTGGCTGGAATCCATTGATTGAGTTCTTGACAGCCCTGGTCAGCTGCTCCCAGCGGCACTCTGGATGTGGCTGCTCTGCCACCTTAGAGCCCTCATGGTAATCGGTTTCAGATGAGGCCCAGTAACTCCCTACTGTTGTCATCCTGCTGTTCAATGTAGAAGAGGACATAGCTTATTCAGGGAAAAGTCCCAGCTTCATGGAAATCCCACCATGCCAGTTTTTCCCTGAACGGGTTCGATTGTGTTTTTGTAGTCCCTGTGTAATTGTGGTAGTGGTTATTATAGTGTTATTTTAGTGGTTAGCTGCGTTCACCCTAATACTCCAACTACCACTCTTCGGTTTCCCCAGATCTTGTTTACAGACATTAAATGTGCATCTAATCATGTAATTAAGGAGAATGTGAATGATTTTGTTCTTATATTCAAAAACAAATACTGGGTGCAATTTTACTATTGTCACTATCACCCCAACTGAAACTTGAAACTTCAAAGAAAATGGAAACTGTTTCAGTAAGTATTTTCCTTCTTATTGCCTCTGGTAAAAAAAATGGGTATGATTTTGAAACTTCTTTTATTGATAAAAATGAGTCCACCCTATTTCTGTTTTCAGGGGCTGTAAAGTGTATCAGTGAGGACCTGTGCACTAATGTAAGATGCCTGGAGGGAGGTATCTCAGGATCCAACTGTTACGGAGTTAAGGCTCTCACATCACAACCACACTGCTACTTCCCATCTCCTCCCTGTCCCGGGGTGCCACTGCTGTCTCCACTCAGTGACAAGACTGTCTCTCAGCTATCACCCTCAGAGAGGACTCTCATTGATGCTCTGGTGTTTGATCGCCAGTTTTTCTTATAAAACAAAAACCAAAGCCAACCAAACTCACAGCATATCTTTTTAATTTTTATGTTGTAAGCTCTCCTTGCATGGTTGGTTTCATGCCCCAACAGGATGTCTCTGAACATGGAGCACCACAGACATGAGAACCTATCCTGGAAATCTGCAATGCTTTTATGTCTCATTCATCCAGCTTATATCACTTCATACTTCTAGGCAATTTACTGTGAGGGGGATGGGAATGACCAAGACTTCTTAGAAAGACTGACTTGTATTCACCCTGCAGGGAATGGTAGGCCTTCATACAAGGACAGGAGAATAAATATCAGGAAAAAAAACGTCAAGCCGGGCGGTGGTGGCGCATGCCTTTAATCCAGCACTCGGGAGGCAGAGGCAGGCGGATCTCTGTGAGTTCGAGGCCAGGCTGGACCGACAGCCTCCAAATCAATACAGAGAAACCCTGTCTCATAAAAACAAACAAAAAAAAACCAAACAAACAAACAAACAAAACGTCAATACTCCCACAAATAAGGAGGTGGGAGTATCCGGTGAGTGTGCAAATAATAGGACCTGCCAAAGGCAGGCACAATTATATTTCTATACACAAGTAAAAGGGGAGAGACATAGAAAGGCAAGCATGTTAGGTTTTAATCTATTTCCAGCACTTTCTTATGAGTCGGCCACAAAACATACACACATCAGTTAGATGTGTCCTCTTTTTGTTTACGTAGCTTCTGGAGCCTGGACTAAGTAAAGGAGAAAACTGGAAAGAGGTAATGAACTGAATTGGATGGGTGGGGTAAAAAAGAACTTCAGTGTGAATGGCAAGGAACAGCTAAGATTCTCCAAGAAAAACACCATCATTTTTATGAAACAGCATAGTTTTTATGGGTTTCCAAAGTATCTGTATGTGTGTATGTTTGTCTGTATGTGTGTGTTTCTCTGTCTGTGCCTATGTGTGGGTCTGTGTATATGTCTGCACCTGTTTGTATGTGTCTGTGTGTACATGTGTCTGTATTTCTGTGTATATCTGTGTCTGTGTGTGTCTATCTGTGTGAGTTTGAGTGTGTGTGTATGTCTGCATTTGTTTGTGTGTATGTGTCTCTGTATGCCTGTATTTATGTGTGTATCTGCGTCTGTGTGAGTCTGTCTGTATGTGTCTATCTGTGTGAGTTTATGTGAGTCTTGTGTATGTGTGTCTGTGTATGTCCATATTTTTGTGTATATCTGTGTCTGTGTGAGTCTGTGAGTTTCAGTGAGTCTCTCTGTCTCTGTCTCTGTCTCTGTCTCTGTCTCTCTCTCTCTCTCTGTGTGTGTGTGTGTGTGTGTGTGTGTGTGTGTGTATTTTCAGAGCTAGGATTAAACTTATATCCCTGGACATGCTTAGAAGCTCTATCTGAGCTACCTCCCAGTCAGCATAATTTCTCTGTGTATGGATTTGTATGGTATATGTACAGGCAACAGCCAGTTAGTATACTTTCTGTGTGTGATATGTATATGATGTATATAATATATGTGCAGGCAAATTCATGAAGGTCAGAGAAGAGCATACATCCTGCTCTAGCACTCTGCAATCTATTCCCTCGAGACAAGGGCTTTCACTGAGCCTGGGTCCAGACTGCTAGGCAGCCAACTCCAGCGATTCCCCCATTCTCAGCTCTTCTCACAATACTGGGGTTACAGGTGTGTGCAATCGGGTATGACTTTATATTGGATTCTTAAGATTTTAATTCAGGCCCTGGCTCTTGCACAGAAGATGCTGTAATCTGTGTGGTTACCTCCCCAGATCTCCTAGAGTATCTTTCAAACAATACCCAGCATTTCTATTAATCAAAAAATGTCATAACCTGTAAGTTTAAAGTCTTACCTATAGACATATGCAGAACAAGTTAATGCCAGTAGCCAGAGATAGTTAAAAAGGACAAGGACCTAGCAAGATGTAAATAAGTGCCAACTTTTCCTAATGTCTACCCAAAAGTATGTTTGGTCATATAATTAATGGGAGGAAACCCAGTTCTTCTTATTATGCCATTTTTTCTTTTTATGTATTTTAAACATCAACTCTTTTATAGTTAAAATTTCATTTCCCATTGTTCCCTGTTTGCTCTTCCTTTCTATGTACTCTACCTTCAAACACATGCACGCCAGTCTGTGGATCTGCGGGTAAGGAGAAGCTCCACTGAGCTCGCACGCTCCCTGTAAGTAGATGATGTTCTTTGTACACACTCCATATCAAGCTCCATAACTCCCTCTTTCTTCCTCCCATCCTCTCATCAGCCGCCTTTGTTGTTCCAGACAGTTTCGTTCTTATGTCCTTGTCATCTATTCACGATTCCTTGTGTCTCTGTAACACCAAGGAACTGCAAATGACCATGTGTGACTTTCGTCTTTCATCGACAAACTGTCTACACAAGATGATGCTGTGTCCACTGATCTTCATCTCCCTACAAACCACATACTTTGTTGTATAGCTTAAAATCATTCCACTGTGCATACATGCCACATTACCCACAATACGTACCCACATGTATATAACATATTCCTGTGTTGACAGACATGTAGCTTGATTTCATTACTTAGGTACTGTGAATAGTGCTTTGATTAATATAGCGTGAAAATGACCTCCAAATGGACACCTCCAGAAGAAGAAAAATAAATGGACAATGAATATGTTAAAAATGTTTAATTTCACCAGTCACCAGGAAAATGCAAATAATGTGACAAAATGTCACATCATCCTAGTCAAAACGACTTTATAAAAAAAAAAGAACAAAATACACACCACAGTAATAACTGCAGGAGCAGACATAGGTAGACATTAGTGAAACCACTATAGAAAACTATATGAAGTTTAAAAACAAAAAACAGAGATATGTTTAGATCCAGCTAGCCAATTCTGAGTATATCACTTGAAATAATGTGATTTATAGAAAAATGGGTGCAAGTGGAAGACATCCTGTTAGATGAAATTATCCAGATATGTAAAGAAAAACATGACATATTTTCTCTCAATTATGAAACTGAAAGAAAACAGACCTAAGATTGGGAACTAACTTTGACCTTGAAGAGAAAGAAAACCATTGAGCCAGAGGCTAGCCTAGCAGGTAAAGTTGCTTGCATGCTCTGATGCTCACAGCCATACACATATATACAGATCAGAAAATTAATAAATGAAAGGCATAATTTAAAATGTGTTTAGTTTTTATATACCTATTTTAGTTTTACTTGAAAGTGTATTTCTTTCAAGTCTGTTTTTTACTTTTTATATATTTAAATATTCCAAGTGGTTTAAGAAGGGTGAAATATTCCATGTGATAGTTGAATGAGCTAAAGAGGCTACGTATGGATTTCTGACTATGACAGTTCAGGATCTGTCCCATGTACCACATGGCCCCAACTTTGTTCTGAAACATTTCTGATTTTGCCATTGGTGGTGCTCATTAGCTGCTTTAGTTTATGAAAAGTCACCACTCCCAACATTTGCATTTATAGATGTGAGAGTTGCTGGATGCGTTGCTGCTTTATTAATAAACCCCGCATGTACTGAGCGTTTGTTTGGTGCTTCTTAGAAGACTGTAGCTATTGAGAGAACATTAGCAAAACTACCTACTCTGTCCTACGTGATGGTAATGATGAGAAAAATTGCATTGTTTTCATCAGTTTAACTTGACAAATGTAAACACACATGATGTTGAGGCTGTGGCTTGGTTCTGAAATATCCCCCAATGCCCATTCCTTACAGGCTTGGGACTAAGTGGTGCTACCGGGAGGTGGGGGAACGATTTAAAAGTGGCATCCGGTGAGGAGGAGGCTGACACGATGCTGTTCCTTCAAACTGCACTCCTTCGTTGGACCCCGGTCTCTCGCCCTCCCCATTTCTGTTTGCCTTCTGGCTGCCAGGGAGTCAGGAAGCTTGTGCCACTGTGCATTGCACGAAGCTTGAGGTGCTCCCTCAGCACAAGTTCAAAGGCAGTGTGGCCAAGTGACCACAGCCTGAAATCTTTGAGTGTGACCCCAAGGAAACCTTCCCCCAAAGCTTGATCATCTCAGCAATTGTGTCACGGTGGTGACAGTCTAATGCAATTGGTATCAACAGCCTCTTCTGGCTCTCAGAAGCCATCTAAAACCTGTCTTACTCATTCACAGAGGCTGCAGCAAGAGGTGTGAAGATGTATACTCTGCAAAGTTCATTTGCCATTTCATGTAATCTAAAAGTTCTCTGAAGGAGCAGACCCCGCCTGCCTTGTGCGTGGGATCCAGGAATCAGGACTCTGACTCTTCTTAACGTCGGTTGTGCTGGGCTAAACAGTCTTCACCCCGGAATGCCTCACGTGGCTTCGGCTCTTTCGCCACCAATCATCCCTCTGCTCATTTCATCCTATTTTAACGGGATGGGAGTTATTCACGGTTATCATGGGATACGTCGTAAAGAGACCCTGACGTTCTGGCGTGTTTTATTGACTCTCCTGTCCTGGAGTCCTCCCTGCTGCCTCTGCAGTCCTATGTCTCACTCTTAAATGCTCTGTGTTTTATGTGCTGTGCTCTTGTGTTGCACCCTCTCAAGCACAGGTTCCGGTAAAATGGCGAGGGCAGTCATTCACCTTTCCGGTCCAGGGAAAGTCTAGGGCGAAGGGCACTGGAGAGGGTCAAGAAACTTCAAGACTGCACCAGAATGTCTCAGGAAAAAGTACAGCTTGTGATTAATATTGCTGTGCATCCAGAGACACATGCTTGAATGCTACTGAAAGAATGTATCTCTGAGTTCGCAGAGCAAACTGGGCGCGGGCAAGCAGCTCAGTGGACCCTGCCTTCCGTTGTAGTGTGGGTTGTACTTCGGTTTTCCCTCCAGGGTTTTTTGGAAGTCCAAAGTAATTTCTAAGTATTTTAAACATTGAGTCATTGCTAGCTTTCTTGGTGTTTACAAAAGCTATTTTCTACTTAAATTTAATCTGTTTCATTTGCCGTTTTTTTTTAAATCTAACTTTCTCCCAGATTTTAATGGTCTATATATGGCTTAGTGACTACATGATGCTTAAGGTGTTTGATGCCAATGGAGACTTCATAAAAAGAGGTCACTCAGAGTTCAGAAATGTTTAGAAAAGAGAAGGAAACCTTTGCACGTTTCTCCTCGGGGTTAGCAATTCAGGTCTGTGGGCTGCTTGCAGTGGAGCCGTTCTGTGCCATGCTATGATGGTAAGTCAGAAAAGGCAATGCGAGAACAAGACAAAGGAGGCAATGAAGCCTGGGCCACAGGGTTCCGATCCAGGGGCTCCCGGCCATTTACAAAAGCGCGTATTTAAGGTCATGGCATTTTAAGCTGACACACTCACTGAATTTGAAACGGAATGTTTTAAACGCCATGGCTCTGCCTAAGGAGATTGTTTCCAATTGTGAAACATTTGCTACAAAATACAAGTCAGGGAGAGGAGCTTTGGAGTCTTTATTCCCTTCTAGTTTGACCTGGAGGGGAAAAAGGATTTGAGATTGACATTTACACGTATAGCGTTCTACTTCAAACACAGGCAGCTAGAGCAGGCATTGAGAGGCAGAGACCTGCAGCCCGACAAGCAGCTCCTGGCTGGAGGAAACATTTACACAGAGCCCCTGGCTTCCCTTCAAGTGCAGCTTTGGTGAGGGCTACATAGGTCAGATAGCTCAGCGGCCCCAGCTTGTTGCCCACCATACCTCAACAAAGCTCGCTGTGTTTGCACAGCTGGGCTGGTAGCTGTGGGAGTCCAGAGAATCCCCAAGTCTCCATCTACCAGCACACAGAGTGAAGCTAGCTGTCTGACCAGCCACTTACAGGCCACAGCCCCGCGCTTATTTTCTTTCCTGGACTTCCTGCTGCTACAGTGAGTGAATGATATTTCCCCCCCTTTCTTTCTTTCCTTCTCCCTTTCTTTCTTTCTTTCTTTTTTTTTTGTTGTTATTTTTTTAAAAACCGATTTGTCCATCAATGTCTGGTAGATAATGAAGCAATACTACCATTTGACCATAGTTTACGAATTCACATTGGTGATATTATTTTGTGGGCCTCTCCTCTTACCTAACCCCCCTAACTCCAACTCCATTCCCATTCTTTCTCATATTTGGACTCGAGGGGGGATTTACCCAAAGGAAGGGAAGAAAAACATCCCAGGACTCCTCGAGTGTAACTTCACCCGGAGGAAGGGTGTTATTTTAATTACTACTGGACCCATTCTGGGGTGGGGGTGGGGTCGAGGAGGGGGAGGCTGTAAATGCTGGATGCAGCTTGGAGAGCCCCATTTAATATGCCTTTTGAATCAGGGCCACAAACTACAAAGACTGCCATCTGGGGAGGTATTACATTTGTAAGGAAAAAACAGTGGAGACTTTTTTCAAATGAGCTTGTAAATTCCATTCAATCTTAGGTTCATTTCATTTTTTTCCCAAAGAAATTTTTCTGTGTTTATTTAAAGTCGTATTAATTAACCAGACAGAAATGACAACTATGGCTGTCAAAGGTTTCATTGAGGTGTTTACAGATCCACCTCCTTCACCATCATCCCTGAAGGCACTTCACTAAATCTCTTGAAATGGAAAACCATCGAACTGAGGGAGAAAATTTTTCTCTACATAAATAATCTAGGACTTTTCTTCATTCCAAACAGCTTTAATTAGAATGCAAAAATAGTGTATTATTTAATTGCTGGTGTTGGAAAGAACTGGTCACCTTCCTTTTCTTGTGCTTAGCTGCTTTGGCAGATGGTATAGGAAAGAGAGACCACTGGAATTAGACTAAACAGAATTCAGGTCTCACAGTTTAAGTAGCACATTGTTCAAAGGCAAGGCATGCAAGCATTTGGACCCTTGGACTCTTCCATCTGGGAAATGGGAAAAAAAATAGCACTTCTTTCCCAGCCAGGGTTGTTGAGTCAAATGATATACAGGCTGTCAGAGCACTTTACAACATAGAGAAATTTTATATTGACATAAATCCAGTCATCTTATGTTGTCAAAGTTTTCGTTTATTCTTGATATTTGGACTCTTTCCTTCTTAAGGTCATATATACACAACCTTTAATTGCTAGAAAGTACAATTCCAAAATTTGAAGAGAATCCAAATTAGTAAAAAGAATTTTTTGTATGAAAGTTATGTTTACACTGTGTCTTTAGCCAAATATGCAAATACTATTGTTGTCAATTCCCTCAGATATTAAAAAAAGAGTGCTCAGGATCTTATTTCAGAGCACCCTAGGATGCTTGCACATCACATTCTGTAGTCACTTTAATCATTCTTTGCAGAAAAACTTCAATGTTTATGTTTTCCTTTGTTGAAGCCCCCAGTTCAAAGATCCCAGGGAACTGCAAATCTGCAGGCACCGACACAGCACAGAAAACACACAGTAGATTTCCAGTTACATCCGACTTCATACAACCCCCATACCACTACAGACGTTAGTTTTGAAAGGTCATTTTGTATTGCATTGAAAAGCAATTAAGGGTAGTCTGAGAGAACAATGGCTAAGAAAGTATTTACCCAGGAATTTATCATTAAATACTTGAGTTTTCATGGGGAACATTTTTACAGTTGTTTCTCTCAGTGTCTCATTCCTTCAATCCTGAAACAATCCCTCCCAGTGACATTTAGGAATGAGACATCCCTGTGGTAGAGTGTTATTTCAGTGTCTATATGTCCCATAAATACAGGCATCTATAACTACATCCCAGTGTTTACCACTTGGTTTTTAATAATGATATGTTCCTCACCTGATGCGTTTTACACAAAAACATTTTGATAATATCATTCTTTAGCTAAAGACAAACACTTAATGGCAAAGCAAGTCTGTTTTATCTCTCTTTGAAAATGTATCTATAGTTTTATGTTTTCATTCTTTCTAATCTTTTCTACTCAGTGACAGAAAAGAGACGGAATATGAAGTCTTTACTAAGGAAATGAAGCATCCATATAAGCCTGTGTATTTTCTGTGCTGCAGTTCTTCTTGGAGATAGAATTGTTTTGAGCTTGGTCACCCCACACTACTGTACTGATGCTCTTATGGACACCTGCACAGTGAGGAAAACAGCAGAGAACTAAGCAAGCTTTTCCTCCCTGAAAGTTCTGTGTGGCTGGAATTGCAAGGCTATCTTCTCATGCTAGGCTTGTTTCCTTAAGAGCTCAGCAAGCACTGCCCATCAGTGGTCCTCTTTCTTTAAGGGCACCAGCTCTGGATTCCAAGATGTCTCTAAAAACCTCACTTAGTGAGCAAAGAGAGGACATTGGAACTTCAAGGCAACTTCTGGACTTGAACCATAAACTCCATACCTGTGTGACTATTTCTATTAAACAGATATAAATCAAAAAAATTTAATGAGTTTTCTAGCATAGGTGGGGAAAAGAAGAAGATATGACCAAGATAAACTTCCCTAGTGAAAAGTAGTTGACCGTTGCTTGGTATTAGAAGTTGAACAGCTGGCCACTGTTTACGAAAGCAGCCGGGCTCTTATCCATAAGACAGGAAAGAGTGGAAAGCCAAAGACTCCTTTCAAGACACAGCTGGAAGACTTTCAGGGTTCAGAAAAAGATTTAACATCTCCTCTTCTTCCTTACAGATTTGGAAAGAAGGGACCATCTCAGAAACCAAAAATATCTTTATTGATTCATTAATTATTTTATAAACACATGTATAATTTTGGGAATGAACTCCATCATGTGAGAAGTTACGAGAAAACAGGTCAATGATTAAACCACTAACTAAAGATAAGAGACAAATTAATATAGATGGAGAAAAATAGAGCAGAAACAAAACCAAAGATTAATTTCAGTTCTTCTACAGGTTCTTTACTGACTTTAAAAAATAATTTTTTGCGAAGTCATTTATTGAAGCTATAGTGAGAATCTTGCTAATCCATTTATTCGGTGAGCTTTTTCTTTATTATCTAATAGATGCAGTGAGTTTTTATGTCCACAGTAATTACTCAAAAATTTCTTTGGATGGGAAAGTTAGGAGGGAATAAACTGTGCTCTTTATTATTCTTACTCCTTCTTATTTCGCTTTTTCCACTGGCAAAAAAACATGTTCTATTTAAAAAATAAATGAATAATAGCCAGTTACAAGATAACAAGAAACAAATCAAGACTGGATACAACTTCATCCCTCAGAGGAACTTGCTTCCACGGGGCAGTTGTTTGCAGGAAGTATCAAGTTACATTATTTTAACAGGTGACATGGTCCTTGAGAAAGAAAAATACCTGGCCCCTAGCAATGAATTCAAAATATTGTATTAATTATTTGTGATCTTGGTAACATTTGTAAGAGTTTCCAACTTCTTTTTCTTTCTTTCTTTCTTTCTTTCTTTCTTTCTTTCTTTCTTTCTTTCTTTCTTTCTTTCTTTCTTTTTTTTTTTTGAAACAGGGTTTATCTGTATTGTTTTGCAACCTGTCCTGGAACTCGACCTGTAAAATAGGCTGGCCTCGAACTCACAGAGATCTGCTTGCTTCTGCCTCCCGAGTGCTGGGATTAAAGGCATGCACCACCAACGCCCAGCCAAGAGTTTCTAACTTCTAAATTACACAACTCATATTTGTTTGTGGCAAGGGATATTAAATTTTATATATTTAGCTGGACGGTGGTGGCACATGCCTTTAATCCCAGCACTTGGGAGGCAGAGGCAGGAAGATGTCTGTGAGTTCAAGACCAGATTGGTCTACAAGAGTTAGCTACAGGACAGCCTCCAAAGCCACAGAGAAACCCTACCTTGAACCCCACCCCCAGAAATGTATATATTTAAAAATAATATATCATTATGTCTCATAATGAAAAAAAACTGTTTGCTTAGCTCATTTGTTTAGGTAAGTTATACTTGAATTCTGAAGAAATGATCCAGTTGAAGAAAGCATGGTTTTTAACTTTTCCACATGAGTTTAGATTTTCAAATATATCAGATTGTATTATCTGTTTTTAAATTTTACGTTTTTCTTAAGTTGTTTATGTACACAGTAGGACTTCTCATTTGACTTAAAATTAAATGCAGCTTTTTCAGCTCTTTTCTTTGAAAAACAGAATTTTTTAAAAAATTACTTTAAATTACTTACTTTTAAAAACAGAACTTCAGCAACCATGCCTATTCTTATTTAATCAAGAACCAATACAATCTGACCTAAGAAAAGACAAACTTGAGAACTTAGCTTAACGTTAGCAGCATTAGATGAAGGTATATGTCAGTACACATATGCTTCCATTTTTCTTGCCTTTCAAATCTACAACTTTGGCTTCTGTTCCTTTATCCCATTGTTGATAAGGGCCATGCCATCCACCTGATATAAATAATTGCATGTAAGAATTGTGGTACTGGTACTAAACAGATTTTGTTTTGTAGTTCTGGGAAATAGGATCCAGAGCCTTTTGTATACATACCGTGCAAGCACCCTACCAGTGAGGCTCATTCCCTCCCACATCCAACCCTAAGAAACTTACCACATTTTTTTCTCATTACATTGTTGCTAAAGGTCATTATACAAGGATGTAAATTCAAACTTACTTACAGGTGGCAATGGATTTTTTAGTGTTCTGATAATAAAAGGAAATAAATATATACTTACAAAATGTTTCATAAAATGCACATACATTAAGAATTTATCCCATTTTAGTGTGTGTGTGTGTGTGTGTGTGTGTGTGTGCGCGCACACATGTGCCCACATGTGCAGAAGGGGTGCACATACATATGTATCTCTGAAAGTAGTGAGTAGAGGGGGTTTGGAGCAGTATTTTTCAGTAATGTATAAGGTGTCTTTTATTATAAAATTTTTAGAAATAATAAAGATATATTGTGATGTATACTCTTCATTGTCAACTTGAATGTATCTGGAATGAACTAAATCCAAAAATGGAGGACACACCTGTGAGGAATCTTTATCTTAACTGAATTAGGAAGATCTTCTTCTAATCCAGATTTCGAGGTGGGAAGACATTAATCGGGGCCACAACTTCTCCTAGAAGCTTATGCATGGAATATGGAATATTAAATATGAGATATGAGAGCTTTTCCCTTTGCCTGTTTTCTGTCCCCCTGCTAGCAAGTTCATCCCGTCACTGGCATTACTTCTGTGGGATTCCAGTGCATACTGAAGAACAGCTGAGACACCAAGAAACTTCTGGATTCTTGGACTTTCAGTTCATAACCAGTCATTTTTGGACTAGCTGGACCACACCATGTAAGTCATTCTTTTGCCACATTTTTTTATTTTATAGAAAATTACATATCCATCCCCCCCATTCTCTTGCCCTCCCATCCTCCCATGCTTCCCACTAACCACCCCAACCCACACACCAGCCACTTCCCCAGGGATAATGAGACCCTCCAAGGGGGATCATCCAAGTCTATCACATCATTTGGGTGAAGGCCCAGGGCCTCCTTTCCGTATCTGGGCTGCAATAGTATCCTCCCATAGGGAATGGGCTCCCAAAGTCCATTTGTGACCTAGGAATAAACTCTGGCTCCAGTGTTAGAGGTTCCATAGACTGTCTTAGCCTCCTAGCTGGCACCCACATTCAGAGGGCTTGGTTTGGTCCAATGCTGGTTCCCCGGCTTTACAAGTAGGGTCTGTGTGCTCTCATTAGGTCAGGTCAACTGTTTCTGCGGATATCTCCAGTTCTGTCTTGGTTCACTTGGTCATCTTTCCTCCCTCTCTGCAACTGGATTCCGGGAGTATGGCTCAACGCTCAGTTGTGGGTGCCTGTTTCTGCTTCGATCAGCTACTGGGTCAAGGCTCTAGGAATGGTAACCAAGGTAGTCATCAGTCTCTTTATACCGGAAGGGCATTAAAGGCAGCCTCTCCACCACTGCCTAGATTTTTAGTTGGGGTTATCCCTGTGAATCCCCTACCATTTATTCTGTGCCAGACCTCACTCTAAACTTATAGTGACTCCTTTTATCAGGGCATCTCCTTTCTTGTCTTCTTCTATTCCTCACCTGTCTCAGCTCTCCTGTTATCCTCCCTCCTTCTCCACTTCTCTTCTTTCAATCTCCCTCCTCTCTCCTCCCATGCTCCCAATTTGCTCAGGCGTTTTTGCCCCCCTTCCCTTCTTCGGGGGACCTTGATTCCTACCTCTTCTGGTAGTGTGGATTGTAGGCTGGTAATTCTCTTCTCTATGCCTAAAATCTATACATGAGTGAGCACATACCATGTTTGTCTTTTTTGTAACTGGGTTACCTCACTCAGGATGGTTTCTTCTAGTTCCATCCATTTGCCTGCAAATTTCAAGATTCCATTTTTTTCTGCTGAGTAGTATTCCTTTGTGTAGTTGTACCACATTTTCTCTATCCATTCTTCAGTTGAATGGCATCTAGATTGCTTACAGGTTCTGGCTATTACAAACAACGCTGCTATGAACATAGTTGAACATATGTCCTTGCTATATTCTTTGGGTATATGTCCATGAGAGGAATTGTTGGATCTTGAGGTAGACGCATTACCATTTTCCTGAGAAACTGCCATACTGATTTCCAGAGTGGCTGTAGAAGTTTGCACTCCCACCAGCAATGGAGGAGTGAACACTTTGCCCAACATAGATTGTCATTGGTGTTTCTTATGATGTAAGATGATATCTCAGAGTTGTTTTAAGTTGTATTTCCCTGCTGGCTAAGGATGTTGAGTGCTTTTAGCCATGTTAGATTCCTCTACTGAGAATTCTCTATTTAGTTCTGTACACTACTTTTTAATTGGATTGTTTGATGCTTCTTGAGTTCATTGAATATTTTGGAAATCAGCCCTGTCAGATATGAGGTTGGAGAAGATATTTTCCAATTCTGTCAGCTGCTGTTTTGTTTTCTGACTGTGTCCTTTGCCTTACAAAAGCTTCTCAGTTTCAGGAGGTTCCATTTATTAATTTTCAATCTCAATGTCTGTGCTACTGGTGTTATGTTCAGGAAGCATTCTCCTGCACCAATTTGTTCCAAGAATACCCCCCACTTTCTCTTCTAAGAGGTTAATTGTGGCTGGATTTATGTTGAGGTCTTTGATCCAAGTTTTTTTACTTAAGTTTTGTGCTTGAAAACATATATGGATCTATCTGCAATCTTCTACATGTCAGCATCCAGGTATGCCAGCACCATTTGTTGAAGATGCTTTCTTTTTCCATTGTATAGTTGTAGTTTCTTTGTCAAAAATCAGGTGTTCATAGGTGTGTTGGTTAATATCAGGGTCTTCAATTCAATTTCACTGGTCTACCTGTCTGTTTTTGTGCCAATGCCAAGCTGTTTTCAGAACTATAGCTCTATTATAGAGCTTGAAGTCAGGGATCGTGATGCCTCTGGAAGTTCCTTTATTGTACAGGGTTGTTTTGGCAATCCTGGTTCTTTTGTTTTTCTGTATAAAGTTGATTATTGTTCTTTCAAGGTCTGTGAAGAATTGTGCTGGGATTTTGATGAGAATTGCATTGAATCAGTAGATTGGTTCTGGCAGGATTGCCATTTTTCTTTTTTTTTTTTAATTTTATTTTCCAGTTTAAATTTAGGTAAGAAACAAGGTTGCTTCACAAGTCAGTTCCAGGTCCCTCTCCCATTCCCTCCCTTCCTCCCGTGCCCTCCCCCCCCCCCGTTATCCCCTCATTTCTCCAGGGAGGGTGAGGAGGGGGAGGAGAACAAGAGGGATCATGAAGACAAGACAGGGGAGGAACAGAGGAGAGCAAGAAAAGAGATACCTTAAGAGAGGGAGCCAGTATAGGATTAAAGAGACATCTGGAACTAAGGAAATGTTAAGAAATCCACAAAGATGAACCCAACTAAAAATCTAGGCAGTAATGGAGAAGCTGCCTTTGATGACCTTTCCCTATAATGAGAGCAATTTTACTAACTTGCTTGCCATCATAGAACCTTCATCCAGTAGCTGATGGAAGCAGAACCAGGCACCCACAGATAAATACTGAACCATAATCCTGGAATCCAGTTGTAGAGAGAGAAAAGGAATAAGCAGAGGAGCGAAGACCTTGCTGGAGAAACCTACTGAACCAGCCAACCTGACCTTGTGAGAGCACCCAGACCCCAGTCATAAAGCTGGGGTGTCAGCATTGAACTGAACCAAACCCTCTGAATGTTTGTGTCAGTTAGGGGGTCTGGGCAGGCTATGGGACCTCTAAGAGTGGAACCATTATTTATCTCTAGTGCACAAATGGACTTCGGGAGCCCATTCCCTATTGAGGAATATTATTTTAGCCCAGATATACTGATGAGGGCCTAGCCTCCTCAATGATGTGATGGAATTTGATGATCCTTGGGGAGCGGGTGGGGTGTGGGATGGAGGTTTTGCTAGGGGGCGTGTAAGGATGGGAGGGAGAGGGAAAGGGGGGACTGATATGTAAAATGATTGTTTCTAAATAAAAAGAAAAAAGAGTAGCACTTTCGGCCATTGTTTCTCTGCCACTTTCTTGCTTGGAATAAGACTTCTGATTCTGCTTTGTGTGAGAATGTGAGTTGACTACAAGAGCCTACACTTGACAACAGAGCTTGTCTTGACAAAGAAAACTAGTCTTTCTAATTTTGTCACGTGATTTCCAGGATCTGAATTTATGGAGGCCTGAAGTCACTTGCTGTGATTAGCATTATTTGATCTTTTAAAGTGCAGCACTGCAAAGCTGAAAATAGTCAGGTAGAATTCACATTGATTTTTTTTCATTCCTTCAATGAAATTCATTGTGTAGTAGCATATGTTTCAGAGAATGTGTGAGTTTTATTGCAGGTCAGAGAGGCTACAGTTCTAATCTGCAATTTGCACTGGAAACAGCATTGAAAGGCCACTAGAAGACTGCTGGGTTGGAGGTACAGGACTTCAGTGTACAACTCACAGTCTAGTGTGCTATTGCACAACAATAAAGTAATAAAAATGAAAACATTCTATGTGGATAGAGACAACTTTCCTTACAGGGACCTTACTGTTTTATTTAGGGGCTGTTGGCCACATTCTCACTGGGCCAGAATGACTGAGTAATAGCACTTTGTGAAGTGCATAAACCATTTGTAAACTCAAGGGGAATATCAAATATTTTTCACTTGCCAAGAAGCTAATCAGTCAGCCACAGCTCCTCACTCCATGCAGTTTATTGAACACCTGCTGCAATAGAAGTACTGTAACCAGCCAGGCGGCAAACTGAAAGGGCTGCACTGCCCTCCAGCTGCACAAGACCAGAGAGAGGAAGCAGGACTTGGACTGAATGTCACCAAGGCCCCCTCTTTATAGCACTTCATGCATATTTGCATAGGACGATATAAGCATGCCTTACACACAATGAGCCATCTACTAGCAAATCTGTTTATATACATGGTCACTTATAAGCACTTGATATAGATTAGAAGATCAGTTAGAGTTACATTTGCATACACTAGAGACTGTGTGAGCATCCAGAAGCAAGCCACCTTTTCTTATTGGAATAGTTTAGGGAAGACATAATATGATTTCTGAAGGAACAGGTCGCAAACAAGTAGGAACCTTTATAATTAGTACAGAAAGCTGAAAAGTGTTTGGAGAATGAGTGCTATGCCAAATTATAGTAATCAAGAAATGAATTTCTCAGCCCCAGGAGACCTTGGGTCCTCCTGACACCCCTCCCCCACCCATCACCCACTCCCTTAATCTTCTGGAGGCCCACACCTGGCATCCAGAGGATCCTCCACACAGGAAAGGCATAGTCCTTCCAGACGCCACCCTCCAGCATGCCCAGCTTCAGGAAACGTGTCAATCCTTCCAGACCCCAGCCTTCAGCATGGCCAGCTTCAAGAAAGATATAAGCCCTTCCAGGCATCACCCTCCAGAGTGCCCACCTTCAGCTTCAGTAAAGAAGGAGACCAGTGGAGACAGAAAGACACCACCTGCACCCACTGGAAGAAGATATGGGATGAAGACAGAATAAGAACTCACTCAGCAATAGAAAGACCAACATGACTCATTCAAAATCTAGAAACCCCAGGCCAGGAAGACCTGAAAAACACAACCTAGAGGAAGCAGAAAAGACAGCCCTTAAAAATTGTTTTATGAAGATGATAGAAACTCTCAAAGAGAAAACGAGGAAATCCCTTAAAGAAATAGAAGAAAAAATAAACAAAAATACATGCAATGGAGGAAAAGGCGAACCAAAAAATTCAAGAAATAAGCAAATCTCTTAAAAAATTTAAAGAGTACAAGAAAAAACAACCAAAAAAATGAAGGAAACAACTCAAACATT
Source organism: Mesocricetus auratus (assembly GCF_017639785.1). NCBI lineage: Eukaryota > Metazoa > Chordata > Mammalia > Rodentia > Cricetidae > Mesocricetus > Mesocricetus auratus. The sequence continues at coordinate 81,709,077 of NW_024429186.1, forward strand.
TGAAAGCTGACATAGAAACAATAAAAATATCACAGAACGAGGGGATGCTGGAAATAGGAAATAAATGATCAAGAACTACAGATGCAAGTATCACCAATAGAATACAAGAGAGAGAAGAAAGAATCTCAGGTGTTGAAGACTCATTAGATGATATACAATCGTCAACCAAAGAAAATCTCAAAAACGACAAATCCCTAACACAAAATATCCAGGAAATATGGGACACCATGAAGAAGCCAAACCTGAGAATAATAGGTATAAAAGAAGGCGAAGAAATACAGCTCAAAGGTTTAGAAAACATATTCAACAAATCATAGAAGAAAACTTCCCTAACCTAAAGGATATGCCTATGAGAATACAAGCTTCTTACAGAACACCAAATAGGTTGGACCAGAAAAAGAAGTCCCCTCATCACATAATAATTAAAACCTCAAACCTACAGAATAAAGAGAAAGTATTAAGGGCAGCTAAAGAAAAAGGCCAAGTAATGTATAAAGGCAGACCTATCCGAGTTACACCCAATTCTCAATGGAAACTATGAAAGCCAGAAGATCCTGGACAAATGTCCTATAAGTGCTAAGGGAACAAGGATGCCAGCCCAGACTACTATATCTAGCAAAGCTTTCAATTAGCATAGATGGAGAAAACAAAATAATCCACGACAAAGCCAGATTTAAACAATATGTATCCATGTATTCAGTCCTACAGAAAATGCTGGAAGGAAAACCTAGACCCAACAAAGATACCTACACTCACAAAGATATAGGCAATAGATAATCCCACTTTACCAAACACCAAAAGGAATAGGGAGGAGAACCTACACACAATAACACCATTACCAATAAATCAAAAACAAAAAAGAATCATCAATCAATGGCCATTAATATCCTTCAATGTCAATGGTCTCAACTTGCCTATAAAAAAGACACAGACTAGCCGAATGGATACGAAGACAGAACCCATCCTTCTGCTGCATACAAGAAACACATCTCAACGGCAAAGACAGACGTTACCTCAGAGTAAAGGGTTGGTAAAAGATTTTCCAATCAAACAGACCCAAGAAACAAGCTGGTGTAGCAATCCTCATATCTTTACAAATTGCAGTTCAAATTAAAATCAATCAAAAGAGATGAAGAAGGACATTCCATATTCATCAAAGGAAAGGTCCATCAAGATGAAGTCTCAATTCTGAACATCTATGCCCCAAATACAAAGGCACCCACATTTGTGAAAGAAACATTACTAAATCTCAAATCACACATAAACTCTCACACACTAGTAGTAGGAGACTTCAACACACTGCTCTCACCGCTAGACAGGACCTCCAGACAGAAACTTAACAAAGAAACAAAAGAACTAGTAGAAGTTATGGCCAAACTGGGTTTAACAGACATCTATAGAACATTCCATCCAAACACAAAGAGATATACCTTCTTCTCTGCTCCACATGAAACCTTCTCTAGAATTGACCACATAATAGGAAACATAGCAAATCTCCACAGATACAAAATAATTGGGATAACCCCCTGTATCTTATCAGAACACCATGCATTAAAACTAGAATTCAACAATAACACAAATCACAGAAACCCTAAAAATGCATGGAAATTGAACAATGCACAATTGTACCATTCCTGGGTAAAGGAAGAAATAAAAAAAGAAATTAAAGACTTCCTGGAATTCAATGAGAATGAAGACACAGCATACCCAAACTTATGGGCCACTCTGAAAGCAGTGCTGAGAGGAAAGTTCATAGCACTAAATGCCCACATGAAGAAACTGGAGAACAGTCACACTAGAGAATTAATAGCACAACTGAATGCTCTAAAACAAAAAGAAGCAAACTCACCCAGGAGGAGCAGACGGCAGGAAATAATCACACACACTGGAATTGACAATTAACAAATGGGACCTCCTGAAACTAAGAAACTTCTGTAAGGCAAAGGACACAGTCAACAAAACAAAAGGAAGTCCACACAATGGGAAAAGATATTCACTAACCCCACATCTGACAGAGGGCTGATCTCCAAAATTTACAAAGAACTCAAGAAGCAAGTCTCCAAAACACCAAAGGATCCAATTAAAAAGTGGGGTATAGCACTAAATAGAGAATTCTCAATAGTGTTGTCTAAAATGGCTTGAGAGACACTTGAGAAAGTGCTCAACATCCTTAGCCATCAGGGAAATGCAAATCGAAACAACTCTGAGATATCATCTTACTCCTGTCAGAATGGCTAAAATCAAAAACACCTATGACAATTTATGCTGGTGAGGATGTGGAGAGAGGGGAATACTCCTCCACTGCTGGTGGGAGTGCCAACTCATACACCCACTTTGGAAACCAATATGGAGATTCCTCAGGAAAATGGAAATCAATCTACTACAAGACCCAGCAATTCTACTCTTAGGCATATATCCAAAAGATGCAAATTCATATAACATGGACATCTATTCCACTATGTTCATAGCAGCATTATTTGTAATAGCCAGAACCTGGAAGCAACCTAGATGCCCCTCAACTGAAGAGTGGATAGAGAAAATGTGGTACATTTACACAATGGAGTCTACTCAGCGGAACAAAACAATGGAATCTTGAATTTTGCTGGCGCTAGAAGAAATGATCCTGAGTGAGGTAATCCAGTCACAAAAAGACAAACATGGTATATACTCTCTCATATATGGATTTTAGACATGGATCAGGAGAGTACCAGCCTGCAATTCTACTGACAGAGAGTCTGGGAAACAGGAAAGAACCTAAGAGAGACATGTGTAGTACCCCAGAGCCAAGGAATGAGGCAAAATCTCCTGAACTGATTGGGAACTCGGCGGGAAGTTGGGGGGGGTGGGAGCTGGGAAGAAAAGAGGGGCAGAAGAGGAGAAAGTCGGTCATGGGGGAGCAGGAAGGTTGAATGCGGGATAGAATAGGGGAGAGCAGGATGAGAAATACCATAATAGAGGGAGTCATAGATTGGAAGAGAGATCTGGCACCAGCGTGATACCAACTGGCAAGCTAAGCAATAGTAGAGCGACTACCTTAAATGCCCATTCCTGATAATGAACTTGACTGACGTCTACCTTATATGCCATCCTAGAACCTTTATCCAGTGACTGATGGAAGCAGAGGCAAACACCCACAGCTAAACAATGAACTGAACCCATGGAACCCAGTGACACAGAGAGAGGAGCGATGAACAAATTAGCAAAGAATAGGATGGCTAAACCAGCAGGAACAGCTGTCCTGAACAAGGGGAGAGCTCTTGGACCCCAGACCAACAGCTGGGAGGCCAGCATGGGACTGATCCAGACCCCCTGAGTGTGAGAGTCAGTGAAGAGGCCTGGGAAATCTATGGGGCCCTGGGCAGTAGATCAGTGTGTATCCCTGGCATACAAATGGACTTCGTGTGTCCATAACACAAAGAGGGATGCTGTCTCAGCCTGGACTCTTAGGGGAGTGCCTGGACCCTGCCCTGAGTGAAATGACAGACTCTAGATATCCCCTATGTGGAAGGAAGTGGGGATAGGGTGGGAGGCTGGGGGGATGGCGGGGGAGGTGCGGGAGGAGGGGAGAGAGAGGGAACTGGGATTGACATGTGAAGCACGCTATTTAAAATTAAAGTAATAAAAAAAGAAATAAATTGCTTACCTTCCATTTCAAAGTACCAACTTTGTGTGAGAAATGGCTCAACAAATAAAATCAATATTCTTTTAGAGGACTGGGATTCAATTTTCAGCAGTCACATGGTGGCTCACAATCAATGAATGTCTTTTAACCACCACAGGCATGCACATGGCACACCTACATACATACGTAGTAAGTAAGGCATTCATAGGCACAGACATTAAATATAAAAATCTGAAACATCAACTTGGTTGTAAAGTAATCCAGGACAATTAGTTTAAAGAATTTGAACAGACAGGTATATTAGTAACAACTTGAAACAGTTTCTTTGCCTTCTGTCTGTGGGACAGGTGCTAGCAAGCAGACTAGCCTTGTACTAGGAGGTATGAGAATAAAACTTTTTCTTGCTGCAGGGAGAGGTCTACATATGTTGGCAGGAATATGTTCAGGTAGTACTGGGTTTCATCACAGCTAATGGTGCTAGGTGTGAGTTGTGATGGCTTACGTAAGAGCAATGCTCTTACCATTCTGTACTACTGTCAGCAGTATGGGGGCTAAGTTTAAAAATTAAGATTATAACATAATTATAACACTACTTCCTTTCCTCCATTAAAACCCTCCCATGACTCCCAGTTTCCTTGCTCACTTTGAAACTCATGGTCTCTTTTGCTTTAATTGTTATTACATGTGTGTGAGCCTTCATATTCTTTAATTGTTATTCAATTCCTAAAAGCATAAACAGAACCTGCTCAGTCTGTGTAATGTTACCTGTTCCTACACGTTTGCAGGCTGACCATTTGGATAACCAGGCGTTTGTGTCTTCCTTCAGGGAAGACTGTTTGCCCTGCTCTCAGCTTTCCTTCTTTGCCTGGAGTTCTGCTTTGTCTAACACTGAGGTCACTCGAGGGAAAGAACATGTGCAGAGGGAAAATTCATTCTGGGAGAAATAAAATAAGTCAATGCTTGTCTTAAATGTCAAGTCAGATTGCGAGATTTCAATATAACACAGAAGTGTTTAGGCACCAGCCCGTTACATTGCCTTGGAAGACATAAAGAAGCACCTGTCACTCCAGGCAGAGAGGATGCTGAAAGGCTGAAGGATTCTCTGAAAGTCCGGTTCAGTGGATGATGAATTGAGGTTGCTGATGGGATCGTGATGACACAAAATCAGTCACAGTTCCAGGGAATCTCCGGGGAAATGATAAGCATCTATATCACTGGAGAGTCTTTCTTGTTCTACAGATGTCTGATTCTAGCGATGATCATCTTCAACAAATAAAAACAACTACATGACGCTCTACCCTTCCCTCCAACTCTTAGGCCTCTTTTTTTTCTTCCCACTTCTTCTGCAATGTGCTCTGAACCAAGAAAGAAGTCGTATAGATATATTAGTTTTTTAAACCTCATTTAGGGGTGAGCATTGGTCTGTTAGTACCATAGCAACAGTATAGGCCACATTGTCCAGTGATTATTCTAAGTATTATGACCAGTTGTATATCTTTGTATTAAAGACACTGTAAAATGTTTTCTTCCTTTATGCTGATGGCAGCCATAATCTATTGGCGTAAACACAAATGCTTAAAAAGACATTTGGCAAATGTATCAAGTCCATTTAACAAAGTAATAAAAGACGCTTCCCTCCTGGGACCTATGCTTTACCTAGCCACAGATTTCAGCTCAAACATACAGTACCAAACATTGGATTGTTCCTATTGCCCTTAAATCTAGTCATAAAATAGCTGGTTGCACTCAAGACATTCACCTCCCTGCTGCACCCATAAGAACAACTTGTCTGGAACGCTTGTAGTATAGCATGCATTGTCCATAGCCAAGTAGGAATATTGGTAATACTATTCCCTAGCAGCCTGCATAGTGCTGTGAGTCGGCAGGAGGGAATTTTCCATCTCAGTCTCAGTTTGATTTCTCAGTGTTGTGCAACCAAAGAAGTGGTGGTGTCTTCAGTAATGGATTTACTATCTTATCTTCTACATAATCAACAGTAGTACCGAAAACCTGTATTGTGCAGAGATTTCAGAAGTCATCCAAGCTAATAACTAAATACCTCATAGGAAGTTAGCCCACCACTGGGGATTTATAACCCCAAACCTTGTGACTCAGAGTAGCATTCCTTCCACCAACTGGGTGACTTTATTCAGGCTCCTTAACTGATGCTTGCATTGTTCTTCTTGAGGATTTTACAAACCCACAAGAGACTCAAGGGTTGCATTTTTATAATGCTATCTTTTGTACATGGTTACCAGAATCTCCAAACTTTCATTGCCATCTATTCCAAGCAAGTGTGAATAAGACTTAGTAATCAAGGAACTAAAAAAAAAACTTAGCAAGTTAGTACAGTATAAAATCTCATTTCCTGCAACATTTTTCCATCAAAAAGCAATATTGGTGCAGTATCATGGATGGGGATTATTTCTCTGTATATCTCTCAAAATTTTATCAATCCCCTTCATAAACTATCCTCCTCATTTACTACCTACATCAAGCTGTTGGAAGGACCTTGGACAGAACAACTAAGCTTGCAAATTTACAGGTTCCCATTTTGACAAACCACACATGACCACCCCTAGAGTTTGTAATATACCCATTTGGAATAATTTCTTGCAGGGGAGAATTGTACAGAGTATACTGTCTGAACACATAATCGTACATTGATGGGATGACCTTAATTGTTTTGTTCATACTACTCTTTCTTTGTATCCACACACACTATTGCCCATTGCTCCAGAATTTTTGAGATTTATTTTATTCAAAGTAACTTCAGCCATAGCATCCAAAGCCCAAGTGTTCTGCATGCTAGCTGGGGACCAGCTGATGAAATTCAGTTTCAAACGCAATCCTCCTGGCTGCCCTGCATAGGACTTACCTCATCTTCAGGTCAACTTGGCCATTCTGCTAGGGGAGTGGCTTGAATAGTTTCACCTACAAGCTCTCTTTCTCCCCATTAGAACAATGTGGTGATCATCTGCACCTTGCTATACATTATGCCTCTGGTCAACATTTGCTCAGGCTTTACAGCCTTCCCCCATTTGGTTTTATGTTTTTGTTTCTACTTTCTTTTTCTAGGAAACACAGCTTGGCACAAGCTGCATCACATTTGATTTCAACGACCTGGATAAGCCCCTTTGTCTGCTTTTCCTGTTTCTCATCCACTTTTGACCAATTTAGTACTTTATAAACCCAATATATATACTGGTCTAAGTCAGGGAAATCCACCCTAGCCTCCCCAATTCTGTCATTCTTCATTATCTGGTTTTCCACAGGTTTGGGTATCCTATAATTTGTTCCTTAGCATAGACATAATTTGTACTCTTTTTTCTTGTATCCTCCAAACCCCAACAAAGTCAATGGCAAGTTAGCAACTCTACCTCAAATATTAAGTCAAAGGATAACATGAAGACTGGTGTGTATGTCTCATTGTAATTTCTTCCTTTTACTTGGGCTAGTTCCCTGAGACAGACACTTCACCATTAGTTGTATGCCTTATTAAGTATAAATGGGGCCACTACACTGCCATTACAGGCTAGAAGTTTCCCACCACAAAGGAAATAGGACACTTGGGTTTCCCCTATGGATTCTTGTGGCACATCTTTGATTCTGTCAATCCCTATTTGGGCTCCAGTGGTCATGTCTCATTAGGAGACATGAAGCAATGTTCTTTTGTCTCATAGAGGACAGCATCCTACCAATGAAAATTTCACCAAGTTTAATGTATGATCCACAGTATTTGTTGAGGTTATTTTCTGGCACCTACATAGCTAAAAGCAGTTGTGCCACTGGGAAACCTGGGGAACTTACCTGGAGAGAATCTACAAAAGTTACTCCCCAGTCAATTGTCTCACCCCCACTCAATTTTTTGCCTGTTTTATAACACATTAGAGAGAGGAGGTTTGTAAGGACATCTTCAGTTTCGTGAATCTCCCTGAACTCTCTGTCAAGGAATGCTAATAAGACCCACCCCAGGGATGATCTTACATGAAATCTGATTCAAGGTGGCAAGGATAAAGTCAAACCAGGAGAAGTAAGCTCCACAGCTGGTGTGTAATACAGAATTAGGAACAAACTACAATACACAAAGTGTTCAGAAGTTTTTAGCTGAACAGTAATCTTAGAATTTGCACATTGACAAAAATGTCATTATGATGCACATTGTATGTTCATTCACAAGTAGGTTTCAGTAACTCTAGAATACCATTAAGCATAATAAAAGTCTAGACAAGGCCAGTTGGGAAGGGCAGGTCACAGGCAGGCATGAGCCCAGGCACAGACACAGGCACAGGATGCTCACATGCAGGAATAGCAAAGGCTAAAAGCACAGCATGATGGGGACAAGCAGAAACTTATCCTTCTGTCAAGGAAATATCACTGCTGCTTGTTTGGCTTCTAGTGGACTGTGAGTGAAGTCCTGTCACTTTTAGTCAGCTGATTGGGGGCCTCTGTGCATCTACAGAAAACCTTTCCTTGGCTCAGGCAAAGATGACACAGAAATAAAACTAACACCCCCATAAGGCAAGTGTTGACTTCATGTGTTGGAGTTTCTCAGGTTGAACATGAAAAGTATGTTACCTATGTAGGTTATAAAAATGCCACTGTAATCTAGTGTTTACACTGTGCCAGTAATCTCATTCAAATCTTCAACTCATTTGTAATTTTTTAAAGATGTGAGGTATATAACCTATGTGATACTTTATTCTAAGTGGCTATCCATTTTAGCTAACACAGCTCAAGTAAGCAATTTGTCTTTTAGTGATTAAAATTACAACTTTTAAAAATAGAATCTTAGAGGAATTTGTATTAGTCTTCTGGTATTTTGTTGTTTAAAATTGTTTATTTTTGCATGCACTGTTACCTGATTCTTACAATTACTATTGTATTTGAACATGGTATACTAACACACTATTTTTTTTTACTTCTGTCTTTACTTTTCCACAAGAATTTAAAAATCAGCTTGTCTAGTTAGAAACAAAAATATCTTATTAAGGTCTCATAGGAATAAGAGCAAACAAATTGATAACTTTAATATTTTTGTGTTAGGAAAATTTTATTTCATTTTTTTCAAGGCTGTATAATATCAAAGCATGACCCAGACATACCACTATTGGGATATATACTAAGATTCAAATCCTGCTTTATAGATACTTACCTATCCACATTCAATGTTACTTTATTCATAATAGCCACAAATGTAAACAAACAAAATGTCCACCAACTGCTGAGTGGATCATTAAAACAGTACTTATTTATACAATGGAATATTACTCAATTGTTAAGAAGATAAAAATTAGTCAATTCACTGGTAAATGGATAGAGCTGGAAAAAAAATTCCGAGTGAAGTAACCCAAATCCAAAAGGACAAATTTCATATGTTTTCTCTTTTTGGAATATAAACTTTGAATCTACAGATATGTTTGTTTCATTTGGAATATCACAGAGGTTAAGCAATTAGTAAGAGGATGTAGGGCAGGGGTTTTCATGAAAGTGGATGGCTTGGTTCTCAACTGAATGTCTGAAGCCTGGGGAAGATGCATGCTTCTTTCTACTCAATCCCAAAGGCAGGAAATGCTGATACTCCGGCAAGAGGGCCAGCAGACAGGGGCATTTCTCCACCACCCAGGAGATCACCCTTTGGTTCTACTCAACTGACCCAAGAAGATGCCCAGTTAGTTAGGAGAGGCATTCTTCTTTATGGATTCTACTAACAAAAATGTTGATCTCATCTGAGGTGGTTTGAATGTAATTGACCCCATAAGCTCATAAGGAGTGGCACCAGTAGGAGGTGACCCTTTGTTTTAATGGGGATGGCCTTGTTGGAGGAAGTGTGTCACTGTCAGTGTGGGCTTGGAGTTTTCTTATCCTCAGGATACCACCCACTGCCTCTGTGCACTTCCTGTTTCCTGCAAGATGCAGGACTCTCAGCTACTCCCCCAGCATCACATCTGACTGTGCACTGCTATGCTCATTATCATGATGATAATGGACTGGACCTCTGCACTGTAATGAGACACTCCAGTTAAATATTTTCCTTTTTAAGAATTGTCATGGTCCTGATGTCTCTTCATAACAATAGACACTATCTAAATACTGCTTGGATTACTTTACCAAGGAATGTCTGGATAGTCGTCCTGGACGATATGATGACAATATTATCACAGATAAAAAGTTTTCTTTTGTTTGTTTTTCACCCTTCATATCTGGGTTTCTAGAGAGTGTGTGTGTGTTTCTTTATAACCTAACCACTGTTTCCCATCCTTCCTCTCCTCACAGTCCCTACCTCCATCCGCTCTCTGCCCACCTCATCCACTCCTCCTCCATTTCTATTCCGGGGAGGACAGGCCTCCCATGGATACCAATCAAGCATGGCATAACGAATTGGAGGCTGAATGAAGCGACCCAATGAGGATAAGGGTTCCAAAAGCTGGCACAAGAGTCAGAGACAGCCCCTGTTCCCACTGTTAGGAGTCCCACAAGAGGACCATGCCATACAACCGTCACATATGCAGAGTGCCTCGGTCAGTCCCATGTGGTCCCTGACTCTGTCTCTGTGAGCTCCAGAGAACCCAGCTTAGTTGCTTCTGTGGGTTTTCTTGTGGTGTCCTGGACACCTCTGGTTCCTACAATATGTCCTCCCTCTCTTCAGTAGTGTTCCCCGAGGCCCTCCTGATTTTTGGCCGTGGATCTCTGCGTCTGTATCCATCAATTGCTGGATGAAGTCTCTGTAATGACAACTGGGCCAGGCATCCATCTATCAGTATAGCAGAATATCATTAGGAATCACTAGTCCTGGCCCTCCAGGCAGTTTCAGGGTGGAGTTGCCTCTCATGGCATGGGTTTCAAGGTGGACTAGTCATCGGTTGGCCACTCTCATAATTCTGTGCCACCCTTACACCACATGATAGTAAGTTGGAATTTAGTTCCTCCACTGGAAGGCCTGCCTTATCACAGGCTCCATATCCACCATTGCCAGCAGTCTTCATAGGGTCACCTTCATAGCTGCCTGAAAATTTGCCTTGCACTATGTTTCTAGATTATCCCTGAGATGCCCCGCCCCCCAGTTCTGCTCCCTACATCCTTTGCCTACCCGATCTCTACTGTCCCAATATCCCCAAGTCCTTATCTCCTGCATTTTTATTTCTGCTATCTGGGGAGACTCATACATCCCCCCCTTGAGCCCTTGTTGTTGCCTAGCCTCTCTAGGTCTGTGGACTGTAGCATAGTTATCCTTTACAGCCAATATCCACTTATAAGTGAGTACAAACCATGTTTGTCTTTCTGGGTCTAGGTTACCTTGCTCAAGATGATTTGTTTTTCTAGGTATATCCATTTGCCAGTAAATTTCATGATTTTTTTTAGTATCTGAGTAATACTCCATTGTATCAATGTACCACATATTCTTTATCCATTCTTTGGTTGAGAAACATCTATGTTGTTTTCAGTTTCTGGTTATTACTAATGAAGTGGCTATGAATGTAGTTGAACAAGTGTCCTTGTGGTATGGTGGAACATCTTTTGGGTATATGCCCAGGAGTTTTATGGCTGGGTCTTGAAGTAGATTCATTCCCAGTGTTTTGAGAAATGACCATATTGGTTTCCAAAGTGGCTGTATGAGTTTGCACTGCCACAGCAAAAGGAGGAATATTCTCCTTGCTCCATATTATTGCCAGCATGAGCATTCACATGTGTTTTTGTCTTAGTCGTTCTGACAGGTCTAAGATGGAATCTCAGAGTCATTTTGATTTGCATTTCCTTGATGCATAAATATGGTGACCATTTCTTTAAGTTCTTCTCTGCCATTTGAGAGTCCTCTGTTGAGAATTCTGTTTAAATCTCTACCAAAATTTTAATTGAATTATTTAGCTTGTTGATATCTAGCTCCTTGAGTTCTTCATACATTTTGGAAATTGGCTCTCTGTTGTGGAATATTATTTTAACTGGGAAAAATATATTACATTTGTTTATGCTGTGGAATACTACTCTGTGTAAAGGTGTGTTACATTTGTTTATTCTGCATTTGTTCAACAATACAAGGATGTGTGTTTAATTATGTAAAGTTGTGTTTCGTTTGTTTCACCTTGTCTACCTAAGGCACCTGATTGGTCTAATAAAGAGCTGAATGGGCAATAGCTAAGCAGAGGCAATAGCTAAGCAGAGAATGGATAGGTAGGAATGACAGGCAGAGAGAAAAGAACAAGGAGATAAAGGAGGAGAGAATGAGGAAGAAAGAGACATGCCTTGGGCAAGAAGCCCAGCAGTTGCCAGACAGACAGATATGAGAAGCAGCAAAAGTAATATATACATAAGGGAAGAAAAGTGAAAAGCACCAAGGCAACAGGTACATAATGAGAAACAGGTTGATTTAAGTTAAAAATCTAACCAGAATAGAGCTAAGACTGAACATTCAAAATTCATATGAAGTACATATGTTTTGATCTGGGAGCTGGTTGTTGGCCCAAAAGTAAAAGTGTGGTATAGCCCTCTGTCTGATGTGAGGTTCGTGAAGATCTTTCCCTATTCTTTGGACTGTGTTTGTCCCATTGATGATGTCCTTTGCACCACAAAAGCTTTTCAGTTTTGTGAGGTTCCCTATATTAATTGTTGATCTTAGTGCCTGTGCTATCGGTCTTCTGTTCAGGAAGTAATCTTCTATGCCAGTGCATTTAAAGCTACTCCCTGCTTTCTCTTCTATCAGGTTCAGTGTAACTGGATTTATTTTGAGGTCTTGCGGACTTGAATTTTGTACAGGGTGATAGGTATGGATCTATCAGATGCTAGCATCCAGTTAGACTAACACTATTTGTTGAGGATGCTTCCTTTTGTCCATGGTATAATTTTGACTTCTTTGTTAAAAATCCAGTGTCCATAGATGTGTTGATTTTCTTCCAGGTCTTCAATTGATATATCTGTCTGTTTTTAAGCAAAAACCATGCTGTTTTTATTACTATAGCTCTATAGGAGTGCTTGAAATTAGGGATGGTGATACCTCCAGAAATTCTTTTATTATACAAGATTGTTTTAGCTATTCTGTTGTTTTTTTTGCCATATGAAATTGAGTACTGTTCTTCCAAGGTCTGAAAAGAATTGTGCTGGGATTTTGATGGGGGATTGCATTGAATCTGTAGATTGCTTTTGGTAAGATTGCTATTTTTCCTATGTTGATCCTACCTATTAGTGAGCATAAGAGATCTTCCCATTTTCTGATATTTTCTTCAGTTTCTTCATTCAAAGACTTGAAGTTTTTGTCATACAGGTCTTTCACTTGCTTGGCCAGAGTAATTCCAAAATATTTCATATTATTTGTGGCCATTAAGAAGGGTGTTGTCTCCCTGATTTCTCTCTCAGCCCATTTATCATGTGTTTATAAGAGGGTTACTGATTTTTTTTTTAGTGAATCTTGTATCTAGACATCTGGACACTTACTAAAGATTTTCACCAATTGTAAGAATTCTCTGTTAGACAATTTGGGGTCACTTATGTATACTATTATATCATCTTCTAATAATCTTCTAATAGTGATGCTTTGAATCTTCCTTTCCAATTTGTACATTTTTCATATCCTTTAGTTGTCTTATCACTCTAATTAAAAATTCAAGTACTTTATTGAATAGATATGAAGAGAGTGGATGATAACTTTGGCTTATTCCTGGTTTTAGTGAAATTGTTTTGAGTTTCTCTCCATTTAATTTGATGTTGGCTGTTGACTTGCTGTAAAATGCCTTTATTATATTTAGGTATGTCCTTTTCATACCTTCTCTCTCCAAGACCTTTATCATGTTGGATTTTTGTCAAACACTTTTTCAGCATCCACTGAGATGATTCTGTGTTCTTTTTTTCCTTCAGTTTGTTTATATGGTAGATTACATTGACATATTTTCATGTGTGGAACCATCCCTGTATCTTTGGAATGAAGCCTACTTGGTCATGGTAGATGATCATTTTGAAATGTTCTTAGGTTCCGTTGCCAGTATTTTATGGAGTACATTTATATCAATGTTCACGAGGGAGATTAGTCCATAATTCTCTTTATTTGTTGAATCTTTGTGAGGTTTGGGTGTCAGGGTGAGTGTGGCCTCATAAAATGAATTTGACAGTTCTTTGTTATCCTATTTTGTGGAATAATTTCAGCAGTATTGGTATTAGCTCTTCTTTGAAATCTGGTAGGATTTTGCACTAAAATTGTCTAGCCCTGGGCTATTTTTGTTGGAAGACTTTTACAACTGCTTTTATTTCCTTAGGGGATACAGGCCTATTTAAATTGTTTATCTGATGTGACTTAATTTTGGCATGTCGTATGTACAAAGAAAATTGTCCATTTCTTTTAGATTTTCCAGTTTTGTGGAGTACACATTTTTGAAGTATGTACTAATGATTCTCTGGATTTCCTCAGTGTCTGTTGTTGTTTCCCCCTTTTCTTTTCTGGTTGCGTTAATTTGGATATTCCCTCTGTGTCTATTAGTTTGTTTGGACAAGTGTTTGTCTATCCTGTTGATTTTTTTCAAAGAACTGTTTCTTTCATTGATTCTTATATTTATCTTTCTTTCTATTTTACTGTCTTAGAGCATCTGATTATTTCCTACCACCTACTTCTCTTGACTGTGTTTGCTTCTTTTTGTTCTAGAGCTTTCAGGTATGCTATTAAATTGCTACGGTGAGATCTCTCTAATTTCATTATGCAGGTACTGAATGCTATGAATTTTCTTCTTAGGACTGCTTTAACTGTATTCCATAAATTTGGGTATGCTGTGTCTTCACTTTCATTGAATTCTAGGAAGTCTTTAATTTCTTTCCTTATTTCTTCCTTGAATCAGTGGTAATTCATTGAAGTGTTATTCAATTTCCATTAGTTTATAGGCTTTTTTTGTTTCTGTTGTTGAAATCCAGCTTTAAACCATGGTAGTCATAAAATACAGGGGATGTTTCAGTTTTCTTGTATTTGTTAAGACTTGCTTTATGATCAGTCATGTGGTCAGAATGGAGAACATTCCATGAGGTGCTGAGAAAAAAGTATATTCTTCTGGTTTGGGTGAAATTGTACTGTAGATCTCTCTTAAATCAATTTGAGTCATTAAATCTGTGAGCTCCCTTATTTTTCCACTTAGTTTCTGTCTGGATGACTTGTCTTTTAGTGAGAGTGGGCTGTGGAAGTATCCCACTATTAATATGTGTTTTAAGCTTTAGTAATGTTACTTGCACAAATGTGGGTGCCCTTGCATTTGGTGCATACTTGTTTAGAATTAAAATATCATCTTGATGGATTTTTCCTTTGAGTATGAGGTATCCTTCCTCATCTCTTTTGATTAATTTTGTTGGAAGTCTATTCTGTTAGCTTTCCTTTTGTGTGAATTTGCTTAGAAAATCTTTTCTTCAACCATTTATTCTGAGGTAATGTCTATTTTTGATGTTGAGCTGTGTTCTTTGGATGCAACAGAAAGATGTATTCTGTTTTTTTCATCCATTCTATTAGCTTTTGTCTTTTTATTAGGGAATTGAGGACATTGATAATGAGGAATATTAATGAACAATGATTGTTAATCCTTGTTATTATTTTATTGTTGTTGTTGTTGGTGGTGGTGTGTATTTATGTGTGTGTGTGGAGAGAGAGAGAGGGGTGTCACCTTCTTTTTATTTTGCTGATGTGAGATTATTTCCTGTGTTTTCATGGGTTTAGTTTACCTTCTTATTTGGAATTTTCCCTCTAGCATAGTCTCTAGGGTTGGATTTGTAGAGAAATACTGTTTAAATTTGACTTTGTCATGGCATATCTTGTTTTTTCCCTCTATGGTCATTGTAAGTTTTTCTGGGTATAGTAGTCTGGGCTGGCATCTGTTATTACAGTCTGCAATATTTCTGTCTAAACCTTGTTGGCTTTAAAGTCTCCATTGAAAAATTGGGTGTCATTCTAATAAGACTGCCTTCATATGTTACTTGGCCTTTGATCTGGGAATCTTCTCCTTCTTTTATTCTTATTATTCTTAGGTTGAGTCTTTCATAGTGTTCCAGACTTCCTGGATGTTTTATGTCTGAAACATTTTGGCTTTATCATTTCCTTTGACTGATTAATCTATTTCTTCTATCATACATTCAGTGCCTGAGATTCTTTCTTCAGTTTCTTGCATTCTGTTGATAATGCTTTCATCTACAGCTTGTGTTCACTTACTACGTTTTTCATTTCCAGAATGTCCACACTTTGTGTTTTCACTAGTGTTTCTATTTTTATGTTCAGGTCGTGAATAGTTTTATTCATTTCCCTCAAATGCTCATTTGTTTTTGATTTTGTTTTTTCTTGACTTTCTTTAAGTTATATGTTCATTTCTTTTAATTGTTTGTATTTTCCTGAATTTCCATAAAGGATTTATTCATTTCCTTCTTAGGGACCTCAATCACCTTGTAAAATGAGTTTCAAGGTCTTTTTCTTGAGCTTTTGTTGTGTTGGAATATTCATGGTTTGCTATAAGGGATAGCTGGGTTCTGGTAGTGGACATGTTTCCTTGGTTGTTTTTTCTTGTGTTCTTATGCTTGCCTCTAGGCATCTGGGTTTGGGGTATTTAAAGATCTGGGTACCTATTTCTGAGTTTGTCTTTGTCAGATGGGTGTTTTGTTCCTTGGTTTCTGTTTCCTCTGTGGTCTTCTGGTCTGTGGCCTGGGATTTTCCAAGTCTGTTTGGTCTCTGGGGAGTCTCCACCCCAACTAGGGCCTGGGTTTGGGTAGGTTTGAATGGTTTCTGGTAGAAGCAAGGGAGTCTCTGCCCTATGTGGTGTTTGGGATATGTAGATTAGCCTGCACAGGGTAATGGGGATAGGGTGGGCAGAGGCTGAGACAGCGGGGGAGTTTGATGTGCAGGCAGCCTACTTGGACTTCTTCATCTCATTGGTCTCTGGCAGAGAAATGAGTCTATGCCCCTGCTGGAGGCTGAGACACAGGAAGGAGATGGGTACAGGGCTGAGGACAGGGTGGGGGAAATGCTGAGATGGTAAGGGAATGGTGGAGATTTGGGGGAGGGCAGCCTATTTGGATTTCTTCCAGCTTGTAAGTAAGTTCTCTAATAGATCAGAGAGCCTCCACCCAAGGATTGTCTCTGGTAGATCAGGGATTCTCTACCCAGTTATGGAGTAGGAATGGCCACTAGGAAGGTTGGAGCTGGGGGTAGAATGGACAGAGGTCTAGAGAGTGAGGGTGTTTGGTGGGCAGGCAGCCTACCTGGGCTTCTCTAAGTCTCATTGTTTATGTTGATTTATCATTATGAGAGAATTCAAGTAAAACTTTCTTTTCTGCGTTTTTCTTACTGAATTCTCAACCTCTATTCTAAGAAAAATCTTAAGCTAACCAAATTTTATAGGATATGTTTAATGGGAGAACAAATTATTAGTTTGCTTTAATGCCATGGATCTTGAGCTGGCCCAACTTCTGAGTGTACTGCATGTGTCTCTCAGCACCACTTGGGAATAAAGCTACTTTTTTCTTTGTGAGAGAACCATTCTGTGGGAGCCTAAGACCTTATTCACATGACTTCATTTTGTAACTGAACACTCAGTGTTAAGATAGAGGGTTGGGATCACTGAGGCTACTTAATAGCATGGTAGTTCATGAAGTTTCTCTTTTTGGATGTGGCACATAAAAGTTGTGGTAACATTTTTGCTGATTTTATATGGTGAACCAACATGACTCAATAAGTGGATTTTTATAATCTGCTTATGCATTTGTATAATAATGAGAGGGTCCAAAGGGCAGGTTGAGGAAACCACATCCTGCCTTTTCAAAAACAAAATATCTGAGGATGGATGTTGCCAGTTGAATCTTTTTTGTGGAGTATATTAAAGTTGGGGCTCTTTGGAACCTACATGTATGAAATGTCAAAGAAGAAGGAGTTTAAAAAG
Source organism: Mesocricetus auratus (assembly GCF_017639785.1). Classification (NCBI taxonomy): domain Eukaryota; kingdom Metazoa; phylum Chordata; class Mammalia; order Rodentia; family Cricetidae; genus Mesocricetus; species Mesocricetus auratus. The sequence goes on from NW_024429186.1 coordinate 81,726,579, forward strand.
CTGGCATCCAATGTCAAAAATATAACAAAGTACTGGCTATACAGTTATGTTTCTGATGGCTTTAAGAAGGGTGGCATACAAGAGCCTCCTTGAAGAATCAATAGAAATAATGAATAATCCCTGTGTCTAAAACTTTGACAGTTGGGGGGATTCAGAGTAACAATTAGGCAAAGGAGAGTAGCATGGCTATGCCATTGACAGTCTTGTTTGTATAAAGAGCCTTCCTCTTGCTTAGAGGCCATTTAGGTCAAAGAACAGTTGAGTGACATAACTGAAGAGCTTCTGAAAATTCTCTATGGTGATAACATAATTGAAACCATAAGCATAATCTGCTATGATTATTTTAATACTGTTTGTTTTGTGTATATATGTCTATGTAGGTGTGTGAACACATGTGCCATGGTGCATATGCGGAAGTCAAAACACAGCTCTCTCCTCCTTGTTGACACAAGGTCTACTGCTGAGCAGTCTCCAGCAGCCAGCCAACAGGTGAGAGACCTGCTGGCAGGCTGCACCACAATCACAACACCCACTAATCTCTGTCACATCTATAACCCGCTCCACTACCCCAAACCACTGACCCATCCATCCTCCCCTCAGCAAATCATCCACTACAATATTAACAGCCTGTACATAAGCACCACCCACTCCAATTGGAAAAAACGCTACCCCTGTAGGCACCAGTGCTACTCAAACCAATTGGAATAACAGCAGCCCCTTTAGGCACCATCACCAACAACACCATAACCCACACCAGCTGGAAGAAGAGATTCTGTAGCCACAAGTAAAGCCCACACCAGTCAGAAAAAATAAAGAATATGCTGCATTTAGGCTCCCAAACTCCCTCAGACCTCAGCTGAGATAGCCCCACTCTACCTGAGGACTAGTCAACCACCAAAAGACAATAATGGAAACAGATAATAAAGGAACAAAAGACCCACCAAACAAAGACATCACAAGAACCAACACCTGTACCTATAATTATCCCAAACCTAGGTGGGTCAATGGCAGTGTAAGAACATATGCAACAACACAAAGGAAACATCAAACCACCAGAATTCAGTGGTCTTACAATAGCAAGACCTGGACATCCTGATGCAGATGAAGAGAAAAAAACATTAAAATAACCTTATGACAATGATAGAGGCCCTTAAAGAGGAAATGAAAAATTCCCTTACATAAATCAAGGAAAAAACAAAAAATGAAAGAAATCAATAAATACCTGCAAGAAAGCCAAGAAAAAAAATTCAATCAGACAAAGGAAACAGCTCAAGACTTGAACAACTGAAATACGGGCAATAAGGAAAACACAAACTTAGAGAATTCTAGAAATGGAAAATCTGGGTAAGTGAATAGAAGGTACACATGCAAGAATAACCAACAGAATCCCAGGGATGGAAGAAACAATCTCAGACACTGGGAATATGATAGAGGAAATAGTGTCATTGATCAAATAAAATGTTAAATTCAAAAAAATTCTTAATACAAAACATCCAGGAAATCTGGGACACCATGAAATGATCAAACCTTAGAACAATAGGTGTAATATGTACACTTTCCCGCCAGCTGCCTGGGTCCTGCCACTGTCTCAGCCCCCAAATAACACAGGAGATACTATATTAATTATGGAACTGTTGGCTGTTTGCAATAGTTTCTTGTTGGCTAGCTCTGACTTAATTATTAACCCATAACTGCTAATCTGAATATTTCCACATGGTCTTCTCTTACTCCTTTGGCATCCTACATGGTGATTGATTGTGCCTCCATTTCCCAGAATTATCCACCTCTCCTAGTCCCACCTATCTTGCTTCCCTATTGACAAACAGTGCTTTATTCATCAACCAATAAGACAAACATGTATACAGAAGAACTTCCCCCATCAAATAGGAATAGAATGAGAAGAAGAATTCCAGCTCAAAGGCACAGAAAACATATTCAGCAAAATCATAGAAGAAAATTTTGCCAATCTAAAGAAGGAAATACCTATGAAGAAAAAAGAAGCTTACAGAACACCAAATAGTCTGGATAAAAAAAAAGTTCAATTGTCACATAATAATCAAGACACTAAACATACAGAGTAAAGAAAGAATATTAAGAGCTGCAAAGAGAAAAGGCTACATAACATGTAAAGGCAGACCTACCAGAATTACAAATGATTTCTTATTAGAAACAATGAAAGCCAGAAAGTTCTGGACAGACATTATGCAGACACTAAGACACCACAGATGTCAACCAGACTATTACATGCAGCAAAGCTTTCGATCAACATAGACAGAAAAAAGCAATATATTCCATAACAAAACAGGATTTAAAAAAAACCTACCCACAAATCCAATCTACAGAAAGCACTTAAAGTAAAACTCAACCCAAGGAAGTTAGCTATACCAAGTAAGAACACAGGCAAAAGATAATCTCACACCAATACCAAAGGAAGGAAACACCCCCTACACCCCCCCACACTGACACTACCACTACCACCAAAACTAAAAATAACAGGAATTAAAAATCACCATTCAATAGTGTCTCTTAATATCAATGGATTCAATTCACCTATAAAGAGACACAGGCTAACAGAATGGACACAAAGACAGAATCCATCCTTCTGCTGCATACAAAAAACACACCTCAACTTCAAAGGCAGACACTACCTCAGAGAAAAAGGGTTGGGAAAAAGATTCCAATCAAATGGACCTAAGAAACAAACTGGTGTAACTATCCTAATATCTAACAAAATGACTTCAAACTGAAATTGATCAAAAAAGATGGAGGACATGTCATATTCATCAAAGGAAAAATCCATCAAGATGAATTCTCAATTCTGAACATCTATGCGCCAAATACAAGGACTCCCACATTTGTAAAAGCAACATTACTAAAGCTTAAATCAAGCATTAACCTATACACACTAATTAACAGTGTGAGACTTCAACACACCACTCTCAGGAATGGACAGGTCATCCAGGCAGAAACTAAATGAAGAAACAAGAAAACTAACAAATGATATGACTCAAATGGACTTAATAAACATCTACAGAACTTTACACCCAAACACAAAAGAATATACCTTCTTCTCTGCACCTCATGGAACTGTCTCCAAAGCTGACCACATACTTGGTCACAAAGCCAATAAAAAAGATTCATAAAAATTGCAATAACCCCTTATATCTCATCAGATCACCATAGGTCAAAGTTAGAATTCAATAGCAATGGAAACTGAGCAACTCTCAACTAAATTACCACTGTGTCAAGGAAGTAAAAAAAAGAAAGAAATTAAAGACTTCTTAGAATTCAATGAAAATGAATGCAAAACATAACCAAACTTATGAGACACAGTGAAAGCAATGATAAGAGGAAAGTTCATAGTACTAAGTCCCTACATAAAGAATTTGGAGAAATCTCATACTAGTGAATTAACAGCATACATTAAAACCCTGGAACAAAAAAGAAGTAAACATACCCAGAAGGAGTAGATGGCAGAAAACTAAAACTAAAGGCACAAATCAATAAAATAGAAACAAAGAGAATAATTCAAATAATCAGTAAAACAAAGAGTTGGGTCAGATAGCTTAGGAGCAGAATTGTACCATAAATTCAAAGAAGAGATATTACCAATTCTCCTCAAATTGTTCCACATGATATAAACAGAAAGAATACAGCCAAATTCATTTTATGAGGCTATAATTATCCAGATACCCAAACCACACAAAGATGTAACAAAGAAAGAAAATTGTAGACCAATCTCCCTCATGCACATTGATGCAAAAATTACTCAACAAAATTCTGACAAACCAAACCCAAGAAAACATAAAATAAAGCATCCACCATGATCAAGTAGGCTTCATCCCAGGGCAGGGATGGTTCCATATATGAAAATCTGTCAATGTAATCCATCATAAAAAGTGAAAGAAAAAAATCATATGATCATCTCATTAGATGCTCAAAAAAGTCTTTGACAGCTCTAACACCTCTTCATGATGAAGGTCTTGGAGAAAGCAGGGATACAATGAATACATATAAACATAATACAGACAATATACAGCAAGCCAACAGCCAACATCAAACTAAATGGAGAGAAACTCAAGGTGATTCCACTAAAATTTGAAATACAACAAGGCTATCCACTCTCTCCACATCTATTCTATATAGTACCAAAAATTATATCCAGAGTAATAAGACAACAAATGGAAATCAAGGGAATGCAAATTGGAAAGGAAGAATTCAAGCTTTGGCTATCGGCAGATGAAATGATAGTATACATAAATGACCTCAGAAATACTATCAGGGAGCTCCTACAGCTGATAAACACACTCAGTTATGTGGCTGGATACAAGATTAACTTAGAAAAAATCAGACTGAGAAAGAAATCAGAGAAATAATACCTTTTACAATAGTCACAAATAGTATAACTCTTGGGGTAACTCTAACCAAACAAATGAAAGACATGTATGACAAGAATTTTAAGACTTTGAAGAAAGAAATTGAAGAAGATATCAGAAAATGTAAAGATATCCGATTCTCATGGATTGATAGGATTAGCATAGTGAACCGGCCACCTTACCAAAAGCAGTCTACAGATTCAATGCAATCCCCATCAAAATTCCAACACAAGTCTTCACAGACCTTGAAGGAACAATACTCAACTTTATATGAAAAAACAAACAAACAAAAAACAGGAGAGCCAAAGCAATCCTGTACAATAGAGGAACTTCTGGAGATATTATCACCCCTGATTTCAAGCTCTGCTATAGAGCTACAGTAATATTAACAGCTTGGTATTGGCATAAAACAGACAGGTGGATCAATGGAATCCAATTGAAGTGTCTGACAGTAATACACACACCAAAGAATGCCTGATGTTTGAAAAAAAGACAAAATTATTCAGTCGAAAAAAAGAAAGCATCTTTGATAAATGATTCTGGCATAACTGGATGTCAACATGTAGAAGAATGAAAATAGATCCATATCTACTAACCTGCACAAAAGTCAAGTCCAAGTGGATCAAAGACCTCAACATAAATTCAGTTACAGTGAAGCTGATAAAATAGAAAGTGGGAAGTAGCCTTGAATGCATTGACATAGGATACTACTTCCTGAATATAACAGTAATATCACAAACACTGAGATCAACAGTTAATATATAGGACCTCCTGAAACTGAAAAGCTTCTTTAAGTCAAAGGACATATTCAACAAGACAAAACTGCAGCCTACAGAATGGGAAAGTATCTTCACCAACCTCACATCTGACAAAGGAGTGATAGGCTGCACGTTGTATGGATGGGAACTTTAGGGAACAGGGTGAACAGATTGGAGGATGGATGGAAAGGGAGAGCAATGAAAGAGGCATCTTGATGCGGGGTATTTGGGGTTTAGGGGAAAATGTGGTACCAGGAAAATGCCCAGAAATCCACATATATAACAACCCCAGCTAAGACTCTTACCAATAGCAGAGAGGGTCCCTGAACTGGCAATATACTGATATAAGATTGGTGACTGCCGGGCGGTGGTGGCGCACGCCTTTAATCCCAGCACTCGGGAGGCAGAGGCAGGCGGATCTCTGTGAGTTCGAGACCAGCCTGGACTACCAAGCGAGTTCCAGGACAGCCTCCAAAGCCACAGAGAAACCCTGTCTCGAAAAACCAAAAAAAAAAAAAAAAAAAAAAAGATTGGTGACTATCCTAATTGTCATCAGAGTTACTCTATCCAGTATCTGTTGGAGGCAGATGCAGAGGGTCACAGGCCAAGCATTGGGCTGAGTTCTGAGTCTTCTGATGAAAGCGAGGAGGAATTGTACAAGCCAGCTGGGGTCATGATGGAGCAACCCACAGAGATAGCTGACCTGAGCTCATGAGAGCTTATGGACTCTGGATCCACAGCTAGGAGCCTCCATGGGGCTGACCCGGGCCCTCTGCATTTGTGTGACAGTTGCGTGGCTTGGTCTATCTGTAAGGCTCCTAGCAGTGAGATCGGGACCTCTCCCTTGGCTTAGCTGGCTTTTGGGAACCTGCTCCCCAAGCTGAATCACCTTGTACAGCTTTGACAAAGGGAAGGAACTTTGTTCTGCATCAAACCCATGGGAGGACTGCCCCTTTCTGAGTGTGAGCAGGAGTGGAAGGGCAGGGAGTAAATGGGAAACACAGGTAGGGGGAATAGGAGGAGGTAGGGGAAACTGTATTCTGCATGTAAAGTAATTGAAAAAAAAAACGCTAAAAAATGCCCATTATTATTTCCCGAGTGCTGGGATTAAAGGCGTGTACCACCCACCGTTGCCTGAGCTCTGTGGCTAACTCCTGTGGCTAGTTTTGCATTCTGATCCTCAGGCAAGCTCTATTTGTTAGATCATAAACAAAATAACACCACACTCTCCTCCAATAATGCTACTCCCTGTGAGTCTATGGGGCCGTTTTCATTCAAACCACCACACTTAGTGAGCCACTTTCTGGCCTATCAACGTAATTGTAAATGTCATAAATATTGAAAATATACTAAGGACTCATTCTTGTAATTCAAAATAATCTACAAAGTGAGTACAAACACTAAAATCAAAATAATATGTATCTCAAATATCATAATCATAGCCACTACTTTCCAGAGGTTCTGACTACAGCACCATGGACAAGTGGATTTTATGTCAGCTTTCTCACATTTTGTATTGTGAACATTTTCCAGAAACTAAGATTATGATTACATTGACCTCTGGGCATACTCAGTAAGGATTTGAACTGAAGTAAGTTCAATTGAGATTAATGAACAGCAGAATATTCTGGAAAACAGAGCTGTAAAAAGTTGATGCCAAAAGGAGTAGGGGTAATGGATTTCAAAGTCTCCAGCAAAAACTACTTCATTAGCACAGTAGGTAAAATGTCAGTCTCATCAAAGTGCCCAGATCTGAATGATGGGCTGACTCAATTAAATGCTTGTGGGAAAAAGCAAACATCTAGAAGCAGTAATACACTTGAAGCAGAAGTTCATTTTAACCATCACTTGTGGAAGTTCTTCAAAAAGTACATTTCTTAGAGGTTGGAGTATTATTTTTGCTAAATTCATGTGTACTAAGGTTATGTTCTTTAAAAGTGAAGCTTCTATTCTTTCCGGAAATTAACATAAGCTTGAGACTAAGAATCAAAATTTTGTTTCAACTATATAGAAGCATTTTGTAAGGGAGTTTACTTATAAACGTTTATTTCATTTTATGCTTCTCTGTGTGTGTGAAAGAGTTTGTCTGCCACATGACTGCAAGTCCCCTTAGAGGCCAAAAGAGGACACTAGATCCTCTAAAATTAAAGCTATAGGTGGTTGTATACTGCTGCATGATGTTGGTGTTGTAAATTAACCCTGGTTGGTATGGAGAATAGAAAATGTTTTAACTGCAGAGCTATCTCTCCAGACCACAGAGAGTACATTTCTTAAGGTTGGTGTCACCCTGTAGACCTTGCCTCAAACTGAAGATTTCCCCTGTATCCTAGTCCTGAGATACATAACACACCTGTTTGTGGTATGTCTTGTAGCTTCTCTTTTGAGGCATAGACCTACAAGGTCTATGCAGATCAGGCTGGTCTGGAACTCACAGAAATCCTCCTGCCTCTACCTCCTGAGTATTGCTATTAAAGGGGTGCATGACACTATGTTCAACCAATCTCGAGACTTTTTGATGACACAAATGTTCTAGTTATTGGGAGGAACTCTACCATGCATACAAAATTGCATACCTGCCAGCTAAAGCATGTGATGAACGAAGGAGTAAAATACTTTTAGAGCTATAAAGAACTTATTTATGCTACAAAGTTATGTAATTGCGTTCATTCTTTAAATTGACAAATGTTTCTTTGAAAAAGAAAAACTCACAGATCTGTGCCTTTTCTGTGCCTTTCTGTGGCATGTGGAATGCATGTAATCCATCCCTAGCAGACTAGTGTTTGTATAGTATGAAGCCAAATTGTCAAATGCTAGCATTCAATGACAATTTTTTGTCTTATTGATCATAGCACACATTGCAATGTCAGTTACTTTTAACCAAAAGAGCTCATGCAGACTGATGTAGGATGTAGGATTGAAGTTCTAACAGAAGCATGGATCCTTTTGTTTATACTCCTGTCACCCCTTTTCTTTATCATTTTCTCCCTTCCTGGTGTCCTTTGGACAACAGATGCAAAAACAGATAAAAAGATGACAAACATAATTCACTTATCAAATTCTATAGTTGGCCATCTCTGCTCACATTACCCCCCACCTGGGAACATATTAGCATCAGGGTAGGTGACCCTATGCACTTGTTTTAGAAGGTGAAGGTAAGAAGACAGAGGGTTTTATTTTGTTTTGTTTTCTGAATGGGGTAGACTATCCCATGGAGGAAAAATAAGATCAGTCTTCTAGTTTCTGTTTTTCTAAATAGCCCATAAGGACTAAAAGTCAGAAGGGACTGGAGATTCAGGGAGCATATGATTACCCTAAGGATTAGAGCTGCTGCCCTGGTGAAGTCTGTAAACACTGTCTCTAAGCGATGGGTTAAAAGTCTCTAGAGTGAAATGAATTACAACTGGGGGATTAGAAGGAAATCTTAACAAAAGACTATATCTCAAGGTTAGCTATTCATCATTAAATTGTGATTTTAATAAGAGTGACTATTATTTCACTCATTAACCGTGCGGTCAGATAAATATTTTTAAAAATGAGAAGTATACTATGTTTTGAAACAGTTCAAATCCCTGACATTTCTTTACAAGCTTAGCTAGTTAGCTAAAGTAAAATTATCAAAGCTACTCTTCTAATGAAAAAATGCATTCCTCTTGGCCTTCTTAGTAATGTTCAAATAGAAAATTTTAAGCATTCAATTGAAAAACATGAACAATGGTTATGAGCAGCTCTGCACATTGCTCCTGGACTCTTGTTGGCATGTTTTTATTTAAAAATGTAATCAAAGACACATTGTGAGCCCAGGAGCTCTACTATATGCTTCAGGTTAACACAGTAATAGGTCTGACCTTTAACCCTGATGTAGCCATTCTGTCCTAACAGTCCTTTGTGAAAGGATACCAAATACTGACAATACTGGAAAGGTTAACAAAGTTAGCGGGCAAAATAAACTTGATACTGAGAATGAACTTTCATATGTAGCAAAAAAATAAACACTATTCCCTTAGGCTGACCATCAAAGGATGTTTGAGACACCCATATGCCCTTCAGTGCTCAATTCCTACTCTCTTTTGGGGAGAGATATTTATACAAAGGGTTACCAAATTCATAGTGAGCCAATTATTGCGCATTCATAACTAACATATAGGGATCATTTTAAAACGGTTGAAATCTCAGAACCACTGGGGTGGCAGTGATATCTAAGAATGTGCCTCTTCTTATGTCCTCTTTGTGATATTAAGTGTGAGACACACTCTTAGCTGTTTTACACACGCCTGAGTACATTTGGGTTTTCTACATGGTTTGGAAAGTTCAGGTGCAATATGTGACCTAAATTCATGTCTACAATGAAGTGATACAAAGCCATGCTTCTAACACATTTTAGAAGTGGCAAATTTCACTTTGAATTTGGTGCTTCAGGACAGGGTCCTTCTATGTATGCTCTGGAGCTCACCATGTAGACCACCAGCCTGGCCTTGAACTCAGAGTTCCACCTGTCTCTGCCTCCCAGTTGCTGGGATTAAAGATGTGCACCACCGTGTCTGGCAGAAATAGGAATTTTGTATTAGGATGTTTTTCCACTGTAGAAGTAGGAAGAAGCAAGTATATAAAATTATTCCTCCTCACTCCCAAAGTGTCTCTTCAAAGAAATTACCAGGCCCGAAAAATCCCAGACCTAGAAAGAAATCACAGACCTTAAAAACAGGTTTAACATTTATGTTTGTTTGTTTAGATTTGTTTGTTTCAGTTTGTATGGATAAGCATGTTGCCCGAATGTATGTTAGGTGTACCATGTGTGTGCCTGGTGCCTGCAGATGTTAGAGGAGATCCCTTGGAACTGTAGTTACAGAGAGTGGAAGCCAGGAGCTGAGTCCTGGTCCTCTGCAGGAGCAGTAGCTCTTCTCACCACCAAAGGAACCTCTCCTGTTCCTCTAGTTAATATTTCATTTGATTCTTTTCACCCACCCCCACACCAAGGAAATAGCACAAAAAAGAGGAAAAGCCATGGATATGCAAGCATGGTCGTATCTGCTTTTGTACTTAACAATCCAGTCCTTGATGATTTAAAAAAACACACACAAGAGCTTTACGTGGCCTAACTTCTCAACTTAACAGAGTTCCAGTTGTTACATGCATAACTCTTAATACTAATTTATTGTTGGGCTTTGAAACTTTTTCTTCATTTTGCTAGTCTTCTGAAATATTGGTTGATGTGACTAGCAGTCTCTCAGACAACACCAGGATTAACAGGGTATTTGTACACCTGCAAAGTTCATTTAGTGACAGAAAATGCAAATGCTGCATGAGAAAGGCAAAATATGTATATTTTAAGTTATTTAGTGACCACAGCTATACAACACTGTTAAGACAACTGGGAATGTATGCCTATATATTATATATTACAAAGCCCAGTTTTGATTGATTATTATTCCATGTCAAATATTTGATTTACTGGAAGAAATGACAAAAATCCATCAGAGAAATGGTTAGCTTTATAAAAAAATACCTGAACAAGAAATGCATTAAGCAAAGACTGGGGATCCTAGAAGGCTTCAGTCCAGGAGTAAGAAAAATAAGGGGACTTTTTCTAATGATTTAAATTCTAATGCACAATTGTACATGCATGCTAAACAAGTTAATGGTTTCTCACTGCTGACTTGCTTTTTACATGGGTAATTATGTTTTTTCATGAACTGCACCATTTTTAAGTGAATCTCATAGAGATGACTTCTAGGTTTTTAAAAAATGTCCCTTGTCTCATTTTAATTGAGAGTTAAGCACTCAAGCTGAGTACATTTCTCTAAGAAGGCAACTTTCTGATAGCCTCACTGAGGTAGGGAAAGCTATCAATAGCTTGATTTACAAGCCAAGAAAGTGTTACTAAACACAAATCCTCCCACTGCCAACTTCTGAGGCCCACACCAAATAAAAGAGGAGGATGTATCTCCAGAACCTTCCACAAGTCTCTGTATTAAAGCATCACAAATAAGACTGAAATTCATTCAAATGGAGAAATCTGCTTACTACCTCAATTCAGACTGTTGTCCAAAGTTTACTTACTATCTACTCCTCAATGGAGATAGTACCAGAACGCTGTTTCATGAGTCCTAGAGAATACTACAGAGAGACACAATTCAAAATTATTTTCAAACACTGAATTGCTACTCATGATAAACCCATTTATTATGCTTGAAAGAAACTTTATCAAAAGCATCCTGTCAGATTATAATATAGTTTCTTGTAATTCTCTTGCTTTCTCAGGGCTCAGTCATAGTTTATGGACTTAATCAAACATGGAATTCTTTAAGAAGTTAGGTTTTATTTGTAATATAGATTGGACTTTACATTGCTAATATTTTATAAATTTTGTGTACCTGTAGGTAAAGACATTGTAGAGTGTTTGTGTAGCCTGTGTGAAGATATCTCACCTTGACAGGTTTAATAAAGAGCTGAATGGGAAGTGGCAAATCAGGAGAAAATAGGCAGAACTTCCGGGGGAGTGAGAGAACTCTGAGAAGAAGACAAGCAGAGACACCAAGAAGACACAAAGCAGGCTGGACACACACTACATAGGAGAGGCAACCAAGTTTGTTGTGGAAAAGCCTAAGCTAAGGCCAAGCTTTCATAATTAGCCATATGTCTCTATGTCATTACTTGGGAGCTATGGATCTAAACGTAGTCCAACAAGAAAGCTTGCTACATATTGTGTCCAACATCCTGAGAAAGCTAAAAAAAAAGTTTGGAAAGATTGGCTTCCTTAGGAACCGTGGTCTCCTGAGTAGGTTCTGTAAATAGAAGCATGGCCCTTTTAAGAGACTCTGCTAGGCAGCTGAGCACTTGGGGAGGCAGAACAGGGTATAAATACCAGCCACAGGCAGACACAACAAATTCTCAGAGATGGATCAGGTAAATGTGACTCCAGGCTGATATCCACCAGCATGATACCCACCGGTAGCGAAAATGATACAAACTCAAAGATAGATATTGGGGTTCTGGTTGAAGATCAGAGAAGCAAGGCGACCAGCCATTTGTGCGTTCTCACCTGTACCAATGTTAAGACCCAAGGGATGATCTCATCCTCAGCCTGCATCTCCAGACTGCATAGCTCTCAGATTATACTGCTCTACACAAAACCTCAGTCTACAGTGAGCTCCTTGTCTCCTCCCACCTTATATTCCTCTCTAATGCTGGGATTAAAGGTGTGGTATTTCATGTGCTGAGGCCACCTTTGTGTGAGCTGTTTTTCTTTTTGACTGGATCAATTTTGTGAAAGTCAGGGTAGCATACATCTGTCTGCCTCTGTCTCCCCCCAGTGCTGTGGTGTGTTCTGCCACTGCCTGGCCTCTATATCTAACTAGTGTGGCTAGCTTTGAACTCTGATCATCAGGCAATCTTTACTTATTAAATAATAAACAATATAACACCACACCCACCCCTCTCATGGAGTCAAGGGGCTGGAGTCACCTTCCAGTGTGCCATATGCTAAGGGGAGCCAGACAGCAATAGCCTAGCAGTTTAGGTTTGTCTCCCTAGTCAGAGAGCATTGTGGGTAGACAGTAAAGCTAGATCCAGACATAGAAAACTTCTATACAGGTAGAGTATGCTTAAAATGTGCTTAGATGCTGAAGAAAGAAAAGAAAATAGTTATAGTCAGTCATAGAAAACTAAATAGTTTAAAATAATCTTTAAAGAGAACATAAAGTAACGTAAAAAGGATAAGCCGTGTAAGGATGGACAATACCCAGGGAGTCTGGATCCTATAAGGTGTTTTGTTGACTTTGAATTTTTAAATGCTAATAAACACATCAGCTGCTGAGAGATATTAGATTTTGGAAAAACTATGAAATTAAACTAGCCTGTCTATGTTAAGGATGTCTTAACTATAAAATGGAAGTCAAAAATAATGTTGCTATGGGGGAAGAGGTTATGCCTTTATTTTCACAGGAAACAAAAAAAGCTATGGATCTCTTAAAAAATCAATGAAAATCAGATTTGGCTGGGGAAGACCTCATGAGGGTTTTAGCTACAGATATGAGGGGAAAAGCAGGAAAGAATGCAGTACAGGTTCCTTATATGCTTATCCCTCAATTATTGGAAGAACTCCGAGACTAGATGAGATATGAAAATTTTCTTGGTTATAAAGTCTTAATGACTTATTATTACATGCTATCCTTTCATATGACATTGATAGAGATTTTGCTATGCAGTTCAAACAGACTTAAAAGTTGACAGATTTCTTTACCTGCTCAAATATAAAACAAAAAAAATCTTCTTTAGCTGACTTGTGCACAACTCATATTCCATACTTGTGTTGACTCAGATATGTATGTTACTTTTAAATGTGTAATTTTAGAACAAAGGGACAAGACACAAATAAAGACAAGTAGCATAGGTGATTTGGTCTTTCAAAATGCTACTTTTGCAATTTCCTCAAATTCCGTATCTAGAATAACTTCAAAGTCACTTGCTAAGATGATCCAGCCTCATGACTACTCCAGCCAAGACTTCAGATAAGTTATGTACTTTCCCATCAAACAGAGACTAAACAAACAAATAGCTCTCCCAAAACTTGACCATTGCCCCAATGTCCTCAGGGACCCCTAAAGATACCATTGTTTCTAGGCCACAGCAAGCAGTCTAGAGAACATGAAACCCACAATCTCAAGAGGTGGTTTTGCATGATTCGTTGGATTCTTTTCATCATTTAGGGATACTTGGTGCAAGTTGTTATTGGTCATAGTCCATAAAGAAACTAACAAAGGAGATTATACTCAAGGATTTCTTTCCTGAAAAGAAAAAAGGGGGAATACAGAAATGATAGAATAAAAGGGTGGATTATTGAATCTACTTTAAACTAAAAAGCAACTATCAATTTCAAGTACTTTACATTGGTATGGATTTTGTTTACAAATTTAAGATTATTTTTGTTAAAACATACTCTATATGTTTCTATCTTGTTTAAGGTATTTGTACCTATACAGCTCATTTTAAAATGTCATGTATAATTAAGAAATAACAGATTAGTAGATAGTTATCTATAGTAAGCAAACTTGTAATCATTTTGGGTATATTTTCAAGGCTAAAAATAGATATATTTTAGATCAATAGGTGGCTTTCAAACACTTCAAAGACCTACAAAATATGACATTTAAAATGTTTTAGTAACCTAAGACTTTTCATAACAGTGAGACATGTCATCTTTTGATAGTGTGAATTTACTTCAAAATAGGATGGTGGGTACCAAAGGACATTATGGTGATATATTGTTTATGATTTATTAAAGCCACCAGAGATCAAAATAGCAAAGCAGCCCTACTAGTTAGCTATAGAAGCTAGGTGGTGATGGCACATACCTTTAATCACAGGACTCAGGATTAAGAGGTAGACATATCTCTGTTAGTTCAAGGCCACCCTGACTATAAAAAGTTGGTCCAGTCTTAAAAGAAACAGCTCAAACAAAGGCGATCTCAGCACCTGGGATCACACACCTTTAGTCCCAGCATGAAGGAAGTGGAGACAGGAGTGATATCGCTGGGCAGAGAAAGGACTACAAGGAAGAGGAGATGGTATCTGAGAGTTTTTTGCCTCTGAGAATTCATGGAGACAGGGTTGCCATTCCATCTGGGTAGAAGTAAGATCCACTGACTTGGTTGCCTTGCTGTTCTGATCTCCAATGGCTTTAGTAAATTGCAGACAATATATTACCATAGAACCAACATGTGGAATTTGCTTTTATTATGGCAAGGCCAGCACCTGGGCAAGAAACTGCCCTTATCTCAACTGCTGACAGATACTGTCCAAATTGGACGAGCAGAGCACAGAAGGTGACTGCCAAACTTTATCAAGAGAAGGTAGGATACTCCTTCAAAAACTCCTGCTTCCCAGAAAATTGTGTCAGATATTCAAAGCCTGTAAGCCACCAAAGATGAATATCTCAATGCTGCAGAGGAAACTTGGGTGACTGTCTAGGGGTCAGCTGTCTCTGTCGTTTCTGTAGTTTTGGAAGTTTGCTTTGCACTTCTTGTTTACTCAGTTACTATTAAATCCTTCTTGGGTCTTTGATGGGCTTGAAGACTAGACAGTGATAGGTACAGTTTTCCTTGTTACCAAATTCAGGAAAGAAATTCACAAAAGACATGTAAATTGCATATGTTTGAGAAAAATAAAAGATTAAGTTGTTTAATCTAAGGAAATGTGTTTAGGTCTAAAAAGATACTTTTAGTTTGGTAATACAAGTTATGATATAAAGTGGTTTAGGTATAAACTTTGGACTCACCAAAATAGGATAGAAAATGGAATATTTTCTCCAAATATGCCAAATACAAAATAACTGGTCATGTAACTCTTACCTGTTGATTGTTCTTATTTGTACAAAATTTTACAATGTTAGAGTTAAAACCTTTCTTTTTACTTAGACAAAGGGGGGGGAATGTTATGGAATATTTATATTTTCTCTGTGAAGATGTGTCACTATGATTGGTTTAATAAAGAGCTGAATGTTCAATAGGTAAGCAGGAGAGAACAAGTAGAATTTCAATGGGAAGAAGAAAGGCAGAGACACTAGGAAGATACAAAACAAGTCAGAAATGCAATACAGAGAAGTAACTGAGCCATATGACAGAAGGTAGACTAATATAAACAGGTTAATTTTAGTTATAAGACCTAGTTGTGGAAAAGTCTAAGTTAAGGCCAAGCTTTCATAATTAATAATAAGTCATTATTTGGGGGCTGAAGATCCAAAGGCAGTCCAACAAGAATTGTTTCTACACAGAGAAGATATATTTGCACAGTACTGCGCTCAGTGGAACACAATTAAAAATCTCAGTGGTCAGAGATGGAGGCAGGCGTATGATGCATAGAATGCCAGCATAAGTCACAGCAAATCACTGGCATCCCCTTAAACAATTACATCTATGATTAATGACATCAAGATGCCAAAGTCAAAGACACATCTTGATACTGAGGTTACTTGTAGTCTACTCATGATAGCCATAATATGGAATCAATTTCAGGTTTAATGACCATTTTGAAAACATTCTTATATGTTGACATATCACCCATAAGAAAGAATAAATTTCTGTTATTTACAATAATATGCATGTGCACAGGGGATATTATGCTAAGTGAAATAATCTAGACAAAAAACCACAGATGTGAAATCTAAAAAATGGATATCGTGCAAGTTGAGAATAAAACAGTGATTTACAGAAGTTGGCCAGGGAGACAGGGATAGAGTATTAGTCAACAACTGCAGTGTAACAATAATAGAAAAGGTATGCTTTATTGTTCTATTATACAAGGATAGCTATTATTAACAATAAAATACATATTTGAAATAGTTACTGAGGGAGGAATTTTAAATGCTTTATTTCTGGGCATAGTGGCACACGCGTTTAATCACAAGACATGGAGGCAGAAGCAGATAAATTTCTGTGTGTTTGAGCCCAACTTCATCTACGTAATGAGTTCCTGCCCAGCTAGTGCTACATAGTGTCCTATCTCTCTAATGTTTCTCATCATGAAAATATAATTGTTTAAATTGATAGACATGCTAATTAACTTGATTTGATGATAATACAACGTATGCATGTTTCAAAGCACCACATTGTACTCCTATACTATGTATGGGAATCATGTGTCAATCCAAAGAAAGATTAAAAGCAAGAATTTGATGCTACTAACTTAAGGGAAATGATCCTTGAAAACCCTAAAATCACAGCCTGCTAGATCTCAGCCTCTAAAGTACTCAATGTCGTGTTTATATTTTTTTCACCTGTAAACACCCTGCTACTTAGATGTTGAGCTTTACCTAAGATTGTTTTCAACTCAGAAAGCCCATGGACTTTGCAACTCTTCCTTGTCAGAGAAGGGTACTGAGTTGTAGTCAGAGGCGCACAGTTACATTTCCCTTGTGAGTGGGAGGGAGGCATATCTGTAAGGGAGACAACTTACCACTTCAGTCTGGTTTCCCCAGTGTGACTCATTCGACCATCACGGAGCTCTGTGATTACTGCTTCCCAACTATGTGAAACACTCAAACAGGATTCCTTTTAGAATATATGCAAACAACCAGGTCTTCCAATTCCGGTTATGTGGTTGGACCTAAGTCTCTTATGGAGCTGGAGAGGAAAGCCTAAAGGCAGTCTGTGGCTTGGGGTGTGTGGTATTGGTGTTGGCGGTGAGGATATGGGGTGTCAGTTAATATCGGACAGTACTCATGCTATATCCAGAGTAAGCTCCCGCTCTCCTTCTCTCTGTTTCTCTTCCTCTTTCTCCCTTCCCTATTCCCTTTCTCCCTCCCTCTTTCTCCTTTTCCCCTTTTCCCCCTCTCCTTCTCTTCTCTGTGTATTTGTCCTCTTCTCTCCCCTCCCCTCTATCCCTTTCATTTTTCTGGTTTCTTTACCGCTTTTCCTTCTCCCCCATTCTTCCCTTCCCTTTTCTCAGTAGTAGCTGCCAGTTAACCTTTTTGCCAACCTAACTCAAAGTAGGTTAATTTAGGTGAACCAGAAAATCAATTTCTCTGCACTTTTTCATCCTTGTAATTAAACCCACCTTGAGAGCTAATGAGAAGCTCTGTATGTTTTGTCCTTACGGAAGCTGAAAAGTGGCTCAACTCTTCTTACTCCACAACATGAACTCTTTAATAGTAATCACCACATACGAGGGAAACCTCTCATCACAAGCTCCATCTTTGCTCTCGCCTTCCAATGCTGTAGACTGGAAAAGTTGGACTTCGATTCACATGCCCTAAAACTCACCAGCTTTTTAGTATGTTTACAATTGTGCAGCCACTGGCATTTCCTAATTCCAGAATGTTTACCTTGCAAAACCCCAGCCAACTCTAGTCACTCCTCTTTCTCTCTTACCCCATCCTCTGACAACCACAAGTCTACTTTCTGATTCTATTGATTTGCTTTTTCTGCATATTTTATGTAATTTAGTTTGTATAACCTGTTGCTATTTGTGACTGACTCTATTGTTGAGATAAAATGATTTCAAAGTTCGTGGATGGGTAAAAAAGTACTCTCCTTCCTGGAGACACATTTTGGCCTGGATTCATCCTGTATGTTTGCCCCCTCCCATTTATTTTTCCTCCTTTTTAGCTTCACATTACTATGGGTTTTGCTAGCATAAAGCTATTTCTTACAGCTTGGGTCTATACTTTCTAAATGAAACTACCTCAAATGCCTCTGTGTGTGTGTACAAACACACTGAGCTCATTTCAAATGTACAGTCTGACTTAAAAGGTCAGGGTGCAATGCCTGGAGCCTGTGCCCCTGGCAAGTTCAGTATAGTACGGATGCTGTTGCTTTGCTCATCACCCTTAGGTGTCATTGACATCCCACTGAGAAGCAATGTTCCAAATTGGTTTCGTATACATGGCACGTGGCAATATCTTCACAAATTTCAATTTAATCCAAATATTCAATGTAACATATTGAGTGCATGCCCAGCTGCTCCAAAATAACATGTATTCAAGGGATATTATACAATGCTTTGGACAAGTGTTGGGCAATCTAAGCCCTATGTCTTTTGCTTATATCTGTTTTTGTAAATGAAGCTTTGTTAGAACCTAGCTACAAGGACTCATTTGCATCTAGTCTGTAGTTGCTTTAGACTACAACAGTGGAGTTGGTAATTGCTAACCACACCTATGCTAGCAACACCTTAGTTTTTCAGAGACAATATGCCCATACAACCTAGCATGTGAACTGTTGGCCTTTTAAAGAAAAACAGATGCCCTTTGTATTAATATGTACTTCATTTTGAAACAATCTAAGAATGGTAATGTATGCACTTCTTTTTCTTGACTGTACAACTGCAAATGAAAGTGTCCATATGTACCAATATTTTTAATTGGGAAACATTTAAAATTCAACTTGGGTCTGTCGATTCTATGTTGTGCTCAAGCACTCATTTAAGATGTCTGAAAATTAACAACTACATGTTACTCTCAGACAACTGCACTCATCTGAGCCCTCATTGAACGACAGGAGTGATTTCCCTAGTGTGTTGTATTCCCACACTCCTGGGTGAGTGTGCGTGTTCTTCTCCTTTGCCAAAACTTCTAACACTTTCTTCCATTCTCCCTGGGACTGGCATCCCCTCACTCTACCGTGAAAAAAAGGTGTAAAAATAACTTTACTGGGACCCCTTTCCTGCTACTTCTTTCTTATTTCTTTGAATTATAATCTTGGCCTACTTCCATTTTCTGTCTACACTCAATTCCCTGGAGAATCAGTGCTGTGACTTTAAGATTTTATTTCCAGCTCATTCTGGAGTCATTTTTATTTTAAAACAATCTTTTCTCATTTTACATACCAATCGCAATTTCCACTCCCTCCCCTCCTCCAGCTCTCCCCACCTTCCCCAAGGCTACCTCCCCATCCACTCTTCAGAGAGGGCAAGGCTTCCTGTGGGGAGTCCACAAAGTCTGGCATGTCACTTTTAGGCAGGACCAAGGCCCTTCCCCCTTCCCTCCAAAGAGAATGGGCTCCAAAAAGCCAGTTAAATCACTAGGGGTAAATTCAGGTCGCATTGCCAGTGGGCCCACAGACTGCCCAAGCCACACAGCTGTCATCCACATTCAGAGGGCCCAGTTTGGACCTATGCAGGTTCCCCCACTGTCAGTCTGGAGTCAGTGAGCTCCCACTAGCTCAGGTCAGTTGTTTCTGTGGGTTTCTTTGCTCATATGATTGCTCCTCCCTCTCTTAGACTGGACTCTGGGAGTTCAGCCCAGTGCTTAGAGGTGGATCTCCACATCTGCTTCCATCAGTTAGGGTTAGGTTTAGGGTTAAGGTTAGGATTAGGATGAAGTTTCTATGATGATAATTCAGGTAGTCATCATTCTGGAATCTTAACTCTAGCTTCCCCTCTGAATGCTTAAGCATGCATCTATCTCTTAGGCTTCATGTTTCCTCAACAGCATTCCTGACTTTTCTATAACCCAGTATCTTCCTTTCCTTCTGCCTTGCTCATTTCAATGACGGGCATCGAATTTACAGTTACTTGGGCCAAAAGGGTTAGAATCATTTCTGAGCCTTTAATACCTCAAACCCAACCCATGAAAACTTTTTAAAATACTTATGGATTCATCTACTTTCTAATTTCAGTACCCATAGTCCTGCTCCTGTGGCTCTCATGTGAATGCTTTCTTTAGTGTGTCTTGGTTAATTTAAGATAACCAGACTCATGCTGGAATGAAAATGATTTTTCCCCATTCTATGTGTACTCCCAAGGTCATGGGCAGCTATGCACACTTTCCTCTTCCTTATCATCCTTCATTTAATTATCAATAGCAACTGGAAATAAAATTAGACCAGCCCACAGCTCCTTACTCTTTAATAACTCTTCAGTCCACAAGGAACTATGCATTATTTCTCTGATATTTATTTCACACTGTACTCATTTTCTCAGTTTTCTCATGAATCTGACAACATATGCATGTCTTGACCTCTTAATACATCCAGTTCTGGAGGCCCCAAACTCCAGCGAGCCCAACTTCAGGCCCCAAACTCTGGCGAGCCCAAGCTTCAGGAAAGACATCAGCCCTTCCAGGCCCCAACCTCTGGCAACCCCAGCTTCAGCTTAAGCTTCAGTGTCAGCATCCCCAGCTTCAGCTTCAGGAAGGAAGGAGACCAATGGAGACAGAAAGACCCCACCAGCACCCACTGGAAGAAGAGATGGGAGGAAGACAGAATAAGAGCTCACTCAGCAATAGAAAGACAAACATGACTCCACCAGAATCTAGGGAACAAACACCACCAAGACCTGAAAAGCACTACATAGACGAAGCAGAGGAGACAGACCTTAAAAATTATTTTATGAAGATGATAGAGACCCTCAAAGAAGAAACGAGGAAATCCCTTAAAGAATTAGAAGAAAAAACAAACAAAAATCCATGAAATGGGGGAAATTTTTCAAGAAATAAAAAAATCTCTCAAAGAATCTAAAGAGCATCAAGAAAAAACAACCAAACAAATGAAGGAAACAACTCAAACAGTTGAAGGATTGAAAGCTGAAATAGAAACGATAAAGAAAACACAGAACAACGGGATGCTGGAAATAGAAAAAGCTGGGTAAATGATCAGGAACTACAGATGCAAGTATCACCAATAGAATACAAGAGATAGAAGAGAGAATCTCAGGTGTTGAAGACTCATTAGAGGATATAGAGTCGTCAACCAAAGAAAATCTCAAAACCATCAAATCCCTAACACAAAATATCCAGGAAATATGGGACACTGTGAAGAAGCCAAACCTGAGAATAATAAGTATAGAAGAAGGCAAACAACTCAAAGGTACAGAAAACATATTCAACAAAATCATAGAAGAAAACTTCCCCAACCTAAAAAAGGATATGCCTATGAAAATACAAGAATCTTACAGAACACCAAATAGGCTGGACCAGAAAAAGAAGTCACCTCGCCATATAATAATCAAAACATCAAACCTACAGAATAAAGAGAAAATTTTAAGAGCAGCTAAAGAAAAAGGCCAAGTAACATATAAAGGCAGACCTATCCGAATTACACCTGACTTCTCAATGGAAACGATGAAAGCCAGAAGATCATGGATAGATGTTCTACAAACGCTAAGGGAACAAGGATGCCAGCCCAGACTACTATATCCAGCAAAGCTTTCAATTACCATAGATGGAGAATACATCCAGTTCTGTTCACCAGTAGTACTCAAAAGATTTTCCCAAGGTTCCTTCCTTTGTTTCTTTCCGATCTTAATTATTTTCCGTTTCCTCATTTCTGATTTTATATTCTTCACAACACAAATCCGAAGTTTCATGTTCTTCATAACACTTACACAAATCCTGGTTTATTCTGATCTTTCCTTTGACTTCAGTGACATCAAGAGTTTTGCTTTTCCCTTCCTGAAATCCTATGTCCCATGCCAGTTGTCACAGATGCCGATACAATGTGTTGAATGATTTTTAAGTGACCATTGGTTTTATTCATCTGATGTTGCAAATAAAGACTTAAAAGCTTACACTTCTAGAACACAACTTCTTCTGCTTCTTCATCTCAGTTTTTAAATTTTCTTGAAGATTTCCATGAGTAATGCCTTGTCTTTCTTGATGAGATTAGAAAGACATGGTATGGACTTTATGATCATCCTTCAAAACCAAGTCAGGGATAGTAACAGTTACTTCTGGACAAAGTCTCTATGTATTAGATTTATGGTTGCCTGGCAACTCAGTACCTGCCTTAGCATTCCATTACCCACAACAACTTCTGTCAGATCTCAAGTGCTTCAATTTTAAAGTAGAAATCCCTCATTCCATAAAAAGTTAGTTTCCAAAGGAACTTAACTATTACAAAGAAAATTATAGATTTAAAATATCATTTTCAGAAAGCAATGACCTTTTGCAGTGTCCTTGATAGTTACAAAGTCTTTATATTAATGTTTTTATAGAAATCCTGCTTCTATATTGTGTGGTATCAATTCTTTCATCTTTACCTATTTATAGATGATGGGTCTTCAGGTTCCAAACAAGCAGTTGTAAATATTTTGCTAACTTGTGTATTTGTAAAATTCAGAAATGTATCTTCTCAGTAGTAAAATCAATATCTAAACATAATTTGTATTAATTTGTATATCAACACAATTTATGTTTCCATCTGAGATTATTGGTAAGCTTACATAAAAATCATTCTAAAAATCATGACAAATAATTAAGATTTTTCTATTTATAAGCTATATGGCACAAATAACCTTCCTGAGCACCCCAAAGCTGATAGATTCTGGGTATGCATCCAATGATTGACATCATTCATAGTTGCCTCAAAGGACAAAAGCTGGCTACAGTTTATACCTACATAAAACTGTATTGAATTAACTATAGATTATAATGTATCAAAAATAAAGGGATTTCTTCAGCTGGTGTATCTATTTCACTAAGATCAACAATTAATAAATGGAACCTAATAAAACTGAAAAGCTTTTGTAAGGCAAAGGACACCATAATTTGGATAAAGCAGCAACACATAGAATGGGGAAAGATTTTTACCAACTCTACATCTATCTGATAGAAGACTAACATTTAAAATATGTAAAGAACTCCAGAAACTATATATCAAAAAAATCAAATAATGAAATTTAAAGCTGGGACACAGATCTCAACAGAGAATTCTCAACAGAGGAAACTCCAGTGGGTAAAAAACAGTTAAAGAAATGTTCATCATCCTTAGCCATCAGGGAGATGGAAATAAAAATGACTTTGATAGTCTGTCTTGTGCTATCAGAATGGCTAAGAGTAATAACACAAGTGACAGCTCATGCTGGAGAGGATTTGAAGCAAGGGGAACACTCAGTCACACTGGTTGGAATGCAAACTTGTATAGTCACTATGGAAATCAATATGACAGTTTCTCAGAAAGATGAGAACTCACCTACCTACAGATACAGCTACACTGCTCTTGGGTATATACCCTAAGGATGATTCGTCCTACTACTAGGACACTTGTTCAACCGTGTGCATTGCCGCTCTATTCATAATAGCCAGAAACTGTAAACTACATACAACCCTCAACAGAGGAAGTGATAAAGAAAATGTGTGCATTAACACAATGGAGTATTATTCAGTTTTTAAAAATGACATAGTGAAATTTTTTAGACAAATGAATGGAACTAGAAAAAGTCAACGGGAGGTAACCCAGACCCAGAAACATAAACATGGTATTATTCACTGATATGCGTAGATTAGCCATTAGATAAGTGACAAGTAAGCTAAAAGTCCATAGACCCAGAGAGGTTAGGTATAGAGGAAGTGATGCAGATGGACAAATGGATCTCCGTGGGAGGGGGAACTAAAATAGATTTTATGGGTGGACTGGGGGTAAGGGGATGAGAAAGGGAGGATAAGGTAGGAAGGGGAAGGGGAAATGTAATTGAGGAAGTGTGTCAGGGACCTCTGTCATACTCCAGCCCTAGCATCATTATGTCCTCATAGAAAAGACATGACTCCAGACCACCTCCTCAGACATGAAGCAAATTCCAAGAAACATGCCTGTGGCTTATCTGTCAGTTAAAGATAAGCTTAAAGGAAAACTTCCAAGTCTGTAAAGATAGGCTTGAGCAATAGATGGTAGATTGTAAAAGATAGGATCAGACCCTGCTGTCTGTCAGGTTACCAGGCAACACAGGATGCTCTACCCCTCCCACTGACCTCCTGCCCAGCCAGCTTCCTTACAGCTGTAGTCTACAGCCCCCAATTCCCTCCCCTCCTCACTTCCCCTATATATATCTATCCCCTTGGCATGAATAAAGTTTGTCACCTTGATCAGAACACAGTCTTGGTGTCCGTTTCTCATCTCTCTCCTAGATGTCCCCAGTCCCACATTGATTGTCCCGCTGGACAGGGCAAGGGAAGTGAGGTTGGGAAAGCTAGATTTGAAAGGCGTTTAAGGGTAGTGTGGAAACCTAGTGTAATGGGAATGCCTTAAAATATATGAAGGCAGTCCTAACAAGGGCTCCAAATAATGACAGAGACAGAGTTCAAACTTATCATCTTTTGTCACCAAATAAAGCTCCCAGTACTCAGACTGGGCTATAACCAACTGAGTTATTGGCCGAAAGGGTCAATGGAAAATCCAAACAACCCAGGCTGTAGTAAAGACAATAGGTTGTTCTTCACAAACTGACAGTAAGGCCTTATTGCCGAGGACAACACCCACACAACTCGTTGAACATAAAGAGGTCAAGACATTGCCTGCATAGAACATTCACCCCTACATTCTAGTGTGTTTCGTACAGGAAGGTACTATGCAGGCTACCAAAAGATAAAGGTAAACATCAATCCAGTTTGTCCTGCCCTCTAAACATGCTAGGGCAATAATGGCACAACACCATGGAAGTAACCAACTGTTGCTGGTTTAACTTAAGGCCCACCCCATGAGATAGAACCCATGACTGATGCTGCTTGGGTGACTAAGAACCAGAGGCTAGATAGCCCAGAGTCCTAGAGTAAAACCAAGTACTACTGATCAAAAAAAGTTTTCTTCTATACTCGTGCTATACTCAGAGGTCAAAACCTTTTTCAGCCACTATCCAAGGAGCTTCCTCCCACAGCAGATGTGAACAAATGCAGAGAACCACTGCCAGATGTTATGCATAGAGGGAGAGAGAATGAGAGACAGAGAGAGAGAGAAAAAGAGAGACAGAAAGAGAGATCTTGTAAAATACACAGCTCTAAATGGGATGTCACCATCAACCCCCCTCCCCAGAGCTCGGCGAACCATGTGGAAGAGGACGCGGAAAGAGTGTAAGAGCCAAAGGGGATGGAGGTCATCAGGAAAACAAGGCCCTCTAGATCAACCAAGCAAGGCTCATATGAACTCACAGAGACTGAAGCAGCAAACACAGGCTCTACAAGGGCATGCACCAGGTCCTATGCCCATATACTACAGCTTTCAGCTTAGCATTTTTATGGGACTCCAGAGTATGTGAATGAGTGACTCTCTGATTCTTATGCCTGCTCTTGAGCATGTATTCTTTCTGTTGGGTTGTTTTGTACAATCTCAATGTGATGGTTTTTGATATATCTTATATTTTTATTATTTTGTTATCTTTTAGAATTCTGTGCTTTTCTAGTGAGAAACAGAGGGAGTGTATCTGGAAGGAAGAGGAGGTGGTGAGGAAATGGGAGGAGAAGAAGGATGGGAAACTACAATTATGATATGCTGTAAAGAATATTATCAGAATAAAAAGCAAAAATACTATTTTCTCCTTTCTTTGGGGGACATCACGAGGATGGGGGTAGACCTGGTAGGATGAAGAAGCGAGTGTGATTGGGATTCATTATGTGAAATTCCCAAACAATCAATAAAATATTATGCTGTAGGAAAAAGCAATTTAGAGATTTACCTGAAGCTATATCTGAGTGGGATTAAAATTGTTATAGCCAAGAAACAAAACACGAGGGGGGTGATTTTGCTGCCTCGGTGGCGGTTGCAAGCTAGAGCCCTTTCCCACGCAGCCAACATGTGCTAAGTTGCCTCTTATCTACTGCCAGCCATTGGGAGCAACTCCTCTCCCAGTACCAAAGACATCAAAAAGGCACTAGACATCGTGGGCATCCAGGCGGGTGATGACTAGATCAACAAGTCCATCAGTGAGCTTCTTGGAAAAAAAAGAAAACAAAAAACACTGAGGATGTCATCGCCAGTGTGCCTGCTGAAGGAGGATCTGTGGCTGTTTCTGCTGCCCCTGGCTGCGCAGCTGCTGTGCTGCCCACAGCACGATGCCTGCTACAGCAGAGAAGGACAAGAAGAAGGAAGAATCTGGGGAGTCGGATGAGGACACGCGAATTGGCTTGTTTGATCAAATTACTGTTCCTTTTCATTTAAAATAAACAATAAGTAAAGAAGGGCATAAATAAATAAAAATAAACAAACAAATAAATAAAGGGACTCGATTTCTTAAGTAAATATTCAGCGGATTTCTTAATTTTACACATAACTTATTTTGAGGAATAAACTCCCCCTCTCATATGAATATATAGTTAACTTCTCTGGCTCTTTATAAATTTTGTAAAACATAAATTTATCCAATATTTCACCAATGGATTCCTTCTCCATATGTAGACTTCAGACAATGACCTCTTTTCTCATATCTAAGAAACTTCAACAGTGATCTGTCTCAATGCCTCTTAAATTTTCTTCTCTATATCCCTTTTCTACCTAAGGTCTTTTTGCATGACCCTGGGCATATAGGTATATATCATAGATATACAAATCAAATATATTGTAATAATAAATCATGAAGAAATTTATGAAGAGAAATTCCTTGTAGAAAAATACTTCTATGTATTAAATACAAACATAATTTTGCACACTGTTACGAGACAAATGTACTAATATACTTTCACATAGAGAATTAAATTTTGACTGAATACGGATATTTTTAGATATAAAGTAGGTTCAGTATTTTCAGAGTTGATTGGTACTTTCATTTAATAATAATCAAAGCTAAGAATATTGTTTCACATAAATATGTAATACAAAACAGCAGAAGTATATTTAGACCCGTTCAGAAATTCTTGGAAATCTTGTCTTAATCCAAAGCCAAAATTCACTTGATCATTTTCATGAAACTAAAATTGGCAACCCAAACATCATTTTTTAAAATTAAACATTTTAACACACTGCAATAAAAATATACTAACGTGTAACTTAGATTCTGAAGAATAATGTTAGTAAAATATGAAGTCTTTCTTTTCTGTGATTAAACCATCATGTTTCTATAGGAACATGAAGCTGAAATACGTTAGAAACACCAGTTCATAATGCACAATAATCCTGCATCTGAGCCAATGAGATCCAGGCATTTTTGTTGGTGCTGTGTCATGTGGTTTTAAGTGCAATGTAGAGTTGGCACACTGTGTACAGAAGCAAGGCAGTCATGAAGTCATGTGATCCAACCCAGGTGAGAACTTACAGATACATCTGACTCATTCATTAACACAAAATACAGCATATACCTTTCAATTAAAGAAGATACACATTCTCCTTTTATGTTTAGACAGACATTTTCTAATTTCTGTACATTTGTATTTGGTTCATCTCTGAGTGGCCATCATCTAACCTTGCCCAGAGAAGCTGCTGTTATGAGGCTCTTATTCAACTTTGAAAGGAGAGAACATCTAGGGTAGACCAGATGCTTTGTGGATCACACCGCAATGTGGTTAAGACAATAGGTTCTTCCAGATGTAATTGTGTTTCATAATTTAAAATCTTCCTTACAGGCATTAGCAAACAATATACCATTGTTGGTGATGCTTATAATGGGAAAAGGGTCTTCCTCGTGCTTCCTGTTTGTAGTTTTAAACACCTATCATTACGTTTCTGAACTACAACATGATAACATGGTATTTCTGCATGACTTGCTTTCCATGTTACATAAGTTCTATATATTGTTGTGCTATAAACTCACTGAACATTTATTTCAGGTCCGCCAACCTTGTCATCTTCCACAGAAAATATCCTGGTGCTTTACCTATCATGATTCTTATTGGGTGCACAAATAAATATATGAAATATGCATTGAACTTACATAATAATAGTGTTGCATCTCATTGTCAGAACCTATTATCCTATATTTGTGAGTTAATGCTCGATTACATGTAGTACATGAGTCAACCAATACACTCAAAGTTTTATAATAAAAATATAGTTTCTTGACATTATATTTTATATGAATTTCTGTATACACTAGAAAGGGCAGAAGTCTGGGTGGTAACATATAGAGAAAAATAATTATCTTCATAGTTTTCAAAAAAATCACAGAAAAATAGTCTGGATTTGTCAACATAAAGCATTGCCTTGCTCTTCCCCCAGCTCTGACCACCAGAAAAAATTCTTACTCATGAAGCTTAATAAGTCTCATGTGGAAATTTACAGAATTTTATCCCACTACTTAGGAAGAAGATAATAGTGTGCATCTTGATTTCCAGTGCTTTCTACTACATGGCATTAAATAACATGTATATGCAGTTGCATATTCTATATGTTAAGTTCCAAGATTTACATATTACACTTTCATGAGACATACCTTACTATTGTTTAGTTTTTAATATTTCATTGTAAACCAGAAGATGCCTCCATAAACCACATTGTAAGGAATGCCACTTTGGATGTAAACCAAAGCTAAATTAATTAGAAGCTGCTGAAACTCTAGAGAATGAAGACTAATCTTAAATGAGCTCCATGTGATGTTTGATTTCATGACTGACAAAATTATAGCGCCTTCATTTACTGTTCTGGGAATGTTCATTAGTTCTGCAATGTGTCACACACATCTCCTTCCCTACCAACCTATTTTTATTCTCTGCATTTCTATTCTGACATTAGAAAAATATACAACCAAAATCTATAAGGCTTTGATTAAATGTTGATACAGCTGATTTCAACACAGCCAAAGCCAGTGACCATACATAGAATCTAAACAACAGCTAGCAGTTACAATGTCAAAGGCATGTATACACTGTGTGTTATGTTTCATTGTCTGGCATGCAAACAGTCTCCATTTCCTTTACACTATTTCCAAAGTATAAAGAAAGCCAACCAAAGAGTTCTGTTTCGTTTACACAAAAGAACAAGGTTCAATCATGTTTGATAAGTTGCAAATTACTGGTAATAACCACAAGTGTTGTTACAGCTGCTAGGAATGGTCAGGAGGATGTGCAAAATGCAGCAAAGGCATGAATCAAAAGAAAAAATCTAAACAAGTTTGAATGATGGTGTACAGTATGGCTAACTTTAACTTCATTTGGGGCCTAGAAATGCCATATTGGATGCAGAATGAGGTGCCTTGTATGGAAACTGGCCTTGTTTGATCTGCTAGACTTTTAGCTCTTCATACAATGAAGTGATCTTTATTCAACTGGATGTAAATTATACTTACAAATCAAAATCATGGCAGCTTTTCTTTTACCACTAATGTTGGGATTCGGTGCAATGTACATTTATGAAATCTTATTTTGAGAATGTCTTTCATTCAGTCTGATTTCTGCTTCTCCTGTGCATTATTGTCCAGCAGCTTAAGTGAATCTCCTTGAGAAGGTACAAAAGGATAAACGAAGCCTCTGCTAAAAACAGGACATAAACACATGCCCCTCTTCCAAGGTTTCACACTAAGGCCATCAGTATTTTGTAATTCCTCCAGTCCTTTATTTGTAAAATGAAGAGAAACGGGTAAAATAAAAAGGGTTTACCCACACTGATTAAAACTATCATTTGAATCAGGTTATAAAACTTAAAACTGAGGACATTCTATGTAAAAGCCCAGCTCTCCAGTTTCCCTTGAAAACCTGTAAACTCTGGCAGACGTGAATTTACATTTCACATAGCAGTGGTTGAGTATCAGCTGCCCTTATTTCTACACAACACTGCTCTTAGGGGCAGACTATTCAGGATGCCTGTCTGTGTGCTCCTGAATTTCCACCCTTCATTGATCTTCATTTCCTCTGAAATGTGTGACAGTGCCCTCCTCCTTTTGTTCCGCATCACCTGCTTTCCAAAGTACGGTTCTATATCTATGATACAAGTACAGAAAAACAAAAACAAGCCATTCATATCAATAAGCATATTATTTGCAGGACTATTAGTAACAATAAATGCTTAGTGTTGCTGTTTATATCTGGGAGAGTTCTGAGTTCTTGTATATATATTAACTGCAAAATGCTCACACGAGTCTACTAAAAAGTCACTTCCAGCAGGACAAGATCTTCAGCGCTGAGCCAGTGGATCTCAGACTTTAGTTTGCATCAAAACCATCTGGAGAACTTGTCAGAACTAGTTGGCAACTGCTTTTCTTTGGGCCAGTCTGGGATTATTCCCAAGGATGACTATTTCTGATAAGTTCCAGGTGGGGTTGATGCTACTGGGCCAGTGGCCACACTTTGAAATTACCGATTTTAATATTGCTCTATCCCCACTGCCTAACAATACAGTGAATATTTAATAAATCATTGACAAAAATAGTAGAAGCTGTGTTAGGTGGATAATACTACTCTATAAAATGATGAGAAAATTATAACGTATAAAGTCACATATCTAATGAACACCAATAATGGGATATTAAAGCTTGCCAGATAGTCCAGAGCTACGGTGCAACTTTAAAAAGAAGGTACACATGAGGTTGCTCGATGGCTTGGGTGTGCCATACATCTCAGATGTTTCTATTCTACGGTGGAAAACTATCTCCCTGACCATTGAACAAACATAATGTTCTTGGCATAGTCCCCAAACAATCCTACATATGCTTTCTGAAGAAACCTTTGCTTAAATTCACTCACAGGGCAGCTCTTCCCTGGCTCTTACTAGAACACACTTAGAACAGCCAGAGCAGAAAGCTCACCCACCCACTGCTAGAAGGCTAATAATGTCCATCCACTGTACTCCCAAGGATGAACTGGTGCATTGCAGAAGACAATATGTTGGTTTCCTACCTGTTTCCTGATGCTTGGATTGTTATTGTAATTTAACTGTTTATTAGTCAATCCTATAAAATCTGAGTTCAATGAAGAACAAAGCTGCTTCTAGGAAAATGAATGTTCTAGAAAGGCTGAGCACAGGGAATGCTTATGATAAACACAATGATCTGAGAAATGGACACAGAAACAAAAACAAAACAAACAAACAAACAAAAAACGCTGAAAGATTCAGCATTCCCAATACTTTGCTTTTGTGTGACTTACTTACAGAAAAGTAAATTGGAATGTGCACTTGACCCAATGCTTGCATAATTTGTGCAAGGAGGGAATGGAGCATCAGGAGTAACCAACATGATAGGCTCTGGCACTTAACATGTTTAAAGAGTTATAAAATATGAAGGGAAAAAAGCAACAGAAAAGGAGGAAGAGATTATAGAGAAAGGGGAATCTGTAGCAGCCGGCCAGCTGTCAGAATCCAGCTGTGGCCTCGAGAGAGCCGCCTTGCTGTCTAACGTCTCACAGAAAAAGTTAGAGACCCACGTAAGCAGAGCCGTCGTTCCGCTTATCACTTTGCAGTAAAATGTGTGCTGATTGTGCCTTATGATTCCAACTGTGCTTTTTAAAGACTAAAATTAGCTGTAGATGAGTTTTTAAAATTGCTTTTAAAAGACTATGTTGGTCTGGGGAGGCAGCTTAATTGTTAAAGTGCTCGCCATTCAAGCCTGACCGAGGACCTGAGGTCAGCCTTCCAGAACCCACACGGAAGACCTGATGCAGCAGTACCTGCTTGGAGCCCCAGCGCCAGGAAGGCAGAGCCAGAAGGCTCCCAAGGACCACTTGCCAACCAGGCTGCCTAGACCAGTGCACTCCAGGCTCAGTGAGAGATTGCACCCTCAAAAGATACCAACCGATGAAGATCTCTGACGTCAACCTCTGGCTTCCATACATATGCATACCACACGCACCCCTATACGTGAATCCACCGGAATGTAGCTTGCACCAGTCACAAGTACCGCTTCTTGCGTTCTCTTGACTCCACCTCTCTTCACCTCCTTTTAGGAGCAAGATTTTAGCCAAGGAATTAAAATTCTCCATCACCAGGACGCTGAGCAGTTTTGTCTCTGCGGATTTGAAAAGCCTCGCGAAGAGTTGCAAGCTTATGAAGCTGCACTGCTGACATTTAAACACAATACACTGAGAACTTTATCGTCTTGGAGTGTCAGCTTGGTGGCATGCATCACGCTGGCCAGTGTTCCAGATGAGCCAAGTCATCTTATCTGAGAGACTTCATTCTCATGTCAGGGTGAACGAAAATGAGCCCCCATGCAACTGAGCTCTCTTTGCACAGCCCTTTCAACAATCTTCATCTCTGCAGACATTAGTTCGAGGGGCAGAAATCGATTCACTTCATTCATAGGCATCTTGTTGGGTGAGGTAGTAGGGAAGGTAAGGCTGTAAACTATAATCTCCATACACTAACCACTTCCCTCCAGAATGTGCAGATGAACTGATATGTTTTCCTGTAACACAGAAGGGAGATAGTATTTGTAAGCCTTTTTCCTCTCTAAGGTAAAATAAAGGTATACTGCAAAACCGGATGGTGACACTTCAACCAGATGGGCTAAGACAATCCACTGTTAATTTGCAAATGTGGCTCTGAAGACAAGGGGGTCACTACTTGCTAGCACTGCCTTCTGGTACTCTGACACTCGCTGTTAATTGTATAACGGTACTCTGGCTCACACAGAACCACTTTCCCTTCCTGCACTGAATCACCTCTGGAACAAGCTTATGAGGTTTAGCCTCTGGGAAAGTTTTAATTTACAAGATCCTTACTAAAAAAAGCTTATCTGTTTCAAAGAGATTGCATTATAAATGTAGTTGTCCTAATGAGCATGAGTGAAATGCTGTAGGCTACCACTGGTGAACTTTGGAAGTTTTACCCTTTTCCTCTTCCTACATATATTTTATGCAGTCTGTATTCTAAGCCCTATAAAGAGACCAGCTGTTGCTCACAGTGAACTGAGGCTTGTAGCCAAATTCTCCATATTCTGGGTTATAGGCCTCCTTTTCCTCTTTACCCTTTTCAGAAAAAAAAAGCTGCCAATTGCGTGCCGGATTCCAGGCAAGTCCTTTACATAAAATACCTCATCTCATCCTCCTCACTGGTTAAGTAACTGGCACATTAATTAGGTTACTAAGAAAACACAGGATTTGGATTTGCTGGAAATTCAAGCCTGGGGCCCTGGGCAGTAGATCAGTGTTTATCCCTGGCATACAAACAGACTTTGTGTGTCCATAGCATAAAGAGGGATGCTCTCTCAGCCTGGACTCTTAGGGGAGTGCCTGGACCCTTCCCTGAGTGAAATGACAAACTCTGGATATCTCCTATGTGGAAGGAAGTGGGGATAGGGTGGGAGGCTGAGGGGGATGGTAGGGGGTTGCAGGAGGAGGGGAGGGAGAGGGAACTGGGATTAACATGTGAACCAAGCTATTTAAAATTAAAGTAATAAAAAAACCAAAAAGAAACATTAAAAATATAAGGAAATTCTGTATGGTGATTCCTCAAGTTTTCCAGTGTACCCAGTGTCCATCATTTACACACCAGAACAGTAAACAATGATTGTATTATTCTGCTTTCTTTTAATCACTTTGCAATATGAAGCACGTGAATTCCATGTCACAATGGTGTTATTTACAGTTTATTTTGCTCATTCTCATTTGGTAGCACATACCTGAAAACCATATTTGAATAATGTAGAGATGCCAAGGAGCACAGTTACGGCACAAACGCACAATGACTGACAAATGCACAGTCTGTGGGTGTGGCCTCAAGTAGGATGGGTTTCGTGTTTGGAGTTAGCACTAAGATCTTTGCAAAGCTCTTCCATCTCACCTTCAGGAAAATTGGCTTGGGGGTCCAAATGCTGTCTATTACTAGATGTATGAGAAAATTTGTTCATCTGTGTGGGCTCTGGTTTCTTTATAAAACAGAACAAAGAAATAGTCCTATTTTGCTCTTATTAAGGTAGCTTTTAACTTAAAAAAAAAAAAGAACTATGAGGCTTTTAACTTAAAAACTTGAAACGCATAGGTTCCAGGCTCAAATTTTAAATCTGGTGTTTACCTCAATGCTTATTTGTTTCTTGATATCTGGTTTTCCTTACTTTATTCAATTTAGATACTTGATCCTAGATGGTGTTTCTCTTCTGAAATAACAGTGACTGCATAGAGATGCTTCTAGCATTGTGTCCAACTTCCTGACATTGTAACATGATGTTGTTGTCTATGAAATCCATCATTTGTAGCCAGTTACAAAACTAGATAAATATAAATTAATATATAAATCTTGGGATAGGGTATAGCTATTAGTAGAATGTTTGTCCTTACCACTGTCAGGACCCATGAAAAGGAGTCCATTCCATCTTGTCTCCAATTCAGAGAGCTCAAATCTGTCTTATTATCCATAACACATTAGTTTGGCGGCTACGGGATGTTTTGGCCTTGGTGGCTGTGCTCTACGGCTCTGGGTGTGCTTTACAGACACAGCAGGATAATAATAGACTTGGGCCCAGGTGCTGTTACTCTCCACCCTAAAGGCCAGGATGGCAGGTGTGGCTACCAAATACCTAGAGAATTAAGGCAAATAAATCCCCTCCTTGACTTTTATACATGATAACAGATGTTTTCTGACATTTTGTCCTCACTGTTGGTTGAATACACAAGAAAGAACAATCTAAGGGCACATTCAGTATGGACTGAATGGCCCTCCCCACAGCTTTCCTGTGTCTCTGTCTTGGATTCCTAACCCCCTGAGCTAGCCTTTCCCTCATCCACACTCCCCCTCTCAGGTACAAACCTCAGGCTGCTTGACTGGCTCCAACTGCCACCGGGCAAAGACAGTTTCCAACAACCACTACATAAATGAGCATGGAAAACAGGCTGCAATCTCAGCAAAGAGGGTATAGAAGCAGGAAGATCAGAAGTTCAAGTTCATCCTAGGCTACATGAGGAGTTCAAGGACAGCCTGGCTAGAGACCCTGGCTAAAAGAACAAAATCTCATAATGTTTTAAGCAAATCTTCATTTTATAGCGAGCCATATCCACAGCTGCCCTCCTTCCCATGTGGCCAGGAACTTGGGTTGGAGACATCTGTCTGAATCTAAACGCACACTCTTCATGCTTGGCAGAATAAATTCATGAAGCCACTTACTAGTCTGTAGCTATGGAGACTATTGCTGCAAGCATCTTTTGATGGCTGTCTAGTGTCTTCTCATTTCCTCTTTGGTTCCTGCAATAATTAATCAAGCCAGAAAGAAGTCAACTTCCTGCTCCTTCTTGGTCCAGATCCAAAAGGCTTCCTCACTTTCTCTGTGCTCTGGTCCCTCATAAGGGTGGGAAACACAAAGAACTCTCATAGACCTCACCTGATGTCCCCTCTCAAGCCCACGAGACTAGAAACTTAGAGTCTTCTCCATTTCTCAAGTGAGCAGCTTTCCACTTCCCTGGAGGAGATGGAAAATGTTAGAAAGGACAAACAGACCACCAACTCTATCCACAGTTTCAAGGAAAATCAAGATTTAGAAATTGGAAGTGGAGTTCTCACAAAAGCATTAATTATGGATAGAAGGTAATGCTACTCCTGACACAAATGAGATGGGGAAAATTTAGAGTAAGGGAGAAACAGAGAGAGTTAGGAGGGGGGAAATATCAGCATTGTGTGCCCTGAAACATTTGCCAGGGGATAGCCTGTGGCAGTGTTTCTCTCTTAGCATCTGTTAAGGGTTCACCCTGCCCAAACTGATATAAATATTATTCATTATTATGCACTATTGATAACTTGTCCCAAACACCGATGTTTATTTTCTGAATATGAAGAGGGTTTCTATAAGACCTCAAATTAGATAAATTCTCATTTAAATGTACATATCACTTTGGAGTAAAGAATTGATAATTTATGAGAATGATGTGTGTACCTGCAAATATATATGGGAACTGAAGTGACCAGCCCTCCGTTTTAGCAGCCATGACAGACTAAAATGTGCTTGTATGACCTTACCACTCCTGTCCTGCTCACTAGGAGGTCAGATGCCTTCCTCGTGGCAAGGAACCAATCAGAAGTTAAGAGGTGGGGCTGTGCTTTACGGCTCTAGGTGTGCTTTACGGACACAACAGGAACCACAAACCTCAGAATAGAAAGCCAGAAATATACTACGTGTGCAATGTGCCTAAATAGCCATTATCCCCAATTTCTCTTTGTTTCATTTTGTCATTTGGTTTTTTGACACAGAGTCTTACCATGGCCCAGGGTGGCCTTGGGCTTCCTATCCTGCCTCAGTCTTCTGAACATTGATACTATAGGCCTGTGCCAGACCCAGCTCACTGGGTATCTTCAACACTCAGATACCATTAGCAGAAAATCAAGCAAGAAAACCATACTAGCCTGTCATATGTCATCTTCTCTCTTTTCAAATAGCATTCTCTGCTCCCTGGTACAGCCCTGAAATAAGGAGATGGCCTTTGTCTTTCTATTTCTTAGGAGGCCATTATTCATTTTGCTATTTCTTTGTAGAGCAAGTTGAGTTTGTCTGAGAATAAGACCTGTAGCTGCTAGAGAAATATTTGTATCCCAATTAGTAAGATAGAAAGATCCCTTCAGAGAAGACTAGTAAAGAAAGGATGGGTGTTAGGGCTGGAGCAGTGACTGGGGGGTTAAAAACAGGTACTGCTTTTACAGGGGCCCGAGTCTACTTCCCTGACCATCTGCATCTCATAACTTCCTGTAACACCAGTTCAAGGAGATGCAATACCCTGTTCTCAACTCTGTGGTAACCTGCACGTGCATGTACATACCCATACACACATGTACATACATGTGCACATGCACATACTCACACAATGAGGGGATGGTGAGAGGGGGAGGGAAAATGAGAGGGAGGAAGGGAGAAAGAGAAAGGGAGGGTGAGAGAGAATTTTAAAATAATACAATTCATCTAAGAAAGGACTCTAACCACTGTATGGAAAGTGTGGCTCAAACCGTGGGATCATGTGGCTTGGCAGGGTCATCTCTTTTAAAGTGATCTTCCAGAGAGTAGCAGGCTCTGACCTACCTACTCTGGCCTGGAATCCATGAAGATTTAGACTGTATGCTGCATATGTGAGCTTCTTATGAGAGTGAAGGGAGTACTATTTCAGGTCAATAGGCAGAATGTCTCTAGAAAATCTCACTAGCTACATTGGCCAAACTGACAAACTCAAGGTTCAGCAAAGGAACCCTACATCTAAGTCAGTTAATAAAGTGAAGAGTAATCGAATTGCTAACCTTTGGTGTCTATAGGCAGGCACAAACACATGTAAACACTCAATCAACATCCCCACATGAGGGTACACATACACATATAACACCCACACACAAGAACAAAAGAATATCAGAGGCATAGCAAGGATGTAGGCAGAGATTAGTAGTAAATAGTGCTTATTAAATTGTGTTCAATTTTTCTAATGTCTACATATCTCGTGGTTGCATGTTGTTGACTCCTTATACAAGCTCTGAGTCTTCCTGTAAATATACCAACTATACAGTGTCAGTCAGAAAAATAAAAAATTCTACGTTGCTCTAAGTTTACCAAGAAATCCTTCTTTCATGAAAGGTCACATCTGTTAGCCTGGTTTTCACTCTTCAGAAACTACTCTGTTAAACTGGGTTGCAGACACAAAGGAAAACCATTCCAAACACTCTTGTCAGGTGAAAAAAGCCTTTGGCACTTTGTCCAGCATCTACAGCAATGTTCCTGGATCCAGGGACTCGAGCATTCTCCTGCCTGCCTCTCTGTTGGAAATAATCATTTTTAATAATGCAGATCATCACAAGGGCTAGTGGGAAATCACTCCAAATATTACCCTTGGACTTTGCGTAGAAATAATACAATGAAGGGAAATTGTCCCGATGATACTCAAGGGTTAGAATAATATGGAAAAACCAACTCAGTTCAAATAATTTATTGTCTCTGCCATGCTTTCTGCATAGCACAGCTTAAGCTGTCATTCACTGAAAGGCTATTTATATAGTCTGAAGTTCCAAAGGAGTCCTGGATTTGCGTTCTTCTACTCTTTCTAAATGATGCATAATAAGGTACTCTACAGAGGTCTTTTGTAATGAATGTGTTTTGTTTGGGCCCCTTCAAAGGGATGGAAGAACAGTAACTGACTGTTTGAAATTTCATCTTATAGAAACTACACCCTGCCACTACCTGAATTTGTTAGCATCTTTAAAACAAATGTTTCTCCAGACAAAACCAAATCAGTCTTTGCATGCTTGACATTTCATTATAAAGGACAATAAAGGGTATAAATAGAAACTTCAAGAAATATAGAGCAGTTTCTCTATAGGGGCATCCTGGGGATCTGCTGACTGGTGGTGGTGGTGTTTTCTCTTAAAACTGGCCAAGTTTTTCTTGGCAGCCTTGATCTGATGATAATGTGGACTTTCTAGTGAGGCATGGCAGTATAGAGATGTCAGTCGTGGTTATCCAGGCTTATCTCTCATCAGCTGCCCTGAAAACCCCCAGCTCTATATTCTCTAACCCCCTCCGATGCCATCCTGACAGGGAGGACAGGTGTCTGCCATTTCTTCTACATCCCTTGTCTCATGATTTGCAGAAGCAGCCACAACAGAATGTAGGAATAGACACATTGCTGAGGGGGTGATACTTTTTTTCCTACAAAGAAGAGGAAACATAATCATTTTTTCGAAGTTCTTTTTTTATTATTTATTTTTAAGATTAAATTTAGATTAGAAACAAGGTTGCTTCACAAGTCACTTCCAGGTCCCTCTCTCTTTCCCTCCCCTCCTCCCGTGCCCTCACCCCAACCTCCCCTCAATATCCCCTCATTTCCCCAGGGAGGATGAGGCCCTCCATGGGGGTGTCCACAGTCTGTCATTTCATCCAGGGCAGGGCTTAGACCCTCCCCCAAAGTTCAGGGTGAGAGTGCATCTCACATTGTTGGATGGGAGTCCAAAGTCCATGTGTATACTCAGGATGAATACTGATCTACTGCCCAAGGCTCAATAGATTACCTAGGCCTCCTCACTGACACCCCCATTCAGGG
This sequence comes from Mesocricetus auratus, assembly GCF_017639785.1. NCBI lineage: Eukaryota > Metazoa > Chordata > Mammalia > Rodentia > Cricetidae > Mesocricetus > Mesocricetus auratus. The sequence continues at coordinate 81,765,764 of NW_024429186.1, forward strand.
GGTCTTGATCAGTCCCATACTTAGTCCAAATGGCACAGGCTTACCAGATATTGCAGTGTAGCTTTAAGAAAAAAGAGGAAATTACATGCACATTAACATCTTGATTATATTTTTTCCTTTTACTGAAAATAGATTCTTTTTTCATACAATATGTCCTTATTACAGTTTCCCGTACCTCTACTCCTCCTAGTCCCCCCCCCACTTCCCCCTGCCATCAAGACCCACTCCCTTTCTGTATTTCATTAGAAATGAACAGAATTCTAAGAGATAACAACCAAACATGGCAAAATAAAATACAATAAGATAAAGCAAAACCCATCACACTGAGGTTGCACAAGGCAACCCAATAGAAGAAAAAGAGGCACTTGCTCACACACTCAGGGGTTCCATTCCCAAGTATACACACGGACTTTGGACTCCCATAGAACAATGTGAGGTGCACTCTCACCCTGAACTCTTGGGGAAGGGTCTAGGCCCTGCCCTATATGAAAAGACAGACTATGGACACCCCCATGGAGGGCCTCACCCTCCCTGGGGGAATGAGGGGATAACGGGGGGAGGGCTGGGGGGAGGACGGGGGGAGGGGAGGGAAAGGGAGAGGGACCTGGAACTGACTTGTGAAGCAACCTTGTTTCTTATCTAAATTTAAACTGGAAAATAAAATAAAAAAATAAAAGAATTGATATATAAAAAAATTATTAAAAAAAAGTATCAAGCTGAAAGCTATAGTATATACACAGAGGATCTGGTGCAGACCCATGTAGCCCCTGTGCGTTCTGCTTCAATCTCTGTGAGTTCATGCAAGTCTTGCTGAGTTGATTCAGAGGTCTTGTTCTCCTAGTGTCCTCCATCCTCTCTGGCTCCTACAGTCTCTCCACCTCCCCCTCTGTGAGGTCCCCTGAGTCCTAAGAGGAGGGGTTTGGTGGAGACATCCCATTTCAAGACATGTTTTCCAAGGTCTCCCCCCCTCTCTATCAATAATGTTTGGTTGTGCCTCTATATTTGTTCCTGTCTAATACAAAAGGAAGCTTTTCTGATGATGACTGAAAAAGACTCTAATCTATGAATATAGCAGAATATGAATAGGAGTTATTCAATGATACATTTTTTATCATTTTTTATTTTAATTTTAAATAGCTTGTTTTACATGTCAATCCCAGTTCCCTCTCCCTCCCCTCCTCCCGCATTCCTCTTCCCCCCCACCCTCCCACCCTATTGCCAAATCCTTCCACATAGGGGATATCTACAGTCTGTCATTTTACTCTGGGTAGGGTCCAGGCACTCCCCTAAGAGTCCAGGCTGAGAGAGCACCCCTCTTTGTGCTATAGGCACACGAAGACTGTTTGTATACCAGGGATAGACATTGATCCACAGCTCAGGGCCCCATAGGTTGCCCAGGCCTTCTCGCTGACACTCACATTTGGGGGGTCCAGATCAGTCCCATGCTGGCCTCCCCATTGTCGGTCTGGGGTCCAAGAGCTCTCCCCTGTTCAGATCAGCTGTCTCTGCTGGTTTTGCCAGCCCATCCTTTGCCAATTTGCTCATCACTCCTCTCTCTCTGTCACTGGGTTCCTTGGGTTCAGTTCAGTGATTAATTGGGTGTTTGCCTCTGCTTCCATCAGTCACAGGATGAAGGTCCCCGGATGGTTATAGACATCAAGTTCATTATCAGGAATGGGCATTTGAGGTGGTCTCTCCACTATTGCTTAGCTTGCCAATTGGTGATATCCCTTTAGATCACTCGAGGTCACTCTGGTGCCTGATCTGTATTGGATCCTATGATTCCCTCTTCCCCCTATTCTACCCCCACCCCCTCAACTTCCTGTTCACCCATGACCAACTCTCTTCCTCTTCACCCCCTCACTTCTTCCCAGGTCTCACTCCCCCCCAACCCCTCGCCGTGTTCCCCATCCATTCAGGGGATCTTGTCTCCATCCTCTTCTCTTGGGTACTATGCATATATGCATATATTTTAGGTTCTTTCCTGTTTCCCAGACTCTCTATCAGTGGAAGTGCAGACTGGCACTATCCTGATCCATGTCTAAAATCCATATATGAGTGAGTACATACCATGTTTGTCTTTTTGCGACTGGGTTACCTCACTCAGGATGGTTTCTTCCAGTGCTATCCATTTCCCTGCGAATTTCAAGATTCCATTGGTTTTTTCTGCTGAGTAATACTCCATTGTGTAAATGTACCACATTTTCTCTATCCACTCTTCAGTTGAGGGGCATCTAGGTTGCTTCCGGGTTCTGGCTATTACAAATAATGCTGCTATGAACATAGTGGAGCAGATGCCCTTGTTGTATGAACTTGCCTCATTTGGATATATGCCTAAGAGTGGAATTGCTGGGTCTAGTGGTATATTAATTCCCATTTTCCTGAGGAATCTCCATACTGATTTCCAAAGAGGCTGTATGAGTCGGCATTCCCACCAGCAGTGGAGGAGTGTTCTTCTCTCTCCACATCCTCTCCAGCATAAATTGTCTTCGGTGTTTTTGATTTTAGCCATTCTGACAGGAGTAAGATGGTATGTCAGAGTTGTTTTGATTTGCATTTCCCTGATGGCTAAGGATGTTGAGCACTTTCTTAAGTGTCTCTTGGCCATTTTAGCCTCCTCTACTGAGAATTCTCTATTTAGCTCTGTACCCCACCTTTTAATTGGATCCTTTGGTGTTTTGGAGACTTGTTTCTTGAGTTCTTTGTAAATTTTGGAGATTAGCCCTCTGTCAGATGTAGGGTTAGTGAATAACTTTTCCCATTCTGTGGCCTGCCTTTTTGTCTTTTTGACTGTGTCCTTTGCCTTACAGAAGCTTTTTAGTTTCAGAAGGTCCCATTTGTTAATTGTCGATCTCAGTGCCTGTGCCACTGGTGTTATGTTTAGGAAGTCGTCTCCTGTACCAACTCGTTGAAGAGTATCTCCCACTTTCTCTTCTAAAAGTTTCAGTGTTGCTGGATTTATGTTGAGATCTTTGATCCATTTGGACTTAAGTTTTGTACAAGGCAATAAACATGGATCTATCTGCAGTCTTCTGCATACCAGTACCCAGTTATGCCAGCACCATTTGTTGAAGATGCTTTCTTTTTTCCATTGTACAGTTTTAGCTTCTTTGTCAAAAATCAAGTGTTCATAGGTGTGTGGGTTAAAATTAGAGCTTTCGATTTGGTTCCATTGGTCTACCTGCCTATTTTTGTGCCAATACCAAGCTGTTTTCAGGACTATAGCTCTATAATAGAGCTTGAAGTCAGGTATGGTGATGCCTCCTGAAGTTCCTTTACTGTATAGGGATGTTTTAGCTATCCTGGGCCTTTTGTTTTTCCATATAAAGTTGATTAATGTTCTTTCCAGGTCCTTGAAGAATTGTGATGGAATTTTGATAGGGATTGCATTGAATCTGTAGACTGCTTTTGGCAAGATTGCCATTTTTATTATGTTGATCCTACCAATCCAAGAGCATGGAAGATCTTTCCATTTTCTGGTATCTTCTTTGATTTCTTTCTTTAAAGACACAAAGTTCTTGATATACAGGTCTTTAATTTCCTTGGTTAACATTATCCCCAGATATTTGATGCTGTTTTTGGCTATTGTAAAGGGTGATGTTTCTCTGATTTCTTTCTCAGTCACTTCATCATCTGTATATAATAGGGCCACTGATTTTTTTTGAGTTTACCTTGTATCCTGCCACATTGCTGAAGGTTTTTATCAGCTCTAGGAGTAACCTTGCAGAGTTTTTTGGGTCACTTATGTAAACTATCATATCATCTGCAAATAGTGAAAGTTTGACTTCTTCTTTTCCTATTTGTATCCCCTTCATATCCTTTTGTTGTCTTATTGCTGCAGCTAGAACTTCAAGTACAATATTGAAGAGATATGGAGAGAGTGGACAGCCTTGTCTTGTTCCTGATTGTAGAGGAATTGCTTTGAGTATCTCTCCATTTAGTTTGATGTTAGCTGTTGGTTTACTGTATATTGCTTTTATTATATTCAGGTACATTCCTGTTATCCCTGATCTCTCTAGGACCTTTATCATGAAGGGGTGCTGGATTTTGTCAAAGGCTTTTTCAGCATCTAGTGAGATGATCATGTGGTTTTTCTTTCACAGATTGTTAATATGGTGGATTACATTGATAGATTTTCTAATGTTAAACCATCCCTGCATTCCTGGGATGAAGCCTACTTGATCATGGTGGATGATTTTTCTGATGTGTTCTTGAATCCGGTTTGCGAGTATTTTATTGAGTATTTTTGCATCAATGTTCATGAGGGAAATTGGTCTATAGTTCTCTTTCTTAGTTGTGTCTTTGTGTGGTGTGGGTATCAAGGTAATTGTAGCCTCATAGAAAGAGTTTGGCAGTGAGCCTCCTGCATCTATTGTGTGGAATACTTTGAGGAGTATTGGAATTAGCTCTTCTTTGAATTTCTGGTAGAATTCTGCACTAAAGCCATCTGGGCCTGGGCTTTTTTTATTTGGGAGACTTTTGATGACTGCTTCTATTTCATTAGGGGTTATAAGTCTGTTTAGATTGTTTATCTGTTCTTGATTTAGTTTTGGCAAGTGATATCTATCCAGGAAATTGTCCATTTCCTTTAAATTTTCAAATTTTGTGGAGTACAGATTTTCAAAGTATGCCCTGATGATTCTCTGTATTTCCTCAGAGTCTGTTGTTATGTCCCCTTTTTCATCCCTGATTTTGTTAATTAGCATGCTCTCCCTCTGTCTTTTGGTTAGTTTGGACAGAGGTTTATCTATTTTTTTGATTTTCTCAAAGAACCAACTCTTTGTTTCATTGATTCTTCTCAGTGTTTTTCTGGTTTCTACTTTCAGCCCTCAATTTGATTATTTCCTGGCGTCTGCTCCTCCTGGGGGGAGTTTGCTTCTTTTTGTTCTAGAACATTCAGCTGTGCTATTAATTCTCTAGTATGACTGTTCTCCAGTTTTTTCATGTGGGCACTTAGTGCTATAAACTTTCCTCTCAGCACTGCTTTCAAAGCGTCCGATAAGTTTGTGTATGTTGTGTCTTCATTCTCATTGAAATCGAGGAAGTCTTTAATTTCTTTTTTTGTTTGTTCCTTTACCCAGGGATGGTGCAATTGTGCATTGTTCAATCTCCATGAGTTTGTAGGGTTTCTGTGATTTGTGTTATTGTTGAATTCTAATGTTAATGCATGGTGGTCTGATAAGATGCAGGGGGTTATTCCAATTTTTTTGTATCTCTGGAGATTTGCTATGTTTCCTATTATGTGGTCAATTTTAGAGAAGGTTCCATGTGGTGCCGAGAAGAAGGTATATCCCTTTGTATTTGGGTGGAATGTTCTATAGATGTCTGTTAAACCCAGTTGGGTCATAACTTCTATTAGGTCTTTTGTTCCTTTGTTAAGTTTCTGTCTGGAGGTCCTGTCTAGCAGTGAGAGCAGAGTGTTGAAGTCTCCTACTATTAGTGTGTGAGATTTTTATGTGCATTTTGAGCTTTAGTAATGTTTCTTTCACGAATGTAGGTGCCTTTGTATTTGGGGCTTAGATGTTTAAAATTGAGACTTTGTCTTGATGTATTTTTCCTTTGATGAATATGAAGGGTCCTTCTTCATCTCTTTTGATTGATTTTAATTTGAAGTCTAATTTGTTAGATATTAGGATTGCTACACCCGCTTGTTTCTTGTTGATTGGAAGATCTTTTCCCAACCCTTTACTCTGAGATAACGTCTGTCTTTGATGTTGAGATGTGTTTCTTGTATGCAGCAGAAGGAAGGGTTCTGTTTTCATATCCATTCAGCTAGTCTGTGTCTTTTTATAGGCAAGTTGAGGCCGTTGACATTGAGGGATATTAATGACCATTGATTGGTGATCCTTGTTTGTGCTTGATTTATTGTTAGTGAAGTTATTTTGTGTATTTTCTCCTCCCTTTTTCTTTTGGTGTTTTGTAAAGTGGGATTATATATTGCCTGTGTCTTTGTGAATGTAGTTATCTTCCTTGGCTCTAGGTTTTCCTTCTAGCATTTTCTGTTGAGCTGGATTCATGGATACGTATTGTTTAAATCTGGCTTTGTCATGGAATATTTTGTTTTCTCCATCTATGGTAATTGAGAGCTTTGCTGGATATAGTAGTCTGGGCTGGCATCCTTGTTCCCTTAGCGTTTTTAGGACATCTGTCCAGGATCTTCTGGCTTTCATCATTTCCATTGAGAAGTCAGGTGTAATTCGGATAGGTCTGCCTTTGTATGTTACTTGGCCTTTTTCTTTAGCTGCTCTTAATATTTTCTCTTTACTCTGTAGGTTTGATGTTTTGATTATTATATGGGGAGGTGACTTCTTTTTCTGGTCGAGCCTATTTGGTGTTCTGTAAGATTCTTGTACTTTCATAGGCATATCTTTCTTTAGGTTAGGGAAGTTTTCTTCTATGATTTTGTTGAATATGTTTTCTGTACCTTTAAGTTGAATTTCTTCACCTCCTTCTATACCTATTATTCTCAGGTTTGGCTTCTTCACGGTGTCCCATATTTCCTGGATATTTTGTGTTAAGGATTTGTTGGTTTTGAGATTTTCTTTGGTTGACGACTCTATATCCTTTAATGAGTCTTCAACACCTGAGATTCTCTCTTCTATCTCTTGTATTCTATTGGTGATACTTGCATGATTCATTTTTTAAGACCAGCATTGTTAGGTTTTTACACAAGGTCTCAGGGATGTCTATCTCTAGTCTTTAGTCATGGTCACCCAAACAATGAAGGGTGTGAGTTCTGATTCACAGAGTGGGCCTTAAATCAAATCAGACACTGGTTGGCTCCACCCTCACGTGCTGTGCCACCACTGTAATAGTATAACTTTCCATAAGACAGATTGTAGGTCAAAGTGATTGTGGCTGGGTTAGTGTTTACTCTTCTCCTGTGGTATCCAGCAGAGTATTTCCTGCACCAAAGACACTAGAATGTAGTGGTGAGGGCTCCATATAGTCAAGAGCTCAATGTCTCAATATTCAGTGAGTTGTGTGGGTGTTGTTATTGGCAATGTGGCCTTCATTGTCTGTTTGTAGAGGGCAACCCACTGTGTTAACAACAGCCTGTGTTGTTTGGGGATTGCCTTGTTTGGTGGCAAAAGATGGCCAGTTGGAACTCCTTATCCCTCCCTCATTGTTAGGAGACCTCATTAGGACAGCCTCCATACATTTAAGGGAGTTTCCACTGCACTGGGTTTCCATTACATCCCTCAAATGCTCCTTTATGCCAGATGTCCCTCTCCATACTCCCTCCCCCAACCCTATCTCCACTTCCCCTTCCTACCGGATCCTCCTTCCTCTAGTCTACCCATAAAATCTATTCTATTTTCCCCTCTCAAAGAAATCATTTGTACCTACTAGTCCCTTCCTCTATACCTAACCTCTCTGGGTCTACAGATTGTAGCTTGGTTATATTTATTTAATAGCTATTACCCACATATAAGTGAAAACAGGCCATATTTATGTTTCTTGTCTGGATGTTTTTCTAATTTCATACATTTTCCTGAAAACTTCACAATGTCATTTTTTTTAACAAGTGAGTCATACTCTATTCTGTTTAATGTGACATATTTTCTTTATCTACTCTTCTATAGAGGGATGTTTAGATTGCTGCTGGTTTCTGGTGATTATGAATAGAGCAGCAGTAGCCATGGCTGAGCGAGTCCTTTGATTGTATACCCAAGCTGGATCTTGAAGTAGATTGATTCACAACTTTCTGAGGAAGCATCATACTCATTTCCAGAGTAGTTGTACAAGTTTGCACTCCCACCAGCAATGGATAAGGGTTCCCCTTATTCCTTATTCTTGACAGATGAGCTGTCACTTGTGTTATTGACCTTAGCCATTCTGACAGGTGTTAGACGGAATCTCAAAGTAGTTTTGATTTTCCAATAGAGCTAAGAATGTTGAAAATTTCTTTAAGTGTTTCTTAAAGGGTTTCCTCTTTTGAGAATTCTCTGTTTAAATCAGTACCCATTTTTTAATTTGGGTTATTTGTTTCCTTGATATCCAGTTTCTTGAGTTCTTTGTATATTTTGGGTATTAGTCCTCTATGAGATGTGGAGCTAAAAACCTTTTTCCCATTCTGTATGTTGCCTCATGTCCAGGCAATGCTTCCTTTGCCTTATAGAAGCTTTTCGGTTTCATGAGGTCCCATTCATTAATTATTGCTCTGAGTGTCTGTGTTATTGGAGTTCTATTCCATGATCACGGGGGAAATCTTTGCATCTTCTGATAATTTCTTGAATTTCTTTCTTCAAATATTTGAAATCTTATCATATAAGTCTTTCACTTGCTTAGTTAGAGTTACCACAGATATTTTATTATTTGAGACTATTGTAAAAGGGGTTATTTTCTAGATTTCATTCTCAATATGTTTGTCATTTGTATATAGGAGAGATTTTTTTTAGTTAATCTTCTATCCAACTACTTTGCTGATGGTGTTTATCAGCTGTGGAAGGTCTCTGGTAGAATTCTTAGGGACACTTATGTATACTATTCTGTCATCTACAAATAAAGATATTTTAATATCTTCCTTTACAATTTCCTCACCCAAGATTCATTCAGTTGTCTTAGTGCTCTAGCTAAGACTTCAATACCATATTTAATAGATATGAAGAGAGGAGACAACCCTGCCTTGTTCCTTATTTTAGTAGAAATTCTTTGTGTTTCTCTCCCTTTAATTTGATATTGCCTGTATGCTTTCTGGAAATTACTTTTATTGCATTTAGGCATGTCTCTTTTATCCCTTATTTCTCCAGCACTTTTATCATGAACGGGTGTTGGAGTTTGTCAAAGGCTTTTCTACATGTAATGAAATTATTATGTAATTTTTATCTGTTTATATGGTAGATTATTTTTACTGATTTTCATGTGTTCAATCATTCCTGAGTCTCTGTAATGAAATGTATTTGATCATGCAGGATAATCTTTTGGATATATTCTTGGATTTGATTTGCAAGATTTTTATTGAGTTTTTTCTTTGCTTCAATGTTCATGACGGATATTGGTCTATAGTTATCTTTCTTTAACTGTCTCTATGTGATATGGCTGTCAGTGTAATTGTGGCTTAATGAAATGAATTGGGTAATGTTCCTTTTCTGTCTATTTTGTGTAATAATTTGAGCAATATTGGTATTAAATCTTCCTTGAGAGAGTGGTAGGATTTTGTGCTAAAACCATTTGGCCCTAAAATTTTTTTTGGTTGAGAGAATTTAATGACTGTTTGTATTTCATCAGAGGTTATATGTCTTTTTAAATTGTTTATCTCATCTCAGTTTCTCATTGCAAGTGGAAACTATTATATTTCCATTATATTTTCTAATTTTGTAGATTTAAAAAATATATCCCTGTGATTCTCTGGGCTGCTGCCTGTTGTTATGTTCCCCCTTTTGTTTCCAATTTTGTTAATTTGGATATTCTTTCTGACTTTTAGTTATTTTGGAAACAGATTTGTCTATCTGTTGATTTTCTCAAAGAACCATCTCTTTGTTTCATTGATTCTTTATATTGTTCTCTGTTTCTATTTTATTGATCAGTCATCAGTTTGATAATTTCTTGACATCCAGTCCTCTTGAGTGTGCTTAATTCTTTTTGTCTTGAGCTTTCAGGTATGCTGTTAAGCTGCTCATATGAGATTTCTCCACTTTTATGTAGATGCTTAATGATCTTAGCACCACTTTCATTGTATCCCATACATCTGGATATGTTTGTATTGATTCTCATTGAATTCTGGACAGTCTTTAATTTCTGTTTTATTTCTGTCATGACCCAGATATTCAGTAGAGAGTTGTTCCAGTTTCATGAGTTTATAGACTTCCTGTTGTTCCTGTTGTTGAAATCCAAATTTAATGGTGGTTGTATGATAGGATACAGTGAGTTACTTGGCTTTTCTTTTATCTGTTGAGACTTGCTATGTGACTGAGTATGTGTTCATTTTTGAGAAATTTCCATGAGATACTGAGAAGAAGGTATATTCTTTTAGTGCTTGGATGAATTGTTCTATAATTATGTTAGATCCATTTGATTTACAATGCCTGTTAGTTTCAGTGTTTCTCTGACTATGTTTTGTCTGGAAAACCTGTCCATTAATGAGAGTGAGGTATTGAAGTCCCCCACTATCAGTGTGTAAGAGTTAATGTATGATTTAAGTTGTGATAGTTTTTCCTTTACAAACATGGCTGTCCTTGCATTTGGGGCATAGATGATAGGACTTGGAATATCGTTTTGGTGGAGTTTTCATTTGATGTATGTGTAGTGTCCATCTCCATCCCTTTTGATTAGTTTTGGTTTGAATTTTATTGCATTATGTTTTAAAATGGCAACATCAGCTTGTATCTGAGGTCCATTTGCTTGAAATATCTTGTTCTAACCCCGTACCTTGAGGTGATATCTATTCCTGATGTTGAGCAGTGTTTCTTGGAAGCAGCAGAAGGCTGGCTCCCGCTTTCACATCCATTCTGCTATCTCATGTCTTTTTATTGGGTAATTTAGTCCATTGATATTGAGAGATGTCAATGACCAATGATTGCTTACTCTTGTTATTTTCTTGTTAGTGTTGTTATTGTTGGCAGTGATGGTGGTGGTGGTGGTGGCAGTGGTGTGAATGTTTTGTGGGAATTCTTTGTTTCCATTGTCTTTTGTTGTTGTTGTTTCCCTTCTTTTGATTTTGCAGGTCTGAGATTATTTATTCCCTGCAGTTTCATGGATGTACTTAACCTCCTTTAGGTTGGACTTTTCCCTTTTAGTAACTTGTGTAGGGCTGGATTCATAGAGAGTGCTTAAACTTGGCTTTTTCACGGAATATCTTTTTTTCTCCACCTATGATTGAAAATTTTGCTCAGCTTAGTTAAGTCTGGTCTGCCATCTGGTGTCTCTTGGAATCTGTAGCACATCAGTTGAAGGTCATCTGACCTTTACTGACTCTATTGAAAAGTTATGTGCAATTCTAATAGGTCTGCCTTCATATGTTACTTGGGATTTTTCCCTTGCACCTTTTAATAATAATAACAATTTTAATAATAATAATTTCAGTGTTCTGATTATTATGTGCTGAAGGGACTTTATTTCCTGATCTATTCCACTTGAGGTTCTGAATGCTTCTTGTACCTTTATGGGTACCCCCTACTTTAGGTTAGGAAATTTTTCTTTTATGTTTTTTTCTGATAATATTTTGTTAGTTTTTGAGCTGTGATTCTTCTCCTTTGTCTATTCCTATTATTTTACATTTGGGCTTTCCATAGTGTGAGACTTGCTGGATGTTTTGTGTCAGGCATTTTTTAAGATTTAACATTTTCTTTGACTGATGAACCTATTTCTTCTATCTTATCTTTAGTTCCTGAGATTCTGTCATCCATTTCTTGTATTCTGTTGGTGACGTTTGCATCTGCAATTCCTGTTTGACGATCCAGATTTTCCATCTCCGGAGTTTCTTCGGTTTGTGTTTTCTTTATTGCTTCTATTTCCATTTCCAGGTCTCCAGGTTTCCTTCTACTGTTTGTGTGTTCTCAAATCTCGGAAAGGGATTAATTCATTCGCTCTAATTGCTTGTTTGTGCATTCCAGCATTTCTTTAAAGGACCTAATGACTTTCTCTTTAAGGACCACTATTATCTCTGTATGGTCAGTGTTTAAAGTTTTCTAGTGCTGTGTTATAGTACTCAGGGCCCAGTGTGGTAGGACACCAGGATAGCAGAACTCTAGTAAGGACATATTGTTCTGGATAAGTTTTACAGCTCTGGGGGGAAATGTGTCCTGACTTGCTGGGATGTCAGGCTATACCTGGAGCTACAATAGGGCAGCTCTGGAGGGAAAGGTATCCTGATTCCTCAGCAAGTCAGGCAGTATCTGAAGCTGGGGTGTGGTAGGGGAGGCCATCCACAGGTCTTCCCTCCAGAAGCAGTAATCCTGCTCCTCTCTGAGAGAGCAGGTACAGCTGAGCTCTGCTCTGTTCCCCTAAGGGACCACCCTAACAGGGCTATCCCTTTCTTCAGCTCTGCTCAACTCCAGTCTTAGATGTTACTTCTGCTTCTGTCTGCTAAAGAGGAAACCCCTGCAGAAATGTAGCAATCTCCTCTTGCTTCATGAAAAAGTTACTTTCTCTGCTCCTAAGGGAGCTCTCCTGCAGATGTAACTGCTTCTTCTGTTTTGTGCTGCTTCGCCCCCTTAAGGAAATAACTCAGCAAAGAATCTTCTCTTTGCATCTGCAATTCCTGTTTGAAGATCCAGAGCCAAAGAAGATCCTCACCCCAAACTCTTTTAAGAAAGAGACTTATTTTATCTGGAAGGAGGAGTTCAGGAGTGTGGCTGACTCTGCCAGCCTGGAAAAGGACAACCAGTCACTGGACAGGCAGAGGTGCTTTTATATAGGGCTTCTTAAGGCAAAGTTTCCCAGGAAGAAGATTTTCTACTCAGGGACTGGTTAGTTTACCTGCTCAAGGATTGGTAGGTTTAGTTGGTCAGGGACAGAGTTGATTCTGGTTTTATAACCAAGCTGTGTTTCTTTCACTTGCCTTTTTTAGCCTTCTGGCTCTAATTTTAAGACCAGGGTGCATTTCTTTCACTGGCTCTTGTTCCAGGACCAAAGTGTGTTTCTTGGGTTCTGGTTTTAGGTCAAGGTGCATTTCTTTGGTTCTGGATTTAGGGATAAATAAAGTGTTTCTTTCATTGCCTCGGGTTTAGAGTCAAGGCGGGTTTCTTTTACTAGCTCTGGTTTCAGGGCCAGGGTGAGATCCTTTGGCTGCCCTTTGTACCCTAAGTGGCTACTATTGCTTTTGTTTTTATGCTAGAGTCTAGGCATCTGGGATTGGGATGATTACAGGTCTAGGTACTGATGTCTGGATTTGTCTTTGTTGGGTGGGTGTTTTGTTTCTTGGATTTTGTTTCCACTCTGATTTTTGAGAGTGTGGTAGCTGTATGTGGCCTGATAGGAAATTTTCTTTAGACTGAATAGTTGTAGCCACTTGGGGTCCAGGAAAATGTGTTCCTGGGTATTTGCAGCTATCACTTAAAATGGGGGTAGGCTAGGTTTCTGAAAGGGTTTGCAGGGGGGAAGAAAGCAGAGTCTTCTTCCAGGATGTTTACTTTGTCTCCTTGGAATGAGGGGGCTGTGAATAGGGGTCACCCCAGAAAGTCTTCTATAGCGCTAGAGGAACAGAGAGAGAGAGGAAGATCTACACACGGCAGACTTGCTTCCCTCACAGGAGTGGTCTGCTTGAGTAGGCAGCTGGGATAAAGCACCAAGTGAGGGATGGAGGCTACGAGGAGGTCTGTGGGGTCCATAAGAGATGTGGGCAGGGGAGGGAGGGCTCCAGCTGGAGTCCTTAGCAGTTCTAGGGATGAGACTGGGGGGTTGGATTTGGAGAGGAGGAGGAAATAGTGAAGGTCTTTAGTTGACTTACCGGTTTTGCCATCCTGCCCCTCTGGTGTGTCTCAGGGAATGCTTGCTGGTGTTGGAGACTGGGATGACAGGATGAGTTGGGGGGAAGGATGGTTGGGAGAGATGATCCCTGTAATACATTGGGGATGGGGTCATAGAAGAAAGGGGGATGATCAGCCGAATCAATCCTGGAGATCAATGGAGTATTACTCACCAGAAAAAAAACAATGGAATCTTGAGATTTGCAGGTAAATGGATGGCACTGGAAGAAACCATCCTGAGTGAGGTAACCCAGTCACAAAAAGACAAACAAAAAGAGTATAGGTATGTACTCTCTCCTATATGGATTTTAGACATGGATCAGGATAGTTCCAGTCTGCACTTCCACTGACAGAGAGTCTGGGTAACAGGAAAGAACCTAAGAGATATGCATGGTACCCAAGAGAAGAGGAATGAGGCAAGATCCTCTGATCAGATGGGGAACACGGTGAGGGGGGCCAGGGAGTGGGAGCTGGGAAGAAGAGACAAGGAGAAGAGGAAGAGAGGGTAGGTTGTGGGGGAACAGGAAGGTTGAGTGGGGGTAGAATAGGGGGAAGAGGGAATCATAGGTTAGAAGACAGATCAGGCCTCTAGTGATCTAAAGGGATGACACCAACTGGCAAGCTAAGCAATAGTGGAGAGACCACCTCAAATGCCCATTCCTGATCATGAACTTGATGTCCATAACCATCCTGGAGCCTTCATCCAGTGACTGATGGAAGCAGAGGCAAACACCCACAGTTAAAACACTTAACTGAACCCAAGGAACCCAGTGACACAGAGAGAGGAACGATGAGCAAATTGGCAAAGAATGGGCTGGCAAAACCAGGAGAGACAGCTGATCTGAACAAGGGGAGAGCTCTTGAACCCCAGCTGGGAGGCCAGCATGGGACTGATCCAGACCCACTGAGTGTGAGAGTCAGTGAGGAGGCCTGGGCAACCTATGGGGCCCTGAGCAATGGATTAGTGTTTATCTCTGGCGTACAAACAGACTTTGTGTGTCCATAACACAAAGAGGGATGCTCTCTCAGCCTGGACTCTTAGGGGAGTGCCTGGACCCTGCCCTGAGTGAAATGACAGACTCTAAATATCCCCTATGTGGAAGGAAATGGAGATATGGTGGGAGGCTGGAAGGGATAGTGGGGGGGGAGGGGAGGGAGAGGGAACTGGGATTGACATGTAAAACAAGCTATTTAAAATTAAAACAATTTTAAAAAAAGAGTATCATAACCTAAAAAAAAGAAGAAAGGGGGACTGTATCAGCTTTTCTGCTACAGAGCTGGGGGTGGATCCAGAGGAGAGGATGAAGACACAAGAACCTACCTCCAGTCCATTTTTGTCTCAGGAGAAGCAGCCAGGGCTTAGCAGGGGGCTGCCTTCTGTGACTGGGAGCTGGGACAAAGCAACACGCTGAAGAGGAGGAAGGTTAGAAGAGGAAGATCTATGGAATCCACAGAGTATGGGAAAGGGGACAGTGAAGGCTTCCATGGGTCTTCTGTTGCAGAGTTCAGGATGAGACTAAGGCATTGGATCTGGAGGAAGCATAGGGAGAAGAGAAATGTGCTTAGAATATTTCACTTCTACAAAATCTATTTTCTCAGTGAAATTGGGCAAAAGAGACACAGAATCTCTCTGAATAATTTCTATTTTTAACGTTTTCTTTTAAGGCACAGACAACATTTCCAAGGACCGTCTCAAATACCATTGATACTTCTGATTCAGCTTCTGAGTCTATGAACATATCTCCATATCTAGCCTGGACATTTATAATAACTGTGTAAGTCTGCAATCTTTTCATATTTAAAACCACACAAAAAGCAAGAGAAGCCTCATATTAGGTACAGAAGTGCAGGTCAGCAGAGTTCATTAAGCATAAATTCTTTTTTACCATACTCTAATTGCATGCATAAAATGTTACAGCTAGATTTTAAAAATGATTTTTCTTCTAAATTCTTGTCCTTTTGCTTCTTTGAGGGTTTGTGCAGCTAAATTGAAAGCAGATTCATTGGTTTATTATACAGTATAGTTCTAGGCTCTTGATACTATGTGTGAGAATACACACACACACACACACACACACACACGACAGGATGATAAAGTAAGTACTCTTTTACTGTTAAAGTTGCCTGGTGCACTTGGTATGTTTCATCATTTTTTTCTATGAAACTTTGTCATTATTGAGACCTTCATGCTTGTCTCTGAAATACAGAATTATTTTATAAAATTATTTGTGACTTACTTTACATCTTAGATTTCTCAAGGGGTACTAGAGACTAATGAGTCCTCTATTTATGGATTCTGCAATATGGTTAACGGCTTAGCTGGCAATTGCTTTGAATATTCAGTGTCTGCTGACTAGTGTGATCCCAAAAGCCATTTGAGTACCCCCCAAAATGACAGGAAACAGTGAAGAACAGAGTGACTCTTTTTATTAATGCTTGTGGGTGAGGTTTGTTAGAAGCAAATGAAGAGATTGGGATGGAAGTTAAATTTACAAAGAAAATAAACTAAGCTCACTAAAGTTTTCTCCTTCCAGAATAATACGTTCTTGTTCCATAATTTCCTAAACAATCCCTTAGTTAAAGAAAACATACAAACATACAGAGGTTTGGACTTACTGTAGGCTCAAGAGTTTAGCTTTCAATTGTTGCTAAGTGAATACCAAAAATGTGTTCAAATACACATTTTAAATGCTTTTGTCATATATAGACCTGGCCCAATCATAGATAAAATATAAGAAAAAGTTGCTCCTCTTGTTCTAGTGAATATTTAGGCTTTCCTGCATCAGAGGTCAGATTTTCCATCTGTTCGCTTTACATAAGAGGAGATATTTATTCCTAGAAAGCATGATCTGTAATCAATTACATTTAATAAGTTAACTCAATTGTGAATGATATGCTACAAATGAAGATTAAAGCTAATTTAGGGCAGCATTTTTACTCCTGTATAAATTAGCATTGAAAGCACTAGCAAGAGCTGTGTTTTTTATTAAGGTTTGGTTTACACTGGAGGGTTTTAGAAAGATCAATTTTATAAAACTGAACTGTAGCCATAACTTCTGAGATATAACAGAATATATTAGAGCAAGAGAAGATGAAAAACAATGTCCCTAGGAGACTTTAATCAGGAGACCGTGTGTGTGTGTGTGTGTCTGTGTGTGTGTGTGTGTGTGTGTGTGTGTGTGTGTGTGTGTGTAGTCCTCTACTCCTGGGCTATTCTATTCTATTCTATTCTATTCTATTCTACTGCTATTATGGGTTAAATGCCCCTGATTTCCTGAGTTGACTCCCTCTAATAACTCAATTTTTTCATGTTAAAATCAAAATGGTTTTTCAAGTTATCACACTGAACATGCAAGTTTTCTCCCCAATAGACACGAGTGGTTAGCTCACTGTTGGCCTCGAGGACTGGTGGTGGTAGGTACATTCCTGGTGTGATGTAAAATGTACCGTGATGCCTGCTCCCGCTCAGTTGTCCCTCAGCATGCTCTCCTTCCAAGCCCATTATATCACACACCGTGTGCTCTGGAAAGGTGTTGAGCCTTTTCTTGTCTCAGTCTTTGGACATATTTACACTATTCTCATCATCCTCTCCTACTGTCTCCCATTCATATTGTCTACTTTTTAAACCGCATTTCAAGTCATGGCTTTGTTCTTTGCCTTCATGAGAATTATGGCAGCTCAATTGGAAAAGGGTCAACATTTTGCTCATCCAGTGATATATGTATATGTATGTATATATATATGTGTGTGTGTGTGTGTGTGCCCCTGTTTCATAAGATTTGATGTTTATTTTTGATTATGAGAAAAATACATTGGTACTCAGATTAAAAACTAAAAATTCTTTTTTTTGGCCTGGTCCAAAGGAGAGGGAGCTATTTGGTACCTGGGACAGAATAAAAGCATGATGTGGCTTCGTGGGGAAACTTTAAGAACAAGTGGTTGGCTCAGCTCGGTATCCAAGACACATTAACTATTGACTAATATGAGTGATTTATCTGTCTCCACAGCATGGGAGCTACCTCTAGTTGTTGATATATGGCTCTGAAGCAATTGGCCAGGAGAGTTTCCTCTGAAGGAAGTAGCTAGAGAATGGACTTACCAAAACTGGGTCAAGAAAAAGTTTCAAAGGCTGAAAGACAAACTATACGGTGCTATATTTTAGTGTCTAAATCGTGTGTTTAGTAAGTGTTCGTTGGCACTATAGCTGAAAATTGAGTATGTATGCATGGACATATATACCATTTGTTTCTATGACATCTATTCTGATTTGTGTGTGTGTGTGTTTCAGTATTATCTTCCAACTACCCAAACATCATCTACCAGCCATCATGTGACCCTGGAGCTGGAGATTTCACATCTTTAAAATAGTTTTTAGGTGGTTCTTTTTTTATAGTGAAAGGAAATTTCTAGAAATGCATTTGATAATTAAAATATACAACACATTTTATTTTCAGAAATATAAATTTTGTAGTTCTATTTATTCAAGATAAGATACTATAAATATGTCTGGCTATCTGACCAGACATAGTTTGATAAAACATGGCAAGAAGCAATTTGCAGAGCAGACAGAAAAAATGTGCTCCCTTTTTAAAAGTGTACTTAAAATTTCATCTGTGTTAAACGTTAGCGAAATGTACAAAAGCACAAGCCCCCTAAACTAGAACACTAAGGCACCAACTAAAAAGTAATAGGCTTTAAATTATCTTCTTAAATATTGAGAATAATTTGGGTAATCGTGCTGCTCTTTTGGCTGCGTTTTGAGAGGCACAATAAATATAAGCACTTGCAGAGTATGTGTAGACTAACCTGTATTCGAGAACTTTCTGGTGACAAATGCTGGCTTTTAGCCAAGAGCAAAGCAAGACTGAGTTACTGAAGCAAACTTTTTCCCTTGAGATAATAGCATTCATAATTTCTAGATTTCTTTGCATTGTTAATATAATTTATAACATGGTTTAGAACAAAGAGCTAGTACATATTATTCTTTTCCAGCTATAAATCAGAGACTGAGTATTATAAGACATGAATATATGACAAACTTACAAGTCCTCCAGTTTCTCTCTCATGCCTTCAAATTGCAGGTATCGAATCAGATTCCAAGGAGGATGAAGAAGAATCTGTGTGCAGGAAGCTCAGCATGAAGGGCAGAAGGCGAGAGGTCACCACCAGCACGGAAGAAGAAACCCGCTGAGAGTGCCTCAGAGACATTTTTGTCTTTCATCCTCTGTCAGAAATAACTTTACATTTTGTTGTTAATTTTGAAATAACCACAAAACACTTGCAAATATTCTGCCTATTTTTTTGAAAGAAACTTGCCAACCTGATATTTAACTTACAAATTCTGTGGGTATTTTTGCAGAAGATTTACTAAAAGCAAGTTCAGTATCTTGTATAGTCACAACACAGGCGTCAAGGTATGGAAACTAGAGTTGATCTGTCACTAACATTCCGCCCTCGCCCACCCCCCTGCTTTCACCAGTTTTTCAGATACTGTTGGTTTTGATCCATGACTTAGCACCAAGGAATGAGTTGGGTATGGGTGCTAATTTCCTGGTCTGGAATTGTTCCATAGTCATCCATTGACTTTAGTAATCTTGGTGCTTTTGTGTAGTAGTCATTAATTTGACTGCTTTCCATGCAACTTCATTAAAATCAGGATTTTCAAAGGCAAAAGCCATCCAGAGAAGAATGGGCACCAACCCCTTTACCTTCATAAATATGTTATACCTATAATATTTAGTGATATACAAAGCAGTATATAAATCCCAGTTTCTGATCCTGTGTATGACCATCACTACCATCCTTTTACACTAAAACCAAACAAACAAAACCAAAAACTTTTTAGACTAACCAAATAATTAATTGTATCAGGTTAACTAAAAGTCCCACAGTAGAGAGTACGGCAAAGAGAGGGAAGCCCAGCTTACTATAACCCAGACATGACCCTCGGCAGCAACCCTGGCCCAGATGACTCCATGGCCCTGGGTGACAGTACAGGCCACTCAGATCTGGATGTCCCTGGTGGCAACCCAGCTTTTGGATACCCTCCTGGCCACAGATTGTGACCCAGACCCCTGGGTATCTATGTGGCCTCTTATGGCAACATGGGCAATGGACATCAATAGAAACCTCTCTGTGGTCCTAGGCAGACTCAGTCAGAACCCAGATATCACCATGGTCTTAGGCAGCAGCATAAGCCACCTGGACCTGCATAGCCCTCATACAAGCATGGCCTTTGGACACCAACATGGCCCCAGATGGTGGCCCAGAACCCTTCCCCTAGGCATTGACACAATCTTTAATTGGTCTCAGGAGCCACAGCCATAAACACACACACTTAATTCAACAGGGCCACAAATCCAGACATGGCATTCAGAGCAGCCCTGGTATGGCCAATATCACTGCCCAGCTTAACAGCTCTAGCCCACCCAAACTGGCCTGGCCCCAGCATGGCCATGGCACAACCCTCAGATACCAGCATAGTTGCAGGTCGTGGCCAAGACCACAGCCCCTATAACTATCATGGGTCAAGGACATCAACATAGACTCTAGCCACAGAAGGACCATGGACCCAGATGTAGTCCTTGGCAGCAGCTTGGGCCAGGTTGTCACCAGGACCCCAGGAGACTGAGCATGTCATCCAGATTAGCATGCCCCCTATAGCAGTGCAGCCCTCAGACACCAAAGTGGGTCCAGGTATCAGCCCTTATGGGGCCCCAGCATTAACAAGGACTACAGACATCAACACAGGCCCCCTCAGGTATATGGATTCACATCTGTGTCTACAGTTCCGTTCCACTGATCAACATGTCTGTTTTTATACCAATACTATGTGGGTTTTATAACTATAGCTTTGCAGTACAACTTGAAATCATGGATAGTGATACCTCCAGCATCTCTTTTGTTGCTCAGAATTGTTTTTATTATTCTGGAATTTTTATTTTTCATATGAATTTAAGGTGGCAGGATACAAGAACAACTAAAAAAATCAGTAGCCCAAATATACAGATGCTAAAAGGGCTGAGAAAGAAATCAGAGAAGCATCATCTTTTACAATAGCCACAAACAACATAAAATACCTTGGGGTAATGATAACCAAACAAGTGAAAGACCTGTATAACAAGAACTCTGAGTCTTTAAAGAAAGAAATCAAAGAAGATACCAGAAAATGGAATGATCTCCCATGCTCTTAGATGGGTAGGATCAACATAGTAAAAATGGCAATCTTACCAAAATCAATCTACAGATTCAATGCAATCCCTATCAAAATACCAGCACAATTCTTCACAGACCTTGAAATGACAATTCTCAACTTTATATGAAAAAATGAAAGATCCAGGATAGCATAAACAACCCTGTACAATAAAGGAACTTCTGGAGGCATCATCATCCAGGACTTCAAGCTCTATCATAGAGCTATAGTAAAGAAAACAGGTCAGTACTGGCACAAAAATAGACAGGTAGACCAATTGATGGAATTGAAAACCCTGATATTAACCCACACACCTATGAGCACCTCATCTTTGACAAAGAAACTAAAATTATACAATGGAAAAAAGAAAGCTTCTTTAACAAACTGTGCTGGCATAACTGGATGCTGGCATGTAGAAGGCCATAGACAGATCCATGTCAATCACCATGCACAAAACTTAAATCCAAATGGATCAAAGTCCTCAACATAATTCCAGCCACACTGAACCTCTTAGAAGAGAAAGTGGGAAGTACCCTTGAATGATTTGGTACAGGCCACTTCCTGAACATAACTACAGTAGCACAGACACAGAAATCGACAATTAATAAATGGGACCTCCTGAAACTGAGAAGCTTCTGTAAGGCAAAGAATTATTCTTTCAAGGTGTATAAAGAATTGTCTTGAAATTTAGATGGGGATTGCTTTGAGTCTGTGGATTGTGTTTTGTAGGATCGCCGTTTTCACTGATACTTCCTACTGATCCATGAGCAGAGGAGATCTTTTTATCTTCTGATATCTTCTTCAAAGACTTGAAGTTTTATCACACAAGTCTTTCACTTTCTTGGTTAAAATTAACTCAGATATTTTATTATTTGAGCTATTGGGAAAGGTGTTGTTTTCCTAATTTCTTTCTCCATCTGTTTGTTATTTGTATATATACTGATTTTTATGAGTTAGTTTTTTATCCAGCCATTTTGCTGAGGGTGTTTACCAGCTATAGGAGTTCCCTGGAAGAATTTTTGGAGTCACTTATGTATACTCTCATAGCATCTGTGAGCAGTGATACTTTGAATTCTTCTTTTCCAATTTAGTGGGGTTTTCATTTAATGAGCATGTAGTGTCCTTCATCATCTATTTTGATTAATTTGAGTTTGAAGTCAATATTTTTAGATAGTAAAATGGCTACATCAGCTTGATTCTTTGGTTCATTTGCTTGGAATGCCATTTTTCAATCCTTTGCCCTGAGATAATATCTGTTCTTGATGTTGCATTGTATTTCCTGGATGCAACAGAGGAATAGATCCTGTTTTCCCATCATTCTGTTAGCCTGTGTATTTTTGGGGGGAGTTAAAGCCATTAATATTGAAAATATTAATGACCAATGAATGTTGATGCTTGTTATTTCTTGTTCTTGTTGTTATTGTTATTGTTGTTGGTGGTGGCAGTAATGGTGGCAGTGTATACATGTGTCTTTTCACACACACACACACATGTCTTGTTTTGCAGGTATGAGATTATTTATTTCTTGTGCCTTCATGAGTAGTTAACTTCTTTGGGTTGGAGGTTTCTTTCTAGCACCTTCTGTAGGGATGTATTTGTAGATAGATAGTGTTTATATATGGCTTTATCATGGAATATCTTATTTTCTCCATTTACAGTGGTTGAAATTTTTTTCTAGGTGTAGTAATCTGCACTGGCATCTTTAGTCTCTTAGAGTCTGCAGCACATTTGTCTAAATCTTTCTGACTTTTAGAGTCTTCATGAGAATTTAGGTGTGATTCTAATAGGTCTGCATTTATATCTTTTTCCTTGAAGTTAGTTTTTCATATTTTTTCTTTGTTCTGTATGTTTAGTGTTGTTATTATTACGTGGTAAGGGGAATTTCTTTTCTGGATCAATCTATTTGGTGTTCTGTATGCTTTTTGCAACTATATATGAATCTCCTGCTTTTGGTTAGGAAATTTTTCTTCTATGAGTTAGTTGAAAATACTTTTTGGGTTTTTGAGTTAGGATTCTACTCCTTCCTCTATTGCTATTACTTTTAGGTTTGGTCTTTTCATAGTATCAAAGATTTCCTGGACATTTTGTATCAGGAATATTTTTAGATTTAACATTTTCTTTGGTCAATCTATTTCTTTTATCATATCTTTAATGCCTTAGAGTCTCCATTCTGTGTTTTGTAATGTTCATTAAGTTTGTCTCTGAACTTCCTGTTTAATACCTAAATCTTTCATTACCTGAATTCCTTCAGTTTTTGTTGTCTTTATTGCTTCTATTTCCATTTTTGGGTCTTGAACAACTTTATCTGTTTCCTTCAATTATTTATTTTTTCTTGGCATTCTTTAAGGGACTTATTTACTTCATCCAATTGTTTGTGTTTTCCCAGATGTCTTTAAGGGATTTATTCATTTTCTCCAATTTTTCATTTTTTTCCTGAATTTCTTTAAGGGATATTTTCATTTCCTTTATAAGCACCTCTGTCATCTTCATATAGTTGGATTTAAGGTCTTTTTTTCTTGTGCTTCAGCTATGTTGGACTATTCAGGGCCTGCTGTAGTAGGATAGCTGGGCTCTGGTACTGACATATTGTCATGGCTGTTGATTGTGTTCTTATGTTGGCATCTAGGCATCTGGTTTGGGGATGATTATAGTCCTAGGTGTTGATTTCTTGATTTGTCTTTGTTGCATGTGTGTCCCACTTGGTTTCTGTTTCCTCTCTGGATTTTCAGACAGTATGTTTGCTGTGTGTTGCCTGTTACTGGCCTATTCAGCTCTTGTGTTAATGAGGGAATGCTTGGTGATATTGGAGACTGGGGGAAGAGGAAGCCGTGGAGGATTGTGTATTGCAGCATTAGTGGCTACTTTGCCTGGTTTAGAGGAATACAGAAAATGGACAAGATATGTGGGCAGCCTACCTTGTCTTCAGGTAGCTGTGGCTTGTGGTTGAGCAAAGTGTTATCTGATTTAGAGCTGGGACACAGTAACAAGCCAGGGAGGGCAGACCAGGGGTGATGGTCTGTGGAGTATATAGGAAACATGCACAAGAGAGAGGGTAGGCTGCAGCCAGTGTTCTACTGAAGCACTAGGGACAAATCTGAGTTTTGGGTTTGGGGGAACAGAGAGAGTGAAGAAGGTTGTGGGCAGCCTACCTGGTCTTCTGGTAAGCATGGAATGTCAGGCCAAATGGGTGACGGTACACAGTGACTAGTGATTGTAGGGGGAATGGTCTGCGGGATCCACTAGAAGTATGGACCCAGATGGGAGGCCGTAGCTGTTCTGTTGCAGCATTAAGCATGACCCTGAGGATTGGGTAGGAAAAACAGAGAGTCATCAAGACATGAAATAAGAAAGAAACTAAAGACTTTCCAGAATTGAATGAAAATCACAACACAGCATACCCGAACTTGCAGGACATGATGAAGATAGTTCTAAAAATTGAGTTTATACATTAAAAAACTAGAGACATCTCACATTAGCAACTTAATGACATACTTTAAAGCTCTAGAACAAAAGAAGAAACCATACCCAAAAAGAGTAAATGGCAAGAAATAATCAAACTCGGTGCTGAAATCAATAAAACAGAAACAAACAAACAACAACAAAAAGAAAACAACAAAAAATCAGTGAAACAAACAGTAACAGACTGTAAGGTTTGTCTATAGGATGCCATTAATCAACAACCCAAAAAGAAGTAACCAGTACCTGGCACTGGGCTAATTAAATTTAAACTACACACAGAGAGAGGTGGGGATCGTAGTAGGCTTTCATGTGTCATTTTCAAAGGACTTTAATATTAATTGTTCCTTTCCATATTCCTTCCAATACCTTGCCTTCCCATACCCCACCCCATCTAAGCCTATTTATAGCTTTTTTGAGTTACCTCAACACTGGTTTCCATACAACTGTTCCAGTTTCCATCCCACTGACAGCAAATGTGGTTCTCATTCCCTGCATCCCTACCAGCATTTGGTGTCATTTGTTTTTGCTTTTTATGCTAGCCATTCTGACTGGAGTAAGATAAAATCTCAAAGTAACTTTAATTTCCCTGATGGCTATGGATACTGAACTTCTGAAAGAAGGGGCTTGTTTTAAGTAGGGATCTGTGTGTGCATGTATTTATGTATGTTTACCACATGCAGTCTCTGAGGACAGAGTACTAGATTTTCTGAAATGGGAGTTACAGGCAATTGTGAGCTGCCCAGCGTAGACACTGAAAACTTTACCCAGGTCTTCTGCAAGAACAGCAAGTCCTCTTAGCACTGATCCATCTCTCCTGGTCCTGCCCATTTTAAAAATGTTCCTCAGCCGTTTGTATTTCATCCTTTGAGAATTCCGTTTCGTTCATTGCCACATTTTTAATTGGTTTATTTGTTTTCTTAGTTCTTTGTGTACTCTAGAAACTCTTTGTTAGATGGAAAAGATTTTCACATTCTGTAAGTTGTCCCTGCTCTTGAATGATGGTGTGGTGTCTTTTGCTGTGAAGAATGTTTTAGTTTCATGAGGTCTGTCCCATTCGTTCATAATGTACCCATAACATGCGGCTGACGAGGCAAATCCTTTTATGTGCCTATGAGCTAAAGCAAATTTCCTACTTCCTCCTTCAACAAATTCAGATATTTTATTATATTTAAACATTTCCCAATATCGTTAGCACATTTTTAGATAAATTTGATGCTAACAGTCACATTATAAAACTGTTTATTGGTCCAGCAAGATAGTTTGACTGGTAAAGGTACCTGCAGTGCAAGTCTGACTTTTCCAATAACCCATATCGTCCTCTGATCTCGAAGAGTGCATTGTGTTATGTCTAAGCCCACACTCAAGCACACATCATGTGCACACACACACAAGCATACACATCCACCCCCCCACACACAAAGAATGTTTTTCTTAATTAAAAGATACAGATTTTCCAATTGCTAACAAGTTTCAGTTAGGTTGATTTTCATTTTCAAGGTGATTTTTTAAAATAATTGATGATCATTTATATTATATTGTATTTATAGAAAAATTTAGAAAGCAGGGTATGTCTTTAAAATATTGTTTGTACAGCCGGGTGGTGGTGGCACACGCCTTTAATCCCAGCACTCGGGAGGCAGAGGTAGGCAGATCTCTGTGAGTTCAAGGCCAGGCTGGACTGACAGCCTCCAAAACAATACAGAGAAACCCTGTCTTGTAAAAAACCAAAAAAATATTGTTTGTACTAATAAGTGTATCTTGGCTTCTCTCGTGATTCTGTTTTTTTCTCCACTTGACATACACTAGTTGTACTTCCATAGTCTTTTAAGTAATATCTTGTCTGTTAAATATGCCTTGAGATAATCTGAGAAAAAAATGTTAATTATTTAAATGGATGGTTTGCTTCTTGTCATACCAGATTGTGCCATGGAATCGTTGGTCTTGGGACAAAATGTTTTATTACAAGCAGCAAGGACTCACCACAGCTCTGTTACTTCCTCAGAATTCATCTGTATCCAAACATATCAGACTTTATGAAACTAAGATTAGAGAAGCCAGGTTCTGGCTTGTTTAAAGCTCAAGTTTAAAATGATTCCACATTTGAATCCTACTATAGAATATTCCAAGTAGAGAAGTCATTTTCTGGATGGTAGAAATGAGGTTTGGAGGTGGGAGAAGTAGTTGGGGATAGATATTTTTAAAGGAAAACTGATTTTGTCTGAAGTTTATTAACTTTCCACTTTCTTTGGGTACAAAGAGAAACCCAAACTGTGTATGACACCTAAGATTTCAGGGTGCTGCATTACCACGTGTATCTGTCCCCAGGCAGAAGCCTGCTGGATAACACTGTAAGCTCAATTACTTATTATTTTAAAGATCAGGGAATATAGACACAAAGGCTAAACTAACTTCACAAAACCACATTCTCACATTGAGTTAAGACATCCTGAGACTTGAAATTCTTCCCAGCCTGACTCAAAATCTCAAGCTTTTTCTGCATACATCATGCTTTCTGGAAACTGGAACTTAAAAACGGAAAAAATTCCAGATATGGACTCCAGGGACAAGACCAGAGCAATGATCAAAGACCAGAAATAATATTCTTGAATATGAGAAATGTCCAAACTCTTTGCGGCGATTTTTATCAGTAAGGCTATATTGTTGTTGGTACCAGAAGCACAGCAGGACTGTTTTACACTATATGTCTTTACACCCAGTTGTGCAACCTCTCTGTGAATGAGAGACATTTGTTTTGTGTGTGTGCCTGTGTGTGCATGTGCATGTGTGTGTGTATGGGCATCCTTAGCAAACTGATTGAAAATCAGAATAAAACAAGGGTTTGTGTACAAGGATTCAGTGTTAGGCACTTTGTAGCAGGTGTATTCTATCCATCTCTTGTCCCCATTCCACTTTCTTTATTTTTACTTTGTCCTTGCATTGGCAGCTTTCTACGGGTTCCCCCCAACACAAATACACCCAGGCTGAAAGCAGTCAGCCTGGAACTAAAACTAGATAGAGAACTAGAGTGAGGACCCCGGAGGTGCTCTGAATTGCTGTTCCTCATTCCACCTTAGGCACAGGAAGAAATCATACTCAAAACCATACACAGCACTGATCTTGGGGACTTCTCCCCAAGGACCAGGGCTTTTCCACGTATGCGGTTCTTCACAGCGCTGGAATTTCAGCCCCAATTTAATTCTTCCTAGAATGAGTTGTAACCACAACTTGCTGCTTTGTGGGTCTGGTTCCCAATGCAGGTGCTTCTAATTAAACCCTTTCTTTATGCGGCATCTTAGCTTCAAGTCTCCGAGAGGCCAGGTATCTGTCATATACAGTGGGAGAAAAATAACAAATGCCCACTGCTTTGTCAAGACTCACATTGCTGCATGGGTCCCTAAACTAAATGCATCATTCTATATGGGTTATGAGCAGTTCAGCAAGCAATGTGGCCAGCCACCTTCATATGACTAGGATGCAGAATTACATTAAAGCACGTGCCAAGGTTCTACTAGCATTCCTCATATGCACATCAAAAGGTTGGTTCATACTTTAGCTTGCAGTTAACCCTAAAATGTGACCACCTAATTCTATCGGAACATGTGTTTTCCCTGCTGTATTTGTATATTCATGGTTCAATTTTTATAACCCAAACACAGAACTTTATATTTGTCTCTGTTACATTTCACTTTGTTAGTTTTGGCCCATTTTTTCCAACTTTTTGTAATCTTATTGAATACCATTTCTGTCATCCAGTATGGTAACTCTTAACTCCATGACTCTGTGTCAGACACAAATAGGATAGGCATGCCTGTATTTCTATTAAAATTTCTGATAAAAATGTTGAAAATAATGGCAAATTATATAAAGCATTTGTTGAATACCACAACATATTTTCATGGAGGGTGGCATGTAACCATTAATTATTATTTAAACCATATTCACTGAGCACATTTATCTAAACTTATGTGGAACACTTGTCACGGGTTTCATTTTGCCTTATGGTGATAATGATGATGAAAAGGAATAAATTAAAGATAGCTAAAGGAAAACCATTCTTTACAGTAATGAACATAATAATCAGGAAATGATGTATGATTAGTAATCAAAGATAACAGATTTTCCAATGTGGAGACAACATGCTTTTAGGAAAACCAGAATAGAATATAGATCATTAACAATGGCATAACCAAGCTAAGCATTAATGTCATATTACTGTACTATTAAACTCTATAACTAGAATCCAGTCAACATTCTCCATGAAAAACTAATTAGTAAATATTTTTAGATTGGGCTGGCTATATGGTCTTTCTTTCAATTACTCAATGGCTCTTGTAGAGAAAAAAAAACCTGTAGATAATACACTAGTGAGTTGGAGGAATGTGCTGGTCAGATGTGGCTCTAGTTTGCCCAACTCTTTGAAATAAGCTGTTTTCCAAGGACAGCAAAGTGGGTGTGTGGGCTTAAACATAGATGACAGCATTGTGCTGTTCTCAACAGTAAGGCACATATAATATCCTAGAAATTTTTTATCAGCTTTCTAAGAGTGAGAAATACCTTCTCCCACTTTGAACCTCAATACCCAACAATGGTTCACATTCGTAGAAGTCGCTACATATCTCTATTAAGAACCAAGACTCAGATTCATTCCCCCAGAACTCACAAGGTGACTCACAACCATCTGTAATTACAGTTCTGGGGAGCCAGTGACCTCTTCTGGCCTCCTTGGTACTGCACGAATGTGCTGCACAGCCATACATGGTGACATGGACCATATATATATATATGAACACAAAGTTTAAAAGTAAAGACCAAAACTGCTAAGGACCTTTCCAGGCTCGGGGACGTTATTCTGATGACCAACTGATCAGTATTCACACAGATCTGAGCATGCTATTCTAGAAAGATTACATATTCTTGGGTGAAGAGTCCATCACCGTCAATGCTTTGAGTGCTGCTGGTAGCCAACCTATCTGCATTCTAAAACCACAACCTGCAGTGGTGCTGTTGATAACTTTTACAGTGTAAGTATCTTTGCTCTAAAACCCAGGGCGTTGACAGGTTGTTAGTGTTAAGGGAGACTTAGGGGATCCTCAGTCTCCTTCAAGTATGAAAGAAATTGTGATCCTTATAAAAGCAGATAGTTTGTTCTCCTACCTCCTGCCTGTGAAGGCTCAGTGCTCCCAGATCCTGAGTAGAGAAATAAGATGCCATTGGAAACAATCAGTTCTCCCCAAATAGAAACAAGCAAGGCTTTATCTTTGACTTCAGAGCCCCCAGAACTACAAGTAAGAAAACGAATTTCTACTTTTTCTGTATTATCAGAACAACACCTGATGGACTAAAGTAAATGATTTCATCCCATGAATATCACAGGTCATGGCAAATGATATCCATGAAGACAGGTAACTGATTCTGCACACAGACTAGCTGTGCAATTATTTCTGAGGGCACATGGACTCCTTTTGTTTTCCCAGAGCAACAAAGATCACCAACTGTACCTGTTTACATTCATAAGGAGTTTCACAACTCTCCGAATAGGCACCGCCTACTTGCTCAGGGTTGAGGGCGTCTAAAACCTTCCCCACCAAACAAGAGGATACTACTTAAATGCCTCCAGAAAGGATGCTTAAAAATCTTCAATGAGCTTCTGCTTTAAGAAGGAATTTTGAGGAGTGCCTGGGAGTACACAAGTCAGTATATGGTCACACGCCTGTTCTATGTAAGTTTAGAACTCAGTCACAGAGATGAGGACAAAAGACCAGTGCTTCATAACAAACAGGATACGCTTAAGGAATGGTGAGGGGAAATCAGCACACAAAGGATGATTCTGACCAGAAATAATGGGGTAAAAGTACTGCCATTCCCCCTACAAATGGCTGGAAAGGTATGTGTTGAGAAACAAATCACACAGTATGGAAGGGGGTTAACTATATTCAGCACATCCCGTGTCAAGGGGCAGGGAGCCTGGGGTACCATTCTCCACACAGATTCGGCAACCGAGGCAGAGGAAAGTGGTTTACTGTCCTTAGTGGAGGGCACCTGTTCTGAGGAGGATTGAGATGCTAACACCGATACTGTGCTAGTTTCCACACTACATGTAAAGTCTCAGACAGACCTAAAATAACAGAAACTAATACACGCTTTTTAACTGGAAGCCTGAAGAGGTGCTTGATCTGCAGAAGAAATTTTATAAATAGACTTCCAAATCATTGGAATGTACTTCATGATAAAGCATGGTGTTTATTTGGGTTAACTGTGAAGATTATAAACCCTGTTTATACATATGCCTAAATAACAACATTTGCATTTTGGAATCAAAATAGCCTCATGCTGCAGTACTTTAAAAAAAAAAACAGTTCCTTGACAATTAAAACTTTGTAAGCTCTAAATCATTTTGCATTCTTAAAGGAACCTTCCTAAGTATTGATGCTATAATCAAACAAAAATGAAAAGACTCAAGTGATAAGTAAGACTCTGGAAAAAAGCCTTTTGATAGCTTGATTTTAAACAAGACCCAAAGGCAAATAGACAGTATAGTGAAGGCTGATTTCAAGGAAGTACACAGCCATATCAGGTTTCTAAACACTCAGCAAACTGTCCTCTTTCACACCTCACACATCCAAGGCAAGTGAAGGGCAGAAATTTGCTGGTGCTTTCCTTCGGAGAGGACTGTGTTTTGCACACTGAGTTCTGTGGGTGTGCATTAAAGAGATCACCTCCTCTTCAAGTGAAAGCAAGAACGACAGAATTTTGTGCAACCCCTCACAGAGTTCCTGGTTCTCCTCAAATTAGGTACATTATAGAGTTATGCTAGCCAGGAGAGAGGAAGGCAGAAGAAGCCATCAAGCTTCTGGAAGGTGGTGTGAGGGCTGTGCTCGCTGTGTTGGGACTTGGCCGTACTTTCACTTCCTATAAGCATACAATACATGAGTGCTTCCCCAGGACCTGATGTGGTGCAGATTCATCAGCCATCATAGTTGCTAGGGCCACCTAGAGGGGAAGATGCTGTGGGAGTGGGAGTCTGGAGGGGCCTTGGATTGTGGAGAGCACAGTGGCAGAGAATCCTCCAGGTGCAGGAGTCACTACAGCAACCATGGACGTGCCTCAAGAACAAGGAGATCTATTTTAAACCTCTCATTCCACTCCTAATCCCATCCCAGAAGGAAGTCCAAAGCAGTAGGCAGAAGGAGGCGGAAAGATATACAAAGAAAGATAATTACACTTTATTTCACACATCTGTGTATCTACCTCTTCTCCTACTAGACATAATATCTAGAAACTGACCATATCTGTTTGGATGAGAATGGCTGAATTAACAAAGTATTCTAATATTAACAGTATTGTTTGAGGTTTTGGTTGTTTGCTTTGTTTTGACTTGATTTTTTGAGATGGAGGTCTTGCTGTGCAGCCTGGCTAACCTCAAACTTAAGACTCTTCCTTCAAGCTTCCTGAGTGGCTTGATTATAAACCTGTGCCAGGATAGCAAACAAGACATTATTGAATTTATGCTGCACACATGTTAAACATTTTTCAGACTGTAGGATCTACCTACAAATTTTTCTTCAAAAATTTTATACTTTTTTGGTGGAATTTCAGGCATTTAAATCACTATTAGTCCTCCACTGTCCTGCAAATCCTTTTCCCCAACAATTCCTACCACTTTGATATAATTTTTAACCCTGAGATCCTCTGTGCTAAGTGTGGCTTCATGACCATATCCCTGCATGTTGAAATGTAATGAGGCAGGTTTTGATCAGGTTCTATTCAGGTAACCACAACTAGCAGGGGTTCACAAGAACAATGGCCGTGTCATGTCCAGAAGGCACTGTCTCATAGCGGTTTCCCTAGCCTCTGTCTCTTGCTCTTTTCGCCACCACTTCTACAGGGCTCCCTGATCACTGGGGAGGTGACATAGATACTCTGTTCAGGACCAACCATTTCAGAGTCACTTGTCCATGAAATGTGACCTGTAAGGTCTCTGTATTAGCCACCACCCATTGCCAAAAGAAGCCCCTCTGTTGAAGACTGAACTGAGTGCAGAACTAATTTAAGGGTATAAAGGAAAGTATTAGATGGCATTCTGATGCCATGTGTATTAAACAAACAGACCATCGTAGGTATCCCACTAGGCCTCTCTAGTCATGAAATCTTGACCGGGTTTACAGAATGACTCACGAGTTCCCTCCTATGAAGTAGGATTCAATCCAATAAGAAAGCAGTTCATTACTGCTGTAATAGTCAGGCCACAGTGTTCCAACGGACACATCTTTCCCAGAAGGCCATTGTTGTAGCTCATGGAGATGCAAAGCAGGGTGGAACCATTGTTTGATTTTTCTCCCTTAGAATGTTTCATAGTTCCTTTTGACACTATGAAAAGCAGGCAGCAGCTAAGCAATAGTGTAGAGACCACCCCGAATGCCCATTCCTGATAATGAACTTGATGTCTATAACCATCTTGGAGCCTTCATCTAGTGACTGATGGAAGCAGAGGCAAACACCCACAGTTAAACACTGAACAGAACCCAAGGAACCCAGCGACAGAGAGAGAGGAGCGATGAGCAAATTGGCAAAGAATGGGCTGGCAAAACCAGCAGAGACAGCTGATCCGAACAGGGGAAAGCTCTTGGACCTCAGACTGACAGCTGGGAGGCCAGCATGGGACCGATCCAGACCCCCTGAATGTGAGA
Source organism: Mesocricetus auratus (assembly GCF_017639785.1). Taxonomy (NCBI): domain Eukaryota; kingdom Metazoa; phylum Chordata; class Mammalia; order Rodentia; family Cricetidae; genus Mesocricetus; species Mesocricetus auratus. Next base: position 81,798,511 of record NW_024429186.1, read on the forward strand.
GTCAGTGAGGAGGCCTGGGCAGCCTATGGGGTCCTGAGCAGTGGATCAGTGTTTATCCCTCAAATACTAACACACATCGTGTGTCCATAACACAAAGAGAGATGCTCTCTCAGCCTGGACTCTTATGGGAGTGCCTGGCCCCTACCCTGAGTGAAATGACAGACTATAGATATCCCCTATGTGAAAGGAATTGGCAATAGGGTGGGAGAATGGGGGGGATGGTGGAGGGGGTACGGGAGGAGGGGAGGGAGAGGGAACTGGGATTGACATGTAAAACAATCTATTTAAAATTAAAATAATACACACACACACACACACACACACATATATATATATAAGAAAAGCAGGCATCAAGGAGAAAGTCCCCAGTTGTGATCAAGTTTGGCTTTTCCAAGTCTTACAAGTGTGGTGTATTTCAGCAATAGGAACAAAGAATATAGTCTAGTTCTGATGGATGGCCAAAAGCAATGGGAAAAGCCTGTACTGTTTGGGGCTCTGGAGCCTCCCTCACCAACAACCACTTTTTAGGATTCAGCTAGATGATCTCCATGCAATAATAATAATGTCACTGAGATAGAAAGGATTATTTATGAGTATATCTCATTAGTGATTTTTAAATTTTTATTACTTTCTCTGTACATCTTTGTATGAATATTTGAACACACTGCAGTGTGAATGTGCAGATCAGAGGAAAACTTTTACTAATCACTTCTATACTTCTATTTTTATTTAAGTTCCAAGGGTGAAACTTAGGTCATCAGGTTGCATAGCAAGCTCTTCTATCTTCTGAGTCTCCTGACCACTCATTCCATGCGTTCGTGAGGAGTGTGTGTCAGGGTCAACCAGTGTGTGATCAGAGGCACGAAAGTGAGTTAGAAAATGTTCTTTCAGAAAGTTGAAAGGTGTGGGTACAGGCAGAAGAATAGGAATGCCGGGTAAGCTACCTCGATTTCATCCTTTACAATGTCATGAACTGTTTATAAAACGTACCCATAGCTGACTTATGTGTGGAAGAATGTTCTGTAACTGGTGGTGCCATTGAACAATAATTCGTCTTCAGGACATCAGTGGATTGACTCATTTATGAATTCATAGCTCAACGCACTTTGGGAAGAAGTTGGAGGATGTAGGTTACTGGGGACAGAAAAACATGTGTTGTCCTATACCGTCCCTACCACCTCACACCCTGGCTGACACCAGGTAAACGTCTTTGCTTTGACCTAATGCTTTCTTCTGATGCCACGGTCTTTTGTCTTGGTGTGGGTCCACAGCAATGGGGGAATCAACTCCACATAGAAATCTCTGAAAGTGGGAGCCCAGATTTATCTTTCCTCCTTAAAAGACGTTTTCTTACATATTCTGTCACTTTCAAAGGAAAGGCAGTGAGGTATTTGTTGGAATTCTTTGTATTGGGTCATGGCAGACAGATACATGATTAGGATGGCAATGAGTGGTCAGTTTTAGCAGTAACATACTATGGCTCCAGGTGTCTAGAAGTACGGAAGGCAATGAAAAAACCTTTGCACATGTAAAATATATGAGTACTAGAAATACTATTCTAAGGAATTTGGAATTATTTTCTGGGGCTTATGCATATGTGAAAGTAATAATGATAGCACAAATGAAGGAACTACTGAAATCTGGATCTGATTCTCATTCTAGCAATATTTAAAGAAAAAAGTGAGAATGATGGCAACAATTCTAAGCTCTCTGTTGAAACATCTAGAATGAAAATATCATTAAAAATCCAATGAGAATCTGACAAATAAAATAACTAATTATTCTAAAAGAAGCAGAGTAGTCCTCCATTGTGTAAATGTACCACACTTTCTCTATCCAGTTGAGGGGCATCTAGGTTGCTTCCAGGCTCTGGCTATTACAAATAATGATGCTATGAATAGAGTGGAACAGACATCCTTGTTGTATGAATGGGTATCTTTTGGGTATATGCTTAAGAGTGGAATTGCTGGGTCTTGTGGAAGACTGATTCCCATTTTCCTGAGGTATCTCCATACTGATTTCCAAAGTGGCTGTACTAGTTGGCACTCCCACCAGCAGTGGAGGAGTGTTCCCCTTTCTCCACATTCTCTTCAACATAAACTGTCACTGGTGTTTTTATTTTAGCCATTCTGAGAGGAGTAGGATGGTATCTTAGAGTTGTTTTGATTTGCGTTTCCCTAACAGTTAAGGATGTTGAGCACTTTCTTAAGTGTCTCTCAGCCACTTTAGACTCCTCTATTGAGAGCTCTCTATTTAGTTCGGTACCCCACTTTTTAATCGGATCCTTTGGTGTTTTGAAGACTTGCTTCTTGAGTTCTCAAAAGTCTCCCAACCAAAAACAGCACACGTCCAGATGGTCTCAGTGAAGAACTCTACCAGAAATTCAAAGAACAGCTTGTACCAATTCTTCTCAAAGTATTCCACACAATAGAAGCAGAAGGGAATTTTCCAAACTCTTTTTACTAGGCTTCAATAACCTTGATACCCAAGCCACACAGAGACACAACTAAGAAAGACAACTTCAGACCAATATCCCTCATGAACATTGATGCAAAATACTCAATAAAATACTAGCAATCCAGGCAGTGGTGGTGCACGCCTTTAATCCCAGCACTCAGGAGGCAGAGGCAGGCGGATCTCTGTGAGTTTGAGGCCAGGCTGGTACGACAGCCTCCAAAACAATACAGAGAAACCCTGTCTCGTAAAACCAAAAAAAATATTGGCAAATCAGATCCAAGAACACAATCATTCACCACTATCAAGTAGGTTTCTTCCCAGGGATGCAGGGATGGTTCAACATATGAAATCCATCAATGTAATCCACCATATGAACAAGCTGAGAAACAAAAATCACATGATCATCTCACTAGATGCAGAAAAAGCCTTTGACAAAATCCAACACATCATTATGATAAAGGTCTTGAAGAGGTCTGGGACAACAGGAACATACCTAAACATAATAAAAGCTGTAAACAGCAAACCAACAGCTAACATCAAACTAAATGGAGAGAAACTCAATGTAATTCCTCTAAAATCAGGAACAAGACAAGGCTGTCCACTCTCTCCATATCTCTTCAATATTGTACTTGAAGTTCTAGATAGAGCAATATGACATCTAAAGGAGATCAAGAGGTACAAATTGGAATGAAAGAGGTCAAATTTTCACTATTTGCAGATGATATGATAGTTTACATAAGCCACCCAAAAAACTCTACCAGGGATCTCGTGCAGCTAATAAATACTCTCAGTAAAGTGGCAGGATACAAGATCAACTTAAGGAAATCAGTAGCCCTACTATATACAGACAATAAAAGGACTGAGAAAGAAATCAGAGAGACATTTCCCTTTACAATAGCCATAAACAACATAAAATACCTTGGGGTAATGCTAACCAAACAAGTGAAAGACCTGTATCACAAGAACTTTGAGTCTTTAAAAAAAGAAATTAAAGAAGACACAAGAAAATGGAAAGCTCTCCCAGCTCTTGGATAGGTAGGATCAACATAGTAAAAATGATAATCTTGCCTAAAGCAATCTACAGATTTAAAGCAATCCCCATTAAAACCCCAGCACAATTCTTCACAGACCTTGAAAGAACAATAATCAACTTTATATGAAAAAACAAAAAACTCAGGATAGCCAAAACAACCCTCTTCAACAAAGCAATGTCCAGAGGCATCACTGTCCCTGATTTCATGCTCTATTATAGAGATATAGTGCTGAAAACAGCTTGGTATTGGCACAAAAATATACAGATAGACAGAATGAATCAAATTGAACACCCAATATTAACCCATACACATATGAACACCTTATTATCTACAAAGATGCTAAAGTTATACAATGGAAAAAAAGAAAGCATCTTCAGCAAATGGTGCTGGCATAACTGGATGCTGGTATGTAGAATAATGAGGATAGATCCATGTCTATTGCCATGCACAAAACTTAAGTCCAAATGGATCAAAGATCTCAGCATGAATGCAGCCACCCTGAACCTCTTAGAAGAGAAAGTGGGAGGTACGCTTGGATGAATTGAACATAACACCAGTAGCACAGACACTGAGGTCAACAGTTAATACATGGAATCTCCTGAAACTGAGAAGCTTCTGTAAAGGAAAGGGCACAGTCAACATGGAAAAAAGACAGCCCACAGAATGGGGAATTTATTCACTAACCCCACATCTGCCAGAGGGCTGATCTCATTAAGCATTTTTAAGGACATAGAATGTACTGTAGCAAGATTCAATCCCAATGTGAACTCTGGACTTGGGGATTATGATGCAACTTCATCAGTCATAAAGAGTATGCCTCTCCCTGGAGGGACAGTGTTGACAAGAGTCCAGAATCTTCACACTCTAGTTCAGGGCTCTATGTTGAACCTCCATACCTCCCTTAACTTTACTCTGAATCTACGATTGCTCTTTATCAATTTTAAATTCAGGCAAAACAGATCTATGGTGATATCCGCTGTTTATATGTTACCACAATGCATGTTAACTGCCAACTGGAAGGGACTGAGTGACTCTAGTTCAGTATGTCTTCAAATGTGAATCCAATCTGTCAGTCAGGAATGCTATTTCTGAAGCCTTCTTGGTGGAAGAAAGTGTTCTCCAAGTTCACTCAGCTGTGTGTGCTGTGCTTCTCATTAAATTGCCTTATTCTTACAGATGCTTGTAACATGGCTATCCACAGAACAAGAGATGCATATATATATATATATATATGTATATATATCAGAAGCAAAGGCAGTGTGTCCCTTTTGTGTTCCTTTTTGGCATGTTGTAATTTTATTGGATTATATTAATTATACAAATATAGTATACTATATTGATTATATAGTGTATCCATTGTATTTTCATACATGTACATAATCTACTATGAGAGAATTACTTGTAATATCTTCATTAACCAGTTGAGAATTTGATACAATGTACTTTGATCATAGTCACCCCTTATCCAACTCCTCCAGATGGACTCCTACCTCCCTACCAGTGTAACTTGGTTTTCTCTCTATTTGTATGTCTCTATGTCTCTAGATTTCCAGTCCAGTTTGTGTTGGCCCTGCCCTGGAATGTGATTGATATCCAGAGGTCACATCATTAAGGAAAATTGATTCTACCTTTACCAAAAGTTATTGAATGCCAATAGCTTCTCAAATAGGGGTGAGGCTATGTGCTCACATCCTCCCAACCCCCATACTAGGATTTTTTGGCTTGATCTTTCAAAGGCCTTATGCATGCTATCACATCCACTGTGTGTTAACAAATGCATCTGTCCTGTTAGGTCTAGAAAACAGTTTCCTTGAGACCTTCCACAACCTCTAGCACCTAAAATCTTTTTTGCCCTCTTCCAGGGAGATCACTGATTCATGAACAGAGAGTAAGGGCATTCTATTTAGGTCTAAGAACTCCACAGTCTGCAAGTCTGCAGTCTCTTATTCTCTGCATGTTAACCACTTGTGGGGCCCCGTATTAATCATCATCTACCACAAGAAGCATCTCCTCTGGTGAGGGTTAAAAGATTCCCTGACCTGTGAATATAACAATTAGTCATTAGGAGTCTTGTTAATGCCATGTCCATTAGGCAGAGTAATTGTAGGTTTTCTTGTAGGTCTTATGACCTATCTAGCCACGAGTTATTGGCTTCATTAATATTACTAAGTATTGCCGGTGTCCTGCTCAGAGCTGCCTGGGGCTTGAGGACTGCACAATGGGGATCCCATCACATTGGTCCTGGCCACCCAGAAACTGCCAGCCTCCTTGTCCCTTTATCCATCAATGGGATAAAGTAAACATGTGTATCTTTCTGGTGCCCTACTCAGAGCCACATGAGTCCTGGGAACTGTGCACTGGGAAACCCATCCAAGCTGTACAGCCCAACCAGAGACCATGAAGGTCCCAGTACTAGTCCTTCCTCCACCCACTGGAAGAAAAGAGCCATTGGAGTATTGGACCTCCCTGCATCTGTACCCACCAGGAGAGGAAGAGACTCCTCCTGCACCCACTGGAAGAAAGGATGGGAAGAAGATAATATAAAAACACATCCAACAACAGCAAACATATGTGACACCACCAGGATCTAGGGACTCTACACCAGCAAGACATGAACATCCCAATGCAGAAGAAGCAGAAGAGAATGACCATAAAAAGAACTTCATAAAAATGGCAGAAGCCATCAAAGAGGATATGAGAAAACACCTTAAAGAAACGGAAGAAAAAACAAACCAGAAAATACAAAGAATCAACAAATCTCTTAAAGAAAGCCAAGAAAAAACAATCAAACAGATGACAGAAACAATGCAAAGAGGTCAAGACCTGAAAACTAAGACAGAAACAATAAAAAAAAACACAAACTGAGGGAATTATGGGAACAGAAAAGCTGGGCAAATGGTCAGGAGCTACAGATGCACGCATAACCAAGAGAATACAAGAGATGGAAGACAGAATCTCAGCAGTTGAAGATACAGTTATCGACCAAAGAAAATCTTAAGTCTAACATATCCCTAACATGAAATATTCAGGAAATATGGGACAACGTGAAAAGACCAAACCTAGGTATAGAACAAAGTGAAGAAACCCACCTCAAAGGTGCAGAAAACATATTCATCAAAATCATAGAAGAAAACTTTCCAACCTAAAGAAAGACATGCCAAAAAAGTACAAGAACCTTACAAAACACCAATTAGAGTAGACCACCAAAAGTTCCCTTGATACATAATTTTAAAAAACCCAAACATACAGAATAAAGAAAGAATATTAAGAGCAGCTAAGGAAAAAGGTCAAGTAACATATAAAGGCAAACCTATCAGAATCACACCTGACTTCTCCATGGAAACTCTGAAATTCAGAAGGCCCTGGATTGATATTCTACCAACAATAAGAGACCACGGATGCCAGCGAGACTACTATGCCCAGCAAAGCATTCAATCACTATAGATGGAGAAAACAAGATATTCCATGACAAAACCATACTTAAACAATACATATCTACTAACCCAGTCCTACAGAAAGTTCTGGAAGGAAAACTGAAACCCATGCAAGTTAACTACAACCACAAAAACATAGGAAATACATTATCCCACTTTACCAACAGTCAAAGAAAAAAGGGGTGGAAATATACACACACAATTCTACCAACAACATCAAATCCAAAACAAACAAGAATCAGCAATCAATGGTCATTAATATCCCTCAATATTAATGGTCTTAACTCTCCTATAAAATGACACATGCTGAAAGAATAGATACGAAGACAGAATCCATCCTTCTGCTCATACAACAAACATATCTCAGCTTCAAAGACAGACGTTACCTCAGAGTTAAGGTTTGGGAAAATACTTTCCAATCAAATGGACCCAAGAAACATGTAGGGGTAGCAATCCTAACATCTAACAAATTAGATATTAAACTAAAATCAAGTAAAAGAGATGAAGGAGTCCATTTTATATTCATCACAAGAGAAAGCCATCAAAGATGAATTATCAATTCTGAATATCTATAACCCAAATGCAAAGGCATCCACATTCATAAAAGAAACATTACTAAAACTCAAATCACACATAAAACCTCACACACTTATGCCGGGAGACTTCGGTACCCTACTATCACCGCTAGACAGAACCACCAGACAGAAACATAAAAAAGAGAGGAACTAATAGAAGTTACGATCCAATTGGGTCTAACAGATATCTACAGACCATACCATCCAAATACAAAAGAACATGCCTTCTTTTCGGTGCCACATGAAACATTCTCTAAAATCTACCACATACTTGGAAACGTAGCAAACCTCAATGGGTACAAAAAAAATCAGAATGACCACCTGTATCTTATGAGACCACAATGCTTACAAGTTAGAATTCAACAACAACACAAACTGCAGAAACCCTACAAACTCATGGAAAATGAACAATGTGTAATTGCACCATTCCCGGGTCAAGGAAGAAATAAAAAATGAAATAAAAGATTTCCTAGAATTCAGTGAGAATAAAGATACAACATGCCCAAACTTATGAAACACTTTGAAAACACTGCTGAGAGGAACTTTCATAGCACTAAGTGCCTACATGAAATAACTGGAGAACAGTCACACTAGACAATTAAGAAAACAACTGAAAGCTAAAGGAAAAAAAAAGCAAACTCATCCTGGAGGAGTAACACTAGGAAATAATCAAATTGAGGGCTAAAAAAAATTGAGTAGAAACTAGGAAAACCATACAAAGAATCAATGCAACAAAGAGTTGGTTCTTTGAGAAAATAAACAAGATAGACAAACCTTTATCCAAACGGCAAAGTGTGAACATGCAAATTAACAAAATCAGAAATTAAAAGGGAGACATAACAACGGACAGTGAGGAAATCCAGAGAATCATCAGGTCATATTTTGAAAAGCAGTACTCCATAAAATTTGAAAATTTAAAGGAAATGAACAATTCTCTGGATAAAATAATTTACCAAAATTAAATCAAGAACAGGTAAACAATGTAAATAGACCGATAACACCTAAGGAAATAGAAGCAGTCATCAAATGTCTCCCAACCAAAAAGAGCCCAGGCCCAGATGGCTTCAGTGCAGAATTTTACCAGAAATACAAGGTCTTGGAGAGATCCAGGATAACAGGAACATACTTAAACATCATAAAAGCTATACACAGCAAACCAACACCTATCATCAAACTGAATGGAGAGAAACTCAAGGCAATTCCACTAATATCAGGACAAAGCAAAGCTATGGTCTTTCCCCATACCTCTTAAAAATTGTACTAGAAGTTCTAGGTAGGACATCAAGGGGATACAAATTGGAAAGGAAGAAGTCAAACTTTCACTATTTGCAGATGATATGACAATTTACATAAGTGACCCAAAAAAGCTCTACCAGGGAACTCCTACAGCTGATGAACACATTCAGCAAAGTGGCAGGATACAAGATCAACCCAAGAAAATCAGTAGCCCTACTATATACAGACGATAAAGGGACTGAGAAAGAAATCAGAGAAACATCACCCTTTACAATTGCCACAAACAACATAAAATACCTGGGATAATGCTATCCAAACAAGTGAAAGACCTGTATCACAAGAACTTTGAGCCTTTAAAGAAATAAAGAAGACACCAGGAAATGGAAAGATGTCCCATGCTCTTGGATAGGTAGGATCAATGTAGTAAAAATGGCAATCCTACCAAAAGCAATCTACAGATCCAATGCAATCCCCATCAAAATTCCAGCACAATTCTTCACAGACCTTGAAAGAACAATTCTCAACTTTATATGAAAGAACAAAATAGCCAAGACAACCCTGCTCAACAAAGCAATGTCAGGAGGCATCACCATCCCTGACTTCAAGCTCTATTATAGAGCTATAGTCCTGAAAACAGCTTAGTACTGGTACAAAAATAGACAGGTAGACAAATGGAATTTAATTGAAAGCCCTGAGATTAATCCACAAACCTATGAACACCTAGTTTCGACAAAGAAGATAAAATTATACAATGGAAAAAAGATAGCATCCTCAACAAATGGTGCTGGCATAACTGGATATTGGCATGTAGACGACTGCAGATAGATACATGTCTATCACCAAGCACAAACCTTAAGACTAAATGGATCAAAGACCTCAACATAAATTCAGCCACACTTAACCATTAGAAGAGAAAGTGGGATGTACCCTTGAACGAATTGGTCAGGAGATTGCTTCCTGAACATAACACCAGTAGCACAAACACTGAGATTGACAATTAATAAATGGGACCTCCTGAAACTGAGAAGCTTCTGTAAGGCAAAGGACACAATCAGCAAGACAAAAAGACACCCCACAGATTGGGAAAAGATATTCACTAACCCCACATCTGACAGAGTGCTGATCTCCAAATTTACAAAGAACTCAAGAAGCAAGTCTCCAAAACACCAAAGGATCCAATTAAAAAGTGGGGGACTGAACTAAATAGAGAATTCTCAATAGAGGAGTATAAAATGGCAGAGAGACACTTGAGAAAGTGTTCAACAGCATTAGCCATTAGGTAAATGCAAATCAAAACAACTCTGAGATATCATCTTACTCCTTTCAGAATGGCTAAAATCAAAAACACCAATGACAATTTATGCTGGAGAGGATGTGGAGAAAGGGAAACACTCCTCCATTGCTGGTGGGAGTCCCAACTCGTACAGCCACTATGGAAATCAGTATGGAGATTCCTCAGGAAAGTGGGAATCAGTCTACCACAAGACCCAGCAATTCCACTCTTAGGCATATACCCAAAAGACGCCCATTAACACAACAAGGATATCTGTTCCACTATGTTCATAGCATCATTATTTGTAATAGCCAAAACCTGGAAGCCACCTAGATGCTCCACAACTGAAGAGTGGATAGAGAAAATGTGGTACATTTACTCGATGGAGTACTATTCAGAGGAACAAAAAAATGGAATATTGAAATTTGCAGGCAAATGGATGGCACTAGAGGAAACCATCCTGAGTGAGGTAACCCAGACCCAAAAAGACAAACATGGTATGTACTCACTCATATATTGATTTTAGATATGGATCAGGGGAGTCTCAGCCTACAATCCCAGTGGCAGTGAGTCTGGGAAACAGGGAGGTTCCCAAGAGAGATGCATGATACCCCAGAGAAGTGGAATGAGGCAATATCTTCTGAGCAGATTTGGAAGAATGGGGGAAGGGATAGGGAGCCAGGAAAAAGACAGGGGTATAAGAGGAGGGGAGGAGAAGTTATGGAGGAGCAGGAATGTTCAGTCGAGGTAAGAAGAGAGGAGAGCAGAATAAGAGATACCATAATAGATTGAGTCATTATAGGCTTAAGGAAAGAGCTGACACTAGTGAGATCTCCAGAGATCTCCAAGGATAATACCAACTGGCAAACTAAGCAATAGTGAAAAGATTACATTAAATGTCCCTCCTTGATGGTAAGGTTGATGACTACCTTATATGCCATTCTAGAACGTTCATCCAGTGACTGATGGAAGCAGCTAAACACTGAACTGAACTCCTGGAACCTAGTGACAGAGATGGAGGAGTGATGAGCAAAGGGATCAAGACCATGATGATGAAACCCACAAAGACAGCTGACCAGATAAGGGGAAGTTCTTGAATCCCAGACTGATGGCTGAGAGGCCAACAGGGGACTGATCCATACTCCATGAATGTAGTCTCAGTGAGGAGGCCATAAAAATCACTGAGGCCTTGGGTAGTAGATCAGTGTTTACCATGGTTTATGAATCATCTTTGGGAACCCATTCCAAATAGAGAGATGCTGTCTCATCCTGGAAACATGGAGAAGGGCCTAGGTCCTGCCCTGGAAAAAATGACAGACTTTAGAGATTTCCCCCAAGGAGGGCCTCACCCTCCCTGGGGAATGATGAGGGTGGGGGGATGGCAGGCTGGTGGAGTGACAATGGAGGAGGGGTGGGAGAAGGAGCTGCGATTGACATGTGAATCATTCATGTTTCTAATTTAAACAAAAACATTACAAAAAAATCAAAAACCTAAAGGAAATGGACAATTTTCTGGATAGGTTACACCAAAATTAAATCAAGAACAGATGAGCAATGTAAATAGATATATATTCCCTAATGAAACAGACGCAGTCATCAAAAGTCTCCCAACCGAAGAAAGCCCAGGGCCAGATGGTTTCAGAATAGAATTCTACCAGAAATTCAAAAAACATCTAATGCCAATTTTCCTCAAAGTGTTCCACACAGTAGAATCAGAAGGGTCATTGCCAAACTGTTTTTGAGAGCCTTCAATGACCTTGGTACCCAAGCCACATAAAGGCACAACTAAGAAAGAGAACTACAGACCAATATCCCTTATAAATATTGATGCAAAAATGCTCAATAAAATATGGGCAAATCGAATCCAAGAACACATGAGAAAAATCATCCACCATGATCAAGTAGGCTGCATCCCAGGAAGGAAGAGATGGCTTAATATACAAATATTCATCAATGTATTTCACCATATAAACGAACTAAAAAAGAAAAATCACATAGTTATCTTACTAGATGCTGAAAAAGCCTTTAACAAAGTAAAACATCCCTTCATGATAAAGGTCCTGGAGACATCAGAAATAACAGGAACATACCTAAACATAATAAAAGCAACATACAGCAAACCAACAGGCAACATCAAATTAAATAGAGAGAAATTCAATGCAATTCCTCTAAAATCAGGAACAAATCAAGGTTGTCCACTCAATCCATACCTCTTCAATTTTGTACTTGAAGTTCTACCTAGAGCAATAAGGCAACAAAAGAAGATCAAAGGGATAAAAATTGGCAATGAAGAAATCAGATTATTACTGTTTGCAGATGATATGATAGTTTGCATAAGTGACCCCAAAAACATTACCAGGGAACTCCTACAACTGATAAACACCTTCAGGAAAGTGGCAGGATACAAGATTGACTCATAATAGTCAATAGCCCTTCTACATACAGAAGATAAATGGTCTGAGAAAGAAATCAGAGAAAAATCATCCTTTACATTAGTCACAAACAACATAAAATACCTTGGGGTAATGCTAACCAAACAAGTAAGAGACATGTACAGTAATAATTTTGAGTCCTTAAAGAAAGAAATTAAAGAAGATTCCAGAAAATGGAAAAAATCTCCCATGCTTTTGGATAGTTATTATGAACATAGTAAAAGTGCAATTTTGCCCAAAGCAATCTACAGATTCAATGCAATAAAAATTCCAGTACAATTCTTCACAGACCTTGAAAGAACAATTCTCAACTTTATATGGAAAAACAAAAGATCCAGGATAGCCAAAACAACCCTGTACAATAAAGGAATTTCACGAGGCATCATTATCCCTGACTTCAAGCTCTATTATAGAGCTATAGTCCTGAAAACAGCTTGGTATTGGCACAAAAATAGAGAAGAGAATGAATGGAATCAAATTGAAAACCCTGATATAGACCTACACATCTAGGAACACCTGATTTTTGACAAAGAAGCTAAAATTATACAATGGAAAAAAGAAAGCATTTTCAACAAATGGTGCTGGCATAACTAGATACTGGCATGTAGTTATCCCCATGCACAAAACTGAAGTCTAAATGGATCAAAGACCTCAACATAAATCGAGCCACACAGAACCTCTTTGAAGAGAAAGTAGGTGGTACCCTTGAACGAATTGGTACAGGAGAATGCTTCCTGAACATAACACCACTAGCACAAACATTGAGATCGACAATTAATAAATGGGAACTCCTGAAACTGAGAAGCTTCTGTAAGGCAAAGGACACAGTTAACAAAACAATCAGCAGCCCACAGAATGGGAAAAGGTATTCACTAACCCGACATCTGACAGAGGGCTGATCTCAAAAATTTACAAAGAATTCAAGAAACTAGTCGCCAAATCACCAAATAATCCAATTAAAAAGTAGGGTACAGAACTAAACAGAGAATTCTCAATAGAGGAGTCTAAAATGGCTGAAAGACATATAAGAGAGTGCTCAACATCTTTAGCCATCAAAGAAATGCAAATCAAAACATCTCTGAGATACCATTTTACTCTTGTCAGAGGGGCTAAAATAAAAAACAGCAATAATAATTTATACTGGTGAAGATGTGGATAAAGGAAAACACTCCTCCACTGCTGGTGGAAGTATAAACTTGTGTGGCCACTTTGGAAATCAGTATGGAGATTCCTCAGGAAAATAGGAATCAATCTACCACAAGATCCAGCAATTCTACTCTTAGGCATATACCCACATTCATATGAAAAGTACATCTGTTCATCCATGTTCATAGAAGCATTATTTATAATAAGCAGTAACTGGAAGCTACCTAGATGCCCTTCAACTGAAGAGTGGATAAGGAAAATGTGGTACATTTACACAATGGAGTATTATTCAGCATAAAAAAACAATGGATCCTGAAATTTCCAGGCAAATGAGTGGCACTAGAAGAAACCATCCTGAGTGAGGTAACCCAGTCACAAAAAGTAAAAAATGGTATGCATTCACTCATATGTGGATTTTAGACATAGTTCTGGTGAGTGCCAGCCTACAAACCACACCGTCAGAGAAGCTAGGAAACAGGAAGGACCCTAAGAGAGACAGACATACATGGTCCCCCAGAGAAGGGAAAAGAGACAAGATCTCCTGAGTTAATTGGGAGCATGTGGAGGAGGGGAGAGGAAGTTAGAAGAAAGAGAAGGGGAGAAGAGGAGGGGAGAAGAGCACATGAGGGAACAGGAAGATTGTTTTAGCAGAAGAATAGAGGAGAGTAAGATAAGAGATACCATAATAGAGGGAGTCATTATAGGTTTAAAGAGAAATCTGGCACTAGGGAAATGTCCAGAGATCCACAAGAATGACCCCAACTAACAATCTAAGCAATAGTAGAGAGGCTACCTTAAATGCCCTTCCCCTACAAGGAGATTAATGACTACCTTATATGCCATTCTAGAGCCTTCATCGGTAGCTGATGGAATCAGAAGTAAACACCCACAGCTAAACACTGAACTGCAATCTGGAATCCATTTTCAGAGAGGTAGGAGTGATGAGCTAAGGGGCAAGACCAGGCTGGAGAAACCCACAGAAACAGCTGACTTGAACAAGGAGTTCGTGGACCCCAGACTGATAGCTGGGAAACCAGCATAGGACTCTTCCAGACCCCCTTAATGTAGATGTCAGTTTTTAACTCTGGTTAATCTACGGGACTTTTGTTGTAGATGAGTATTTATATGTAGCACGAATGGACTTTGGAGCCTATTCCACATAGAGAGATATTCTCTCAATCTGGACACCCAGGGGAGGGCCTAGGGCATACTCCAAATTATATAACAGACTTCGATTTCTCCCATGGAAGGCCTCACACTCTCTGGGGAGCAAAAAAGGAATGGGATAGGAAGTTGGTGGTGGGCAGGAGAGCATGGAAGGGAGAGGAAACTGGGATTGACATGTAAAACACACTTGTTTCGAATTTAAACAAAAAAGGAAAAAATAAATACTGTTGTATTAAAAAATAGTACTAAGTATCCATTCCATCTAGGAGAGCAGGCCTTATGTTCTGTCTGATTTCTTTAAGGATTACATAGATGCAAACATTATATTTTTATTATATTTTTCCCATTAATCCTCTAAGTACTTCCAGAGGCACCAGCCTTCCTTTCAACATTGTATACACATTTTTATTAAAAAATAATCCACAGAATATAGTTTGTGCTGCCAATATTTTGTGGGTATGAATTTACCCACTGGAACATGATTGACTCACAAGGGGGCCTCATCCTTAAAGACAACTGAGTCTCCCACCCCCAAAAGCCAGCAACTGTCAATTCCTCCTTAATTGGGAGGTGTGGGGGTACATTAAGAGCTCCTTAACCTCCATGCTAGAATGTTAACTGGCTTGATATGGTACAGGTCTTGTTCAGGCAACTACAGGTTCTGTATGTTCATGAAGGCATCCATGTTGTCACACCCCAAAGATACTGTTTCACCCCAGTCCTCCATGACCTTCAGCTGTTTGAATGTTTCCACCCCTCTTCCACACTGGTACTTGAAACACACCACTGGTGTCTCTGCACTAAGTAGACACATACTCACTTAAAGGGCAGACTTCGGTTGATTGTGAGTTTCAGAGTCAACTGCATTCCACAATACAAAGTTGTGTTCTCAATATCCAAACTCATATGTAATCATTTATGTTGTGTGTAATAAATTGTATCAAGCAACCCTGATACAATACAGGAGAGTACTAGAGACAACTGTGAGTCTCGAGAAACAGGGATCAATGGGAGCCATCTACATGATGCAAATCAAAGTAATGTCTGCCTCTAAAATTTTGCCAATAGCAGGATGAGAATATTAGAGGTAACTGTGGTAAGTCAAGTCTGTAGGTATGTATATACAAATTGTGGTTACACAGATGTTCATACATATACATAAGACCACTGTACTTTTCTAATGTATACTGTAGCTCACAGAAAATAAATATGAAAAGTATATTGAAGTATGCCTTAAACTTCTCATGGTTTTAACCACCTCAACATTTCAATGCTCACATGTGCATAATACACACACACACACACACACACACACACACACACACACACACGCAGCCTTCTGCTTACGCTTTCTGCTACTTCTATCGTCCTACAGTTTGCTTTCATCTGTGCTTTCCCATGTTAATATGAACTTCATAATGATAGCAGGAAGAATCCTCCGATGGGTTGTTATTTTCGTTCCAACATAGACTGCTCTTCATTTGGGGCTTCTCTGGCCCCAAGCAGTAGCCTGATTTAGAGGCTTGCGAGCAGGGAGTCAGGCAGAAAGTTGTTCTGCGAGTTAATCTAAAGGGTAATGTCTTTTCCAGAGCAGGAGGCAGCAAAGCATTCTGGGAAGGAGTGAGTACCATTTGTGTACCATGTGATGTGTGTCATGACTTCTTAACTTTCCTTTTGGAAGTATGGAGGTAGTCAGGAACAATATGTAAATGAATATGACTGTGTTTTAATAACACCTAGCTCACTAAACAGGCAAACAGAAAGCACAGCACGCCAGCATTATTGTCCACAGATCAGTGCACATAATTCTTCATTCAGTGTTACAGACACTTGTGGTCTTTTAAAATCTTTGGCTTAAACCAGCAGAATTTTCATGCATTCTTTAAGTTAGAAGTTGTATCCCATTATTTGATTCTAAATTTCAGATCTGTTTTATTGATGTCTAAAGACAAAAATCTGTGTAGCCAAATAAGCATAGGAGAAAAATAATTTTTAAAAGAAACATAACATCATAAAAATGTCACTCCCAACTCATTGCAAATGTTATCTACAATATTAATAAACCCACGGTGTACATTTTGGCTCTTATAGACTTCATACTAATAGATATCATCCCTGGGGTCCCAGCCTCTCTGTTGTGTGCACATGGATCACACACAGAGTTACCTAGAAACATTCAATAAAAGGGAAGACCCCTGAGTTTGCATTCAGTCTGGTCGGATGAGAACTCATTCAAGCTTTTCTGTTTCTGTGATCATTTGGCATAAGATTTTAACAATATAGTGAGTTTATCCCAGGTGTTGAAAAATATAAACCCCTAGAGTTAATCATAGGCAGAGCTGTCCTTGGTAAAAAGGAATTTTATTTCGATTACAAATACAAAAAGACTGAATAATGTAATCAAGGTCTCTGGACCAGCAAATGACGACCTGTGCTTTCTCCAGTAGCCCCAGTGAAAGCGTGACTACTGGGGTGCAGGCCTGCAGGTAGGCTAACCAAGCTGCTTCCCACCCCTTCCCATCACTCCTTGGGCATTCCTGTGAGTGACTTTAGCCATTCTCATTTTATGCCAGTGGTGTTGCAAGACTAGTGTCTCACTCTGAGACTTCAAGAGGCAACATTCACTGGGAATTTTTATGCTTCTTTTGCTGTTTTTAATTAGGTGTAAGTGTGCGTCTGCAAGTGGACATGTGCTTATTAATGCAGGTGTCACAGGAGGTCAGAGGTGTTGGATCCCCAGGAACTGGAGTTACAGGCATGTTTTCTAGACCCTGAGCTCAGGTCCTCTGAAAGACCAACAAGTGTTCTTAACCCTAGTTTTGTTTTAAAAAAAAACCAGTTTATGATTTTTTTCAAAGAATGTCTTTAAAATATTGTTTCTTAAGGCTTTAATGAGGGCATATCGTTTTTATTCTATAAATGCTTACTCTGTGACACAAAGAAGAAAAAATGGACAACTCAATAACAATTAACTTGAAAAATAAATGCATTTTCCTTTGGCTACAAATAATTGTTTTTCATGACTTCATGCTTTCTGGAAATTTTTGAGGTCTTTTTTCTTGAACTGTTTATTACTTATTTGGTCCTGATGCATAAATGTATGAAACGTTAGTCTTTTCCATTTGGGATTAAAAACCAAGGAAAAAATAGAAAATTAGAAGAGGAACTTGGGCTGTCATTGGTCATGCTTGGACTATACATTGGGCTTCTATCTGTTCTTCAGATATCTGAGCAATGAGAAGCAACTTGTACCTTCACCCAACACCACCATTCCAAAACTGTCCCTTCTAAATGAATTAGAGCTCTAAGAGTTACCTCTGTAAATGGAAAATTCTTAATGCACATTCGAATCACAGGCCACAGCTGATAGTTCCCTCAAAGTGATCCAGGCTGCTCTGATAGATGTGTTCACAGATAACTTTTACGCATTTCTTTTTCACCTGTCTTGGCTTTGCAGATCCCACTTTAAACTTGAGACAAGAGCCTGGAAATTCGATAAGAAAATAGTAAGTGCTCCAGCACTCTAAGGAAAAGAAATATGCCAATGTGGAGCACTAATTTTATTATGAAACCGTTTCTTCATTAACTTCCACTTCTGTGCCAACAAATACTCTGCAAAGGTTTGGTTTGATTTTATCTTCAACTGTTTGACATGCAGCCCACAGCAGACATCTAATATCTTTGGTAATACACATACAGCTTGCAAATATTGCATTACTAAATGAAACTTCCACTAGATAATCAAGGAAATCTTAAGCATAAAAATAAACCAACAATCCCAACCATGAAAACAATTGAAGCAAAATTGAGAAATCTGAAACGAGATTTCACAAATAAAAGAGGTATCTACTTCTACTATCTCACAATAATATTCCATTTATTAGGAAGAACAGCCTAATTTGCATCAGATATTGTTGGTCTAAAACATATAACATCACAAGTCTTGTCTACAACACACAATCCACCCCACTCATGGGAAAGACACCAGTGGACAGATAAAAGTTTTTTTATATACTTTATTTATTCTTTTAAATTTCATTTTACATTCCAATTACAGTTCTCCCTCCTACCCATGCTGTAGCCTCCCCCCGTTTACCTGTCCTCCAAGCCTCACCCCCAGTGCACTTTTTCTCACGGGTAAGGGCTCCAATGAGGAGTCAACAAAGTCTGGCACAATAGGTTGGGGCAGAGTCGTGCCCCTCTCCCATGGGTTGAGCCTGCGCATGGCATCCCAACACAGGCAACTGGCTCCAATAAGCTAGCTCAGGTACCAGGCTTGATTTGTGTTTCTGCTGCCAGGGGCCCCTCAGATAGTCCAAGTTTCATAACTGACACCCACGTATGAAGGGTCTAGTTTGATAACATGGAGGCTCCATAGCTGTGACTCTAAAGTTCAAGAAATTCCACGAGCTTGGTTCAGCTGTCTCTGTAGTCCACAAGGATCTGAGCTCCCTTGCTCATATATTCCCTCCTCTCTGTCTTTGACTGGATTTCCATAGCTTGGTTGTAGATTTCTGTATCTGGTTCCATCAATTACTGGATGAAGGCTCTTCTATGATGACAGTCGGGTATTCACCAATCTGATTACAGAGATAGGCCATCCTCTCCACTATGGTTAGGAGTCTTAGCTGGGGTCATCCTTGTAGGTTCTTGGAATTACCCTAGCACCAGGTTTCTCCCTGAGCCCATAGTGGCTCTCTCTTTAGGACATCTCCTTCATTGCACTCCCCCCTCTACCATCCCATTCCCTCATATTCTCATCCCCCTTCCTCCTCCCTTGCCAACCCTACCACCAGTTTACCTGGTAGATCTCATCTAATTTCCCTCCCCAGGGCGTTCCACGTGTCCTTCTTAGGGTCCCACTTGTTACTTAGCTTCTGTGGAGCAGTGGATTTTAGTCTGGGTATCCTTTGCTTGACATCTAATATCCACTTATGAGTTAATATATCATGTTTGTCTTTCTGAGTCAGATTGTCTCACTCAGGATGTTTTTTCTAGTTCCATCCATTTGCCTGCAAATTTCATGAGGTCATCATTATTTTTTACAGCTTAATAGTCCATTGTATAAATGTACCACATTTTATTTTTTATTTAACTTGTTACACATGTCAGCATGTCACTTTCAGTTCCCTCTCCCTCCCCTCCTCTCCCACCCTCCAATACTTCCAACCCTTCACCCCCACTCCATCCACCCTCTGCTCCCCAGGGAGGGCAAGGGCCTCCATGAGGGATTTTCAGAGTCTGTCACACCATCCCGTGAAGGGCTTAGGTTCTTCCCCATGTGTCCAGGCTGAAGGAGCATCCCTCCACATGGTAGGGGTTCCCAGAGTCCCACTGTATGCCAGGGATAAATACTGCTCCACTCCCCAAGGTCCCACAGATTGCCAAGGCCTCCTCTCTCACCCAGTCTCATGGGAGGGATGTGTGGATCAGCCCCATGCTGACCCCTCAGTCATCAGTCTGGGGTCCATATGTTCCCCCTTGTTTAGGTCAGTTGCCTCTGTGGGTTTCGCCAGATCGATCTTGATTCCTTTGGTCATCACTCTTCTTTGCTACTGAGTTCAATTTAATTCACAGCTGTGGGTGTCTGCTTCTGCCTCCATCAGCCAATGGATGAGGGTGCTAGGATGGCATAAAAGGTAGTCATCATTCTCATTATCATGGGAGGGCATTTAAGGTAGACTTAATGCCAGTTGGTGTCATTCTTGTAGATCTGCAAAGATCTCCCCAGTGTTGGATCTCTCCTCCAACTTATACTGGCTCCCTCTTTTAGGGTACCTCTCATCCTTCTCTCCTCTATTCTTACCCTGGCTTAACCTTCCTGCTCTCCCATGTCCTCCTCTCCCCTCTTCTTTTCTCCGTCTCTTTCTCCCATCTCCTTCTGCTCTCCCCTTCCCCCCCCCAATCCAATTAGGAGATTGCATCCCCTAATCCTTCTCCAGGTTACCATGCATGTCTCTCTTAGGGCCCCCCCGGGACCCCAGACTTTCTGGCGGTGGGATTGTAGGCTGGCAATGACCTGCTCCATGTTTAAAACCGATATATGAGTGAGTACATACCATGCTTGTCTTTTTGTGACTGGGTTACCTCACTCAAGATGCTTTCTTCTGGTGCCATCCATTTGACTGCAAATTTCAAGATTCCATTTTTTTCTGCTGAGTAGTACTCCATTGTGTAAATATACCACATTTTCGCTATCCACTCTTCATTTGATGGGTATCTAGGTTGCTTCCAAGTTCTGGCTATTACAAATAATGCTGCTATGAACATAGTTGAACAGATGTCCTTATTTTATGAATGTGCATTTTTGGGTATATGTGTAAGTGTGGAAATGCTGGATCTTGTGGTAGACTGATTCCCATTTTCCTGAGGAATCTCCATACTGATTTTCAAAGTGGCTGTACCAGTTGGCACTTCCACCAACAGTGGAGGAGTGTACCCCTTTCTCCACATCCTCTCCAGCATAAACTGTCATTAGTGTTTTTGATTTTAGACATTGTGATGGGAGTGAGATGGTATCTCAGAGTTGTTTTGATTTGTGTTTCCCTAGTTGCTAAAGATGTTGACCACTTTCTCAAGTGTCTCTTGGCCATTTTGGACTCCTCTATTGAGAATTCTCTATTTAGTTCTGTACCCCATTTTTTAATTGGATCCTTTGGTGTTCTGGAGACTTGCTTCTTGAGTTCTTCGTAAATTTTGGAGATCAGGCCTCTGTCAGATATGGGGTTTGTGAATATCTTTTCCAATTCTGTTGGCTGTCATTTTTGTCTTGCTGACTGTGTCCTTTGTCCTGCAGAAGCTCCTCAGTTTCAGGAGGTCCCATTTATTAATTGTTGATCTCAGTGTCTGTGCTACTGGAGTTTTGTTCAGGAAGTGGTCTCCTGTACCAATTCATTCAAAGGTATTTCCCACTTTCTCCTCTAAGAGATTCAGTGTGGCTAGATTTATGTTGAGGTCTTTGATCCATCTGGACTTAAGTTTTATGCATGGTGATAGATGTGGATCTATCTGTTGTCTTTTACATGCCAGCATCCAGTTATGCCAGCACCATTTGTTGAAGATGCTTTCTTTTTTCCATTATATAGTTTTAGCAAATCCTTACCACATTTTCTTTAGCCATTCTTTAGTTGAAGAGCATCTAGGTTGTTTCCAGGTTCTGGCTATTATGAATAATGCTGCTATGAACATTGTTGAGCAAGTGCCCTTTTGATATGATTGAGCATCATTTGGGTAAATTCCCAAGAGTGGTATTGCTGGGTATTGAGGTAGATTGGCTCCAAATTTTCTTAGAAACCAATTTTCAATATGGCTGTGCAGGTTTGCACTCCTACCAGCAGTGGAGGAGAGTTTCCTTGACCCCACATCCTTTCCAACATAAGCTTTCATAAGTATTTTTTTAATCTTAGCCATTGTTTTGGGTGTAAGATGGTATCTCAGAGTCATTTTGATCCTACTTTCCCTGATTATTAAGGCTGTTGAACACTTCCATAAATGTCTTTTGGCCATTTGAGATTCTTCTAGGGAGAATTTTGTGTTTATCTCTGTACCCCATTTTTCAATTGGATTATTTTGTATTTTGACATTTACACTCTTGAGTTCTTTATACATTTTGGAGATGTGGGGTTTGTGAAAATATTTTCCCATTCAATACACTGTCATTTTGTCTTATTGACAGTTTCCTTTACCTTACAGAATATTTCATCAGGTCTTATTTGTCTATTGTTGTTTTCAGTGTCTATGCTACTGGTATTACATTTAGGAAGTGGTCTCCTGTGCCACTGTTCTCAAGGCTATTTCCCACTTTCTTTTCTGTCAGGTTCAATGTAGCTGGATTTATGTTGACGTCCTTTATCCACTTTGATTTGAGTTTTGTGTAGATATGGATCTATTTGCAGTCTTCACATGTTGGCATCTAACTATGCTAGCACCATTGGATAAAAATTATTTCATTTTTCCATTGTAACATTTTGCCTTCTTTGTAAAAAATCATGTGTGGATTAATGTCAGAGTTTTCAATTTAATTCCATTGATTCACCTGTCAGTTTTGATGCCAATTTCAACCTGTTTTTATTACTACAGCTCTATAGTAGAGTTTGAAGTCAAGGATGGTGATGCCTCAAGAAGTTCCTTTATTGCACAGGATTGTTTTAGCTAGCTATCCTGGGAATTTTGTATTTCCATGATAAGTTGAGTATTGTTCTTTCCAGGTCTGTGAAGAATAGTATTTGGATTTTTATGGGATTGCACTGAATCTGTAGACTGTTTTTGGCAGGATTGCCATTTTAATTATGTTGATCCTACCTATCCAAGAGCATGGGAGACCTTTCCATTTTCTGATACGTTCTTCAACTTCTTTCTTTACACACTTAAAATTCTTATCATACAGGTATTTTACTTGTTTGGCTAGAGTTACCCCAAGATATTTTATATTTGTGGCTATTGTTTATTCATTTTCTTACTCAAACACAAAACACAGCAGGGAATTCACACCCTATTTTAAGCTTGCCTATTTATAAAATTTGATGATGAGGTGACACTGTGTTAACTGTATAGAATACTAAAAGTACTATAGCCTTAATTTTATATTAGTATGATTGTAATTTATGTTATTTATCAGTATAGAGAAAAATCTCCTAGATTTTTGATTTCCTTATAATAAATTACCAAATACACTTCATAATTATCCAAAGCACGTGAATGTATTAATAAGTCAGTAATGCTCACTGAAACTCCTCTGGAACAGATTACTTTTGTAATTGCCTCTAAAAGATGCACTTGGAATATTTTTGAGATGTAGATTACTACATTGATTCAGGTGAATGATATGTCAGGAAAAATAGTGTCTGTTGCACGTATTTTCCTTTAACCAGGGTTTTTAAAAGATTTCTTTCCATTTTATGTGTTTGGAAGTTTTATCTATATGTATATCTGTGTACCACATGTGTACAGTGCCCATGGAGACCAGAAGAGGACATGGGATTCTCTGGAACTGGAGGTACAAATAGTTGCTAGCCCACTGTGTGGCTTTGGGAACCAAACTCAGGTCTTCTGCAAAAGAAGAAAGAGCTTTTAACAACTGAACCACCCCTCAAGTTCCTGACCATTATATTTGTGTGTAAGATGATTTGGAAATAAAGGTGTTGATTAATATATATTTGTTTGCCTTCATTATAAATTCTACAGCTCATTCTAAAGCATTCTGTCAAATATAATCATCTCAGAGTTAATTAATATCTTTTCCCATTCTGTGGACTGGCTTTTTGTCTTGTTGACTGTGTCCTTTGCCTTGCAGAAGCTTCTCAGTTTCAGGAGGTCCCATTTATTAGTTGTTGATCTCAGTGTCTGTGCTACTGGTGTTATGTTCAGGAAGCAGTCTCCTGTACCAATTCGTTCAAGGGTACCTCCCTCTTTCTCTTCTAACAGGTTCAGTGTTACATAACTGGATTTATGTTGAGGTCTTTGATCCATTTGGACTTAAGTTTTGTGCATGGCAATTGATATGGATCTATCTACAGTCTTCTACATGCCAGCATGTAGTTAAGCCATCACTATTTGATGTAGACACTTTCTTTTTTTCCATTGTATAATTTTAGCTTCTTTGCCAAAAATCAGGTGTTCATACGTGTGTGGGTAAATATTGGGGTTTTCAATTTGATTCCATTGGTCTATCTGTCTATTTTTGTGCTAATACCAAGCTGTTTTCAGGACTATAGCTCTATAATAGAGCTTGAAGTCTAGGATGGTGATGCTTCTAGAAGTTGCTTTGTTGAACAGGTTTGTTTTGGTTGTCCTAGGTAGTTTCCATATAAATTTGGGAATTGTTCTTTCAAGGTCTGTGAAGAATTGTGCTGGGATTTTGATCGCGATTGCATTGAATCTGTGGATTGCTTTTTGCAAGATTGTCACTTTTACTATGTTAATCCTACCTATCCAAGGGCATGGCAGATCTTTCCATTTTCTGGTGTCTTCTTTAATTTCTTTCTTTAAAGACTCAAAGTTCTTATGATACAGGACTTTCACTTGTTTGGTTAATATTAGCTCAAGGCATTTTATGTTGTTTCTGGGAATTGTAAAGGGTGGTGTTTCTCTGATATCTTTCTCAGCCCTTTTTTTATCTATATATAGCAGGGTTACTGATTTTCTTGAGTTGATCTTATATCCTGCCATTTTGCAGAAGGTATTTATCAGTTTCAGGAGTTCCCTGGTAGAGTGTTTTTGGTCACTTATGTAAACTATCATATCATCTGCAAATAGTGCAACTTTGACCTCTTCCTTTCCAATTTGTATCTCCTTGATCTCTGTTTGTTGTCATATTGCTCTAGCTAGAACGTCAAGGATAATATTGAAGAGGTATGGAGAGAGTGAACAGCCTTATCTTGTTCCTGATTTAGAGGAATCACATTGAGTTTTTGTCCATTTAGTTTGATGATGGCTGTTAGTTTGCTGTATATTGCTTTTATTATGTTTAGGTATGTTCCTGTTATTCCGAATTTCTCCAAGACCTTTATCTTGAAGGGGTGCTGGAGTTTGTCAAAGGCTTTTTCAGCATCTAGTGAGATGATTATGTGATTTTTTCTCAGCTTGTTTATATGGTGGATTACATTAATGGATTTTTGTCAGCTGAACCATCCCTACATGCCTGGGAAGAAACCTACTTGATGATGGTAGATGATTTTTCTGATGTGTTCATGGATCCAATTTGCCAATATTTTATTGAGTATTTTTGCATAAATATTCATGAGGGATAGTGGTCTAAAGTTCTCTTTCTTAGTTGTGTCTTTCTGTGGCTTGGTTATCAAAGTTTTTGAAACCTCATAAAAAGAGTTTGGCAAAGACCCTTCTGCTTTTATTAAGTGGAATACTTTGACGAGAATTGGTATAAGGTGTTCTTTGAGTTTCTGGTAGAATTCTGCACTGAGGCAATCTGGACCTGGCCTTTTTTTGGGTGGGAGACTTTTGATGACTGTTTCTATTTCCTTAGGGGTTATTGGTCTTTTAAATTGCTTATCTGTTCTTGATTTGAATTTAACAAGTGATATGTATCCAGAAAATTGTCTACTTCCTTTAAATTTTTGAATTTTTTGGAGTACAGGTTTTCAAAATATGACCTGATGATTCTCTGGATTTCCTCAATGTTCATTATTATGTCCCCCTTCTCATTTCTGATTTTTTTAATTTGCGTGTACATACTTGTAAGTTTGGATAAAGGTTTGTCTAACTTGTTGATTTTCTCAAAGAACTAACTTTTTGATACATTGATTCTTTGTATTGGTTTCCTAGTTTCTACTTTATTGATTTTAGCCTTGAATTTCATTAATTCTTGGTGTCTACTCCTCCTTAATGCTATGAACTTCCCTCTTAGCACTGCTTTCAAAATGTCCCATAAGTTTGGGTATGTTGTGTCTTCATTCTCATTGAATTCTAGGAGGTCTTTAATGTCTTTTTACCCAGGAATGGTGCAATTGCACATTATTCAATTTCCATGACTTTGGAGGGTTTCTGCATTTTATGTTGTTGTTGAATTTTAACTTTAACTCATGGTGGTCTGATGTGATACGAATGTGGATGCCTTTGTATTTGGGGCATAGATGTTCAGAATTGAGACTTCATCTTGATTTATTTCTCCTGTGATGAATATCAAATGAACTTCTTCATCTTTTTTGGTGTATTTTAGTTTAGTCTAATTTGTTAGGTATTAGGATTGCTATAACCACTCGTTTCTTTGGTCCATTTGATTGGAAAATATTTCCCCAACCGTTAACTCTCAGGTACCGTCTGTCTTTGAAGTTCAGGTGTGTTTCTTATATGTAGTAGAAGTATAGATTTTGTCTTTTTATTCATCTGTTAGCCTCTGTCTTTTATAGGCCAGTAAAGATCATAGATATTTCAGGATATTAATGATCATTGATGGTTCGTTCTTGTTTGTTTTGGATTTGTTTGTTTGGGTTTGTATTATGTGTGGATTTCCACCCCTTTTTTCTTTTGGTTATTGGTAAAGTGGGATTGCCTATTGCCTGTGTTTCTGTGGGTGTAGTTAACTTCCTTGGGTTGGAATTTTCCTTCCAGAATGTTCTGTATGACTGGATTAGTGGATATGTACTGTTTAAATCTGGTTTTGTCCTGGTATATCTTGTTTTCTACATCTATAGTGATTGAAAGCTTTCCTGGGTATAGTAGTCTGGGCTGGCATCCGTGGTCTCTTAGTGTTGCTAGACTATCTATCCAGGACCTTCTGACTTTCAGAGTTTCCATGGAAAAGTCAGGTGTAATTCTGATAGGTCTGCCTTTATATGTTACTTGACCTTTTTCCTTAGCTGCTCTTAATATTCTTTCTTTATTCTGTATGTTTGGTGTTTTGATTATTATGTGGCAATGGGACATTTTTGTGGTCCACTGTATTTGGTGTCCTGTAAGCTTCTTGTACCTTCATTGGCATGTATTTCTTTAGGTTGGGAAAGATTTCTTTTATGATTTTATTGAATATATTTTATGTGTCTTTGAATTGAGATTCTTCACCTTCTTCTATCCCTATTATTCTTAGGTTTGGTCTTTTCACGGTTTCTCATATTTCCTGAATGTTTTGTGCAAAGAATTTGTTTGACTTAAGATTTTATTTCATTGACATACCTATTTCTCTTCTGTATCTTCACTACCTGAGATTCTCTCTGCCACCTCTTGCATTTCATTGGTTATGCTTGCATCTGTAGTAGTTCCTTATTGTTTACCCAGCTTTTCTATTTTCAGCACTCCCCCAGACTCTTTTACTTTTTAATTGTCTCTATTTACTCTCTCAAACCTTTCACAGTTTGAATTGCTTCTTTCAATTTCGGGTTCATCTTTTCCTCCATTTCTTGAATTTTTTTGTTTATTTGTTTTTTCTTCCATTTCTTTCATGGATTTATCATTACCTCTTTGTAGGTCACTATTATCTTCATATAATTAGTTTTAGGGTCATTATCTTCTGCTTAATCTGTGTTTGGATGTTCAGGTCTTGCTGGTGTGGAGTCCCTAGACTCTGGTGGCTTCATATTGATCCTTCTGTTATTGTCTATGTTGTTATACTGTCATTTTCCCTTTCCTTCTTCCAGTGCTTACTGGTCTCTCCCTCTCCTGATGGGTATGGGACCAAGGTTTTCTTCTCATGGGTGCAAACAGTTTCAATACTCTGTTGGCTTACCATGGGTGGAGGCAGGACTAGCACCATGAATCCAGCAGACTCTAGATGGGCTGGTCTGCTGAGACATCCTCCCCTCCCCCCGCACCGTGTGCATTTCCCAGGCCTCAGGAGACTCTTTGCAAGGAACAAGAAGGCAGGCCAGAAATAGGCCCAAGTTTACCTCCTCCCATGGGTGGATGTGGGACTAGCATCTTGATGCTGGCAGACTCAGGATGGGCTGGTCCTCCATGATGTCTTTCCCCAGGGTGCAATCCCCTGGTCTCAGGAGGCTCTGAGTATTACCCTGGAAGGTGGACCAGGAACAGTCTTATTCTCGACTCCTCCCGAAGGTAGAGGCAGGACTAGCACTGAGACTCTTGATGGGCTGGTCTGCTGGAAAGGTTTCCTTGTGTGGAGTCCTTAATCTTCAAGAGTCTCTGAGCCAATCCAAGATCGTTTAACAAAAACGTTTTAAAGATAACATAACGATATACACAATCCAGACTCTCTGTGTATTTTCCATTTTTATGTGGCTTATTATTTTTTATTTTTCTACTCCTTTTTAAGGACTTTCCCTTTTCTCTCTTAAGCCTAGAGATATTTTTAACACAGTGTACACTACTTAGAGGTTTTTTGTTTGAATCTGCCTTTACTGTATATCTGTGTCTTTTTCTGACCACATGAGCCTTTAAACTGCTAAGCAGGTGTGTTTAGGACCAAAGATTTGGCTTTGGTGCCTGGCTGCACCCCATTCCTCAGCTTCCTGAAAGTCTAGTTCATGTTGGAGGTACTGGCTGGAGCCATGCTCACCATTCCAGCGCTGGAATGTTTTGAGTCCACATTGTTAATGAGTAGTGTGCCACCTGCTGCTGCTCATAAACCTCATTTAGGTGATTGGTAACAGGGTCTGTTAGAAGAGTCAAATTTCTTTTTGCTGATGACACTGAGTTAGAAAGCCATCTCTTAAAGAAGCCATGCCTCAGACTGCCACTGAGTCTCCCCTCCTGGCTGGAGCCAACACACCCCAGCTTCCTGGTCTTCTCCACCCACTGAACCAGGCAAACCGAGGCCTGTTTCTGGGTCCATGATTCAGTGCCTGGGGACTGCCACTGAGTCTTCCCTCCTGGTGGGAGCCAACACACCCCAGCCTCCTCATCTCCTTCTCCACCCACCGGACAGGACTAGGACCAGGAAGAGGAGATATACTAGAGTACTGGAATTGCTTGGACTCACTGAAAGGGAACCCTGATCCCCTACCCACCAGGCAAGAAAGAAGCTCATTCTGCACCCACTGGAAGAAGGGATGGGAAGGAGACAATACAAAATCACATTCAGCAGTAGAAAAACAAATATGACACCGCCAGAGTCTAGAAACTCTACACCAACAAGATTCAAACATTCCAATGCAAATGAAGCAGAAGAGAATGACCTTAAAAACAACTTCAAGAAAATGATAAATGCCCTAAAGAGGATATGGGAAAATCCCTTAAAGAGATGGAAGAAAAAACAATCCAATAATTGCAAGAAATGGAAGAAAAATAAATCAAAAATCCAAAAAATTCAAGAAATGGAGGAAAAGACAAAGCAAAAATTGTGAGAAACAATTCAAACAGTGCAAGGGTTGAAAGCTGAAATAGAGACAATAAAAAAACACAGTCTGAAGGAATGGTGGTAATAGAAAAGCTGGACAAATGGTTACATACTACAGATGCAAGCATAACCAAAAGAACACAAGAGATGGAAGAGAGGATCTCAGAGTTAAGGGCTGAGAAAAGATTTTCCAACAAATTAGACTATAAACTAAAATCAATCAAAAGAAATAAAGGTGGTCATTTCATACTCATCACAGGAGAAATCCACCAAGATGAAGTCTCAATTCTGAACATCTGTGCCCCAAATACAAAGGCATCCACGTTACTAAAAGAAATTTTACTAAATCTCAAATCACATATAAAACCTCACACACTTATACTGGGAGATTTCAACACCCAGCTCTCACCACGATACAGGACTACCGGACAGAAACTTAACAAAGGAACAAACAGAAATTATGATCCAATTGGGTTTAACAGATATCTATAGACACTCCATCCAAACACAAAAGCATATACACCCTTCTCAATGCCACATGGAACCGTCTCTAAAATTGAACACATACTAGGCAATATAGCAAACAATATTAGGTACAAAAAATTGGAATAACCACAAGTATCTTATCAGATAAACATAATTTAAAGTTAGAATTCAACAATAACACAAATTGCTAAAATCTACAAACTCATGGAAATTGAACAATGTGCAATTGCACTATTCCTGGGTCAAGAAAGAAATAGGAAATGAAATTAAAGACTTCCTAGAATTCAATGAGAATGAAGGCACAACATACCCAAACTTATCGGACACTTTGAAAGCAGTGCTAAGATGAAAGTTTATAGCACTAAGTGCCCACATGAAGAAACTGGAGAAAAGTCACACTACAGAATTGACAGCCCAACTGAAAACTTTAGAACAAAAAGAAGCAAAGTCATGGGGGGGTAGATGCCAGGATATAATCAACTTGAGGGCTGAAATCAACAAAGTTGAAACAAAGAAAACAATACAAAGAATCAATGTAAAGAACAGTTGGTTCTTTGAGAAAATCAACAAGACAGACAAACCTTTATTAAAACTAACCAAAAGGTATAGAGAGAACATCAAAATTAATAAGATCATAAATGAAAACAGGGACACAACAACTGAAATCCAGAGAATCTTCAGGTCATGCTTCAAAAACCTGTACCCCCAAAATTCAAAAATGTAAAGGACTAGGCAGTTTTCAGGGTAGATATCACTTACCAAAATTATATAAAGAACAGAGAAGCAATTTAAATAGACCCATAATCCCTAATGAAATGGAAACAGTTATCAAAACTCTCCAAAAGAAAAAAAAAGCCAAGGACCAGAAAGTTTCAGTGCAGAATTCTACCAGAAATTCAAACAGCAGCTAATACCACTACTCCTCAAAATATTCCACACAATAGAAGCAGAAGGACCATTGCCAAACACTTTTTATCAGGCTACAATTACCTTAGTACCCAAGTCAGACAAAGATACAACTAAGAAAGTGAAATACAGACAAATATCCTTCATGAATAATGATGTAAAATACTGGCAAATTGAGTCCAAGAACACATCAGAAAAATCATCCACCATAATCAAGTTGGCTTCATCACAGGGATGCAAGAATAGTTCAACATATGAAAATCCATCAGTGGAATTCACCATGCAAACAACCTGAAAAAGAAAAATCACATGATCATCTCACTTGATGCTGAAAATCCTTTGACAAGATCTAACACCCCATCATTATAAAGGCCTTGGAGAGATCAGGGATATCAGGAACATACCTAAACATAAAGCAATATACAGCAAACCAACAGCCAACATCAAACTAAATGGACAGAAACTCAATGCAATTCCTCTAAAATCAGGAACAAGACAAGGCTGTCCACTCTCTCCATACCTTTTTAACATGGTACTTGAAGTTCTAGCTATTGCCATACGACAACAAAGGGGGATCAAGGGGATACAAATTGGAAAGGAAGAGGTCAAACTTTCACTGTTTGCAGATGATATGATAGTTTACATCAATGACCCAAAGAACTCTACCAGGGAACTCTTACAGCTGATTAACACCTTCATCAAAGTGGCAGGCTACAAGATCAACTCAAGAAAATCAGTAGCCCTATTATATACAGATGATAAAAGGGCTGAGAAAGAAATCAGAGAAACATCACCATTTACAATTGCCACAAACAACATAAAATACCTTGGGGTAACGCTAACCAAACAAGTGAAAGACCTGTATTGCAAGAACTATGAATCTTTAAAGAAAGAAAATAAAGAAGCCCTCAGAAAATGGAAAGATCTCCCATGCTCTTGGATAGGTAGGATAAATGTAGTAAAAATGGCAATCCTGCCAAAAGCAATCTACAGATTCAATGCAATCCCCATTAAAATCCCAGCACAATTCTTCACAGACATTGAAAGAACAATAATCAATTTTGTATGGAAAAACAAAAGATCCAGGATAGCCAAAACAACCCTTTTCAACAAGGCAACTTCCAGAGGCATCATCATCCCTGACTTCAAGCTCTATTATAGAGCTATAGTCCTGAAAACAGCTTTATATTGGCACAAAAATAGACAGGTAGACCAATGGAATTGAATTGAAAACCCAGATATTAACCCACACACATATGAACATCTGATCTTTGACAAAGAAGCTAAAAATATACAATGGAATAAAGAAAGCATCTTCAACAAATGGTGCTGGCATAACTGGAGGCTGGCATGTAGAAGAATGTGGATCGATACATGTTTATCACCATGCACAAAACTTAAGTCCAAATGGATCAAAGACCTCAACATAAATCCAGCCACACTGAACCTCTTAGAAGAGAAAGTGGGTGGTACCCTTGAATGAATTGGTACAGCTTCCTAAACATAACACCGCTAGCACAAACAGTGAGATCAACAATTAATAAATAGGACCCCCTGAAACTGAGAATCTTCTATAAGGCAAAGGACACAGCCAGCAAGACAAAAAGGCAGCCCACAGAATGGGAAAAAATATGCACTAATCCCACATCTGACAGAGGGTTGATCTCCAAAGTTTACAAAGAACTCAAGAAGCAAGTCTCCAAAACACCAAAGGATCCAATTAAAAAGTGGGCTGCAGAACTAAATAGAGAATTTTCAATAGAGGAGTCTAAAATTGCTGAGAGGCACTTGAAAAAGTGCTCAACATTCTTAGCCATCTGGGAAATGCATCTTCAGGAAATGGTGCTGGCATAATTGGATGCTGGCATGTAAAAGACTGCACATAGATCCATATCTATTGCCATGCACAAAACTTAAGTAAAAATGGATCAAAGACCTCAACATAAATCCAGCCACACTGAATCTCTTAGAGGAGAAAGTGGGAAGTACCCTTGAATGAATTGGTACAGGAGACTGCTTCCTGAACATAACACCAGTAGCATAGACACTGAGACCCACAATTAATAAATGGGACCTCCTAAAACTGAGAAGCTTCTGTAAGGCAAAGGACACATTCAGCAAGACAAAAAAGCAACCCACAGATTGGGAAAAGATATTCACTAACCCCACATCTGACAGAGGGCTGATCTCCAAAATTTACAAAGAACTCAAGAAGCAAGTCTCCAAAACACCAAAGGATCCAATCAAAAAGTGGGATACAGAACTAAACAGAGAATTCTCAGTAGAGGAGTCTAAAATGGCTGAGAGACACTTGAGAAAGTGTTCAACATCCCTAGCCATCTGGGAAATGCAAATCAAAACAACTCTGAGATACCATCTCACTCCTGTCAGAAAGGCTAAAATCAAAAACTTAAAGAACAGTTTATGTCTAGAGGATGTGAAGAAAGGGGAACACTCCTCCACTGATGGTGGGAGTGCCAACTTGTACAGCCACTTTGGAAATCAGTATGGAGATTCCTCAGGAAAATGGGAAGCAGTCTACCACAAGACCAAGCAATTCCACTCTTAGGCATATACTCAAAAGACGCACATAGCCAGAACCTGGAAGCAACCTAGATGCCCCTCAACTGAAGAGTAGATAGAGAAAATGTGGTACATTTACACAATGGAGTACTATTCAGTGGGAAAAAAAACAATGGAATCTTGAAACTTGCAGGCAAATGGATGGCACTAGAAGAAACCATCCTGAGTGAGGTAACCCAGTGACAAAAAGAGAAACATGGTATGTAACCACTCATTTATGGATTTTAGACATGAATCAGGGGAGTACCAGCATACAATCCCTCTGCCAGAGAGTATGGGAAACATAACCTTTATCCAGTGACTGATGAATGCAGAGGCAGATATCCACAGACAAACACTGAACTGAACTTCTGGAATCCAGTGTCAGAAAGAGAGAACTGGGCTGGTTTAACCCATAGAAACAGTTGACCTGAACGAGGCGGAGATCTTGGACCCCAGATTAATGGCTGTGTGGAAAGCATGGGACTGACCCAGACCCCCTGAATGTGGGTGTCAGTGAGGAGGCCTAGGCAATCTATGGGGCCTTGGGTAGTAGAGCAGTATGTATCCCTGGCGGAAATAGACTTTGAGTGCCCATGCCACAATATGGGAGGCTCTCTCAGCTGGGACTCTTGGGGGAAGGCCTACGCCCCGCCCTGGATGACATGACAGACTCTGGAGATCCACCAAGGAAGGCTTCACTCTCCCTGGGGATCAGAGTGGAGATTGGGTGGTGAACTGAGGGACCTGGTGGTGAGGGCCGGGTAGAGGGATGAGAGAGGGAGCTGGGATTGACATGTTGTTTCTAACCTAAATAAAAAATAATAATAATAAAAAAGAAAGCATAGTTAAAAGTAGAGGATACTATCAATTGTCTGTCTAGCTTTTTCTTACCAGTATCATGCAGTTTTTATTACTGAAGCTCTGTAGCACAATTTGAAATTGGGGATGGTGATACCTCCAAGTGGCTCTTTTGTTATTAAGGATTATTTTGGCTATATTGAGTTTTTTGTCTTTCTGAAGCTCAGGATTGTTCTTTCAAAATCTGGAAAGAATTGTGTTGGAATTTCAAAAAAAAAAAAAAGATGACTCAGTTGGTAGAGGTGAACTTATGCACAGGCCTGCTGGCCGGAGTTCAATCAACGGACTCCATAAAATGGAGTCAACTGAACTG
The DNA here is from genome assembly GCF_017639785.1 of Mesocricetus auratus. Lineage (NCBI taxonomy): Eukaryota > Metazoa > Chordata > Mammalia > Rodentia > Cricetidae > Mesocricetus > Mesocricetus auratus. Next base: position 81,833,139 of record NW_024429186.1, read on the forward strand.
ACCAACTTTTGAAGAAAAAATATTACTGTCAGTATAAAAACAGTGAAGGAAGCATCTTTCTGGGTTATAGGACCATCAAAAAGGGGAATGGAGGGTTTTACACACAGCTGCTACAGGAGGAATATGAAAACTGAGACATGGAGAACAGAAAGCAGAGTCAGAAAAGATCTGGTGTTTATCAGTGAAATTAACACAGTAGCTTTTGCTTAGGTATCTAATCATGTCTATTACAGATCTCTTTCTGTGTGAATTGTGTTATTTTTTCAGTTCTTGATTTGTATTTAATATTCCTAATGTCATCACTTTTTGGTAAAGTTATATCTTTTTTGTTTTTATTTTTCGTTTGTTTGCTTGCTTTTCTCTGTGTCTATTTGGAGCCTGCCCTGGAACTCACTTTGTGGACCAGGCTGTCCCTGAACTCACAGGCATCCACCTGTCTGCCTCCCAAGTGCTGTGACTGAAGGTGTGTGACACCACTACCTGGCTCTAAAGTTCTTAATTAAGAAGTTTAGTTTCAGCTGTCCTGGAACTCTGGTCACTAACACTGCTCTGAAATGCTATCCCCCTGCTTCTGCCTACTGGACATGACAATTATGGGAATGAGACGTTTACACTTAACTTCATGCGGTTCTTTCCCCTCAGGGGCTACACCAGTGCTGCCACCAGCCAACCATACACAGATTGTGCCAAAGTACTGTATCTAGTGCTTCTACTGTCTTCCACCTAGGAAGTCATAGGTAGTAAAAGTAAAAGATGTGGGAACTTCTTATGACATTCTCTGTTTAAGTCTTAGTTCTGGTTAACTCACTTACATTCTAATGTACATAAGAGGGTCCTGCACCCTAAGAGGAGAAACATAATAAATTAGGCTTATTGCAACACCAATAATTGACCCTCTAAATATAACATCTAAAATGTTGTATACATTTTTAGAATTCTACTGCATATCATCAACAACAAAATCCCCAAAACTAAAAGAAATGAAGAGAGTAAAACATGATGTGGAGGACTAAATCTGAGAAAATACTGAACAACATGACTAGCTGTCTTTGCCAGGATGGCAAACAGAAAACACTGCCTCCAAAAATATTTTAAACTGTGTTTTTAATTTAGCAAGTGATACCATGTATTAAACTTCCAGCGATTGTTAACAATGGATTGAAATAATTCAAATGAAATCAAACTAAGATAGTCAAAAGATAACTTAATAATTACCAAAGTATTTGGAAATTTAAGAATCTACTTTTTCCTAATTTAAAGTGGAATGCACTGGAATACCCTGTAGTCTCAACTGCATAAATCTGTCTGTACAACTAATGAAACAAGAGCTTCTCAAAAATGAACACATGTGTAACCAGCATGCAAGTCAAATGAGAATTTCCAGAAACATTACCGTGTCTTAGCAATACATTTCAGCATTTTGGAAAGTGGAATATAGCCTGAATTAATAGCAAAAGTGGAATATATGATAATTTTGGGGTGCAGATAAAGCAAAGTTTAGAGAAAACTTATGTCTTAAAAACTTACTTTAATGTAAAATTATCTGGAGAAATGTGTCTCCTAAAGTATCTATTCCAAGAAGAGAAAACATAACAAGGAAAACAGAAAAATACATCTCTCAAAGATTATACAGTGTTATTAGTGAAATAAAGAAAAGGTGTGGATTTGAAATGGAACTAGCAAAAAATTGAACTGCTGTAAAATGTTTTAACTTTCACCGAAGAAGACCGAGAGTTGCTGTTTTCCAGTGACATTCAAAGCAGGCAAGGAGGGACTTGAAAACACATTCGCTGGTCTGGGAAATACCAGGCAACCTGCTTTAAATGTTACTGTTCTGGTAGTGGCTGTTCTGGGGAGGGGCAAGGAAAGTTCTCGTGGCTCAGGAACCAAAGTGAAGTGAGGGACAAATAGAGAACGTGTTAGTATGAGACGGGGCCTGTCTTCATTCCCATAAGGCTTCTGCAGAAATGCCTGCGCAGGCAACTTGCCATGCGTGGAGGTCTTCGCTTCAGCTTTCTTCTACCTGCCCGCTCTTCACGGGAATAAGTTTTCAGTCACTGCAGATCAACAAACCAAGCAAGACTTATAGTCACAACCTCAGAGGAGGTGAACCTGCTTTTTCTTGGAATGGGTCAAACCCAACCCTTTTTAGCATTGTCCAGGCTTTTTAGTTTGAAAAATAGTTGACAATGGCATGTTTTGTGTAATTTAGTGGTGTGAGAAATGTGCTCTGTATCCTGGGCTAGTTCAACATTCAGAGTAGTTCTCGATAACTGACAAAAAATTTTAATATGTACCTCTAACTGCTTCCGTGACACATTAATTTAGTTCCACTGAATAATTCAAGTTCCATTCTCTGCTATTTAGATGTCTGGTCAAACAAGACTTCTTAAAATGAATAATGAAGGTTTTGTTTTAATCTTAGGGATGGAGAAGCATCGTATCATAGAAAAATAATGTTTTCCTCGGTTTGGAGAAAATGAAAATAAAATGGCCTCTAGAAATATTCTGCAACCTGCCCAGGACTCCATGTTCAAATTTATTTCACCTCTTTCTTCTTTGTTCCCTGCTTAATCACTTGAAGGGTCAGTAATTCCACAACAGTGGCAGAGACAGCAACTCCTGGGAGCCTATCACTACGAATACATTTGTGTTTCCTATAGCTACTACTCAGATGGGTAGGAGAAAGGGGTTAATAAAAGAGCAGTGGGGAAGCAGAACAGGAGTGTCTCACATTTCTGCATCTCTGTCTCTACCATGTGATAAAGAAAAGGCATTTCTGTCCATGTTTAGAGATGGTGGATAGAATTTCAGAACATTGCAAAGCCAGAAAACCAGAGTCAGGTCTCAGTGAACCAGACACCACTGTATCCTTAAACCTCAGAGTGTGTGATTTTCTCATCTCTAGATTAGAGGCCAACAGCTTAAGATCTTTCCTATCTTATAAAACTTTGTTGACTGAGGTTTTACACCATCAGAATCTCATAGATCCTTCAACTCTCTGGCCCATTTCCAATGATGAATGGGGATTTCAAATTCCTCCCTAAAGACTAAAGAAAAAGCTAAAGAGTTTCCAGATAGTGACTATAGGTTTTGAGGGGCAATGTTAGTAGGTATTTGGAGATAATCCAACAGATTGTAAAAGAGCAGAAAGAAACACTTTCTGTCTGATGCTGTGTTTTATAGATAAGGATAGTCAGTCAACAGGCACCTAAGAGGTAAAACTATGGAGATAGGAACACTTGGAAGCCATCAATACAATTGCCATTGATGTATATCTCAAACCACACTTTCTCTGTCTCTGTCTCTGTCTCTTGTGTATTTGTGTGTGTGTGTGTGTGTGTGTGTGTGTGTGTGTCAGAGAGAGAGAGAGAGAGAAAGAGAAATTGAAGAGAGGAGGAGGAAATTTTTAAGTTTTCGCTCACAAATTATTTGCATACTGTATTATTTAAAGCATTATATACTTAAGGTATCTTTTGTATAGACTGAGAAATTTCTCAAGTTTATGCCTTGGCTACTAAGTTATCATTATAGTGGTCAACAGACAGATAAAAGTAGTGACTGGGCATTTGGCTCAGTGGTAGAGCACTTACCTGGAGTATCCAGTACCTTGGATTTGTTCCTCACCCATAAAAGAGAAAAAGATTAAATTAAAAATAAAATCTCAGCCATCACAATTAGGCATCCTAAGATTCTATAACTTTTTTTGAGGCAGAAATGAAACCCAAGCCTTCTGAACCTTCTCACTCCCAAGCTTGACATTCAACTATATCAAAAGCAAGAGGCCTTGTCACTACTATCCAATACCAGAAAATGATATTCACACAAAAGCCTAGTGTGAGTGGACTCAGGCCCCGGGGAAAACTTGCTACTATGCATATTCAGAGAACTGTTGGTAAAATTGATCTAATCAGTGTGGCTTTAGGACTGCAATCCTTGATTCCTTGAAGACTATTGTAAATACTTCCCTAGCTATGAGATTGTGTCTGCTAGTAGCATCATAAGCTACACTTTATAAAGCCTTGCCAACATGGTCCCCAAATGTGAGCTGAACAAGGGTGACGCCAGAGGACGTGTCCCCACAGATGGAGTAAAGCGCCACGAGGGAGGCCTCAGCTATAGGCAAGCCAGTAAAGCTGGGAGTGGGAGAGGTGGTCCGCCCAGGGAAGAGCTCCCCAGCTGGTTGTCAGTGACACATGGTCAGCCCTGAATACACACATGCAAGTAACAATATGCAGACTGAGCAGGTTGTATTTAAGAATATATATACATACACGCACACACACATTTATCTGTACATATACAGGCACCAACAATTAGTGAAAAAAAAGAGGCCATGAATCTGAAGGAGGGTGGGGGGAGGTGTATGGGTGGGTTGGAAGCGATAAGGGGGGACAGAGAAATGTTGTGATTATATCATAATCTCAAAGTATTTTTTAAATCTAAAAATGGAAAAATAGCAAAACCCAAATACATTATTTTTTTGTATTGGTGATCAAACCATGTCTATTTTAAGGCAAATTCCTTAGCACCTTTAATTAACCTTCAGTTTCAAGTTTCTTTTGTGTAAGATGCCATGCTCACAACAGGGCTCCATGGATTGAGACTGGGGTCTACTTAGAATTAGGATTTTGCCAGCCACAGTACTTCCTGCCTCCTGAACCTGTGAGGACCCTAATATAGGATCCACATGGATGGTCACATCCAGTGGCTTTGCACCTCAGTTGAGAAACTCCAGATTTGGAAATTCTGCCGGTTTTTCAGAAAGCAGTCAGCATACCTCTTAGTTAACAGTACATAAAGAGCTCGTCTCTCAGGGTTCCAAGTGTGTGAAGACATCAATGGGGGGTTCCCATAAAGAACAGTGGGAACCATAAATCCTTAGCACAGTAGCAAGAGATAAGAGGCAAGGGGCCCCCCAGAACTGTGACCTCCAACAGGCTCCAAGGTTCCAGGGACGCCACATGACAATTCAGACGTTGAGCTTCACATTTGACAGCCACTATCTCCCCACCTACCCAGATCTCTTCTAGATCAAGATTTCAGTTCCATGGAGTGCTCTTCCTGAAACTCCACAAGACATGGAGAAAACGTGAACGCTCCCACGATGGACTAACTGGTCCTGGGCTTACAATGTCTTTCAATTATGCAAGATACTAATGGAAAGTAATCATATCAAACTTGTCACAAGTTAGGATAGAAGATTTTAAAAAGGGCTACAATAGAATACACTCACGAACTATGAGGTATTGAAGTTTGAATTTTACCGTTCTTTTTAAAACTGTTTATTATTACTGTGCTTTTATTGTGTGTGAATGTGTGCACATGCTCCTCTGCCTTTGTGCACATTTATCAGTCACCTTGTGTGTGCGTGCGTGTATGTGTGTGTGTGTGTGTGTGCGCGCGCGCGCACGTGTGCATGCTTCTGTGCCATGGTGCACATGTAGCAATTGGGATATAACCTGTGGAGTAAGTTCTCTCCACTTTAGGTGGATTCTGGGGATTGAACTCATTCAAGTCTCCAGATTTGCAGGCAAGAGCCTTTACATTGAGCCATTTGGCTGGTCCCTCTCTTGATGTCTTCATTTAGATGAATTATTTAGTCTCTAAGGGACGTTTTGCAGTCTTTTGTATAAAACAATAGTCTTCAGATTTGCTGGGATAATTGCATGAGATTATTTCTATTAAGCTCTTAGCACTACATTTATGATGTAAAACAGAGCCATATGTTAAGTATCATACACACATCTCACAAATGTTTCTCCGATGTTTCCTTCTCTTCCCAACTCAACATATATACAAATAGGAAGGTGAGAGGACACTAAGTCATCCCCCATATCCAGTACACCACAATGAATGCTGATTTAGGGGAAATTGGGGGTTCTTAGTTTCATTAATAAGAGAATTTAAGAGTAAACTCAAACAGAAGCTCAAAGACAATTTTATTAGAGTTTAAAGAAAAACAAGCCGGGCGGTGATGGTGCACGCCTTTAATCCCAGCACTCGGGAGGCAGAGGCAGGTGGATCTCTGTGAGTTCGAGGCCGGGCTGGACCGACAGCCTCAAAAACAATACAGAGAAACCCTGTCTCATAAAAACAAAAACAAAAACAAAAACAAAACAAAACCCAAGACAATCTGTGTGTTTCAGAAAAGTATTGTGTAGTTCAGAAAATAATGCAAGAGAGAAGGAAATACCCATTCATTGTAAGTTGGCATGGGGGGCAGGCATGGGGTGGACAAGCAGACACATAGCAGGAATGGAGGCTATAGAGAAAGAATCATGGAGACAAATTCAAACTGTTAAGGAAGGCAGGCTTATAATAGAGGTAGAAAGGAGAAATCATATAGCCCTGTGGCCCTTCAAGCCACTGCACCAAGGGAAGGAATTCGGGGGTGGGGGGAGTGGGTGACACTACAGTATCTCATTAAAGAGCTAACTATTCCACACAACTGTCTAGAATGACTTAAGATGGGACCTCTTCCTAGATGGTCCTTGGACAGATGAACAACTGGGACAAACGGAGTGTTAGATCACCACTCAGGTTGTGTTTCAATTTTCTTTTTTGGGGGGGGGGGGGAAGGTAGTGGGTTTTGAGACTGGGTTTCTCTGTGGCTTTGGAGGAGGCTGTCCTGGAACTAGCAGGCTGGTCTCGAATTCACAGAGATCCTTCTGTCTCTGTCTCCCAAGTGCTGGGAATAAAGGTGTATGCCACCACCGCCAGACAAAGTTCTATTATTTATTTTTGTAACCTGAAGTTTTTCTACCCCAACTGCAGAAAGCAAATGGCCTTCACTGGGTTAACTGTTCACCTATAAGAGACGTGGGCAAAGTGCTGCTTTTGCTACTCTGCCGAGTCTGGCATGCTTTCCCAGAGCAGTTACATAGGGCAGAAGCCCTGAGGGACACCTACCGGGGTGTATTCCTCTCTTTGATGCCAAAATGCCATCAAGTCCGAGTTGTGGTGGTGTTGCTGGGCTCTGTATTCACTATCATGGTTCCATTTCATTTAAGTCAGTGGTTCTCAACTGTCCTGATGCTACGACCTCTTAATACAGTTCCTCGTGTTGTGAAAACACCCAACCATTAAATTATTTCCATTGCTGCTTCATAACTGTAATTTTGCTACTGTTAGGAATCATAATGTCCATATCTGTGTTTTCCAGTGATCTTAGGTGGCCTCTGTGAAAGTGTCCTTTGGCCCCCGAAGGGCTTGTGACCCACAAGTTGAGAACGGCTGGCTTGACTGTTTTCCAGTGCCGGCTTCAAATCTTCAGGGTATAATATGTTTATAAACTGTGTGGCTGTGTGTCTACCTTACATGTTGGCTTTGCCCCAAGACCACTGGAGAGCCTACATTCGTGGGATCCAGCACCCAAAAGGCACATTGTGGAATCCAGTGCCCTTGCTTCTTTATGTTACTAGTAGCGGTTCTCTGAGATTCTCAAATAAATATAGAAGCTGTTGCGTTTTTATTTTCCTCTGTTAATTTTTTTTAAATCTACTTTCTTTTTGCTATAAATTAAATGTACCTTTACTACAAGTTAGTGTCCTGGCTGGTGTTGGCAATGTACATCTTAAAAATAATAATAATAATATTAGCAATTTAACATCAGGCAGAGGTAAATTTTAAAATAACTGTACATTCTGAGAAAGTTGCTCCTTGTTTTTCTAACCCGGACGCTGAAGTCTGCAAAGAGGAAAGCCACACCCTCTGAGGCCGCCTCAGGTTTACTGATGGCTCAGCGTGTGGTCAAGACCTCTAGACTCACAATTAAAAGTTCATACCAGGTATGGGATCGGTGACACCAGGGACTCTTTGGGATGGACTTGAAACCCTCCTCTGGCTAGTGTCCCAAGTTGTCATTCTCTGAAGCATGCACTGGGGTAGGGACATGTAGGCTCCACATAGCTTTCCAGTGCTCAAAGATTCAAGCTTTAAATAAATATTCATGTTCCAATTCTATGCTACGGAAAGAGAGTCGGGAGGTGCTTTGGGAACCTTGCCCACAGATTTCATGGTGAGAGAGAAGTAACTACCTGACCAGCAGTCAGAGAGGGCCAGAGGCTCACCAAACCACACAGTGAAAGCTCAGTTCGCCAGAGCTGTGGCTGGGTTGAAGTGGATTTGGCCCTAAGTATATTAATTCCAGACACCCGGTGGTCTGAAACAGAAAAGGCAAAAGTAAGCAAACCAATTGGTACAGGGCTAAGCTTTTTTCCGTTCCCGTTCTATTTCATGTGGGTTTCCCTCACATGCGTCTCTCTTTTCCCACACAGCACTCGGCAGAGAGGGAGCATTGCAATGGAGTTACCGAGGCCCTGCCACTGGGGCCAAAGGCGTCATATGTCTGGCAGAGCCCGGCAGCCGTCCATTGGCCCTCCAGGACCTGTGTTCTTCTAAGTGATCTGGTCACCTTCCAGTTTCCATTTTTACTAAGCAAGCCTATGTACTCCCAGGAGCGCACCATTAAACTCCCAGAAACTGCCCTGCAGGTTTTAAAGAGTCAGGCAAAGGTACCAGCTGAATCTGCACTTGGCTCTTTTCCTTTGGAAATGTTAAATTTAACTTGGTTTGGTCTTTATGCGTTCCACCTAGGCAAAGGAACAAAAGCAAAATCAGAACTAACCATTTAAGTCAAGAATTGTGCATCCCTGGCACATTCATAATATCGCCCAATTTTGGAGGGGAAGGGGAAGACAAAAAAATGCTGATTTTAGGTTTTGTGGGGGTTTTATAAAGTACAGACTGTCTTTTAAAAAGAGCTGCATGTAACATAGGAGTGCGCCCTCTAGCTGTCACATTTGGTAATGAACAACATGATAACCAAAACAAAGCTCCTTTTCTCCAATGAAAGTTAATGTTTATTCAACATTGGAAGAATGTTTTGAATATTAGTAATAAGATCTATGCAGTGTCATTGAATGTCTATTATTTGACAGGATTTTTTTATATTTTTAGGCAAACGTAGAGGAAGTCATAATAAGGACCAGCCTATGATAATGGGAATCATTATTCAAACCAATACATTAGAGATGTGTCCAACGACTTGGGTGAAAACCCTTCTTTATACTCTTTAACAGTATTGGGAAAACCAAGATCCAAAAATTACGTTTCGTACTTAATTCACATAAAGCATAATTCTTACTGTTAAAGGTGAAGAATTTTTTTCTTTTTTTGATTTAAATTAGAAACAAGCTTGTTTTACATGTCAATCCCAGTTCCCTCTCCCTCCCCTAGTCCCCTGCCTCTGCTCCCTGGGGATGGTGAGGCCTTCCACGGGGCATCTCCAAAGTCTATCACATCATTTGGACCAGGATCTAGGCCCTCCCCCAGGTATATAGGCTGAGGGAGTATTCCTCTATGTGGAATGTGCTCCCAAGGGCGATTTACATACTGGGGATGAATACTGATCCACCACCAGAGGTCTCATAGATTGCCAAGGTCTCCTAACTGACACCCGCATTCAGGAGTTCTGGATCAGTCCTATGCTGGTTTCTCAGCCATCAATCTGGGGTCCATGTAGCCAGCTCAGCTGTTTCTGTGGGTTTCACCAGCCTGGTCTTGACACCTTTGCTCATCACTCCTCCCTCTCTGCAACTGGATTCCAGGAGTTCAGCTCAGTGATTAACTATGGGTATCTGCTTCTGCTTCCATCAGCTACTGGATGAAGGCTCTGGGATGGCATATAAGGTAGTCATCAATCTCATTATGGGGGAAGGGCATTTAAGGTAGCATCTCCACTATTGCTTAGATTGTTAGTTTGGGTCATCCTTGTAGATCTCTGGACATTTCCCTAGTCCAGATTTCTCTTTAAACCTATAATGGTTTCCTCTATTATGGTATATCTTTTCTTTCTCTCCTCTATTTGTGAAGAAATTTTTGAGTTCATCCAAAAAGGTAAAGTTAAAAAATACTGGGCTAGTCTTATAACCATAGTTCTCCTCTTTGGATGCACACAGAGGAAGGAGAAAACAGATGCATGAAAGTTGTCCTCACACACACACACACACACACACACACACACACACACACACACACACTTACACATACACACAAACATGCACACACATACACATACATACATACACACATACACACATATGCAAACACACACATACACACACACATACACACACATACACAGACACACACAAATATGTGTTTAGCACACTTTTATCTAGAATTGGCATGTACTACTATTTTACACAGGTTTTTGTTTTAGTTTCTATGGTGTGAGAAAATATCCTAACATAAGCAAGTTAAGTGGGAAAGGGTTTATTTGACTCCCAACTTCAAGTTATAATCCGCAGCCAAGAGTAAACAGCAAGGAATTGATGCAGTAATGCTCGTGATCAGCTGGCTTTCTTCACTCTTAAACAACCCAGGATTCCCGGAGCAAGGAATAGTGCCACCCACAGTGGGCGAGTCTTCCTTCTAATTGAAACAATCCACCATAATGTGCCCATATGCCAACTTAATCTTACAGTCTCTCACTGAGACTCTTTGCAGGTGTGTCAAAATGACAATTAAAATTTACCGCTGACCTACTCATGTTAAAATAAAATTGAAGCATTTACATAAAGATGCCTGATGGATCAAACATGATAATCTGATAGCTTTAAAGAATTCTTTGTGAAGTGGGACCTTTCCTACTTCTGCCAGGGGATCTTCCAAGAATAGGACTGAGGAGGACTAAACCATGGTGGGCACCCCCAAAACTCACCAATCTGTAACCAAATAAAAGCACACAAAAATCTGTGAAGTCCATTATATATTGATCAACTCTTCCTGAACATGAGGCCTGTCCTCTATTTCACTCTATTGGAGAAACTGATTTCCCTCCAGTAGGTAAGAGTTACAGTTCAGTTTTAACCTTTACCCTAGTTTCTAGATTTTCATTCATTTGTTGACCCATTCATTAGTTTTCAAAATAAAATAAGGTTAATAGTAATAACAAATATTATATTAATAAAAATAATTATAATAAAGTAAAACAAAAGCTATTGCTTCAAAGTTGGACCAGCCAAATCAACAGAAGGAAAACCCAAAGGAAGGCAGACCTACTCAGAGACCTACTCATTTGCACACTCAGGAGTCCCACAAAAGCAATAAGCTGGAAGCCACCATCTATAGACAGGGGACCTGGTGCAGACCAGACCGGTACAGGCCCTGTGCATGCTGCTCAAGTCTCCCTAGGCTCATATGTGCTTTGCTCATGTTGACTCAGAGGGTCTTGTTTTCTTGGTGTCCTCCAGCTCCTCTGGCTCTTACACTCTTCCTGCCTCCTCTTCTACAGACTTTCCTGAGCTCTGAGGAATGCATTTTATGGAGACATCCCATTTAGACCAGAGTGTTCCACATCTCTCACTCTCTGCGTAATGTTGAGCGGTGGTTTTCTATATTTTTTCCCATTTGCTGTGGTAGGAAACTGCTCTAATGTCTGAATAAGGCACCAATCTATGAGTGTAGCAGGAGACATTCATCACTGAACCTTTTTTTCTTTGTTTGGAGCAGTAACATCAAAGATAATGTGTAAGAGAGGGTAAAACTAACCATAAGTATTGTGCAGGTAGTGAAATCTCATCAGGAAAATCATAACTGAATAAACCAGTGATGTTTAATTTGTGAGAAGGAACCCTGTGGACAGTGGAATATGAACTTCAAGCTATCCACAGAATGTCACTGACACAGTCAGGAAAGGCACACAAGCAGTATTCTGTCACATGGAGACACACCCATGACATGTACAACAGACATAGTCTCTAATATACACAGTAGTTACAGTAGTAAATATGATTGGAAGAGACATTCACCATGTAATGTTTGGTGAGCAGTGTATGCATAATCATATATATAATCCAATATAATTAATCGTTTGAGAAAAACTGTGTTGACTTAGTTACTGTTCTACTGCTATGATGAGACATCATGATGAAAGAAACAATAAAAGAAATAATTTAACTTGGGGTTTGCTTACAGTTTCAGAGGGGCAGGTCTTAATCACCATGACAGGAAGCCTAGTGGCAGGCAGGCAGGTAAGCATGGTGCTGGATTAGTAGCTGAGAGCTTGCATCTTAACCACAAGATAGAGGCAGAGAGAGGGAGAACAAGACTGGGCCTGGTGTAGGCTTTTGAAACCCCGAAAGCCACCCCTGAGGGACACATCACTTCCAAAGGGCCATACCTCCTAATCCTTCTCAAACAGTTCCATTAACTATGAAACAAACATTCAAATGCATGAGCCAATGGGAGCCTTTCCCATTCAAAACACCACACACATCTACTAATTAGCTCTGAAAATCACTAAAAAGTAGAAATGAACCCTTGCAAGTTGGCATGAGATATTTCTAGTAGATCGCTGGGTCTAGACTATTCTCAAATATCAAATTTCACACACTGTTCATTTCAATGTAAGGAAATTAAATTTTAAAAAACATATAAATAAAGTTGAACATACTAATTACTCAGCAAGATTATAGTGTGGAGCGGGCCAGCAGTTTTAAAATTCTCTTGTGTTCTAGCCTTGAGCAAAATGTGTAAATACAAACTACGAAAAGGGAAAGTGATTTTTCTCAATCTTGAAGTTACAAATATTAAAGTGGAGAAACTACAGTATTTTCATATAGTATTAGTATCTAACTATAGTAGTTAGTGCTATTGGAAGTGGGATCATTTCCTTAATTTATATTTCTGGGAATATTTCATCAGAGCTTAGGAACAAATTATTTTTGTGTGTTGTTTTCAGTCCTATAACTTAACTGCAACATGCCATCTCTAACCAGTTTTTGGAACAAATTTAAGGATTTTTATTCTATTTTCTTATTTGTATATTTCCTTAATGTTTTTATTTATCCAGTTTCATGCATGTATACAATGCGTTGTATTCATAGTCATCAACTATTAACCTGTCTTGCCTCACTTGTGGAAGGCACAAATGGGGCTTGATTTCTTCCAGCTCAGTCACAGCTCCATTTCTTTATAACTTTTATTCAAATGTGTCGTATCTTCACAGTAGGGGCTGCAAGTCTGCCATTTCACTTTCTTGTTTAATTCTTTGATGAGGACTTAGTGCTGTGTTTTTGTGACAGGGGTAGGCATTGTTTGCCCTTTTCTTGGTCTCAGAGAAATAACTTTTAGCTTTTCATTATAGGGTATGGTGTGAGCTATAGTTTCGTCACACACGACCTTCCCTGTGTGGAGGTACCTCCTTATGTAACTAACTGTCCCCTAGAACTTTATCACAACATTGGTGCACATGACTCAGCAGGTTTTCCTGGCATTTCCTCCTGCCCATAGCAGTTTGAGTTATGCTGGGACTCTGTAATGTTCAACTCAGTCACTTTTCCCCAACTATGGATCTTTGGGTTGTCCCACGCGCCACCACCATGTCTGGTAAGCCCGCCCCTTCCTCTCTACCTCTGCCATGCTTCCAAGTGTCAGGACTCATATTGACACTGTGGTCTGTTGCCTTTTTGGCACGGTGAAAAATCCCAGTATTGGGTGATCACCCATCTCTCAGGCTCCAAGAGCCCTGGCTCCTGACTTGTACTTGGCAGACCACAAAAATCAGCCCTTGCCTCTTGAATCTGATCCTCCCTTAATCTCTGGGATGCTGGAGATTATAGGCTTTGGATCTTCTCTACGTCGCTCATGGAAGCTGAGCCCCCCATATCAAACCACGTGCCTGCTTCTTGGCACCCTACATTCTACAGTGATCCATAGTTGGAAGTGTCTATTTCATTTGTCTGTTTTCCTCCTGTTCCCAACATGCTAAAACTCCCTCCTGCCTGATACAGTGGCATCCTGCCACCTCCCAGCATGGTCAAGCCTTTCTTGGGGTGGGGTCCTCCCTCCACCTGAGAAGTGAGAAGTCGTTCACTAGATATCACATGTTCCTGTTCAAAATCTCTGTCTCTCTCTGTCTCTGTCTCTGTCTCTCTCTCTGTCTCTCTGTCTCTGTCTCTGTCTCTCTCTCAATCTCTCTGTCTCTGTCTCTGTCTCTGTCTCTGTCTCTGTCTCTCTCTCTCTCTCTCTCTCTCTCTCTCTCTCGTATCTTATCTCTGCCAAGCCATTCAGCCTGGGATGGCAGGCTCCTCCCTTCTATTCATCCCTTCTATTCAACTGTGCTGCTACCCTTTTTCTTCTCGGTGCAGACGCCAGCAGCTCACAGTGGGCTGGCCTGAGACAGAGTCTGCTCCGAATGGTCTGAGAATTTTTTATTTTTTCCCCACGAATGAGGTTTTCAGGCTGTGTGCTGTAGGGGTGAGCCCACAAAACTCTCCACGCCCATAAGGGCGGAGATAAGGAAATTAGCACAGGTGAAGATAAAAGGAAGCCAAAGATAAAGGAAGCTCTCTTTGGAAGCCTGCCATGCTTCTGATTGCCCAGCTTGTGTGCAATTTCCTTCTCTGGCAAATAAACATATTATATTCCATATTGCATTGACCTCCCGACTCAGTGTACCCTAGCACCATCCATACGGACGGGTGCATTTGCTTCTCAGACCCCAGGGGACCTTTTTTGGATGCTGTGCCCCTTGGACTACAGTGTCCTACAGGCTTCCTGTATCTTTCTGCCTCCTTTGTGGGAAACAAGTCAGCGAAATTATATCTTCAAATTTTACAGGACCTTTCTAATTTCTGCCAGCGGATGGGAACCTGTTTGTGGGTGCCACCATCTTGACTGAGAGTGACCACACAGCCTAGCTGTAGCTCTATCCGCTCCATGGGTTACTCCCTTATCTCAGATAGGTAGAGAAACAGTCTAGCCAGTTTCTGCTGACAAACCCTGCTGCCACACGTAATTTACTCTTTGCCTTTTATTTCTTTGTCTCTATTTTTTTTCTTTCACTGGCCCTGCTCTGCATGCCTTTCCAGAGCCCTGCATGGCACCCATTTCATGCAAATAATAATAATAACAATAATAATAATAATCTACTGCAGATCTGATCTCTCCACCTATAGCAAATCTTCTTGTCACTGGTAGTTTTAAGTCTACTCTCTCTTTAAATGTCCTGTTTGTTTGCTACTATGTGCAAGTCAGAGATTACACTCTGGTTCTCCCCTTCTTTTTACTTTCACCCAGTCCCATTGGACATATCTGCATGTCTCCGTACATGTGATTTAAATTTAACTTTATATATGTGAATGTAAGCTAACTCTCTGCATGCAATTTAAATTCAACTGTGCTGTCTCAAATATTTCTAAATTGTTATATATATTCAAATGATGATAAAATTTAAGGTTATAAGGATCTATTTCAAATTAACAAAATAGTTACACCACCTAAATCTTCCTGTAAGCTGTTTACAAAGGTTAAGCTTCTTTTACAAAAGGGGGATTTTTTTCTACTTCTTTGTCATTTACAGGCGATTCTAACCCACCAACCTACTAACACTCCACCGTGTCTCAGCTTGGATCCATTTCTAGAGGCAGATCCTGCACTAAGTCATTGTAGCCATACTAAGTACAGATTAATTAATTACAGTGATAAACTCTTACCTAGCCACCTATGTGCTTAAGTCAAATAACTAAAGATGAATTTTGTCTGCTGAGATATACTAAACAAACAGACAGCCTTTAAATGCTCAGAGATCTAGAGAATATGGCATTTAAAATGTTTTATTAAAAAGCTTTCATAACAGACAGACAGGCCAGCTGCTGGCGCCACCCATTTCCTCCAAGAAGACTGGTGGCCACTGAGAAAACCTGACTTTCACCTCAACTGCTGCAAAGGACTCTTCAGACTGTGGACAAGAGGACACTGGAATAAACTTTCTCCATATTGCTAAAGCCAACAATAGGCAAGTCTTCCTAAAGCTCCTAATCTGCAGGCCCTGAGCTAACAGCAGAAGGCGGGCATCCTTAAAGCCTCCGCCCTCAACAACTATGGAGGACTTTGAGAGTGGCTGTCCATGTGGTCAGCTAGTCAGTCTCTGTCATTCTGTAATCATTAACTCAGGTAAAATTTTATCCTTCTCAAGAACTCTGATGCTCTGATGACTGGTAGCTTTTCCAGCTTAAAGGAGCAGCAAGGCTCCAACTGTCACAAAACATTGCAGGACCAGGTGTTTTAGGGTTTATCTATGTGAAGATAGGAATAAGGCAGAAAAATGCAGGTTATGAAGGTCTGAGGATTGGAAGGTCTAGGACAGTAATGTAAGGTGTATATATTCAGGTTATGTGATGACAAAAAAGTGATTTGAGACATTCAAAAGAATGAAACATGTTCCAGATCTCTCTCTCTCTCTCTCTCTCTCTCTCTCTCTCTCTCTCTCTCTCTCTCTCTCTCTCTCTCTGTCTCTCTATGTGTCTGTCTCTCTGTCTCTCTCTGTCTCTCTGTCTCTCTCTCTGTCTCCCTCTCTCTCTGTCTCTCTCTCTCTCATAATGCTACTTTCCATAGTCTTAACATTAATCAATAAAGTTCTGATAAGCTACGAATCCAAATCTGAATGGGTACTAAACACCATACTACACCACTATACAATCATAACTGCAAGTTCAAGATTAAGGTGCTTTTCATTATGCTAAAAATATCTGTCACAGTTTTCCAGATGAAAGGAAGAATGTTTATGCTTTCAACCAAATCATTTCGGACATGAGTATGCTGTCATTTCTACAATGCAAATTTCAGTGCAGATCATAAACAATGGAAATGCTAGTATGTCTAAAACTTATGTGACTGAATTGGACCCAAACAGGTCAGATTTACTTTAGATAAATATTATTCAGCCTTTCCCTGGACTCGGGACTGCCTTTCCTCATCTTGGGACCCCCTGGCAGCTCCTTCCTCATCTTACCATCCTCTTCCTCTCAAGTACCAGGACATAAGAAAAAATTTCCCCTAAACCTAATGTTGTCCTCTGATCTGCCAACATTTTGCCAGGTCTAAGAGGCACCAGAGAGTTCCATACAGCCTGGATTGTGACGAAACAACCAGCTGCCCCAGGACATGGCAGCACCCCCGCTTTCTTAGGTTCCCTAAAGATGGTTGATGTCCCCCAGGTCAGCAGGAAGTAGTCTTGAGAACTTGATGCCCTTATGACCAGCCTGCCATGTCTAACTCCTCACATTCTTAATAATAAATAAAAGTGAGAATCTAAGTATTCAGGCATTATGCTGGCCTGACCCTGTCACCTGGCAGAATGCACTCAGGCAGCACCCTGGTCAGCCCAGGGTTCCACGGTGAGGTAGCCTGCACACAGATGCAAAGGACCCATTTAAAAGGAGGACCCCTGAATTTAGGAAGTACCCTGGTCAGCCCAGGGTTCCACGGTGAGGTAGCCTGGACACAGATGCAAAGGACCCATTTAAAAGGAGGACCCCTGAATTCAGGCAGTACCCTGGTCAGCCCAGGGTTCCATGGTGAGGTAGCCTGGACACAGATGCAAAGGAAGCATTTAAAAGGAGGACCCCTGAATTCAGGCAGTACCCTGGTCAGCCCAGGATTCCATGGTGAGGTTTTTCCTGTCTCCCTCTTTTCTCCCTTCCTTTATCTCTGTCTCTGGGTCTCTGTCTCTTTACCTCTTCTCTTTTTCCTACCTCCTCCCTCCCCTGTCTAATAAACTTCTCACTAAGCTCTGTCTGCCTGGCGTGTTTGTCCCACCACCTCAGTCACCCTCACCTGCCATGGAATCCGTCAAGGTTCCTCTCCCGATTTATAATTACAGAAAGGCTATTACGTTTTCGTCAAATGTTGGTAATATATAGAAAAAAAGAGATAACTAAACAAAAGGGGTAAAATGTAAACTATGGGAATGTAGACAGGTATTGGTGAATTTTTAAATGAGATTAACATTTCTCTTCCTCTCTACCACATGTATATGTATAAATAAATATACACACTGTTTATTTTGAACATATAATCTTTGTCAAATATTCCAACTAGAACTAATAAGCAAAAATATTCAAGGTTGTAGCTCCATATTGTGCAAATAAAATATCATAACTTGTATAAAATGAAAATAAAACCATTAAAACTTTAAATACTTAAGAGTAAATATGAAAAACCAAATGATAAGCTTATGTAATGAAAACTATAAGAGACTATCCTAGTATAAGGACAAATATGAATTATTAAAAGATTAGCAAAGAAACATAGACAAATGATACTCAAAATTCTTTCTGAAAAAAAGAAATTAAAACCACAGTGCATTATCACTAGAAATCTAATAAAAATAACACTGATTATCTTAAAAATTGGCCACATGAAATGCTACCAGGATGTGGAACAATGACAGTATTCACACAGAACCAAAGAAAGTGCAAGCACCTGTAGTGCAAAATGTTGTGAGAGCAAGAGGAATATCCAGAGAACACAGTCAGTGTGACCCTGCTCACACACAAGCTTAAAATATACAGCAGGCTAACCAATCAGTGCTGCATGGATGTTGTCATGACTAGAACTGTACACAAAGGGATGCAGTGTCCCAAAAACTCTTATCAGCTGAATGCTGGATTTTGTTGAGTATATATAGTCTATTAAGATATATTAAATTATGTACTTGAGATAAGTACATTGATCTTAAGTCTGCTATAGTTCAGTACCTTTTCAGTTAAGAGTATTTGAAAAATCTGAGAAAATTAGAATGATTTTCATAAAATTCTCATTCTTCCCTGACCTTCCAAGGTAAGGATGGATGAGAAGAGAAAGTTTGTGGATTACAATTTGTCAGCTTCTAGTTTCTATTTTATCCTGGTTAAAGGAAAAATAGCACAAAGCTAAGCATACATGATTGCCTGTAACATGTGAAGAGGGTCAAAATTAAGAACACAAACATTTTCTGTCAAGGCTTTTGATATTCTCTGCATGAAAGGTAATAGGCAAATCCTGGCAGAACGCTTTGAAGGCTGCTGAAAGTCGGGCTTGCTGCTGGAGCACTTAGCTTGCCTGACCTTGAGCACAGGCTCTCAGACACTCCACAAAACCCTGTGTTGTTTGCTCAAAGAATTGCCACATGGGATCACAGATCCAGTCAGAAGCTGAACTGAAACCTGTAAGTTCCAGTATGAGTTAAACTAGAGAATTTGTAACAAGAAAAATACTGACAATTTGGTGCTGGCGAACAACCCATATTTTTAAAAACTAAAACTAAATAGCTGTAGAAATCTGTTTCACACTTCCTTTTCTTTCCCAAAAAAAAAGGATTAAAGTCACTGAAAATTCTGAATGAGTGTTCTACTTGAAACTATTTGCAATAATAGTTTATTAATACTTAATACTTTTAAGTCATTTCTACCTTTAACCTGCTTTCAATATGAGAATAAAATATTTAAGTGAAAAAAATATTTTAAAAACTGAATTGTATAATTTTATTCAAGTTTTGAAACATTTAAGTCTTTTAAAACTTCAGAATGAATACACTTGGATGAGTCAGTAAGTATACAACTGATGTCAACTCAGAAGAGTTCAAACTCTTGTATTTCGAACGCTGAAAGGTCATTTGTGCAAGAAACAATAATGAGACCTACCTCAGTAGTACTCAGCAACTTCTTATGTGCCAGACACATATAAGAATTGCTTAATCTATTTAGTTTTCAGGCCACCCAAGTTTTAACATGAGCTTATGCAAAAAAGGATATGGACATCCAATATGAGAATGTTTAAATTTAGGTCCCTTGTTTTCCATAAGAAACCATGAGCATTGTGGTGGGTAAATTGTATCTATAACATTAGGTGTTATCTATTAAATGTAACATAAATTAAATGCTATATGTATAAATAAATGCATGTATTCTGTTTCTATATATTTTCTATATTATTGTATTTACTTTGTTCCTACTCATGGAGAATCTTTTTATTATATTTGGGACCATAATTAATACATCAAAATATATATTAAGTATTGAAATGTCAAAATTCTAACATGGCCAAAATTCACTACAAAGAAGATGCAATTAAAAGTGATAATCAAATAAGAGAGCTAAATAACCGGGTATGATTTGAATAAGGAATGAATGAAACCTATGCAAAGACGCCTGAAAACCTGAATTAGAAAATTCTAGGAATATCATATTTTAAAAAACATTTTGTCTGATTAAAATATGAAATGAATAAAGTAGAACTACGGAAAGCAGGTCACTCTCAGTGATTTCAAAAGTTTTTAAAACTCACTCTGCTGCACTTTGTTTAAGAGTATATAGTACTCCAGAGGAGTTTAGACCATGCCGTGGTAGAGGAATAAAATCCACTGCAAAACTTGTCACCAACAGCAAGCGCTTACAGTTCTAACCCTCAGTCTTTCTAGAAAAATCCAAAGGAGACACACAGACAAAAACGCTGACAATCCACCCCAGTGTGACACAGACAAAAACGATAAGGCAAGTGAGGCATGAAAACATGAAACCGGAGGCCAGCTGTAAGCTGAAAAACACTGGATGGTTAGTAGTTTAGAAAAGCCAAGCTAGTGTTTAAGAATAAATAAAAAAAGAAACAAATAAAAGAGTAGAGAGTTCAAGTGTCTGTGTGAAGATGTGTGCCCCTGTAAGCACGGGTGACAGGGACCAGGGTCCTCATCTCCTGGAGCTGCAGCTATAGGGCTTGTGAGCATTCTGGTCCTGTCTCTGGGACAGAGTTCAGTGAGAGCAGAGCCTGCTCCTGTCTCCTCTTTGTACAGGGAACCATTCCTTCTTGAAAAGAGTGCTCGAGTGTGGTCCGCACATTCCATGTTGTTTGCCCCAAGAGATTGGGAGGCTGCATTGAAAATCGTATTCACTGATTTTGAGTTTGTTTTAAGAATGGTGCTTGTATACTTTAGATTTAGTATGTGAACTAAAATAAAAACAAAATGCACTTGTCTATTGGTGCTTAAAGTAAGAATTTTGACTCTGGCGTTTACTAAAATCTGCACCATTGAAAGGATGACTCAGAAGTACCCTATCTGGATCTGCAATAGTTGCTGAATTTTATCTTTGAAACAGTCTTCTAGCCCATGAAACTTCCGGCCATCACGTTTCTCTCACTGGATGAAAAAGGCAAAGCTTAAATTCCTTTGGCCTCTCCTAGAGATAAATCACAGTGAACACACAAACTACCTTTCCATAGGGTAGAATTTATTTGCGTTTTATTATTTATCGAACAGTAACTGTGGAATTTATGAATAATAAAACGGTTCTCAAAATAAATGAGGGATTCCTTTCACTCGGTTAGTAATTATAGATCCTAAACTGCACTCTTTGGCCAGGAGCAGAGCTGCTTAGAACAGAGGTACAAAGAGAAGACCCTGCTGTGTGGGTAAACTGATGACTCACTTTTAATATTAGGTTGAGCCCAGTAGGCAAAGTCTGCCAAGTCGGCTCCACAGGGAGCCCGGCTTCAGCCACTCACGTTTCCTAACAACGCTCTTGGCTTCAATGGCACTCAAGCCGACCCGGCCAAACATGGCATTTTGATGTGAAGATGAAGGCCGCACATACAATAATGAATTGTGGCGATTTTCAGGATAAGATTTTTAAAGTTGAAAGGCCATGTATATTATGACAATGGCACGCAGTTGTGACCTAATGAAAATTAGAAATGATTCATCGTCAGTATCCTTTTTACCCCGAGTTTTGTTACAAAATGACTCCACCTGCATCAACAGGGAGATAAATTTACCGTTGTTCTGAGTAGGAGGAAGATGCAGGCAAGGAGCAGGGACGTTTGTACAGGCATCCTTATAAAACAGGGAGTTTGAAGCAGGGTTAATTTATAAACCTGAGGCCAAAGAAGTTTCATGTGATGCTGGCCATGCGTTGCTGTGTTTTGACGTTAGGGATTTAAGCTATCAGGCTGGTTGAGATTTTTATGACCCCCTTAGACATGTTTATTTGAAATCTCTCTGGCTTTCCTTGGTGAACTTTAGACATGCGAAAGAACCCAGGGGCACAGACTCACCTCTGGAAGATTTGTTTCTGCTCTCAGAGCCCCTGCCCCAACACCATTGCCACACAGATCAAAAGACCCGTGTTTATTGTCCAGGCCACGTGGTGGAAAATATATCTCAGCAGGAGGCCTGCCTTAGGTTTCCTGCCTGAGAAGACAAGAATCCTTTCTGTTTAGAAGCAAAGATTGTTCTTAGGGAGTCCCAGGCTTGCCTGTGAGCCGCCCTGCCCGGCTAGCTGCTGGCAAATTCAGCACTGTTCTAAACAGAAAGAAATCACTGCTTTGGTTTGAGTCTTTAACATCCTTAGCCCCTCCCTACGCATGACAGTCTTGGGGTCCTTTGCAAAAGTCAATCAAACTTCAGCGCACATTGCGGTTCCCCAGACTGCAGGAGGCAAGAATGCAAACAAGAGGCGATGAGAATGTTTTAGCTTCTTTGAGCCGACGCTCCATCACTTTCTAGATTGCTCTCTCTTGGTTCTTCTGCAGGTGCTTTTTCAGGGGATTAAAGAAATGGTCCTTTAATTGACCAGACCCTGAACTACCGCAACCCCACGGGGCACACGGTATTACTCAACAGCAGGAATTCAATTACCAAGGTCAACACAGATGTATCTAAGTCTTCTATGAACCAGTCTGTGTTGTCAAATAAAAAATCCATATGCATTCGCAGTAGATTTTTCTTACTAGAAACCCTCTCTATAATCCAAACTTATGAAAAGCGCCCCACTTTGCTACAAGAATGGGCTGATTCCGCCAAGAGCTTGAAATTGAGTTTAAGAATTTGTATGATAAACCTCAAAAATCAGAACGGATGATCCATGGACCAGAAAAATGATCTGTATACCATGTATGTGATAAAGAATTCATAGCCAAAACATTTTAGATCCACCTAATTCAATAACACGATAAATGGGCTGGTTTTAAAAAGGGCAAACGACTCTCATAGACATTTTTTCCAAGGAGGACAAACAACTCAGAAGAGGCAAAAATGCATGGTCAGTATCATTAAACATGAGGGAGATGCAGATCAAAGCTACAGTGAGAGCTTACCTCTGCTAAACTAGCTCTGACTTAAAAGACTAGCTAAGTACTGATAAAGGCACAGGGAAGAGGCAGTCTGTATGGTGTTGAGAGAAACGTAAGTTAGAAGATCCATTGTAAAACATCATATGTCCATTCCTGATACTAGAACTACCTTATGACCAGAGATCTTGCTTACTGCTGCCTCTTCAAGGAAATTGAAATCAAAATGCTGAAAAGATATCTACAGTCTAATCCCTGTTCCCTACAGAATTATCCGTAAGAGCCAAGATATGGAGTCAACCCAAAAATCCCTCAGCAGATGGACTGGATTAAGGAAATGTGCTATTTTGGGATGATGCAATGTTAGTCAACTTAAATAAAAAAAAATCTTGACATTTTCAACAGCTTAGATGAAACTGGGGAACATTATGCTTCATAAAATAAGCCAGGCAAATATTTCATGACCTCATTTCCAGATATAATTTGAAGTGATTGAAGTAAAGAACTGTAAGCTTGTCTTTAGTTTCATGTGTGCATTCCAGGATGTACACACAACCTTGGAAGCAGAGGAGAATGATGGCTAGTGAAGGCTGGCTTGCAAGGGGCGTGGGATATATTGGCCAAAGGGTATACTTTCAGCTAGGCAGGATAAATAGTTTCATATAAAATACAGCCACTACAAACTCAGAATTTAATCATTTAAGCTGGCTCTAACTGGGCCTTGGTAATTAAATCCCTAATAGCCTTATGAGTTGAGAGAATCTCTGTGAGATAATAATTATGCAATGTACACTCATCCTAACACAATAGTGTATGGTCTAAATGTTCACAATTTTTCTTTCTTAGTTGGGCCTTGACAAGGTTAAGGGGGAAGCAGGACTCAAACCATTAACTATGATTTCTGGACAAGAGCATTGCTCCTAGAGTGCTATGTAAATAAATTCCATAACAGAATGATCTACTTATTAAATAGCCTTTGCTTCTTACCCCTCCTCTCCTCTCTAGGTCTTTTTCTTTCCTTCCTCCTATCAGCAAACTTTTGTTTTCTCTCACAGAATAAACCACTGCTATGCTAGTAATAGCCTAAAAGTAAATCAAAACTTTATAGAATATTTAAATGGAATATGGAAGTCAGAGTTTTGAGCACATTTTAGAGTTTTATAGTCTAATTCTCCATTCATTAAGGGATAAGTGGCACTGATCTCCATCACTTCAATTTCTCCTGATTGAATTTCACTTGCTCACCTTTCCCATGGTGAACTGACCCACTACTGAGATAGTAATGACTAGTCTTTTACCTTATCAATATACATGTCTAAAGTGTATTTGCTGTGTTTGTTTTCATATCTGTATTGGTCACTTCATAAAGGGCCAGATGATGAGCTGTAAAGACTGGGGCATTTTTATAATTTATAGAGTATTTTAAAAGAGTCAGAGGTCTCAGAGAATGAAAAGTATTTGTAAGGTGTGACTTACAGGTACATAAACAATTCTAGAGGTGAGGCATGCATATTACTTTAGATTCTTCTCATAGGCAGTTATTCATATCACCACAGATAAGTGTAATTCACCTAATGGCCGTCTGCCTCAGGATTCAGTATGGTACACAAGATTGTTTTGGTAAATGCCAGTCTAACAATCCAAATATTAATAGAAGGAAAACCCAGGATTGTAGTGGAGATGGCATCTACATGGTAATATACTGGAGTATATGCTTGGAGGCTATTAAATATTCTGGAGGCTCTCCGGAAAATAGCACAGTTAAGCAAATCAAAGTCTCAAGGAAGTATTGAACAAACAATGGTACTTTGGACTCTGGTCAGTAAATAGCAGGTGCTGTGTCTTAAAAGCTATAAAAACCAAGAAAGTGCCCACTGAGACCCAGAGAGACATCGATAGAATAAGACCTTAAGGTACTGAAGTAATATGATCCTGTGAACTACTAAAAATTACAAACAACCTGTTTTGTTGAAGAAAAAAAAGCAATTAGAACAACAAAAGGAAAAATCTAGACAAAATTTAAGAGCAAGCAGGGAAGCTGTGGAAGAATTCCAAACACTGTGTTATTACTTTGCAAAGTGATCGGAAAGGAGAGACTCCGCATGCATATGTAGAAACTGTTCAAGTGAAGACTAAGGCAGAGGTAAGCCAGAGTGGGAAGGAAGGCTGAAGCCAGGGCATCATGAGGTGAAGGCCAAATTGGGTGCACAATGAGTTTGGGATCAGCATATACTACATAGTGAAATCTTGTGTCAAAAATAAATAATTCCTTAAGGAAAACCATGACTACATGTGTTGGCTTATGTAGAATGAGGGAGGAGAATCATAAATTTAAAACCAGCCTAGGCCACATACCAAGACCTTGTCTCAAGAGCAATACAATTGAGGATGGGACATTTATGAACCAAATATACAAATATGTGTGGATGTATGTAGCAGAAGAGATGATGTGCACAACAGAAGTTCCAGAAGAAGGAAAGCAAACAACAGACAAAATCGAAAATTCCAGATGACTTCCCCTTCAAATTAATGGGTTAGTCCACTTAACATAATGAGCTGGGTGTCCAGCAGGGCTCCACTTGAATGGTTAACAACTAAGGCATTCTAGTGAACAGCCAACATTGTGAATACAAAGAAAAAACCCCAACTGATGATACCACAAAATACCATAAAAATAAGATTATCATCAGACTTGTGACAGTCCAGGAAGGAAAATGAAGCATGAGCATGGCTGACCTACAGAAGCCTCCCTCAAGCACAAAGGCCATAGACTAATTTTATGAAGATTGAAATAATTCAAAAATTACTCCCATGAGGATTTCCTGAAAATCCCAGTGAGTGGACTTCATGTAACAAAATGTTCTGTAGCTACATCAAAATAAAGATGGTGGAGGGTGTTATGGATAACTCATGCAGATCAGTGCCACAAATGGCTCTGAGGAAATTTTTGACATGCAATGGTAGTTACCTATAACACAGAGAAATAAAATTAGCAGAATTAGTGGTTAGGAAGAGTATAAGAATAATAAGCTTTAGGCTCTGTTACATCTGTTTCTAGTGTAATGTATTGCAGACTGTTTTAAGACACACTAACTCCACTGTACTGAATAAACACAGGAAAAAAAACCCTTTACTTGATTTTGCTGTTTCTTACTGAATTTCTGTTCTGCATCCCACATCTGTCCTTTTCTGACCTTATTGGCTGAGATTCCAGTCAGTTTCTCTACAAGATTAATTTAGGAGTTTCCATGAATGTCTGTCTTATTTATTTGTTTATTTACTTGGCTCAATGACCTGCAATTCTGTCTGTGTTGTGGCAAGTGGAAGGGTTTCCTTCTTTTTATGGCTGACTAGTATTCCATTCTCTAAGCTATTTCCTTTCTCCATTTGTGTTGACTCCATAACCTTTGGCTACTGTTAATAGTACTGAAAAAGCATGGCAGCAAAAAATTTGTCATCAAGATTTATGTCTTTTAGATATATGCCTACATTGGTAATGCTATTTGCATAAAAGCACCTGATGTGGGATAATGCTCTTGTCACTCATACTGGTTTAACAAAATGATGACTGGCCAGCAGGCAGGCAGGAAGTATAGGTGGGGCTACCAGAGTAGGAGAATTCTGGGAAAGGGAAAGGCTGAGATACAGTCCCCAGCCTGATGCAGAGGAAGCAAGATGAGAATGCCTTCCTGAGAAAAGGGACCAAGCCACAAGGCTAAACATAGATAAGAACTATTGGTTAATTTAAGGTTAGAGAGGTTTTCAGTAAGAAGCCTGAGCAATAGGCCAAGGAGTTTATAATTAAAATAAGCCTCTGTGTGTCTATTTGTGAGTGATCGGCTGCAGGACAGAAGCTTCCATCTACAGACATCATGTCCAAATACAAAGAAGTACTGGACAGAATTAGCTCTGTCAATCATGACTTGGCATCGCTGTATGACACAGTAGGTCTATACTTAGAATTTTAAGAAAGCACACACAATTTATGTACTAGCCCTGCTGGCTTATCTTGCCACAGACAATGCATGTGTTTTTTTTTCTCTGTGTCCTTAGGAGCACGTGTTATTTGATTAATGAATTCTTTCTGCCTTATTTTTATGACTTTAATAATACAAACTCTACTTGGAGTGCAATAGTGTCTCAAAGTACATTAAATTTGTATTTCAGTGGTGACCAGTGAAGCAGCATTTCTGGCGAATTTGCTTCCTGTTTGTGTTCCTTTGAGAAGTAGCTATTTAGTTTTGTAGCCCATCTTTATGTTGGTTATTGGGTAAGTTCCTTTTTGCTATGGGGTCATTCTCTAGCAAAGGGGGTATTTGCACTTTGTCTCAGTTACAGTCCAATTGCTGCAAAGAGACACCACGGCCAAGGCAACTCATGAAAGAAAACATTTAACTGGGGGCCTCCTTGCAGTTTTAGAGTGTTAGTCAAAGATCATCATGGCGGGAGTCAGGCCTGCAGTACTGGAGCAGTAACCGAGAGCTTTGCATTCAGATCCACTCCCAGCAACACAGCTCCTAATCCTTCCTAAACGGTCCACAAGCAGGGGAGGAAGCGCAGACATGAGGCCATGGGGCCATTCTCATCACAACCATCACACACACACTCTCTCTCCACTTCTGGAGACTGGGCTCCTCATGCACACACTCTCTCCACTTCTGGAGACTGGGTCTCTCATCCACACACTCTCTTTCCACTTCTGGAGACTGGGTTCCTCACACACTCTCTTTCCACTTCTGGAGACTGGGCTCCTCATCCACACTCTCTCTCCACTTCTGGAGACTGGGTCCCTCAGCTCTTATGGCTGTTAGTTTCTTTGGTGACACAGACATTTCTTTGTTTGGTCAACTCTTATTTTGTATCAACATTTGTTTCTGTGTCTCTGGGATCCTAGCATAGGAAAACGGCTCAGTGCAGTACCTGCCTAATGTCTTGAGATTTGTTTTGTTGTTATTTTGGGTTTTTTTAAGGAGAAGAGAAGGGAGAATAAAGATGGATACAGAGAGGGAGGAAGGAAGAAGTAAGGAATGGAATATAACATTATTATTGTTATTAATGAACACCTACTTTAAAAAAATTTCTTCTAGTCTTCAAAAGCTCCTGACTGTGTGACTGTCTGTGGTCACTGACATACTGGGAACTGCTTAAGGTTTCACATGGAAATAATGCAATATCAGCTTCACTTGGATAATCAAGACTGATTAAAACATGGTTGTATACATGGACATATAAAATAATTTTGTCAGTGAGTTTTTCCCCTTGACCTGTTTTCAGATCTTGTATTAAAATATCTGATATTAAGTAACTTAAGAAAAATAGAGAATTATTTATCTCACAGTTGTGGGAGTAGGAACTCCTAGAGTGTGGGACTGGCAGCCACTATGCATCTGGGGGGAAGTGTTTATACCACACTGTGGTGGAGGTCATCATTGAGAAGAAATTAAGTGTGCCAGTGACATTATGTATAACATGCATTCTTTCCTGCCAGCTGCTTGGGTCCTGCCACTGTCCTAGCCCCCAGATAACACACAAGGCACTATATTAATTATGAAGCTGTTGGCCGTTTGCTATGGTTTCTTAATGGCCAGCTCTGACTTAATTATTAACCCTTAATTACTAATACATATTTTTATAAGTTCTTATCTTACCAAGAATGCCAGACTTGTGCCCTCTTCTCCTGGGATCACATGGCAACTCGACTCTCTAGACTACATTTCACAGAATCCTCCTTGTATCCTAGTCCCACCTATCTTGCCTCCCTATTGGTCAACAGTGCTTTACTTATCAGCCAATCAGACAAATATATACACAGAAGGACTTTCCCATCAACTATGTCCTCTTATAAACCAGTAAGCCATCGTAGAGGTACCTCCTTCACAACCTCATCTCATCTGCTCTTTCCTGAGGCCCAACCTTCAAATATCACTAATGAGGATTCAGGGATCAAGTTGCTAATATGTGAGCCTGAGAGGACACATTCAACCACAGCACCTCAAATGTGAGAAATATTTGTTTAATTTGGGGTCACAAACGTGATCAAAAAAGAATATTCAAAGGTAAACTCAAAGTGAAATGACTCTTTAGCAGGGAAGATGGCTAGAAGCTAGAGCACTTGCTGTACACATATGGACTTGAGCTCAAATTCTCAGTACAACTACTCTGAATAACAGCAGGCAAAGACTGATGTCCGAAGCTGTCCTCCAACTTCCACACATGGACCCTGGTATCCATAAGTCTCCCCCACACATGCTCACATGCATGCACACATCATACATATGCACATACACACAAAGAGAAAGTAACTCTGCATGTGAGTTAAGGCCACACTTCTGCCTGTTCTGTACTTGCATACAATGTTTGTTACAGCTTGGCCCTAGACATTAAAGCTAGACATTAAAATGGGTAGCTGTACGAACAAAAGCCAGCCAGAGCTGTAAGTCTCGGGGGAAAAGGAACCTTTATTGGCAGCTTCTATGTATTCTACAGCCTTGCAAAAGCAACAGGTATGTCCAATCCATGACCAGTGAGCTCCAGATAGCCAAGATAGCTATAGGCATAGGCCAACACAAAATTTAAAACTAACATAAAACATGAAATGTTTTGTGTTTTGTAAAATGAAAACATGTTTTCACAGTTCCTGGGTGTGAGCTTTGTATCACACGGTCAAAAGTTTGGGCACTCTTACCTATGCTGTCTGCTAACTTTACTCTGTTCTGATATGAGAAAGATATATCATATGTTATACCCTTTCACTACAATTCATAGTTCTGTGCCTCTTTTGACCTAGTTACATATTTACTAAGAAAATTCCTATGCCTCATTTTTCTGGATCAGTTTTACAGAAAGATTTGAGCTTAATGAAGCACACATCAAAATTGTAGCTCCCAGGAAAATTACATTTCTCAGTACAAACTTTGCAATGTCATTCTTGATATGGTTTGGTTTAGAAATAAACTTGACCCCAAAGTTACCTGTATTGATATTGTAGGCTTGAGCTCCAAGTTCTTGCATTCCAAATGGCTTGATTGTTCTTCACCGATCTACCTACCTCTTGAGTCACTAAAGTCAAGTAAACTGCCACAGTACAGAGGTACCCTGGATGATGAGACTTTGAGTTGACTTAATTTGACAATTGAGCCAGCAAAAAAATGTGTTGAGTGCCCACAATGTATCTTCCTGATGGCTTGGACTCATTAGAGAACAAAACATATGAATTTTCCACCTAGTAATAACTGATTGTGGCAAAGTATCCCCGATGATTTTCTGGTATCTTCTATTCAGGTGTTCAAATCTATCAAAATATCTGACTTAGTTCTAACATATCATGTGTTATACTTAGTAAGCCGCTGATAGCTGATCTTGGTGTTCATGTGGAGTTTTATACTGAGAATTACTCGATGATACCTCATAAGATGGACACATCACATATAATTGGTCTAAATACTTACATAAAAGTAAATATACACTCAAGCAGGAAGTGTGTTGCTTCTGTCTTAAGGAGTATCTTATTAGAATACACAGCATATTTGCATTGTTAAGACAGTTTTGAAAATTTCCCATTCCCATAAGTTTTCTTACAACTTCAAATTCTGTTCCTACACATTCTGAATCACTATCTCTTTGTAACCTCTCCTTGTCATCTCAACATCTACATCTGCAAAAGTGTTGTCAAACTAGTCATCCATTTTGATGAAATACTTTCTTTAAAATAGCATAACTGTTCTGCAAAGAAGTTGAAAAGAGAATCTATTAATGAGGAATGATGCAATTTTTACAGACAGAGAAAACTTTCTAAAGCTAAGGAACATTCTATGATGTATCTAGGCCTGTAACATGTTCTATTCATGAACGCATACCTGTAACATTTTCTATGCAGGCATCCAGGCCTATGACAGGATCTGTGCACACATCCAGAGCTGTAATGTGTTCTATGCAGGCATGTACTGTACCTGTGTCTTACATGGTCTCAGAAACATTCCCATCAGAGTATCCTATGTCAGACCTCCCCCTGAGCACCAACATCAGCAATTTGCTAATTATGATACATAACATTTCAGAACTGAAGCACACTGATTAACCACTTTAAGTAAAGTCTACAGTGCGGTAATTCGCTTCATGATTATCATGTATTTCAGAGGCAATTGTAGGAAAGCGGCAATATGGCTCTCCTTTCATGTTGAGTCTCAGCTTCCGTTTCTTCCATCTGTTTCTTCTGTCTTTTCCCAGGATCTGTTCCTAGAAAGAGCTTTTATTTTAAGTTTCCAAAACTTCTCAAATGCTCGTGACTCCTCTCTCTCTCTCTCTCTCTCTCACTTTATCTGATGGAGATTTTTAACGTCATAATTCTGTTCACCATTTCCGCAGGCACCTCAAACCTGACATGAGTAAGCCAGAACTTCCCAGCTGTTGATAATGACTGCCCCCCTTGAAGTTGTTTCCCAGTTGGTAATCTTGCTATCCATCCAGTTAGCAGTTTGGATGACAGAACTTCTCCATCCTTACCACGCTCATAGGTAGTTCCAGATCTTCCAAATTTTCCTCCCGGGTTTCCCTTCCACCTCTCTTCTCTTTCATCTCCATTTTACTCCCACTGGCATAGTTCAAGTCCTTTCCACTTTCTCCCTGGGACCATCGCAATAACCTAACCCATCGTTACTCAAGAGCCAGTAACAAAGTTAGGATTAGTGTTTACTTGCTCTGAGTGCATTTTCACGTTAGGGATTCCAAACCTGTTTGCTTTTATCTTATTGGAAATGCTTTGGACCAGTTAGAGAATGGCTGGTCTCTCACAGTAAGGGGTGGGTGGCAGAAAATGAGCCTTGCTGACAAGCAGTATGGCAATATATTGGTCTTCAGCCAGATGATAATTAAGAACACGGTAGTGACTAACAAAAACTTGTCTAACAGCAATTTTGCTCTGAGTCTATCAGTAACTTCCAGTTGGTATAGAATGAAGAACCACCTCTGAGTCATAGCATGTAACATCCCCTATTATATTCCATTTTCTTCAGAATAAACATCCAATACCCTTACACAGTCTAAGCAACAAAAAGCCAATCGTCTGTGGCTTGCGGCAGGAGTTTATCTGTCACTTACATCAGTAAACACTTGCTCAAGCCTGTCACCAGCAGTGTGACTCCCAGGCCACTTTTACTGCACCTGTAAGTTTTTCTCCACCTGTAAGTTTCAGTGTTGGTGCCAGATCTACAGTAACGTTGGCTCATCATGTAATCATTTATGTTCAAATAATGTGCCCCATTTGTGTGTGTGTGTGTGTGTGTGTGTATGTGTGTGTCTCCCTCATGAGAGGGTGAACTCTTTTAGGGATGGAATGTGTTCCATTACTCATTATTAAGTGCCTGAATTTCATTGTAGACAATTAATGCAACTTTGTAAATGAACTAAATTAACCCAGGTTCCTGGCCTTGTGATCTACCTATGTACTAAGGATGCATATTTCCTTGGGTAGACTTGTTATTATATTCTCCTGTGTGGAACTGGGTGCTTCTGCAAAGATGGAACTAGACTCAGCTATTGCTAGCACCATATCAAAAGAATGAGACTTTGTATTTTGAGAATTCCATATGTACTATTAAAATTTTAGAAACATTTGTCTTGTATTGTTTCCTCAGACAAATTATAATTCCTTTGACCTGGAGAACCATTTAGCGAGTTGGGTAATCTTCGGTTACTGTTACAGCACCTTTGAATCACATTAACTATGCTTTTCAGTACCATTGTCCTCCCATAGAGTGTTCATCTTATATATGTGTTCCATTTGAGGTAACCATGAATTATTAATGGGATTCCTTTCCCAATGAATGTCGCAGATAGTTGGTTAAGCTGTTGGGAATTGTATAATCCATTTTGTTTTAAAAGCCACAGTTGCTCACTCAACATTAAACTTTTAGTCTAAATCCCTAGCAGTTTGGGGGCAGTGAGTGAAAGACATGCATATAAAATGTACTGTTTCTGCATGGACAGTTACAGAAGCGGCCAGCCGATTGCAATTATGAGTAGAGAGGAAGTGCCATAGCAGGCCTCCCCGTCCCTCGTCACCCTCCATGCAGACTCAGACACTCTTCACCCTCCCATGCCACCGGTGACCACCCAGGCTCAGCCATGCCTACCATGGGTAATTCAGGAACACGACACACTCAAGTTCTCTGGGTCACACACAGTGTGAGCTCATTATTTGTTACCCACATACATTCAATTTTGAAAGTACTCCTTGGATTTCATCCAAGAATTATCTCATCCACACTTAACACCCAAGCCCCGGCACAAAGGGGCAGATGAGTGAAGGTTCTCACTGAAATATGAAAGGCATCAGATCGAGATGCAGAGGAGGAAATGGCTTCAGGGCCACTCAGCGGCCCTAATTAGCTTCCCAACATAATGACCTTGATGAGGCTCTGTGTTCTTCTGAAGCACAGCCGGTGCACAGAAGCAAGGACTGTCACACAAGGTTTTCATTCTGAGACTGCTAGTAAGAATAGCAGTCAGAACGGAGGAGCATAGGAGCAGGAAGGGAGGAAGGGAGTCCTGAGAGAGAACCCTGCAGTTTACTGTGAGCAGAAAGGAGATGGGAATGTGAAACCGGATGGCCAGCACTGGACAGCTGCATTGCCACGGGCAGGCGAAAGGATGTCTCTAACCCGCTGAAAGCAAGGGCTCCTTCAAATGCTTATTTCCCTTACTTCACTAGAGGAATTAAACCAAGAGGAAAAGCATGGCATCTGGAGGCATGCTCCAAGCACAAAGTACATCTCTCTTTCTGCAAATTACTATTCTTCCTCCCAGTCTGCAGGCACGAATGTTCAGCTGAAACAGCCTAAGACAATGGAAAGACAACAATACACATCTATATGAGAATGGCTTTTGAAAGACGATCAAAGCTGTTATGACTGGTATCTTTTCATTCTTTTATGATGCTCATGAATGAACTTACATTTTTATGACTTTTGGGACTATTTATTAACTGCCAGTGACTACTTGAGAACTGGAGATAAAATGGCAAATGAGATGGCCCAGTCCTGATGTCTTTTATTGTCCACAAGAAATCTAATCAAAAACAACAACCGTAGTAAACTGTTTGAGGTACTATGAGAGGGAGACAATGTGTTTGTGAAACTGTAGCTATAGTCCTGATTCAGTCTAAGGCACGGAGGAAAATCAAAGCCAATGATCTTGTCTCTAAAACACTGAGAGTAAATGAGCAAGAGTCACTAAATGAAATCAAATGTATTGTTTCCAAAGTGTTCCAGCAGAGCTGCTCCAAAGCCTAAACAAAGGGAAGAAGATGAACAGGAGAGAGATAGAGGGGGAGAAGGGGGAGGGGAAGGACGGCAGGACAAGAGTATACATACGGGTGTGGTCCTGAGAGTGAATCACCACAGCAAGGCAAGAAGTAGTGTAAAGTGAGTCTGGACAAAGGCACAGGAGGCTGGTCAGGTGGCGGGCACGTTGTAGGGACAGTGGCCACGTAACGTAACACAAGTTAGGTACTCTTAAGAAAAAGAGGGGTTGTTATGAATCCTCATGCCTAGATATGGTGTGAGTGGAAACATGGGCTGGGTTTATTTGAAAAGTACTTTCAACAAAAGAATACCATGCTGACATTCGCTTTAATGAAAAAAAATCAATTTAGTGGAGAACAGTTTGGAGAAAGGCAAGGGTCAACCCAGGACTTAACAGGGATCTTTTGACTAACTGGGAAGATTCAGCAAGACTAATGATGAGGTGAGAAGATTCTATGGTGAAAAGAAAAACTCAAGACCAATCCTAAATTATGTTCAGGACCCTGTAAAGGTAGGAACTGGTGGAAGAGAATTCTGACTTGGAGAGGTGAGGTTAAAATTTTCATTTTTTGTCATGATGAATTTGAAGAGTCTGAGAAAATTCCCAGAAATATGGTGTACAAACATGCTTGTATCACAGACTGGTTATTTATAAAGAGATTGTAAAAGTAACAATAAAATAAAAAACCCTTCTTAATCAAGATGTAACAGTCTCCAGTCATATGATCAAGACGTTTGCCTCTCACAAATTCATCTTTAAAAAAAATCTTCCCCGACAAACTGATGGTAATAGGAAGGGAAGGTATTGGGAGGTAATTGGGTCGTGCAATGGGATTGCCACCCTTCTGGGGGAGACTACAGGAAGCTGGTTAACCCTGCCATCATGTGAGCACCCAGTGAATTGTACCGTTTATGAGCATAAAGTAGGCCCACACTGCACTGCCAATTGCATCGGTCTAGTTGAAGCCAGCCTGCAGAATTCTGAGAAGTAAAGGTTGCTTATCAGTCATCATCTCTGTAGTATTTCACCAGAACATGTACCACCTCGTGGCTTGGTATGAAAACCAAGGTTAGCAAAAGGGATGACCACACCCAAGCTTCTCCATGAGGTGTAAGCAAAATCTGACTTCAAGTGTACCGTGAATTCAGTCACAATAGGCTATCCTGCAAGTGTACCATGAATTCAGTCACAATAGGTTATCTGGGTGTTTTGTTGGTTTGTCTCATGTCTTTATTTTCTTTTGCTCCATAGAATTATTGGCTTTGTCTTTTGCATTAATTTTTTTTCAAGAAGATTATTATTTTATAATCTAATTATCAATGTGTAATTAATATGAAAATGTACATAATAGCTGGTTGAAATTGTGAATTTTCAAATGAATCAATTTTAAACTCAACTTAGAAGCAAGTATCACTTTTCTGGTCTGTTTTTTTCTTTTATTTTGCTTTTTAATCTTTTATTTTTACAAACTGTATCTCTGCCTGCTAATCTACCTACTCTAGTACATCTATATTTTCTCTTTCCTACATTTGATAGCAGAATGGAAGCTGTTTAGAAATTTTCAAACTCTCAGAACTGATTACCTTCTGAAAATGAACAGATCTGGATATGCATGCAGCCTCAGTTTTCAGTGAATAGTGTGAGTCTAAACAATGGGATGCACTCTATGTATTTGTAGTGGGTCTAGTCCCTACTCTAAGAAAAGGTGTTTTCTTTCCACTCGCTTCTGCCCTTTAGCTGGTCCTAACCTGCACAGATTCAGTTCCCACTGTTGACTCCCCCTGGTTTTTCAATTTTGCACTTTATTGAGTCATTTGGCCACAGAGAAAACATTGGGAAAAAAGTATGATGCTGGTACTCTTGCCAAAACCCTGTACATCTGAGGATATCTGTATAATACAATAAAATCATTGGGTCATAATTCTCCCTCTGTCAAAACTTTGAAGTTATTTTTCATTGCATTATGGGATGTTTATTTTTACAGAGGAGAAATATGACACTAGATCTCACTTCTTTGAAAATGTCCTTTTTTTTTTCTTCCTGGACGTTGGAAGAATTCCTTAATTTGAAAATTGAACACTGTGCTTGGGTGTTTTATTCATAATACGATACTGATTCTATTTGAAGCTATTTTTACAATACCTAGCACTCCCAACCAGTTTAGTGTGAGATCTGGGAGAGCTTTTCTTCCCCCACATAGTAGAGTCCTGTTTCTAAACCATTTGTGCTGTTTCTCAGAAATTCTGTATTATGTAGCTTAGACTTTTAACCTTCTATAATTTTATCTTTCTCTGGCTTCTTTTTTGTTACATGATGGGCTTTTATTTTGGTACTCTTTAAAGAGGTTTTTTTAAAACCTGTTCTGAAATAGTGTAGATTTTTCAAACATATTTTGTTTTGTCTTTTGTTTGCCTTTCTTTGATCCTTTTAGTGAAGACTGGAAGAAGGAGGTTAGGGGAATTCTTGCCTGATATTCTCTGTGTTTTCTTTCTTGTGTAGTAGAAGTGTTTAGTGAGAGTGAAGGAAGGCCAACATGGAAGGAGGAGACATGGACCTAGCTAAAACTGAGAATCATAAACTTGTGGTTTTGGCCTCAAGGGACTTAAATTCTGGTTGGGGCAAATAAGAAGTAGTGAAAGAATTAAACCCAAACAGTCTACCCTGGTATGTGGATGTGAATGAGTAACAGAAGCAAATGTATGACTAATATTTTTTCTTTTGATGTTCATCAGAAATTTGTAAATACACAAGGGACATGATGGCATCTTCCCACCATTCTCTAATATGTCTCTAAATAAATTTACTACTGAGACGAGCAATGTCCACTAAAACTTAGTTTCTCTTTAAAATTGTGTGTGTGTGTGTGTGTGTGTGTCCGTGTGTGTGTGTCCGTGTGTGTGTACAGGGACTTGCATGTATCAATGTTTGCTTGCGGAGGTCAGAGAGGGCATCTGATGTCTCACTCCATCACTTTTCATCTTATTTCTTTGAGTTAAAGTCTCTCCATGAACCTTGAGATTTCTCATTTTCAGCTACACCAGTTAACAAGACTCAGCAATCTCATTACCAACCCCAGAGTGTATGAGTTATAGGTTCACACAGCCATTTCTGGGTTTTATTACATGAGTGCTGTGGATCCAAATTTAGGTCTTCATGTTTGTACAGGAAACATACTTACCCACTGAGCCATATTCCTAGCTCTGCATACTTAATTTCTTGTACATTTTTAAAGAACGTTGTTGAATTTTACCATTGTGTTTTGAATATCTTTAAAATTAAAATTTGAAATTTGGGTAAATTAAAATATAATGACTTTTTACAGTTATACTTAAGGGATACTGGATATATCTCATACTTACCATTTTGAGCTTTTGAGGTATATCTACGAAGTATTTTAAGGACAATTATACTAGCTATATATGCATGGATATTAATTTTGATTACATTAATCATATTGGAATAACATTACATAAATGGGTGGCATAAAATTAAGTGTACTCTAGAAATAAAGTATTGTTGTATTCATACAGACTATTATAATGTTACTCTATAGAGGCTTTTTGGTTATATTTAAAGGTTTCCAGTGAGTACAAACTGAAAATTTATTCAATGCCTTGTCAAATTGTATATTTATCCATGGCAATATTAAAGAGACTTACTGTAGTCAAGGTGTCAAAAGGCTGGAGAAAAAAGGATTAGGAAAGAATAACAAAGTAAAAAACAATTGACAAGGTGAGATTATTCCACAGATTAAAACCCTAATTAAACATAGAGCAATGATTTCTTTCACAAGTAAATTTCCCAAATAAGTGCCATCCTCTTCGTGGAAATATTGAAAAATCCTTGCTTCCATGTGGTAATATCCTGTACATATACAGCCTTCCCTGGCTACCATACCATAAAAGCCACA
The DNA here is from genome assembly GCF_017639785.1 of Mesocricetus auratus. Taxonomy (NCBI): domain Eukaryota; kingdom Metazoa; phylum Chordata; class Mammalia; order Rodentia; family Cricetidae; genus Mesocricetus; species Mesocricetus auratus. Next base: position 81,871,240 of record NW_024429186.1, read on the forward strand.
AATGGGATGGTTCAAAATCCAAGATGTACACTTTCCTGAAAGGACTTCTTGGTCTCACTGCTCCTACGCCTGTGCACAAAGTGAGGGAAAGCGTGTGTTCTCTACCACTGCTTGTCAAGGCACTGACCATGTCTGACCATGGCCCCAGCCTTATGGTCTCGTTTAACCTTTGCTGCATTCTTAGAGCCCTCGTCTCCAGCTATAGCCACACTGGGAATTAAACTTCAGCATACGAACTGGGGAGAGGACACCGATTCAGTCTCTAACAAGATCAGTAAGGTGAAACTAATGAAGCCACTTTGTTTTATTTTTAAGAAGATGCTGCTTCGGAGATATTACACAGATTGTAAATATCCTTGGAAATCACAAAGGAGAACCTATCCAAGCCCATCCCAGTGCTCAAGGCCTCTTCGTAGCTCCCCGGTGGTCATTCTACGCTGTATTTCCACAATCTACTGTAGCTGAGATGGACGTGAGGGAGAGGGGAGGTAATAACCAGACAGTGCAAAGGGATCTCATCTGAATGATTGTCAGCACACCGTGACCGAAATGTGGACGAGCACACTTTCCTCGGTGTCCAAATTTATTGAATAATCATAGATCCACAAATTTTAATGGTTCTGATAGCAGTAACTTCCAGACCCAGGGACCACAGTAACCCTTCCTCAAAAATGGAGTCAAAGCTTCTTGTAAACTGAAGTCTCCTATGACAATGTATAGCCAGCAAACAAACAAACAAGCAAAAAACATTATTTTGACTTAGAATATGACCAAAGACTATCTATGGTATAATCTAATGGTCTGGTCCACAAAATCAAATGTTCTTTCTCCAGAAGCGTCAGTTAGTCTTTTAATTAATGTGCAGCAATTTGTTTGAAGAACTCTTATCTTTGAATAAGCAACTTTCTCATATCCATTGACAATCTATTTATTAATTTAACAATCAAACATAATTTTTTCTATTGCTTTACACTATATATCCTTCCTGAGTCACATTGTAAAGAAACAGTGTTCATATGCAAATGCACTGTTTCTGCTTCAAACCTGAGAAAATTTTAAGAAAATTGCTCTACAATTTCTTAGCTTAGTAATTGCAAATAATTATTCTAATACTCTATTTGTCACAGAGACCATACTAATTAAATAAAACTCTTATTTTTTCAGCCTTCTCAGATTATTGAAAGCATTTTTTACTCATGTTGATTTTTGAGGTGAATAAACGATTTTATGGACTCTTTTATATTTTCTTTTGTTGAAAGCTAAACATATTTCTAGAATAGGCTATTGCAAATGAGTTGTGTTATAAAGCAAGGTACACAGAACCTTTTCAATGCCTCTGTAACAGCTCACTACTGAACCATTTGTCTGGGGTATTAAAATGACATATGGAGTGATGTTTATTACACCAGAAAGAAGGGCCAGCCCCTTGTTTTTCCAGAAACTGTTGTTTTGTCTTGGATTTACCTTCCAGTGTGGTTTCTAGCCCAGGTTTCCTCGATATACTGTCCACGATCTCCCCACTTCTTGTGTAATATACATCAAACAATGCAGAAGTCATTAAAGTATATTATTTTTAAAAACAGGTCTGGTATTTTCTTGGCTCTTTGGTAACTGTTATTATTGGAATTTTTACAATTTTTTTGGAATTCAATGGGACCCTACAATTTCCTTGAGTGTAAGATTTCTTCTTTCCTGTGTTTTTATGCCACAAAGCTGAATTTCAAAGAGAAACAGGAGAAACACTCTGCATTCTACAAAGGAATAAAAGGGGCTCAGCAAATTCCTGATCTAATTAATGTCTTTAACAACTTAGATAATAAACTGACTGCAACTGCTCTTGATGCTCAGTGCCGCCTTGCTATGCGACCTTCCAAGGTGGCTGTAAATCAAAGGAGAAACTTGAAGCTTGGTGCATGTGTTTGTTGCTTGTTCCAATGCGAAGGACTGATTGCTTTACCAACTGCTCATTTAGACTGGAATTTTTTTAGACTTGTTTAGCATTCCACATTTTGAAAAGAGGGTCCTCTGAGTGCACAGGGTTATATTTTGGCTCAGCTCTTCAGGCCAAAATCAAATAGCCTGGTTACTTAGTTTCTTATAAATTATGTGTATTTTTCAAAGAGAATAATGAGCAACTTAAAACATATGAAGTATGTGTACTACGCTTTTATACTTGACCAGAAAATTTATAGTATTGTTGGGGTGCTCCAATTCTTTTCTTATCAGGACTTCCTTTGTGACATTTTTAGTTCATTCTATAGTGCTGATGAAAGCATTTGTTCAAGGGTCCAGTGAGATATATATAGGGTCAGATGACTATATATATTCAAATGAAACAAAGTTTTATTTCTTGATTTCAAAATGAATCTTATACACAACTGATCACATATTGGAATGAGTGTAAAGATAATCCATTTGAGCATGTTCTTCTCCCAGCTATCTGAATATTATGGTGATCTTAGCTGTGATGGTGAGCACTGTCAACTTGACATAACCTAGAGTTACCAGGGACGACAGTCTTATTTTGGGGGGTGTCTACACTAGGTTGGTTTGAAGGAGATTACCTTGACTGCCTTGATTGATTTGGAAATGCTAGTTCTAACTGTGCCCTTCTGGTTGAAGCCAAGAGACAAAGACAAGGAAAAGGAATTTTTCCTGCTCCTGTGTGAGTTTGACCTTCACTATACAGCTGGTGAGTTCACCTACCCTGTTGCTGCCACTGCTGATACCGTCCTCGATACTGGAACCAAATTCCTCAGCCTTCTGTATGGACTGAGACCTAGAAGCTGTCCAGGAATCCTTCTGCCAAAATACCCATTGTCTCAGATTCTCCCTCTCTGGTGTAAGACAGCATTGCTGGACTTCTTCAGCTGTATCTAGAAGACAATTTAATAGATCCTCTTTTTAACATCCAACTAGTGTCCTTCGTTGTTTTTTGTTTGTTTATTAGTTTGTTTTTATTAACCCACCAAGTTCAATTAGTGCTACCTATATACTCTTGGGTGTGTGGTCACTGGCTAAAGATTAGTCTGCCTGTGGTCCCATCCTTAAGAAAAGCTAGCTCTCCATCTCCTGTCTGCCTTAAGATACTGCCATCTCTTCATCCAGTGGATGGTTCTTTATGACATCCAACCCCACACTGGAATTGTGTTTGTCTTGCCCTTGTTTGGTTCTTATTTATACAGTTACAACCACTGTGAGTTCACATGCGCTACTGACGAGTCAGACCCAAAACCTGCTGTTTTGTTGTGGTCGTCCACTGTCCCTGACTCTTACAGGCTTTTCCTCATCTCTTCTGAGATCTCTGAACCTTGGGAGGAAGAGATGTGATACAGTTGTCCCACTTAGGACTGAACACTGACATGTTTCTTGTTCTCTGAACTCTGACCACCACTGTAGGTTTCTATGTTAATTGCCACCCACTGCAGAAGAAACCTGTCTCATGAGATTTGAGAGATGATCCACTAATTTATGGGTATTATGATCAGTGTCTAGGGGTCAGTTTAATGTATGGTCATTCTACTGGTTCTGTTACAGTAGCTGAGTGATATTTTTTTACTTCTTTTGCCCATAGTCAAACTAATTTGTAGAATGCCTGCACCATGTTAAATCATGAGACTATGACCTAGCCAGTATGTCTTATGGAACTAAGGTTAAGGAAGCTCTTTGTCCTTATTTAAGGGAATGAGAACTAATTACTTTAAAGCATACTCAAAAGAATTTTAATTATTGCCACATAATATACAGCATCTAGTAACTTAACTAAAATAAAATAAAAGGATCTTCAATTTTGCCATGAATTAACAATGAGGGAGATTTCTAATAAAATGGCAAGAGGGAATATACTGAATAAAAACCAAAGAAACATCTATCCCATTAATTATTGATAGATCATTTATAATATCATCCTTGGATAATAGTTTATATTAACTAAATCGCTTGTATATGTGAATAATAATAAACAAAGCAAATAAATTTCAATGATGTTCATGTACTAACAAGAGCATAGTTTTGGGCAAACTATTTTTAAACATGTTTATAAAAACCAACATCAAAACTCAGTAATCTATTATCTTGTTATCAACTCCAGTTCCCTCTCACTCCCATTTTCCCATGCCCCCCACCGACCCTCACATCCCACCACCTATCCAATCCCCAAGGAGGGTGAGGCCTTCCCTGGGAGATCATCAAAGTCTGTCACATCATTTCGGGGAAGACATAGGCCCTCCTTCATGTATCTGGGTGGAGAGAGTAGCCCTTCTTGGGGAATGGGCTCCCAAAGTTCATTTGTGCACAAGGGATAAATACTGGTTTCACTGTCAGAGGTCCCATAGACTTCCCAGGCCTCCTGACTGACACCCACATTCAGAAGGCTTGGTTCTGTTCAATGCTGTTTCCCCAGATTAATGACTGAGGTCTGTATGCTCTCACTTGGTCAGGTCAGTTGTTTCTGTGGGTTTCTCCATTATGTTCTTGACCCCTTTGCTCATCACTCCTCCATCTCTACAGTTGGATTCCAGGAGTACGCTCAGGGCTTAGCCATGAGTATCTGCTTCTGCTTTCATCATCTACTGGATTAAGGGTCTAGGATGTCATTTACGCTAGTCATCAATCTCATTATGGGGGAAGGGCATTTAAGGCAGCCTCTCCACTATTGCTTAGACTCTGAGTTGGGGTCATCCTTGTGAATCTCTGGACATTTCCCTAGTGCCAGGTTTCTATTTAAACCTATAATGGCTCCCTCTCTTAAGGTAATCTCTTTTCTTGTTCTCTTCTCTTCTTCCCCTGACTCAGTCTTCCTGATTCCTCATGTCCTCCTCACCCCTCCTCTTCTCCCCTTCTATTTTTCCTACCTCTCTCCCCCTTCTCCCTGTGCTCCCAATTTTCTCAGGAGCTCTTGTCCCTTTCTCCTTCTCCAGGGGACCATTTATGTCTCTCTTAGGATCCTCCTTGTTTCCTAGCTTCTCTGAAGGTGTGGATTATAGGTTGGTAATGATTTGCTCTGTCTAATATCCATACATGAGTGAGTACACACCATGTTGGTCTTTTTGTGACTGGTTTGTCTCACTCAGCAAGTTTTCTTCCAGTTCCATTGATTTGCCTGCAAATTTCAAGATTTTATTGTTTTTTTTTCTGCTGAGTAATAATCCATTGTGTAAACGTGTCACATTTTCTCCATCCGTTCTTCGATTGAGGGGCATCTAGGTTACTTCCATGTTCTGCCTATTACAAACTATGATTCTATGAACACAGTTGAACAGATGTCCTTGTTGTATGAATGTGCATCCTTTTGGTATATGCCTTAGAGTGGAATTGCTGGATCTTGATGTAGATTGATTTCTGTTTTCTAAGAAACCACCATACTGATTGCCAAAGTGGCTGCAAAATTTTACACTCCAACCAGCAATGGAGAAGTATTCCCCTTTCTCCAAATCCTCTCCAGCATAAACTGTTGTTGGTGTTATTGATTTTAGCCATTCTGGCCAGTGTAAGATGGTATCTCAGAGTTGTTTTGAATTGCATTTCCCTAATGGCCAAGGATGTTGAGCATGTCTTTCAGCCATTTTAGATTCCACTATTGAGAATTCTCAGTTTTGTTCTGTATCTCACTTTTTAATTGGATTATTTGGTGTTTTGGTGACTAGCTTCTCGAGTTCTTTGTATATTTTGGAAAGAAGCCCTCTGTCAGAGATGGGATTGTTGAAGTTTTTTTTCTCATTCTGTGGGATGCCATTTTGTCTTATTGACTGTGTTCTTTGTCTTACAGAAGCTTCTAAGTTTCAGGAGGTCTCATTTATTGATTGTCGATGTTAGTGTCTATGCTACTAGAGTTATGTTCATGAAATGATCTGTAACAATTCATCCAAAGGTACCGCCCACTTTCTCTTCTAAGAGGTTCAGTGTGACTGGATTTATGTTGAGGTCTTTGATATGTTCTTTTCAATATTGTACTTGAAGTTCTAGCTACAGCAATAAGACAACAAAAGCAGATCAAGAGGATACAAATTGGAAAGGAAGAAATCAAACTTTCACTATTTGCAGATGATATGATAGTTTACCTAAATTACCCAAAAAATTCTGCCAGGGAACTTCTACAGCTGATAAACCTTTCAGCAAAGTGGCAGGATAGAAGATTAACTCAAAACAAAAATCAGTAGCCCTACTATAAATAGATGATAAATGGGCTGAGAAAGAAATTAGAGAAACAACACCTTGGAGTAATTCTAACCAAACATGTGAAAGACCTGTACACAAGAACTTTCAGTCTTTAAATAAAGAAATCGAAGAAGACACCAGAAAAATGGAAAGATCTCCCATGCTCTTGGATAGGTAGGATCAACATAGTAAAAATGGCAATCTTACCAAAAGCAATCTACAGATTCAGTGTAATCCCCATCAAAATTCCAGCACAATTCTTCACAGACCTTGAAAGAATAATAATCAACTTTATGTGGAAAACCTAAAAACCCAGGATAGACAAAACAACCCTGTACAATAAAGCAACTTCTGGAGGCATCACCATCCCTGACTTCAATCTCTATTATGAAGCAATAGTAATGAAAACAGCTTGGTATAGACACAAAAACAGACAGGTAGACCAATGGAATCAATGAACACCTGATTTTTGACAAAGATGCTAAACTTATACAATGGAAAAAAAGAAAACATCTTCAACAAATGGTGCTAGCACAACTGAATGCTTACATGTAGAAGATTGCAGGTAGATCCATATCTATCACCATGCACAAATCTTAGTCTATTTTTATAACATGTCTAGGAAAGGCAAATTTAGAGAGGCAGAAAGGAGATTAATGGCTGCCTGGGGTAAGAGGTGGGACCAGGAATTAACTATGAAAGGCAGTAGTAGTAGGGAAGCTTTGGCAACAGTCAACAAGATCACAGTAATGGTCATACAGCTTGGCAAACTTTCTAGAAGCTGAGAAATTCACAAGTGCAATTACAAGTACAATGCATGTAAATACTCAAGAATGGCGTTCATTTAAATGCTGTTTCAGTGATTTTCCTAGTAAAGCTACTGAGCTTCGACCTCTATGATTTGTCATCTTCCTACCCACAGATAATTAACAAAGTAAATCTGGACATTTTCTCTGCCTTCCAATATTTTGGGAAGCATATGTGTGCTTTATTCTCCAATGTTAGCACTCAGGTAATTATAGAGCTCTATACACTCTCTGGAAGGAATTGTAATTTTATGTATTATTTCTGTCTGTCTCAATGTGGCTCTCAAGCCCCAAAACACACCTAGTGTTTCTCACATAGTATCTACTCCATAAACATCTCTTCAATAAATAAACAGAGGATTAATGAACCAAAGTAATACTGCCAATTCATGGCAGAGTCTTCTGAGAATGTGGGAAGACTTACTAATTCATACCTTGTTACTCGTTTAAGAACTTTTGCTTATGTAAAATTAATGCACAAGTCAATTTTTAGTCAAACTTTCATCTTTCTACTAAGCATCATAAAATACCAGCTTCTCTCTCCCTTAATAATTGAGTTGGACCCTCAGGAGACAAGAGAAAAAATAGGCGTACTGCTATACCAACTGGGTAAAATACAATGAAAAGTCATTCTGCAATACAGAAAAAAAGTTTTGGCATATTCTGCTTTATTCGTGAAGCTCTGCTGGAAAGACACACTTGCAGGTCTGCTCTTGGCAGTGAGCCTTGTTCAGGAAGAAAATCAATAAAAGTCAGTTTCAGTTAAGGAATTGATATATCAAGGAAAACAATTTTGGCCTACAAAAGGAATCAATTCTGTATACCCTGAGTTTGACTTATAGTAGTCAATTCTATGAAGCTAAAATAATGTGTATAAGTCTGCCACCGAGTGCTAATTTCATGTTCCTTCTCTTCCCCCCACCAGGTGTTCTTGCATAGGTGTTAGATGTGATTAACTGCCATTTTTCCAGCAATTCAGAATCTGCAACAAATCAAAACCTTTTGAATGGTTGTAGAAACTGAAAACACTGAGTTTATTATATAGCACACACTTTTTCCAGTTATTTAATTTTCAAATCCACTGTATTATCTACTAGGCAATTGGTTTTTCCATTACATAGTAACTTTAAATCCATTGTTGTGCACACAGATGTAGCCATATCAAAGCTCAGCAACACACCAAGGTGCACTGAGAGTTTTATTTACAAGTATAGTTGCAAATATCATCAGTGCCTCAGTGTTACATTCAGAATAGGACTTGATGCTTTTGAAATAGTCTTCCTTTATTGCAACCCTTTGAAAGAGGACTTTTACAAAAAATTACAGTTGTAATTTTATGTGGCCATAGTGTTACAACTAATAAAGAATAAAGGTGCCTTTCATTTAAGGCACTTTAGAGATAAAACATCATGACTTCTTCCTGTCTCAGGTTCTCAAAAGGACACCCCGTCTATCAAATGAGATCTTACCTGTTGCAATGCTATTGCGTGAAAACTGACATCTGCAAGTTGCTGTCGGTTTTACAATTGTTGCTTAACTGTTAGTACACTTTCTGGGCAAACTTTGAGAAAACAACTGGTATCTGCTTTCTGCCCCTTTGACCTCTGAACATATTAAGGCCTCTAAAACTAAGAGCCAGCCAAGTGTTTGAGTCAAAACCTATCCCAGAGGCAGAATATGTGTCTTTCTTGTGGCCAGGACCACAGAATACTTCATATGTGTTTCTCCCTTTAGCCTTTAGTATAGTAATTATATCCAGTGTTGAGTATCATTTAGGAAATGATGAGAATACCCTACTGTATCCAAGACCACATCCCTGGGTTATTCAGATGTATGAACTAGGCAGCTTCCTTATGCAGAGAAAGTTCACCCATATAGAAATTCTTCCTTGCTATCTTAATAAACTGAGATATACATAACAAAATATTCTTGGTTTGGAAAGTAGCTTTTTTAATGTAACCCTCTTAGGACTCTGCAGAATCATTTGTTAATGATAATTAATATTGGTGTCCTCACTACACTGCTCCAAAAGGATAAAGATCCATTTTCTCTGTGTTTTTGCCAAGGGTGCACGTTGCCATCAGCACAGTGCACAGTTCATTTGCTGAGATATTTAAATGAGAAAAGAATAGGATCAAGACATAAGATATGTAAAACGCATAGAATTAGAAAATAAGATAACCCAGAGATCATAGAGTCTTTGAAATATATTTCAGGCTTAAAATTAAGCTATTATTCCAAAAATCTTTATTCATCACACTAAATGACAAATATACATATATTTGAACTAAGAGATTTCATATGTGCTTATATGGTACACATCTTAATTTAATTTGAAACAATAAAATTATTTCTTGGTGCATTTTTTTAAAAGTTCATAAAATACATTTGTGAGACTAGTTGCCCAGTTGGCATTGCTGAGTTGCAAACTGTCCTTTTTGATTACTCCAGATAAATTTGATAGTACTTTTATTCTTAAAATAGTTCCAACTTGCACTATAATTCTTTAATTTGGGGGGTGTTTGGTTTGTTTTGAGATAAGATCTAACTGCAGCTCAGATTGTCTAGAATTCACTCTGTAACACAGGTTGTTTTGAAACACCAAAGAGGCTCACACGTAGGCCTCCAAAGTTCTGGGATTACAACATGAGCCTATGTCCTTTGCTTCTTGTTATAATTTCTAAAAATGAGGTCTCCAGTATAAATAGCTAGTTTAACAGGAAATAGTTTGATGTGGTGCTAAGGAATTTCTCCTTTCTGAGATTTCTGGGAATTAATAATTGGTCTCCCTTTAGTCTTCTTCCTAGAAATGGACTCCATTTCCTGACTGTGTTCCTGTCTGTCTGCGTGTCTATCTATCTATCTATCTATCTATTATCTATCTGTCTGCCTATCTATCATCTATTAATCTATCTGTCTATCATCTATCTATCTAGGATCTATCTGTCTGTCTACATACCATCTTCTATCATCTATCTGTCTATCTATCTATCTGTAATCTATCTATCTATGTATGGCCGAGTCTTTCTATCAGATCAGACTTGCCTTGAGGTTGTATGTGTCTATGCATGTATGTATGTATGCATGTATGTATGTTTGAATGTAGGTGTGGTTTGAATGTGGTTGCAAGGGGCTTATGTTGAAAGTCACTCAGTCACTCCAATTTATTTCCGATACAGGGTCTCTCTCTCTGCACTTGAAATTTGTCGATCCCTATCCTGCAGAGACAGACTTACGCCTATGGGCCCTCCATACTTACTGACTGAAACCAGCCAGTTATATCTGTTTGTGCTAAGGCAGCTTCCACAGCCAGTCATTTTTTCAGCTGAAACACACTCCTGTGGAACGGCACCTCCATGGCTCCCAGATAAGTAAGTGGGCAAACGAAGGCAAGCTGAGCATTAATCTGGTATATGTCCTTCCACAGAGCGCTCTTGACTTCTGCCTCTGTGAGCACGTGGGCTCACACCCGAAGACGAGAGCTTAGAGGGTTCATCTGGCATCTGGGAAGTTCTGACAGGGTCCCTGGCCCAGAGTAACGCTAGAAGGCGGTGTGCCTCACTTTCCCACTGGGTTACAACTGAGGTAATTGTGGTCCTGGTTTTTGTGCATGTTTGGAATGTGAAGCTGTTGCTCTGCCGGTGTGTTGATTTTATGGTCGGTCTCGAGAGTAAGTTGGTTTCAGACACACAGCCAGCTAAGAGGAGCCTTGGCTGACTGCTAGGTAGAAGTATCTGGATAATAGTATCCATCCCACAAGCTGGTTTTGGAAGGAGGGCTATAATTGACTTAAGTCATTTCTTGCTGCCTGTTCTTTTAAACATGTGGCTGGAATATCTCTTTGGTCTGTAAGCTCCTGTCATGCAGCCTAGGCCAACACAAAGAGTGCATTGTGCTTCAGCAGTCGCCTAGGTTTGCCTGCAAGATCAAAAGCGAGAGCACTTTCCATTTGAACTGAAAATGAACAGTAAACATTTTCTCTATAGGACCTTTAAGATTCCTTTACGCAGTGTGAGGGAGCCAAAGGGTAAACTTTGATTGTCTTTCCTTAAGGCAGTAAAAATGGAATGAGTATTTTTTTTCTGAAAATGTCACAGGTTAGTATCAAAGCACCGTCAAACTGTTCACTTACATAAGTGACTGGAAATCGGGAACATAGTAAACTTGGAGAGACAGAGATGGTGATGCTTTCAACAGGAACTTACCTTGGATTTATCTTAGAGTAATTTAGAAAGAATGAATTTGTGAGGTAACTCACTGGGCAAAGACATTCATGGAGGGAGTTCATGTGACCACAGAGGATGTAAGAACTTTCTTGTGTCTGAGTGCTGTTAAGTTCTCTTGAGTGCCACTGTTCTTAACAGCCATTATGAACACGCAAAACTCAACCATGATGCTATAATTGAAATCTTCAAGTAATGAAAGCAACAGAAACTTTCTGCAATTATTGTAGAGCTATGAAATTACATTGGAAGCTTTCATCATGCATCTACCGGTTCATAGCCCTGTGTTCCTTTTGTGTTTATATACTCCAGCAATAGCCCTAGGCACAAAACAAAAAGCTTGCTCTCTTTCCCATTGCAATGAGCCCTGCCCACAGTTTCATACTATCAAGGGAGGAGTGGATATGTAGAAGTCATACGGATATGGAACAAGATAGTCCTGTGTCTTTCCCGTGGATTTAGCAATGATTCTATGGGAAATCTACATCTAGAAAAGAGTCCTGGGAGGTTGGTTGCCCTGGCTGCTGGAGGTACAATCTAGTGGGAGAGAGAGTACAGGGAACAATCCCAGGGCCTCTGGGGTATTTGATGAATATTACTGGAGTGGGCAGGAAGGTATGACTAAGCATTACAACCTCTCAGAGGGAATATAAATTGGCCTGGAGTTTGTTTCTGAGAGTGGGAAGTTTATGGCACTTCAAAAAGAACAGAGTGAATGAGGCACTCTAAAGAGTTGGGAGAGTGTACCACTGATGCTGGCCTGAATGGGCCTTTGATCTCATTTTGTTCCAAGAGCCTTGTCCATTCTAAATAAGTCCAAAAACAAACTCTGCAAGGTCACTTGGCTGGGCACATTTAGACCAAAATAATACAGAGAACCAAAGGAATTGGCACTTCCCATGAGAAGAAAGTAACCAAAAGCAAGCAGGCTTGCGGTGTGTGTGTGTGTGTGTGTGTGTGTGTGTGTGTGTGTGTTGAGACACTTCCATTTGCTTTTTTGCTGCTCCCAGGCATTGTCCTCTGACAACTGTCCTCAACAACCTTTAGTGTCTCTTCTTCTTAAGAAGGATATCCCTCTCAGAGATTCCTAGTTTTGAAAGAAACTCTAGGTTTCCTGGTTCCTAGAAGGCTGAGAGAAGCAGCCACAAAAGAAAAGTTAGCAAACGACTTGATGTTTCACAGAAAGCCATTTAGTGTGTGCATGGACACATCTAAGGCTGAAGAGGGATGTGAGATTAGGCTATCAACAGGATGAGTAGGAAGAGAGCTTCTCCCTAAAATACATTATTCTTAGTCATGGCACAGGCCACTGTGGCTTAGTAGGTTCTGATACTGCTCAGCTCCAGACATTGGGTCTTACTAAGGCTAGAGCAGGAAGATGGACTTTGAGGACATTGGATGGATTTAGGAAGCTTGTGTCTGATGCCTAGTACAAGACCCACACAGCGGGGAGAGCTGTTCTGTATGAATTCACCAGGACTCTTAGTAGAGTATGGAAGTCACAGTGACTTAAGATATCTGCCACTGAAACAAATGCCTGAGGGGAAAAATTAGCAGAGGAAATGTTTATTTGTGGTCACAGTTCCAGGGGTATCAGTTCCTGGTTGGCTGATTTCATTAAGGCTCCGGACTCATGGGAGTGAAGGAGAACGGCAGATAAAGAAGGGAAGACCGGAGTATGGTCAGAGGAGGTGACCAAAGATTCTCTTTCCCCCGGTGCCCATTCTTCATTAATTGTTCTATTATCTTGGAATGAATTTTCTCCTCTCAAGTTACTTAGAATCAAAGGATTTTTAATGGAAGATTTCCTTGTGAGCATTTGTCTGTGAGGGCATGAAAAAAATAATTGTATGATTATGATCACTATTTTATGGTGAAAACTTAAGGCTCTCAGCTTAAATGTAGTGTGTGTACACACATGCGCATGGATGCGTATATAAAATAGATTTCTCAATCTAACACAGGTGACTTGTTTTGAATTCAATGCAGAAACATTTTCTCACATTTGAGAGTTTCATAATTCAATATGAGTTTAAGTTTTTGAGAGACATAAAATATCATAGGAACAAAAGGTCAGGGACTCTGAAACAGTTACATGATTATAATGTCAGATTAGATTTTGAACACGAGGTTATGAGATCATTGTCAAATTAGTCAGTCATACTTGATCTTGCTATTTCCTTTTTTAAAATGAGGGTAATGCCATCTACCTACCAGGCTGAAGCAAGTATTTGATGGCCTTATTGTGAGTTTATTGTTCAAGGATGGGAGCTCCAGACATGCCAGTAAACTTCTACTTCCTATCTGCAGAGCTATAAAAGGGAGGACTGCAATAGCATTCCCACATGAGTAATAGCAGCGTCCCTCCATATTTAATACATACAGAAAGTTCTGTAGGGAGGCATGGGGGCTGGACTGCAAACATCCAGTGTGTAATCTTCACAGCATCACAGGTGGACTGGTTTCCCATATTATTGACTATCACTTAAATCAAGGGACTTCTTGAGAAAATTAAGATACAACCAGAGAGGGAGTAAGACAGGGTCTCACAGCTGCTTTGGTAAGTGCCTTTTGATTTTCATTTCTCAGAGCTGGGACGGTGCACCGGGCATGCGGATGGTTGCCGGGGTGACCTGAGGTGAGGAAAGGGAAGATGGAGGGGAGTCTTCTGAGATGACGGACAGCCAGGGTCAGTACTGTGTGAACGGATGATAGGAGTGCTCCATCACATGGTTAAGGGTAAGGTTTCTGCTGTAGATGAGCGAGAAGAGCAAAAGGCATCTGCAAGAATCCAGAGCAGACAGAGAGAGAGAGAGAGAGAGAGAGAGAGAGAGAGAGACAGAGACAGAGACAGAGACAGAGACAGAGACAGAGACAGAGAGACAGAGAGAGAGACAGAGAGAGAGAACCGAGCATGGCCAGCACACTAGACCTGGCCGTGAAAGAAGAGGGGGCAGAGCAGAGACGAAGGCAAAAGAGAGTACAGGTAAGAGAGAGAAAGAGCAGGGCTGAAACAGGGGGGTTATATGTGAGAATGAGCAACTGCGGGAGGGGCTCCCAGGCCGAGGGAAATTTAAGGTAGGGGGAGTAAGGCGAGAAGATCCAGAAGACCCAGGATGGACTCTGACAGTGTAACGGGTCATTTGTGATACTGAGGGAGCCTAGGGGCCGGTGTGGGCTGTGGGGTGCTGATAGGCACCACAGGCGTCCCTTTGTCCCTTCTGCAGTGAGGAGGGAGATGACTCCTTTGGCAGAGGAGACCTGGCCTCACAAGTTCCTGTGGCGCTGGCCTTTATGTAATTGCTAGAATTGGGGAGTTTGGGGGCCTGACGTGGATTTCTGGAGAGACATCTCAAGAACTGAAGGAGGTGCTGGAGTCAAAGCGTCGCTGGTTTGAGGCTGCGGGCATTCAGCTCTTCAGTGGACACTCCTTTCACTGAAAGTGTGCTCAGGCTGGGCTCAAATGACACAATATGTCTGCTTTATTTTCAGTGAAAATTAATTCACCAATTGAGACTCCAGGGAGTTTGTTGACAGGTATTGAGGTACATGAATTTACCAACATAAAATTTATTGGTTTGAATTTAGCTAATTCTAACAACCTCTGAGAATGGAGACAGACTGCAGAAGACTTTGAATTAGTGGTGATTTATTTAGGTTCAATTTTATTTTAAGTGTAGAAAGTTACTTCCATGTTTATCCTCTTATAATAAGACTTTTCATAAAGATTCTTTATAGGGAAATGCTTTTGGATTCCAAAATTATGGCTTTTTTATCTCAAAATTTATCACACTAAGACTTCTAACTAAAATAATATAGCTCAAGTAAGTGGATCAATGTATTGGGAAAAATAACAGTGGTTTCCAAACCAGTAATTCTGAAAATGATTTTATTTGACTACATTGTTTTATAAAACTTTGACCTAAATTATATTTAGATTTAACCATTAAATGACAATGCAGTTCACAACTCCCTCTGAAGAACAGGTAACCTTTAATGGCTGTGTCTTACAGGTCACACACAGCCCGCTTCAGGCCACTGGATTTCCATGGCTTCTGTGCAGGCTCCCTCTCTACCTTCTCTTCTCAATCATGTTGTCTAACTCCCTGGGACATTTGAATTCAGGCATCTTATTTATTCTTAGCTTTATGGTACTTACCATTAGGTACCCCCTACACGGACCGTTCTACTAGGGTGTAATGAACACTTAGAAATAAAACTTGACTTTTAACAAAGCCCCATATGGCTGCTACTTTTCAAGTGGATATAGACAATTCAGGTTCCCCTCTTAGAACAATTCATGTATATAATACTACACGGAACAGGGTAGCAATTACCTGCTTGGGGAATCAGGCTAACAGAGAGATATGGGTCAAGGTGTTCTGAGTTTGCATTTGTGAAAAGTGTGTAACCTCTGAGCTTGGACAGTGGGTGCTTTGTAAAGTTTAAACTAATTAGTGGCACAGTTGAGGGAGCAATATGAGCAACATTAATTATGCTTTTGTTATATTCTCTTCTCAATTTCTGTTTCCTGTTTTTAAAGTTACTGAATATTGCTTATCATCATGTGTTCATAATAAATTGAGGGAACGCTGATGGTCTGAGGATAATCTTGAGGTCACCTAAGTATTTTTTATTTTTACGTCTTTATACACAGTATCCTGTACGTTGTCAAACACCATTCTTGAAAGAAAAGCAAAAGCTGTTTAAATATGTTGACACCAGTGGTGGGGGGTGGGCAGGAGAGATGTCACAGTGATGAAGAGAACTTCCTGCTCTTCCAAGGACCCGAGTTCAGTTCCCAACACCCAGGTAGATCCAACCACCTGTCCTTCCAGCCCAGGAAGTCTGATGCCTTCTAATGGCTTCTGAATGTGGGGACACCAGACCTTGAGCAGAGACCCACTTCCCCTTCTGCCTGGGAGTAGGCAGCTGTAAGACAATGTTTTACTAAAAACATGTTTACTAAAAACAATACAATGCCCGGGGCAATAAGTTTCTGGAAAAGGCCTGCCCACGGAAACCGCCCTGACCTCGACCTTGTCCAAAGACTAACCGCACCTTCACACCCACCCACATCCACCTCTGGTGTCAGAGCAGAACCAGCCAGGGTAGAAGAGAGAGCAGAAGCTTCTCTGGTGGGAGCCTTTCTTAGGAAGTTTTCTTGAACCTTTTCGGGGCCTGCTTAAAGTTTTCTTTATATCCTTGAACGAGTCTCTGTGTTGTCAATCCCCGACACCCTCCGCACGTTCTCAGACACAGGCTGCACAGCAGACGTGACATCTGAAGACACCACAAAAGTATGACATACTCAGATATACACAGGCACACACACACAAATAAAAATAAATCCTTAAAATAAATTATACACACATAATAAGTAGATGAAGACAGTGACCCAGTAACTTCTAAGTAACAACTATTTAGAATAATTATGGAGAAAGGGATTTGATAAAATTTTTCATGTTTATTATAATTACTGGTGATTATAAAAAAACTTCAGAAATAACAAATTTAAAAAAAATGGAAGCCTTATATCAAAAAGTCACTCACAGGTTACAAACATGCAAGATCATTTACAAAAGGATTTGCAATTACTTTCTATTTTACAAACATGCTATTCTGGGTTGTGACTTTAAAACATCCTTGGATGTAATGCTTTAGAATTTGCAAAGTATAACCATGTACATTTTATACTTTCATTGTGAATACAGCTTTGTTGAAACTATCCAAGGCCTTGCTTTGTCTTTCCTCAGTGTGGAGAAGCTGAGTCTTGGGTGGTGTGCAACTCACTGGAGTCACAAAACTGGCAAGAGGGAGAGCTCGCCCTGCAGCTCTCTCCTCTCTCAGCCCAGACCTCTGCCAACCACATAGTCAACCCTTCAGTTTGCAGCAGAACCTTTAATGTAGCCATGCAGAAATAACATATCTAACCCCAAAGCTACTACAAAGCTAAACTATGAGATGTGATTTAAATTAATTGTCACGTTCTGTGGTAAAGAAATGAAAATATTATTCAAGCTTATCCTTTGAGACAAATTCAAATAAGCTCAGCCAAATACTTGGGGGAAATTCCACAAAACTATTCCGTGGAAGGTGAATCACATTTAACCAAAACCATCAGTACTGTCCTCCTACTGTTTAAAATGGAAGCCATACCACTGTGGTATGTTTTATGTCTTTTCTCAGACTACACCTTTTAAAAACTTATTCTAATGTGGAACACTGGTTTGCTAAGAAATTTCTAGATGTATCTCTTTGAGTTACTTAAGCAAGTAATTAAGGGGTAATAAAATGCTTGCTGCAGTCAGACCAAGTCTCCTTTGGTGTCCTGGTTCTCATATCCTTCATGAATTGACTGGCAGACATTAGTACTACCACCATTTCCTCTTTTAAAGTCTCAGGACCTGTATGGTCTTCTGCAGGCAGGAGATGCGGCCCTCTGAGAACAGCTGCTATGGGTAAAAAAAAAAAAAAAAAGCCACCGCCCAGCTGTTGCTTAACTTCATTGAACTTTACCCTTTTGTTGATTTGCCGTGTATGGCAAACGCTCTCTGCTATGGAGTAGGCTGCTTTAATTTCGGCAGTATCGTTCTTGTAAACAGTCTCTGTGGTTACATTTCCCTCCACTGCTTTCCTTCTCTCCCCTCTCCCTCCCATCCCTCCACCCCCTTCTAATTCACAACCAGCCCCCTCCTATGCTCACCCCCTTCCCATACTGAGGTTAGGATCCAATGGTGATTTATCTTCATTTATTTTGCTTGAACTGTTTGAGGTTTAGCTATTAGGAATCTTTCTGAGTCACTTTGTACCTCTTTGATATGACCCATCCTTTTATGAGTGCTCCTGTACTTTAAGTTCAGTAACAAACAAAGGAACTCAGACTCTTTTGGAGCATAGTGCCTATCACTTTTATTGTATTTTATAAAAGATAGGTCAGCCGGGCGTTGGTGGCGCACGCCTTTAATCCCAGCACTCGGGAGGCAGAGGCAGGAGGATCTTTGTGAGTTCGAGGCCAGCCTGGTCTACAGAGCGAGTTCCAGGACAGCCTCCAAAGCCACAGAGAAACCCTGTCTCGAAAAACCAAAAAAAAAAAAAAAAAAAAAAAGATAGGTCAGAAAAGGATGATGCTCTGACGGTATCCAATAAAGTCGTATCAACAACTATCTTTACTCCTGCGATGCACCAAGAAGCTGCCTGTAGTCAAATAAGCTGCCTGTATTGACGAAACACAATGTTTCTAGTACTGCAGCTTGTATCAGACTTGCTGCACTCTAAGAATGGCCCACAGGGTACTCTGAGTTCTGTTCTCCTCCTTGACTCAGTGGGATGAATGCACGCAGCTTTCAATACACAGTAATATGTACTTAAGTGTATAAATCCAATGAAGAGCTTTCCGCTGCTCGCTAACACTTCTTAGTTCCCCTGGATCAGGAAATGTGAGTTCAAGCCAAATAAAATGCTATTTCCAGAAGCCTGTGCAGTAGACTTCCTGGCGCACTCATACGTTTTAGGAGAATTAGAATAACACAGCAGTTCTGCAGAAGAGAGGCTTGAGTCCAATTAGCCTGCATCCTGCACCTTCTAAGACAGGTCAGCAAGCTACAACCCATGGGCCAAATCTAGTCGGTTGGCTGTTTTCCTTTCATAGCTCAAGGAGTGTTTGCTATATTTTCAAATGATCATATTTTGTAGCTATAAGTTCCCACATAATGGCTACAGTTTTTCCTCAGACCTTCCTGCATGGTGTTGCTTCTTAAGCAAGACTTTAGCTGTTCTGTTCTAGAGATCCCTCAGCAGTGTTCACGCCGGCCATCCTCCCTGACTGAAATATTTTCCCTGTTTGTCCAATGCTTACTTGACCCTTGAACTCAATAGCCTTTCTTCTTTGGACTGTTCTTGAGCTCACACCTAGGCTCAGCTGCCTCTTCTAATCACCCAGACTGCTCACTGAGAGTGTTAGTGTTCACCTCACCTCTTGTCTGATTTTGTTATTTCCAGACAGCTCTGGAATGATCCAGCTTGTAGACACCTTCCCAACTCCACATTCAGTGACACCACAAATTAGTTTGAAATTTGCTTCAGTGGGAGTATTTACACAACAGAACTTGACAAACAACGTAAAGCAGGAATTGAAAACAGTCACAGTTGTTTTTATTTACTTATTTTTATTTGTTGTCTCTTGTTCTGTGAATAGACTCTCAACCACTGCAGCAGCAAGTCCAGATTTTACTTCAAGTTTGTGTCCTATAATCTCCTACTCAGAAAAATTAGTTCATTCTATTTTGCTTATTAAGAAATGTACTATTGTCAGGTGGTGGTGGCACACTCCTTTAATCCCAGCACTTGGGAGGCAGAGGCATGTGGATCTCTGTGCATTTGAGACCTGCGTGGTCTACTAGAGCTAGTTCCAGGACAGCCTCCAAAACTACAGAGAGACCCTGTCTTGAAAAAAAAAACGTAATGTACTATGAAGTTAATGTCATATACATAGGGAGAACTCATTTATGTAGTTATTTCTTTTTATCTGTGTGTGTGTGTGTGCAGGTACTCCTTCCTGGTGCACACTGGCGTGTGCGTGTGTGTGTGTGTGTGTGTGTGTGTGTGTCTGTGTGTGTGTGTCTGTGTGTGTGTATGTGTGTCTGTGTGTGTCTGTGTGTGTGTCTGTGTGTGTGTCTGTGTGTGTGTCTGTGTGTGTGTGTGTCTGTGTGTGTGTATGTGTGTCTGTGTGTGTGTGTGTGTGTCTGTGTGTGTGTGTCTGTGTGTGTGTGTGTCTGTGTGTATGTGTGTCTGTGTGTGTAGAGGTCAGAGGTTAGTGTTGGGTGGTTTTCTCAGTTGTTTGTCACCTTAATATTTGAGTCAGGGTTTCATGCTGCACCTGAAAGTTACAGATTGATCTTGACAGATTCCCTAGCAAGCTCCAAGGACCCACTTGTCTCTGACCCACCAGCACTGGGATTTTAAGCCCACATCATCCCACCAACTCATTATTTGGGTGTTTGGGACCCAAACTCCAGTCATCATGCTTGTACAACAAGCACTTTCCCCACGGAGCTATCCCTCTAACTCCCTTTAATTATGTTTAATTAAAAATGTTGTTAGTAATTTGAGACAATAGGAGTTAAAAAAAGACCTGCTGCTTACAATTTTCCAGATCCTCAATAAAAAAATGAAAACTGGCAGTCTTGAAATAGCAGGTTGAATAATAAGACATTGTAACTTACCAGCTAATAGAATTCCTACAAATCCTACATCTCACACTGCTGGGGACAGCTGGGACAGATCTTCAAAAGGGTTGGATCATGTCCACAGCACTTTATGCTCTTCTGAGAGCCAGGATTGGACCACACTTGGCAATAGGATGCCCACTTTCATATTTGTGTTCTCTTACACTGGCCTCTCCTATTTATTCTCACCTTTCATTATTTAATTTGGGCAAATGAGGTGGGAAGGGGGTGACAGAGTGTTGCAGTAACTTAAAATCTAATAACTTAGACCCAACTCCCCCCACTTAGAAACACTTATGGAAATCGCTAGTCAGGGGTAGAGAGTAAAGAAAAGGTGTCGTTATCAAAACTAAGCATGAAGTAATGTCGATGCCTAGTTTACATTGTGGAACATTACAGTATAACTTCAAAATGTCAATCCAGATCATTGTGTCAATAATCTGTAAAATAAAGAGCAGCACATTCACAGACACATCCTCTATTACTCAGGGTATTAGCTTCCTTTTGCTCAGCATAAGGACATGTAACAGAAGAAACTGGCATTTTCAAAGCATTAATAGTTTCTGTAGACAGAGTTTTCTGACCTGCCTGGTCCCGCAACCCTTTAGTCCCAAATAAATACACAGAGGATTATAATATTTATAAACTGTGTGGTTGATGACTCAGGCTTGGCTAGTTCTCTCTTAATTATTAGCCCATTTCTATTAATCTAAGTATTTACACATCGTCTTGGTCCACTGGAGAATGCCCCGGCATCCTATCTTCCAGGTAGCTAAATGGTGTCTGCCTTGGTGGCTCCTCTCTGTGTTGTTTCCCCAGGAGTTTCCTAGTCTGGTAGCCCCACCTATACTTCCTGCCTGGCTACTGAACCATCAACATTTTATTAAACCAATAGGAGAAACATATATTCACACCACACAGAAGGACATCCCCCATCATGTTTCCCTAAAATGCTAGTCATTTCCTGTCTGGGAATCTTAGGGTCTCTTAGAATTTTCTGTGACTCCTGATCTCCATGGCTGTAAATGCAACCACCATTCACAAGGTTCAGTCTTCTTGCTTCTAGAAATACAAGAAAAACTTTTATTGCTATAATTTAATCAATGTACCTTAAATGAGAGAAAGCATGACACTCAATCTATAACTGGAGTCAGAAAGGCTACACTGTTTATTGGAGAATCCAGAGGGAATTGTCATTTGTATAGTTAGTGATTACCAAGAAGAACGGAATAAGCTAAAATGCCTTCATATTGACTCAGTGTCTACATCTATCAACAGAATTTCCCTTTGGTTTCCAGGCACTAAGTCCTTCTCACTCCACATGTAGTTATATCATCTGAGAAAGCAATACCGAATTTGAAGTTCCTTATATATCAAAACAGTACATTTGTGGTGGCTAATGGCTTTCAATTTCACCTTGTTCTGGATATAATGACTATGAATATGTGGGGTGCCCTTTTGTTTCCATGACTTACTGAATGTTGCAAAAATCTGCTGCAGTGTTATCTGAAATTGCTTCTCAGTTTTAAACCATTTTCACAGTCCCAACTTGTGTGTTATGAAGTGCAATCCCAAAATCTTAAAGCAGCTCAACAGTCCAGCCTGACTTAAAGCAAAACACAGACAGTCCAAGGGATGCTGTTACCAAAGCAAGAGGGTTGTATTTGGCTCCTCAGCTTGAGTGCCGATCTAGCCACTGTGAAAAGCCTGGGAATTACGCTTCTGTTGTAATTGGATCAGATCTTTCCAGCAGCTCCTTCAAGGGGATATTAGTTTCATATGGAACCTGAAGTTCTTCCAATTTGAGGCTTTGATCATACAAATAAATTTTGAAGCATTGATTCTGATTCTGTCATGCTCATAGAATTAGGGGCTGGCTTTGTGTTTAACTGTGTGAAATGGACAGATCACTAAATGGCCCACTGTCTGGGAAGGCTCTGTGTTGGTTTAAAGACGATAGAAAGACAGCCCAACATTAAGATTTCAGGAGATTTGATTTTATTACTTAAATTAGTAGCCACCCTGAATTCTCATAAAATCTGAAGTACTACTGAACTGTGAAAGATCAGATTGCTTGAGGAAATGTTCTCTAGTGTTAGCAGCCTCTTGGGACTACCTGCCTCCTCCTCCTTGGCCCTGTGGTTTAAGACTGATGTGGCCAAAATGTGTGGCATCCTCTTTCAAAAAGTATTATATTTGATGCTGTGCTGTGAATATGATCATCCTCCTTAGGAAAGAGTCAAATTAAATATGGCATTTTTCTTTTAAAATACTTTTGGACGGCAAAGATCATATCCTTTCCCTACAGCCTACGGTCATTCTCTGCTATTAACATCCATGCGAGTATGACACACTTGTCACACATAATAAGGCAGCTCACGTGTGAGACTTTACTGAATTAGTCGGAACTTTCTCAGAATTTGTCTAGTATGCTTTTCCTGTTTGAGGTTACCATCCAGGACACAGTGTTCCTCTTCACTCTGACAGCTTCTCAGACTGCTCTTGATTTTGATGACCTTGACAGTTTTGCATAGCACTAGTAAGATGCTTAATGGAAAATCCCATGCTGCGTGGCCATCTGATGTTGTTCTTATGATAGGCAGAGCTATGGATTTGGACGAGGATGTCTGCAGTGATGTGTCACACACTGACCAAGGGGAGGGTTTGTGCTCAGCTTCTTTCCCCGTTCTAAAGTGGGTCTTTACCCTTCCATCACATGCTGAAATTGGGGCGAGGGGATTCTCAATGGCAGGAGTCACACGAAGACTGGCAGTGCAGAGTTATGTTTCCTCCCCTTGAGAAAAGTTTATCTTAATTAACAGAATTGTTCCAATTCCATAGAGTTTTTCCCATGGTAGTTTTGTCCATATTTATTCTTCCAATTTTCAAAACGTAATTTTATCATCACATATTCATGAATATTTATCTTATAATCTGACATCTATCTTTTATCTAGAATTGTTTCAGAGACATCCAAGCTAACTTTATGTGTTGTGTCATCTAGTTCTAGACACACCCAAAGCTCTGGACTTCTGCATATAAATATTCTTCCAAACAGGGGCACATTAAGTGCTGTAGGTGTAATAAGTTTTCTACACTCACGCTTTAGTCTTCATTGGACATCTGTATGAACTACAAAGTTTTTCTATGACAAACAAACTTTTAAAAGCTTCTCTCTGGTTAACAGATTAGAGTTTCAAATACAATCAATGAAGCAGATTTAGTTTCTCTATTTTTACCTTAATGACCATAGTGGTCAGTTTTAACTGTCTATTTGATACAATGTAGAATCATCCAGAAAGAACTTCTTAATGAGGAATTACTTAGATCATCTTGGCCTCTGGGTATGTATATGTATTGCAATGGTCTTTCTTGTCTTGACATTAGTTGATGTAGAAAGAAGACCCATTGTAGGTGGCCCCATTCCAGAACAGTGTAACAGAGGAGGAAGCTAGCTCACAGCATTAAGAAAGCAAGGACTGACTTTAGATGCGATGTTTAAGTTCCTACCTTCATATCTTCACAATAAAGCACTGTACCAAGAAGCTGTACATCAAATAAACCCTTTCTTCCCTAAAGTGCTTTTGACAGCGTATTTTACAGAGAAACAGAAATGAAAGTAGGAATATGGCCTTTAAAATCACAGTGTGTAACCCTAACAACCACTGTTCCAAGCTGAAGAACTTTGTGGTGTAGGTATAATATGGGAAACTCAATGAAATATTTATAAAATCATGACACTAAATGTGGAGATGATTATGTAAAAATCAGCCTAAGTAATCATTGGAAATATGTGCCCTGGTGCAAAACCCTAGTTATTTTCACAATAATGAGTAAGCAGCAACTGACAGGTTAACAGTCTAAAATTTTGGAGAGCAAGAACTACAATTTATAGCTCAGTCTCCTGAATTTATTTATCACCTGATTTAAAATA
Source organism: Mesocricetus auratus (assembly GCF_017639785.1). Taxonomy (NCBI): domain Eukaryota; kingdom Metazoa; phylum Chordata; class Mammalia; order Rodentia; family Cricetidae; genus Mesocricetus; species Mesocricetus auratus. Next base: position 81,895,586 of record NW_024429186.1, read on the forward strand.
TAAACCTAAAGTGATAGCATAACTTCTTACCTGAGTGTGTATCAATAGATGACTCTATCCCAAAGCATTCTAACAAAATCAAACTTGATTGTGGTGTACCTTTAAAAACCATGGTAAAGCTCAGCAGTTAAGAGCGCTTGCTGCTCTTTCAGAAGTCTCAGCTCTGTTTTCAGCAGCCACATGTTAGCTCAAAATGCCCCGTAACTCTAGTTGTTTTAGGAGACCCAGCACCCACCTCTGACCTACATAGGTACCAGGTGCGTGCGCGCACACACACACACACACACACACACACACGTGCAGGCTTGCACACATACATAGGGAAATATTCATAAAATAAAATAAACAAATATTTAAGAAATCTTAATAGACAAAAATGAAGTTTCCTTAAAAATAATAAATTACATTTTGGGATAGGGTATGAGGGAGAAGTTGCCAGAAACAGAGCCTGATCTTTTGTTGCCATCCTTTGGGTTTTCCCAGAACATTAAGAGTGAGTCATTAATTTCTAGTAGTCTCATGGCGATGGATCATCTCTTGGGATAAGTTTTGCCATGGTATAATAGAAGCTGATGTACATTAAGGTTAACTTTCTTCATGTTTTCTTGGTTTATTTTGAAAGCAAACATTCTGTCATGCTGGATTGTTTTGTCATGGTGTTGCCATTTCTGTTTACCCCTGAAGGGCAGGGTCAACATCCTTTTAAAGGAAAGGTGTTAGGGTTTAATGCTTCCTCTCCTCAGCAAAGGCCGTGCTTCTCACTTCCTATTGAAAATAAACTTGCTTTCTATTGTGTGTATGCAGCTTGCTTTTACATTTATAATTTCTGAAAGGTAGCACAACAGCTTTCACTTAAGGAAAGCTCTTAGTTTTTTGGAAATGCCTCAGGGCGTTAAAAGGAATGAGAAGAGTTGGCTGACTAGAGACATGGCCCTGGCACTCTGTCAGGATTCCATGGAGAGCCTCATGCTTCGTTTACATGGTTTTCTGTCCCTCTACCCATTCATTTATCATGTTGAAAACACTTAATGGCATTTTGATTAGCACTAATCGAATAGAATCCCTTGTAACATAATTGCAATGTAGTTCTGATACACACACGCACGCACACACACACACACACACACACACACACACACCAGGAGGCTTGTTTTTGAACAAAGAATTATTTCAAAAGGTAGAAAATATTATGTGCCAGATTAATAACAGACACATGATTAAATGTGATGTACAAGTGCAAAAATAGTTGTTTTCTTTAGACTGGAACAATCTACGTAAGTTGTACATAAAAGCACCCAATGGCATTTAAACTGTTCTTTAAAGGACAGTCCATGTTTTAAATGATTGAGTCAGACAATTTGATTCCAAGATGAGTATTTATGTGTGTTCATTTATTTGTTCATTCCTTCAGAGTGTCCACTAAACATTTCAGTACAATGTATCACAGGAGATCTGGACTACAGGGTATGGCCATTCAGAACCAACTTACAGTTCGATTTCTTTAGAAATCACACGTGCATGTTAGGGGACTGTGTGCCTAGAATTGGGAGTTGAGGATGAATTCAAAAGAACCTAAATGCAAGTTCTAGGAGGATGTAAACAGTTTATGATATCAAGTGATTTTTGTAGAACAAATGATGGCAAGTCCTCTACTGCAAAAAAAAAAAAAAAAACAAAAACAGGTGAAGTGAGTCAGGGTGTCAGAACTTAATTTATGGAAATGTTTATAATATGATTTTGGAAAAGCACTAGGGTAGCCATAAAAGAGAAGTGAGATAATTCCTTGGGAGATTTCCAGGGATCTATTAGCATATTAGCATCACATTTTACTATTCATTACCATCCAAAGATTGGAAGCAGAAATCATGAACTAAAAGTCTCCAAAACTGCAGTGAAGTATCTTCAGCTTGAAATGAAACAAGGGGATAGTTCTGGGAGACTCACTAAGGAAGTTTTCGAAACTGAAAAATAAATGGTTGAGTTCAAGATACAAGATGTTTATGAAACTTTTTTAGAGGAGGGGTTGGAGCATAGACCTATTTGTAGATGAGATAGTATATGTATTATAAACAGGGACACTTCATTCTGTGTGTCACCTTGGGAGGTTGTGATGTCCATATGGTTAATCAAACAGTAGTCAAGATGTTTCTGTAGAGAAATTTTTAGATGTGGTTAACAGCAGCTCACCTCCCCCCAGTAATATAGATGAAACCTGTATAATCTCCCAAATCTCCTGAGAAGCACAAATGAGATCCCCTAAGAGTTTGTGAGCGCAGGCTGTTGCAGCACTATCTCTGAAGATGTTAATCCTGTTGGCCTTTTCTGCAGAGTTTGAAACTGTGAAATCCCACAGTGTAAGAATTCACAGGTAAATGGATGGCACTAGAAGAAACCATCCTGAGTGAGATAACCCAGTCACAAAAAGACAAACATGGTATGTACTCACTCATATATGGATTTTAGACATTGATCAGGATAGTGCCAGTCTGCACTTCCACTGACAGAGAGTCTGGGAAACAGGAAAGAACCTAAGAGAGATATGCATGGTACCCCAGAGAAGAGGAATGAGGCAAGATCTTCTGTACAGATTGGGAACACGGCGAGGGGTAGGGGAGAGTGGGATCTGGGAAGAAGACAGGGGGAGAAGAGGAAGAGAGAGTAGGTCATGGGGGAACAGGAAGGTTGAGTTGGGCTAGAATAAGGGGAGAACAGGATGAGAAATACCATATTGGAGGGAGTCATAGGTTAGAAAAGAGATCTGGCACCAGTGAGACCTCTAGTGATCTAAAGGGATGACACCAACTGGCAAGCTAAGCAATAGTGGAGAGACCACCTTAAATGCCCATTCCTGATAATGAACTTGATGTCTACCCTATATGCCATCCTAGAACTTTCATCCAGTGACTGATGGAAGCAGAGACAAACACCCACAGTAAAACACTGAACTGAACCCAAGGAACCCAGTGACAGAGAGAGAGGAGCAATGAGCAAATTGGCAAAGAATGGCCTTGCGAAACCAGCAGAGACAGCTGATCTGAACAGGGGAGAGCTCTTGAACCCCAGACTGACAGCTGGGAGGCCAGCATGGGACTGATCCAGACCCCCTGAGTATGAGAATCAGTGAGGAGGCCTGGGAAATCTATGGGGCCCTGGGCAGTGGATCAGTGTTTATCCCTAGCATACAAATGGACTTTGTGTGTCCATAACACAAAGAGGGATGCTCTCTCAGCCTGGACTCTTAGGGGAGTGCCTGGACCCTGCCCTGAGTGAAATGACAGACTCTGGATATCCCCTATGTGGAAGGAAGTGGGGATAAGATGGGAGGCTGGTGGAGGGGGTGGGGGTGCGGGAGGAGGGGAGGGAGAAGGAACTGGGATTGACATGTGAAGCAAGCTATTCAAAATTAAATTAATAAAAAAAAGTTTAAAAAAATTACACATGGATTTTCTATCTCAGATCACTGAAGAAGCATAAAATCCAGTGACAAGATGTGTAAAGTATGAGATAAGACTGGAAAATGTAATGCTAAAAAAAAAAGAATTAAAGAATAGCATAATGGACCCTGCTTAGTGGGCTCACCCCAGCAGCCCAGACTATCCAGAGTTTGCCCAAATCAGTCTTGGACCCCTTCACCCTCAGCTTGAGCTTGAATCTTGCCCCCACCCCCATGCCCTCTGTGTGAGGAGAACACCAAGAGAGGTTGGATCATTCAGAGTTGCTGACATTGACGTCTTGGCCACCTACACTCACCAGGAGACAAGAGGAGAGGGAGAGACCCCACCTGAACTCCCTGGAAGAAGGGATGGGAAGACCACAGTATAAGAACATGTTCAACAACAGAAAGACCAATATGACATCACCAGAATCTAGGGACTCTACACCAGCAAGACCCGAACATCCCAAGGCAGATGAAGCAGAATAGAAGGACCTTAAAACAACTTTATGAAGATGGGGCACTGTGAAAAAGCCAAACCTAAGAATAATGGAGGAAGGTGAAGAAATACAGCTCAAGGGTGGAGGAAACATATTCAACAAAATCATAGAAGAAAACTTTCCCAATCTAAAGAAGGATATGCCTATGAAAGTACAAGACACTTACAGGACACCACATAGACTGGACCACAAGGAAAAACACCCCCATGACACATAATAATCAAAACACCAAACTTAAAGAATAAAGAAAAAATATTAAGAACAGCTAAAGAAAAAGGCCAAGTAACATATAAAGGCAAACCTATCAGAATTACACCTGACTTCTCAATGAAAACTCTGAAAGCCAGAAGGTCCTAGATAAATAATTTAAAAGAACTAAGAGACCACAGATGCCAGTCCAGACTGCTATACACATCAAAGCTTTCAATCACTATAGATGGAGAAAACAAGATATTCCATGCCAAAAACAGATTTAAACAATACAGCTCAATAGAAAGTACTGGAAGGAAAATTCTAACCCAAGGAAGTTAACTACATTCACAAAATCATAGGGAATAGTTAATACCACTTTACAAAACCTGAAAAGAAAAAAGGGGGAAGGGAAATCCACACGCAATACCACCACCACCACCAAATTCAAAACAAATAAGAATTAATAATCAAAGGTTATTAATATCTTTCAATATCAATGATCTTAACTCACCTATAAAAAGACACAGGCTAACAAAATAGATACGAAGACAGAATCCATCTTTCTGCTGCATACAAGAAATACACCTCAACTTCAAAGACAGATGGTACCCCAGAATAAAGGGTTGGAAAAGATTTTCCAACCAACTGGAACCAAGAAACAAGCTGGTATAACTATCCTAATATCTAACAAACTAGACTTCAAAATAAAGTCAATCAAAAGAGATGAAGAAGGTCATTTCATATCCATTACAAGAAAAGTCCATCAAGATGAAGTCTCATTTCTGAACATCTATGCACCAAATGAAAGGCACCCACATTCATAAAAGAAACATTACTAAAGCTGAAATCACACATTAAACCCCACACACTTCACTAGACAGGACCACCAAACAGAAACTTGACAAACAAAGGAACTAATAGAAGTTATGGCCTAATTGGACTTAACAAACATTTATAGAACATTCCATTCAAATGCAAAAGAATATACCTTCTTCTCAGCACCACATGGAACCTTCTCTAAAACTGACCACATACTCAGCAACATAACAAACCTCAACAGACACACAAAAAAATAGGAATAACACCCTATATCTTATTGGACCTCCATGGTTTAAAGTTAGAATTCAAAAACAACACAAATTGCAGAAAACCTACAAACTCATGGAAATTGAACAATGCATAATAGCAACCATTCCTGGGTCAAAGAAGAAATTAAAAAAAATATTAAAGATTTCATAGAACTCAAGGGCAATGAAGACACAGCATACCCAAACTCATGGGACACTGAATGCAGTACTAAGAGGAACCTTCAAAGCACTAAATGCCCACATGAAGAAACTGGAGACTAGTCACACTAGAGAATTAACAGCACATGTAAAATCTCTAGAACAAAAAGAAGCAAACTCACCTCAGAGGAGCAGACACCAGGAAATATTCAAATTGAGGGCTGAAACCAATAAAGTAAAAACAAAGAAAGCATTACAAAGAATCAATGTAACAAACAGTTCTACAAGAAAATGAACAAGATAGACAAACCTTTATCCACATGAACCAAAAGGCAGAGAAAAAAAATATGCAAATTAACAAAACTGGAAATGAAAAGTAGAACATAACAACTGACACTGAGGAAACACTAATAAAATGGAAGAAGTCATCAAAAGTCTCCCAATCAAAAAAAAAAAAAAAAAAAGCCCAGGGCCAGATGGTTTCAGTGGAGAATTCTACTAGAAATTCAAAGAACAGCTAATGCCAACATTCCTCAAATTGTTCCACAAAATAGAAGCAGAAGGGTCATTGCCAAACTCATTTTTACAAGGCTACAATTACCTTGGTACCCAAGCCACATAAAGGCACAACTAAGAAAGACCAATATCCTTCATTAAAGCTGATGCAAGAATACTCAATAAAATACTGGCAAATAGAATACAAGAACACATCAGAGAAATCATTCACCATGGTCAAGTAGGCTTCATCCCAGGGATGCAGGGATGGTTCAACATACGAAATCTGTCATTGGAATCCACCATATAAACAAGTTGAGAAGCAAAAATCACATGATCATCTCATTAGATGCTGAAAAGGCATTTGAAAAAATCCAACAACCCTTCATGATAAAGGTCTTGGAGAGATCAAGAATAACAGGAACATACCTAAACATAATAAAATCAATATACAGCAAACCAAAAGCCAACATCAAACTAAATGGACAGAAACTCAACGTGATACCTAGAAAATCAGGAACAAGACAAGGCTCCATACCTCTTCAATACTGTACTTGAAACTTTAGCTAGAGAAATAAAACAACAAAAAGAAATCAAGGAGATACAAATTAGAAAGGAAGAAGTCAATTTTCCTCTATTTGCAGATGATATGATAGTTTACATACATAACCAAAAAACACTCTAACAGGGAACTCCTACAGCTGATAAAAACCTTCAACAAATTGGCAGGATACAAGATAAACTCAAAAAATCAGTAGCCCTACTATATATAGAAGATAAATGGATTGAGAAAGAAATCAGAGAAACATCACCCTTTACAATAGCCACAAACAACATAAAATATCTTGGGGTAATGCTAACCAAACAAGTAAAAGACCATTATATCAAGAACTTTGACTCTTTAAAGAAAGAAATTAAAGAAGATACCAGAAAAATGAAAGATCTCCCATGCTCTTGGATAGGTAGGATCAGCATAGTAAAAATGGCAATCTTGCCAAAAGCAGTCTACAGATTCAATGCAATCCCCATCAAAATACTGGCACAATTCTTCACAGACCTTGAAAAAGCAATACTCAACTTTATATGGAAAAACAAAAACCCAGGAGAGCCAAAACAACCCTGTACAATAAAGGAACTACTAGAGGCATTACCATCCCTGACTTCAAGTTCCACTATAGAGATATAGTAATGAAAACAACTTGGTATTGGCACAAAAAGAGACACGTAGTCCAATGGAATCAAATTGCAGACCCTGATATTAACCTACACACCTATGAACACTTGGTTTTTTTACAAAGAAGCTAAAATTATATAATGGAAAAACTAAAGCATCTTCAACATACTGTACTGGCATAATTGGATGCAGACATGTATAAGATTGCAGATAGATCCATATCTACTGCCATGCACAAAACTTAAGTCCAATTGGATGAAAGACCTCAACATAAATTCAGCCCCACTAAACCTCTTAGAAGTGATAGTTGGCCAAAATAGTACAGGAGATCACTTCATGAACATAACTCCACTAGCACAGATACTGAGATCGACAATTAATAAATGGGACCTCCTGAAGCCGAGAAGCTTCTTTAGGGCAAAGGATGCAGTCAACAATACAAAAGGCAGCCCACAGAATGGGAAAAGATCTTCACTATCCCCACATTGGACGAGGGCTGATTTCCAAATTATTCAAAGAATTCAAGAAGCTAGTCACCAAAACAACAAACAATTCAATTAATTAGTGGGGTTCAGAACTAAATAGAGAATTCTCAATAGAGGAATCTCAAATGGCTGAAGGACACTTCAGAAAGTGCTTAACATCCTTAGTCATCAGGGAAATGCAAATCAAAACAACCCTGAGATGCTGTCTTACACCTGCCAGAGTGGATAAAATAAAAAACACCCATGACAGTCTGTGCTGGAGAGGATGTGGAGAAAGAGGAACACTCTCCACTGCTAGTGGGAGTGCAAACTTGTGCAGTCACTTCGGAAATCAGTATGTCGATTTCTCGGGAATATGGGAAACAGTCTACCTCATGATCCAGCAATTCCTTTCCTGGGCATATACACAAAGAATGCACATTCATACAATAAAGACATATGTCAAACTATGTTCACAGCTGTGTTGTTTGTAATAGCCAGAACCTGGAACAACCTAGATGCCCCACAACTGAAGAATGGATGGAGAAAATGTGGTACATTTACACAATGGAGTACTACTCAGCTGGAAAAAAAAAACAATGGAATCTTGAAATTCGCAGGCAAGTGGATAGAACTGCAAGAAATCATCCTGAGTGAGGTAACCCAATCACAGAAAGACAAACATGGTATGTATTCACTCATATATGGTTATTAGACATAGAGCAAAGGATTACCAGCCTACAATCCACACCACTAGAGAAACTAGGAAACAAGGTGGACCATAAGAGAAAAACACATGGTACCCCGAAGATGGGGAAAGGGACAAGAACCCCTGAGCAAATTGGGAGCACAAAGAGGGGCTGGAAGGTAGGAAAGAGAGAAGGGGAGGAGAGGAGGGGGGAGGAGAGCAGAAGGGATCAGGAAGACAAAGACAGGGGAAGAAGAAAGGAGAGCAAGAAAAGAGAAAAGAAGGAGCCAGTGTGGGTTTAAAGAGAAATCTGGCACTAGGATAATGTTCAGAGATCCACAAGGATGACCCAAACTAAGAGTTTAGACAGTGGTGGAGAGGCTGCCTTTGATGCCCTTCCCGTATGTTGGGATTGATGACCTTAATTGGCACCCTAGGACTTTCATCCAGTGACTGATGGAAGCAGAAGCAGAGATCCACAGCTAAAGACTGAGCCACACTCCTGGAATCCAGTTATAGAGAGGGTGGAAGGATGAGCAAAGGAGTCAAGAATGTGCTGAAGAAACCCACAAAAACAGCTGACCTGACCTAGTGAGAGTTCACGGATCCTATTCCAAAAGCTGGGGAACCAGCATTGGACTGAACCAAACCCTTTGAATGTTAGGAGGCCTGAGCATTCTATGGGACTCTAACAGTGGAACCAGTATTTATCCCTAGTGCACAAATGGAATTTGTGAGCCTATTCCCTATGGAGAAATACTATTTCAGCCAAGATACAAGATTAAGGGTCGAGGCCCTCCCCAAAATGATGTGACTGACTTTGATGATCCTCCATGGAAAGCTTCACCATCCTTGGGGAGTGGGTAGGGTGTGGGTTGGGGGAGCTATAGGGGCCATGGGAGTATGGGAGGGAGAGGGAATGGGGGATTGATATGTAAAATGATTGTTTCTAAATTTAAAAAAGAAAAATAGAATAGTATGGTATTAGGCATCTTGTAAATTCATCAACTTGAAACTTAACAATAGCCATTTCTGGGATGACATAGGCAATATTTCAGTAAAATCTAGTAAATAAATTATTCATGGGCACTCATCAATATAAAATTTGAAGTGATATTTCTTTATACAGAATTATGATAGATAAATGCAGAAGAACCATGGAAATATAAAATCATACTAGATTAACAACGGTTTCTGCAACAAGAATAAATGTTAGCTAAAAATTAGCATGGTAAATAATAGTACAAATGGTAGTTGCATAGTTTCAATTTATATCCATATAAGACACCAATCACAAAAGAAAGATATTTAAACTTGGAAGAAGTGAAATGATAAACTAACCCATGTCCATTTTAATTAATAGCAACATAGACAGTGGGTACTAGCACATCTGTCTGTACAATATAAGAAGATAAACATTGTCTCAGGATATCTGTAATAATGATAAATAATTTAGCAAACCTTAATCAAATGTATTGTGATTACTTTATACAAATCCTTCTTTTACCATTTCACAGTACGTATGAGTTTTATTAAGTTCATAATATATGCTGTGGCCAACATCCAGTGTTACGATGTTTCTGTCAGCTCAAATTTTCCCTAGTGAAAAAGGTGCAGGTGACTTATTCCTCACCGTTCCACATCAGGTAACATGGGAAATATCTGCATAGAATAACATACTACCTTCTCTGTTTAGCTTATTTGATTGCACATTAACATTTCACATTCCTTGGTTTTGTAGTATGCCCCTTTTCTCTGAAGAATTAGAGTATATTTTCTTAATTATTTCTCATCTGGAAGGAATTTAGTTTATGTCATTATTATGAAAACACATTATACATAGATGCATTATACATGTAAGTATTAATGCACAAGTCACAGCATGATGACACCTTCTAGGTTTTCTTCAATAAAAACCTAGCTTCAAATCCTATGAACTACAACAGTGATCTACCTGCAAGATATACTAGTGCAAGATATACTACTGCAGCGATGGCACAAAGATTATGGGTGCAACCAACCACTTGGGTCTAAATTCACTCCCGAAGATGTAACCCATACTTGGCACAGCTAAAGTAGCCAAGAACATGAGACTAGTTAGGTTATGGGCCTGGGGAGAACCCCACTACAAGATTCTGTTTAAGAAACCGAGCAAGAAAATGACTCAAAATACTGCTGTGCCCATAGGTTAGTACCTCATTCAACATGCATCAGAAAATCTTCTCCTTGCAGTAGGAAGAAACCGACACAGGGAACAACTGGACATTGTATAGAGAGGGAGACTCTTTGGAGTACTAGGTGTTAAATGGATGTCTTTATCACTCCCCTCCCCTCAAAGCTCAGGGACACAGGTAGGTAGTATGATTGTAAGAGCCAGGGGTAATTGGATGACTCCCAGGAGGCAGCACCCACCAGAAACATGGTAGATACACATATGAACTCATAAAGGCTGTGACAGCACACAGAACCTGCAGTTAAAACCTTACCACTGAGAATGGGAAGTGGGCAGAAAGGCCCAATCTCAACCAAGAAGCTATTAGGAAATTACACCTGCTAGGAAAGGGAAATACATTTTCAGTCACATATCTGTCCCACTCCAGGACAGGCCCCATGTTGATGTGTAGGTGGCCAACAGAAAACCAACTCCATGGTTTACTTGTGTGCTTTTTTTCTTTGTTTCTTTTGATTATTAGTTGTTAAGTTTTTCTTTTTTTTTACTTGTTTCTTTTTTATTACATTTTTTAATGAGAAACAAGCGTGCTTCACATGTCAGTCCCAGCTCCGTCTCCCTCCCCTTCTCTGGCACCCCCAGCCTCCCCAGCCTCCCACCCTATCCCACTCCCTTCCACATAGGAGATATCCAGAGTCTGTCATTTTGTTCAGGGCAGGGCCTAGGCCCTCCCCCAAGATTCCAGGTTGAGAGAGCACCCCTCTTTGTGGTATGCACACACAAAATCCATGGGCCCCATAGATTGTCCAGGCCTCTTCACTAATACCCACATTCAGGGGATCTGGATCAGTTCCATGCTGGCCTCCCAGCTGTCAGTCTGGGGTCCAAGAGCTCTCCCTTGTTCAGGTCAGCTGTTTCTGTTGGTTTCACCAGCCCATTCTTAACACCTTTGTTTATCACTCCTCCCTCTCTGCCACTGGGTTCCAGGGGTTCAGCTCAGTGTTTAGCTGTGGGTGTTTGCCTCTGCTTCCATCAGTCACTGGATGAAGGCTCTAGGATGGCATATAAGGTAGTCATCAATCTCATTATCAGGAAAGGGTGTTTAAGGTAGCCTCTCCACTATTTCTTAGTTTGCCAGTTGGTGTCATCCTTGTAGATTGTTAGAGATCTCACTGGTGCCAGATCTTGCCTCAAACCTATAATGACTCCTCCAATTATGGTATATCTCATCCTGTTCTCCCCTATTTTTCCCCCAACTTAACCTTCTTGCTCCCCCATGACCTCCTCTCTCCTCCTTTTTTCCCCTCTTTTTCCCAGCTCCCACTCCCCCCCCCAACTCCCAATCTGAGGTAACGTCTGTCTTTGACATTGAAATGTGTTTCTTGTATGCAGCAGAAGGGTGAGTTCTGTCTTCATATCCATTATGTTCGTCTGTGTCTTTTTATAGGCAAGTTGAGATCGTTGACATTGAGGGATATTAATGACCATTGATTGTTGATTCTTGTTTGTTTTGGATTTATTGGTGGTAGTGTTATTGTGTATGGGTTTCCCTCCCTTTTCCTTTTGGTGTTTGGTAAAGTGAGATTATCCATTGCCATGTCTTTGTGAGTGTAGTTATCTTCGTTGGGTTGGAGTTTTCCTTGTAAAACATTCTATAGGGCTGGATTCATGGATACGTATTGTTTAAATCTGGCTTTGTCATGGAATATCTTGTTTTCTCCATCTATGGTAATTGAAAGCTTTGCTGGGTACAGTAGTCTGGGCTGGCATCCTTGTTCCCTTAGTTTTTATAGGACATCTGTCCAGGATCTTCTGGCTTTCATAGTTTCCATTGAGAAGTCAGGTGTAATTGAGATAGGTCTGCCTTTATATGTTACTTGACCTTTTTCTTTAGCTGCTCTTAATATTTTCTTTTTATTCTGTAGGTTTGATGTTTTGAGTATTATGTGGTGAGGGGACTTCTTTTTCTGGTCCAGTCTATTTGGTGTTCTGTAAGCTTCTTGTACTTTCATGGGCATATTGTTCTTTAGGTTAGGGAAGTTTTTCCTCTATGATTTTGTTGAATATATTTTCTGTAACTTTGAGTTGTATTTCTTCACCTTCTTCTATACCTATTATTCTCAGGTTTGGCTTCTTCATGGTGTCCCATATTTCCTGGATATTTTGTGTTAGGGATTTGTTGGACTTGAGATTTCCTTTGGTAGATGACTGTATATCCTCTAATGTGTCTTCAACACCTGAGATTCTCTCTTCAATCTCTTATATTCTATTGGCTATTCTTACATCTGTAGTTTCTGATCATTCACCCAGTTTTTCTATTTCCTGCATACCCTCGTTCTGTGTTTACTTTATTGTTTCCATTTCAGTTTTCAGGGCTTGGACTGCATGGGTTCTTTCCTTCACATATTTGTTTGTTTTTTTTCTTGAATGTCTTTAGATTCTTTCGGAGATTTGTTCATTTCTTCCATTTTTTGGTTTGTTTTTTTCTTCTATTTCTTTAAGAGATTTCCTTGGTTCCTCTTTGAGGTTCTCTATCATCTTCATAAAATAATTTTAAGGTCTGCTCTTCTGCTTCATCTATGTTGTGCTTTTCAGGTCTTGCTAATGTGGAGTCTCTAGATTCTGATGGAGTCATATTGGCCTTTCTATTGCTGAGTGTGTTATTATACTTTTACCTTTCATCCTTTTTTCTAATGGGTGCAGATGGGGTCTCTCTCTCTTTACTGCTCCCCCTAAATCCAGGTGCATGGGTATGGGGAGAGCTGAGGTTGGGGTCTGGGGTCTGGCAGGACTTCCTTCCTTCCTCTCTGGGTGGGCCCACACAATTCCAGGAGTAGGTCCCTGAAGATTGAGGGAGTGGGTGGTGGGCGTGGATTGGGTCCCCAGGAGGACCCAAGCTCACCTGAAGCCAAGAGCTTGGGTGTGGGGTGACCTGAAGGTGGGATCTGGGAGGGCTCACATCTCTCCTGTGTGGGTGGGTTCACTCAGTGCCAGGAGTGGGCCCCCAGAAGATCAAGAGAAGGTGTGGTAGGCCCCAAGCTCACCTGAAGCCGGGCACGCAGGTGTGGGAAGGTTTTTCTTTTGTAGAGAGACAACATGAAGCTAGGTATATAGGGAGTTGTGAAGGAGGAGTTAAAGGAGGAGAATGAATATGATCAAAATATATTGTCTGAAAGAAACCAATAAACCATACATACACAAACCTTGTAAATGAAATCACTGGATTACACAGTAAATACATGTTTATGAGAATCAACTGGTCTCTTTGCCTGAACTGACATGACAATTAAGTTGTCCCTAGCAATATCCGGGGTATCCAATTACTCCCTTCCCAGTTTCTCTTTGGCTTCTCTTTCAGTCTCCCATTTAGGATGCCTGTGGAAAATCATTTGATTTTGGAGATGGCTTAGGTTTTCCCTAATTACTACTAGCTGCATATTTTCCTGCCATTTTTGATATTTGTATAACGTCTTTGTGAAGTAACTACTCGATTATTTTTTGCAAAATAATAGTAATGTTATCTGGGCAGGAGACAGGAAGGAGTGGTTAACAGCACTTAATGCTCTTGCAGAGGACTCAAATATGGTTCCAAGCAACCCCATCAGGAAGTTCACAGCTGTCTGTAACTCCAACTCCGGGGTGATCCTATGCTACTGGCTCTCTCAAGCACTTGTACTCATACAAATATGCATATGCATATGCATAACTAATAAGAGGAATAAATGCCGAATAGCATTATTAGCAATTATTAATATTATTTAAGTCTTATTTTTCATAATTGTAGTGGAAGAATAACCACTCCCAATAAGGCATGGTCATAGTTTTTACTTAAAAATGCTTATTCTTTGAATTTACTTGTATTTGTGTTTGAATGTAAGTGTATCTCTTTTTTAAACCTTATGGACTCACACTTCCATAACCATAGAATCTGTACTTGGAAATTCAGCCTGCTGCAGATTTAAAACAGGAAAATATATACATATAATTTTCTTCTTGGTACTGCTCATTTAAAAAATGGCATGATTTGCTTATGTGGTATTTAAGTGGCATCTTTCTCATAAGTAATACAGAGATGATTTACACTTACTGGAGGATGTAAGCAGGTAATATGAAAATACTTACAATTGTACAGAGAATACTTGTGCATTTGCAGATTTGGGACTTTCCCCAGAGTCCTGGTAATCACCCTCCATGGATACACAGGGACAATGGAAATTATGTGTTATTTTTGACATAAAGGCTGACATTCTGACACTTCATGACTTTTGGCCTAAGCATGAAGGCCATTTCCAGTGGGGAGAGCCATCTATAGTGTACCAACCAGAGCAAACCAAAGATGTTTCTTGTGTATGTCTGCTGTCACTTTGAAGAACCTAGAAATACTGGTTTGTTTGTTTTTACAATTTTCAAGTACAGATACTTGAGAGTATATAAACCAAATATATATTCTTTGGGGGTAAAATACATGGGGCCTTATACAACCACTTTTAGTGGTTTATAACCAGAAATTAATAATACAGAAATATCAAACAAACTGTCTAAGATGGTCATTAGGCCATTCACTGTCAACTCCTAGTTACCAACTAGTTTCTCAGACATAAAACTTCTAGATAAACTTCAAATCCCTTTCTTTCTTATTCCTGTCTCCAGAAAGATATTTTTATATCCTGCTGCTCTTGATAATAGCAAATATTTTAATAATAGATATCTTATCTTCACAATGAGATTGTAGCTGCAGAGACTCCTTCTGAAATACGAGTGGGTTCTAAAAAATTCATTTTATTGTGTTAGCACAACATGAGATCTATAGACCATCTATGTAACATAAAATGCATGCCATATAAAGTAAATTTTAAGGAAGTCTTCTCAATCAGATTGCACTGCTTTAAAGTGTTAGCACATCATAGAGCTCAGATATTGGATTATTCCATTATATCACAATTTTACCATACTGTGAACAGTGCTAAGACTGTCTCCTATATGAAATTCCCATTTTATTCTGAAAATTTGCACATATTAATATAATTAATATGTGTTCCATCATAGTTCAATGCTACATATTCCTGTGTTTCTATTTCTGCAGGTGACATTTTAAGACTCTATCATTATTTTGAAAATACATGAAGTTCTCTGACCCGGAAATTGCCACACACAGTTTAAGGTAAACAAAATAGGAAGCAATTGTAATGAAGATAAATATTTATTTAAACGTTGAGACACTAAAAAAAAAAATGTGTCCTAATCTGTAAAACATCAAGACTGCAGCCGTCTTTCTCAACTTCACTTCAAACAGAATTTACATAAGACTATGTTGATTTAGACTGGTAGGTTCCCCTAAAAACAAAGGGTTTGCTAGCTCCCTATACTATAGATAACTGCTTGTAGACCTGACTTCACTGGATTTGAGCCCTAACCCTAACCCTAACCCTAATCCTAACCCTAACCTTAACCCTAACCCTAACCCTAACCCTAACCCTAACCCTAACCAACTCCAAAACCTAACCCTTACCCTAACCTTCAACTTCTGATGATACCTAGACTGGATGCCTGCACATGACAGCATTTCAAATGCCTTTGCTTATATAAAAAGTTTCTGAGCAAAAAAGGAAACTATCAAGTTTCATTCTTACATCTCAAAATACTGATAGTTAGGAGGGGGGGGGTGCAACTCCAGGGCCCAGAAAGTGTGTCAGATCCCCTGGGCTAGAGTAGCAGGCAGTTGTAAACTGCCCAACTTGGAAGCTAGAAAAAAAACTCAGGTTCTCTGCAAGAACAGCAAGTATCTTTAACCATTAATCCACCTCTCCAGCTTCTAGAGTGACTTAAGGCATGCAAAAATAATCTTTGAGAATTCATATATTTTCAGAAAGCAAAACGTAAAATTAATTGATACATATGGAGTAACAGAAAACTGTGATATTTGGTGCTGGAAATCTGGCTTTAAATTCATCTAGTACACTCACTAACTGTGTGAGTCTGGCAAAACTCCCTAAATATACCTGGTCCACAGTTTCTTTGTTCAAACAATAAATTCAAGAGAAATCAACTATAAGATTTTTGTGAAAACTACATGAGAAAACATATCACAAGGATAATGAAAAATAATGTTTTTTCTTCTTCCATGTAAAATAGTGTCTATACATCAATACTTAAACTGGCTGTATGGTATGAGCATTTCAGGGCTTCTTTTTTATTTTTAAGCCTTCATACAAATATTCTGTCACTGAAATCACCAAATATCTGTTTTTCAAGACTAGTTTAGCAGTAAATGTTTGACAAGAATCAGTAGGCCTATACATAGCGTGCTGATATGCAGTAATTACTTTATAATCCAAATTTCCAAGCTTGTTATTCCCAGATTATAAATCATGTATGAGTTCTGCATGCTCACACTCACATGCCCAACTCAAAGCTCAGTCTGCCATGAAATTATAGGTGGTTTTCGTTTTTTTGATAAGCCACTTAATTTTGGGTATCTTAGCTGTTGTTTCTAGAACTAAATTACAGCTAAAATTATGTACACACCAAAATCCTAATCTTTTCTCCATTATGTTCCTATAGCTTCATTATCTATAAGTTTAGTCAAGGACTCCCGTGCCATGCTATTTCGGTGACTCTTATTCAACAACCAGCAATGAAATCAGCTGTGTAAATGCAATACTTATTATCTGCCTGTTTTTCTATTCAGGTAATATTCTTTATCGATAAAACAATTTTATCTAAATGTAATATAGTAATGAATATTGAGTATTTTCTAAGTAGTCTTCTAAGTCTTCAAAGATTATGTCATTTGATTGTCATTATAAACCTAAAAGTAGCTACTGTTCTTACCAATTTAGAGACTGAATTTGTTTTACCACTTAATTTATAGATAAAGGGCTCCCATGAAATCATTTTTTACATTAAAGAATGCTCTCATTAATGTCATTTGGTTTCACCGTGGTATTGAAACCCACATACCTTCTATTTCAACTTTGACCACCACGATCATCCCTAACACAGAAAGCACTTTTAAGTGATCCAAGTAATCAAAACATTCTGAAGCCCTTTCATTGTTCTACTGGTAGCATATTTAAAACTCTTGTGAATGGGTATTCTTCCTTGTAGGATTGTAATATATTATACAATTTCTAAAGAAACTATTTCACTGTGTTTTTTATGACACGTCAAGAAAACATAAATTTGTGTCCACATTAAGTAGTTATGCCCTTTGAAGATTTTTATATCAGATGAAGCCTGCTCTATGTCACCAGGTTTCCACAGCAATAGGGCTGTAACATTCCTTTGGCAAGAACTTGCACTAGGCAGACTGGAGCAGATTTATGCCATCAACCCCCACAAGGTATTAATCACTCTTTTGAGGTCATTTTGAGATATCAGAGTAAGTGTATTTGAAATAGAAACGTCAAAACTGCCTCCAAACCAGGCCCTGTGGTTAGCTTTCAGGGGGTAGAGAAACAAATTTTGTAAATTTGTAAAATTATGTTCTTGGCAGAAAGTGTGGAGAGACAGACACAAATGTTGCTATCTGTAAGCACAATAAAAACTGTGATAGAAACCAGGGCACGCAGGGCACATAGACAGAATTCTATCAGCCCTGTTGCAAAGAGATAAACTTCACTGTTGAATGATTTCAAATGTCTCAGCAATATCCTGACAAGATAGTTCGAGAGTGGCTGAGCTCACATGTGGCTTCTGTGAGCCGTAGATATCCTTAGAGCCTGGTACACTTTTCCCACTCAAAGCTGCACCCACTTCTAAAGACGCGTGTTTTTTCAAGATTTTTGGTTTTTAGATGTTAAGTAATAGGCCATGGGCTGTGTCTGGTAACTGGTCAGTAACTAACTAAATATCTGTGGTGTGGATGGTTGGAGAGCTGAGAGACATCTAGTCAGGAGTGATCCATTGTCAACTACTCCAAAGTTGGTTAATTTGCATCTCCACTTAAAAAACCTAGAGACCCAGTGTTTAGGAACCTGCACTTCCAGAATGTCCAAAGAAGGTAGGTATTAGGTTGTCTGAAACATCTAAGAATTCCAAGTCCTGGCAATTTACTCCTCAAGTCTTTTATTTGAAGCTTTCATTTGGGGTTGCAGCAAGTACTGTACTTATATATATCAACAGTTTCATTAAAGTAGAAGCTGGACTCTTGAGCAATGGCCTTCCCCTCCTACACTAAAACTATTGGAAGGTGGGTGGTTAAAATACTGGAAAGCTTAGCCATTGTCTTAACAATATTTTCTAAGTATATTAATATATTTAAAAAGTCCTCTGGGCACCATAGGCTAATCATAGAAAAAATAATCAGAGATATAGAAGAAATTAGTATCTTTCTGGAGGTTCACTTCCTAAATTTAAGGTTTAGAAGCACCACCTTTGAGCAGCAAGTCAGATTGGTTACCTTTTTCAGAAAAGAGAGTGGCTTGGTGAATGCTTTTCCAACGTTCCCAGGGATTTAACTGTTTTCTTCCATATTCTAATATTCATCTCATTGCAGTCCTTCCAATATTCTCGGTGTTTTAAAGATAAAATAACTTATTTTCTCTCGTCTACATTGAAATCTGCTGTGGCAGATATACCAGCAAGCTGACAAAATCTGGGTCAAGTAGAAAGGAATGAATCTGAAAAGTACAGAGTTGTTTACTCCACTAACACAGTAAGAACCACATAGAGGGAAATCTCAGAGAGAATGACAACTACAATTTCAAGTATCATTGTTGTACCTAAAATTATTTAATATATATGAACTCTAAGAATAAATAATCCATTCTGAATGATCCCATGTATAATGATGACCTTTAGTACCTGTGAGATAGGAATAGTGTCTCCTTAGGCTTAGTGGCAAGTACCCTGAGCTGTATCCCTGGGCCCTCTTAATCATCTTTGGTTTTAATTATATCCCCATTTAAAAACAAAAGTTGTCTGACAGATAAACTGAAAGCAATGTAACCATTTCTCCTGATCTTAAACATGTGCTTCAAAATAATTGTGTTTATATCAATGTAGAATGGAGACACTTAGTGTGAAACTACATAGTACCCATTCAAGAGATCCACCTCCTTACATCTAAGCTGTGTATAGTCCAGAACACAAATCTGGTTTTCCATTGGCCAGTTATCGTAACTGAAAATGATGAGGATTTCTTCTGCCACTGATATTTGAATAAGTGTCACAATTCCTGCAGAATAGTATGAGGTATCATGTGCGTGTATGTAAAAAAATAAATAAAACCTATTATATAACGTCATCCATTTGTTTTCGTATAATCTGCTATGTAAATGAGATACAGTAAAAAGATCCATTGAAAATGAGGATATAGGTCAAAGGAGAGAGTGATGAAACTGTGAGGACTCCCCAGTCTGCACTTGTATGCTGGGTGTTAGATAGCCTGCCTATAAGTCTGTACCTCAAAATGTGGAGGCAGGATTTACCACAGAAAACTGGCTAGCTAGATTAGACACAATGGTGAGCCCTTGGGTTCAACTGAAAAACCCTACCTCACTAAGATGTAGGGTTATTAAGCAAAACACATGATATTAACTTCAGGCCTTCACATATGCTCACACATCAGTGGGCACTCACAAATACATAGGTACCTATGCACCCATCATGTGCATTTGCATATTAACATGGAAGAAAGTTTTAACAAGGTATTTTAAAAATCTCAAATATCCTGAAAATACATAATGAATTCACTAATAGTTTTTAAATCTCAATGCAAAGATACATGTTAATTATAAAAACATAGTTTTATAAATACTAAAACATAAAAATATAGAGCTATAATCATGATGGCTTTTACTTTACAAACTAATTTTACTTAGGAATGCTATTAAATCATAATGACTCATAAATATGTTCATACCACCCACTTAAGCTATAACAATACTTTAATATTCTGGGTGGTCAGTCATACAAAATGTCAGAAAATAGGGTACCAAAATGGAAAATCATGTGTTCTCTACTATACAAACTTGTTCTTGGAACAGCCTTGCTTTGCACACTATAACAACACTAGGGTTCATGAACCTTCTCTGTGTCCCTTCAGGGACAAATCCAGATCAGCACTGCCCCATCTTTCACAGAATAAAAGGTGGGGGCATGGTCCATTTTCCTGAGACAAGTTGCCAGAATACTAAGGTTATGTCAATAATAGAGTGAATACAAAAATGAGCCATCCCTCTATAAAATATGAGGAAAAGAGACACATCTTAATAGAGAAGTTTACTTTGAACATTTTATCTGTGTTCCGTAGAAACCTGGAATTGCTTCCATCACCACACCCAATCCCACAAGGATTTTAATTGACATGCCTGATAATATTGTTTTAAATGTAGTAGGTAGGCCTCCCACCACTAACTGTTTCTATAGAGCGTTATTGAACTCTTGGGAAATTTTCCTTCCAAAACAAGCATGGAATTCCTCTATGAAATATTTGTTTCTCCAAAACTCTAAATGGAGGTGTCTGGAATAAAAAAGAAATCCAGAAGGATATAATAGAGAGTAGATAACACAGAGAAGGAAGGAAAGGGAAGCATAACAACAAATGATCATGTGTTTTATTCCAATTAACTATGATTATATATATGTAATTTAGGCAGTTGTAAAGTTTTCCATTTTAATTTCACATGCCAATTTTTGGTAGCACATCTGTATTTACCCAAACAACTGACACATGACATATAAGATGGGAGAATAAAGAAAAATTATTGCTGTGGATGAACACTGATTGACATTCAAAATGTATTCTATAATAGCTCCCCTTCTTTTCAATATTTCCAGTACAAAGGGAATAAACAGAAATCATGTTTTCCATTTTGAATTATGGCTGCATCTAAAGTCCATTCAGCATGTTATTTTAAGTCTCTGTGAGTGCCCAAGCAGCCTCCTCAGGGATGCCCTTCCAGCTGTGAGTCCCCCAAAAGATATTTGGTCAACAACCCAAGGTTTAACATGTTTGCTTCAGAGGTTGTCAGAGTCACAGGGACACCATCAGGAACTGGGGATGCTTGTTGCCTTCATGTCTTTAATTGTTTCCAGCACCTCAGCAGATCAAAGTTCTCTTTGTATTCCATTCTTTCCAACATGGCAAATTACTCATTTTATATCAAAATATGTAATCTTTGCTGCCTGGCTTTATAGATGAATATAAATATCAAACCAGACTAACTGTTTCAGAGGCCTGGACGTTTTTTTCCTCCTTATGTATAACTTAAAAAAGCAGCATGCTTTATCCTATGATGTACTTCAAATTTAGAAATAGGCTTCTGGCTTTTCTAGCTATGGGGTTTGCATATGCTTCCTCATATGTTAATTTAGAGGGACAAAGGGAATGAATAACTTTTATCTTCTTTTCTTCTGTACTATAATGCTATATAGCTTTTCTTAAACATCAAACAACATTTGCTATAATTTTGCACAATTAAAAAGTTGTGTCATAAGTGGCAGTCCAGAGAATGGGAAAAGATTTTCACCAACCCACATCTGACAGAGGATTGATTTCCACAATATATAAAGAACTCAAGAAACCAAATAACAACAAATCAAATAATCCAATTGAAAATGGGGTATAGATCTAAACAGAGAATTCTCAAAAGAAGAATCTCAAATGGCTGAGACTGATTTAAAGAATTGCTCAACATCCTTAGCCATCAGGGAAATGCAAATCAAAATGACTCCGAGATTCTTTCTTACACTTATCAGAATGGCTAAGATCAAAAACACAATGACAGCTCATGCTGGAGAGGATGTGGAGTAAGGGGAACACTCCTCCATTGCTGGTGGGAGTTAAAACTTATATACCCACTATGGAAGTCAGTGTGGAGGTTTCTCAGAAAACTGGGAATAAACCTAACACAAGACCCAGCTATATCACTTCTGGCATATACCAAAAGGATGCTCAATCATACCACAAGGACATGTGAAAATTCTCTGACCTTAAGTCAAAATTGAATGGACTCTGTGGAGGCACAGATAATGATTCACAGGACTAGGTTCAAATATAGGCTAAATATAATTTATTTCAGTGGGAAGTCACTTAAACAGACAACAGATGGTCACTGGAGGCTCCTGCTCTCAAAATTCACATGGGCTCCTCTCTATGACCCAACCAGATGCAAGAGAAAGCCACCTGCCTTGACCCCAAACTCCCTGTCACATCCTCAACTGTGACCATGCCCAAATGGGTGTGGTTGGCACTACAGGTGAGGGTGTGATGGATATCTCACTGCAATTCCCTTTTTAGTCTAAAGAAAAATATTTAGGCTTGATACAAAATTATATACAAAGATAGCAAATATCAAGTATGTTCTATGAGAAGGAAAAGTAAGAACAAATACATTTAGGACCTATTGCCAGTGAAGCAGCTAGAGCAAAAAGCAAGAACTATATATCCAGTCCTAGGGTAAAGGCATAAAAGTCTTGTACCTAATTTCTATCTAACATTAATTATGACAGTCTAATCTTCAACCTCATCAAAGACCTCAGAAGGAGGATAACAATACTAGATTAGGCAGGAAGTGCAGGTGAGCAACTTCCAAAGGTGCAGCAAAGACAGAGACCTGGACAGTCACTAAAAGTCTCACAGCAGCGTAGGGGCAACAGCTTTGGCTAAGGCCTAGACTATCTGACTGACCAACACAGAAGCAGTGAGGTAGAAAGGCTGTCTTACCCTGATTTGGCAAGGTTTAGCAGTCTTCTAAGTTTATCTCCTGCAAGCACAGTAGGACAGCATTCCAAAGTCAGTGATCAAGTTGGGGGCAGTTCTTTGCCCAAGAGACCATTTCCCAAGGAATGGACTCCAAAAGGACTGACATTGATACTAAACTTTTTTTTTAATATTTTTTTTATTTTCCATTGTAAATTTAGATAAGAAACAAGGTTGCTTCACAAGTCAGTACGAGGTCCCTCTCCCTTTCCCTCCCCTCCTCCCGTGCCCTCCCCCCCATCCCCCCCCCGTTATCCCCTCATTCCCCCAGGGAGGGTGAGGCCCTCCATGGGGGTGTCCATAGTCTGTCTTTTCATATAGGGCAGGGCCTAGACCCTTCCCCAAGAGTTCAGGGTGAGAGTGCACCTCACATTGTTCTATGGGAGTCCAGAGACCGTGTGTATACTTGGGATGGGTACTGATCTGCTGTCCAAGGCTCAATAGATTACCTAGGCCTCCTCACTGACACCCGGATTCAGGGGGTCTTGATCAGTCCCATGCTGGATTCCCAGGCTGATGCCTGGGATTCAAGAGTTAACCTTTGTCTGGTCAGCTGTTTCTGGGGTTCAACCAGCCCAGTCTTAATCCCTTTGATCATCAGTCCTCCCTCTCTGATACTGGCTTTCTTGAGTTCAGCTCAGTACTTAACCAGCCAGTAAATGAAGTTTCTGTTTCCCAGACTCTCTGGCAATAGGATTGTAGGCTGGCACTCCCCAGATCTATGTCTAAAATCCATATATGAGAGAGTACATGCCATGTTTCTCTTTTTGTGACTGGGTTACCTCACTCAGGATGGTTTCTTCTAGTGTCATCCATTTGCCTGCGAATCTCATGATTCCATTATTTTTTTCTGCTGAATAGTACTCCATTGTGTAGATGTACCACATTTTCTCTATCCATTCTTCGGGTGAGGGACATCTAGGTTGCTTCCAAGTTCTGGCTATTACAAATAAAGCTGCTATGAACATAGTGGAACAGACATCTTTGTTATATGAATGGGCATCTTTTGGATATATGCCTAAGAGTGCAGTTGCTGGGTCTTATGGTAGGTTTATTCCCATTTTTCTGAGGAATCTCCATACTGCTTTCCAAAGTGGCTGAACCAGTTGGCACTCCCACCAGCAATGGAGGAGTGTCCCCCTTTCACCACATCCTCTCCAGCATAAATTGTCATTGGTGTTTTTGATTTTAGCCATTCTGACAGGAGTGAGATGGTATCTCAGAGTTGCTTTGATTTGCATTTCCCGGATGGCTAAGGATGTTGAGCACTTTCTCAAGTGCCTCTCAGCCATTTTAGACTCCTCTATTGAAAACTCTCTATTTAGTTCTGCAGCCCACTTCTTAATTGGGTCCTTTGCTGTTTTGGAGACTTGCTTCTTGAGTTCTTTGTAAATTTTGGAGATCAACCCTCTGTCAGATGTGGGATTAGTGAATATTTTTTCCCATTCTGTGGGCTGCCTTTTTGTCTTGCTGACTGTGTCCTTTGCCTTACAGAAGCTCCTCAGTTTCAGTAGGTCCCATTTATTAATTGTTGATCTCACTGTCTGTGCTACTGGTGTTATGTTCAGGAAGCTGTCTCCTGTACCAATTCGTTCAAGGGTACCACCCACTTTCTCTTCTAAGAGGTTCAGTGTGGCTGGATTTATGTTGAGGTCTTTGATCCATTTGGACTTAAGTTTTGTGCATGGCGATAAACATGGATCGATCCGCATTTTTCTACATGCCAGTCTCCAATTATGCCAGCACCATTTGTTGAAGATGCTTTCTTTATTCCATTGTATATTTTTAGCTTCTTTGTCAAAGATCAGATGTTCGTACGTGTGTGGGTTAATACCCGGATTTTCAATTCGATTCCATTGGTCTGCCTGTCTATTTTTGTGCCACTACCAAGCTGTTTTCAGGACTATAGCTCTATAATAGAGCTTGAGGTCAGGGATAGTGATGCCTCCGGACGTTGCCTTGTTGAACAGGGTTGTTTTGGCTATCCTGGGTCTTTTGTTTTTCCATACAAAATTGATTATTGTTCTTTCAAGGTCTGTGAAGAATTGTGCTGGGATTTTAATGGGGATAGCATTGAATCTGTAGATTGCTTTTGGCAGGATTGCCATTTTTACTACATTGATCCTACCTATCCAAGAGCATGGGAGATCTTTCCATTTTCTGAGGGCTTCTTTAATTTCTTTCTTTAAAGATTCAAAGTTCTTACGATACAGGTCTTTCACTTGTTTGGTTAGCGTTACCCCAAGGTATTTTATGTTGTTTGTGGCAATTGTAAAGGGTGATGTTTCTCTGATTTCTCTTTCAGCCCTTTTATCATCTGTATATAGTAGGGCTACTGACTTTCTTGAGTTGATCTTGTAACCTGCCACTTTGCTGAAGGTGTTAATCAGCTGTAAGAGTTCCCTGGTAGAGTTCTTTGGGTCATTGATGTAAACTATCATATCGTCTGCAAACAGTGAAAGTTTGACTTCTTCCTTCCCAATTTGTATCCCCTTGATCCCCCTTTGTCGTCGTATGGCTATAGCTAGAACTTCAAGTACCATGTTGAAAAGGTATGGAGAGAGTGGACAGCCTTGTTTTGTTCCTGATTTTAGAGGAATTGCGTTGAGTTTCTGTCCATTTAGTTTGATGTTGGCTGTTGGTTTACTGTATATGGCTTTTATTATGTTTAGGTATGTCCCTGTTATCCCAGATCTCTCCAAGACCTTTATCATGAAGGGGTGTTGGATTTTGTCAAAGGCTTTTTCAGCATCTAGTGAGATGATCATGTGATTTTTGTTTTTCAGCTTGTTTATATGGTGGATTACGTTGATGGATTTTCGTATGTTGAACCATCCCTGCATCCCTGGGATGAAACCTACTTGATCGTGGTGAATGATTGTTTTGATGTGTTCTTGGATCCGATTTGCCAGTATTTTATTGAGTATTTTTGCATCAATGTTCATAAGGGATATTGGTCTGAAGTTCTCTTTCTTGGTTGTATCTTTGTGTGGCTTGGGGATCAAGGTTATTGAAGCCTCATAGAAAGAGTTTGGCAAAGACCCTTCTGCTTCTATTGTGTGGAACACTTTGAGAAGAATTGGTATAAGCTGTTCTTTGAATTTCTGGTAGAATTCTGCACTGAGGCCATCTGGACCTGGACTTTTTTTGGTTGGGAGACTTTTGATGACAGCTTCTATTTCCATAGGGGTTATAGGTCTATTTAAATTGCTTATCTGTTCTTGATTTAGTTTTGGCAAATGATAGCTGTCCAGGAAGTCATCCATTTCCTTTAAATTTTCGAATTTTGTGGAGTACAGGTTTTCAAAGTATGACCTAATGATTCTCTGGATTTCCTCAGAGTCTGTTGTTATGTCCCCCTTTTCATTTCTAATTTTGTTAATTTGCGTGTTCACTCTCTGCTGTTTGGTAAGTTTGGACAAAGGTTTGTCTATCTTGTTGATTTTCTCAAAGAACCAAATCTTCGTTGCATTGATTCTTTGTATTGTTTTCCTGGTTTCTACTTTGTTGATTTCAGCCCTCAATTTGATTATTTCCTGGCGTCTACTCCTCCTGGGGGAGTTTGCTTCTTTGTGTTCTAGAGCTTTTAGCTGTGATGTTAATTCTCTGGTATAACTGTTTTCCTGTTTCTTCATGTGAGCACTTAGTGCTATGAACTTCCCCCGTAGCACTGCTTTCAAAGTGTCCCATAGGTTTGGGTATGTTGTGTCTTCATTCTCATTGAATTCGAGGAAGTCTTTAATTTCTTTTTTTATTTCCTCTTTGACCCAGGGATGGTGCAGTTGAGCATTATTCAATTTCCATGAGTTTGTAGGTTTTCTGCAATTTGTGTTGTTGTTTAATTCTAATTTTAAGGCATGGTGGTCTGATAAGATGCATGGAGTTATTCCAATTTTTTTGTAGCTGCTGAGGTTTGATATGTTGCCAAGTATGTGGTCGATTTTTGAGAAGGTTTCATGTGGTGGTGAGAAGAAGGTATATTCTTTTTTATGTGGATGAAATGTTCTATAGATATCTGGTAATCCCAGTTGGGTCATTACTTCTATTAGACCCTTTGCTTCTTTGTTGAGTTCCTGTCTGGTATTCTTGTCTAGTGGTGAGAGTGGTGTGTTGAAATCTCCCACTATAACTGTGTGGGGCTTTAGATGAGATTTAAGTTCTAATAATGTTTCTTTAACAAATGTGGATGCCTTTGTATTGGGGGCATAGATGTTCAGGATAGACACTTCGTCTTGGTGGGTTTCACCTGTGATGAGTATGTAATGACCTACTTCATCTCTTTTGATTGATTTTATTTTAAAGTCTAGTTTGTTAGATATTAGGATTGCTACCCCTGCTTGTTTCTTGGGTCCATTTGATTGAAAAATTTTTTCCCAACCTTTAACTCTCAAGTAATGTCTGTCTTTGAGGGTGAGGTGTGTTTCTTGTATGCAGCAGAAGGAAGGGTTCTGTCTTCGAATCCATTCTGCTAGTCTGTGTCTTTTTATGGGTGAGTTAAGGCCGTTAATATTGAGGCATATTAATGACCATTGATTGCTCATCCTTCTTCGATTTGCGATGGTTGTTGTTGGTGGAATTATGGGTGGAATTTCGCCCCTTTGTTCTTTTGGCTGTTGGTAGAGAGGGATTCTCTAATGCTTATGTTTTTCTGGTTGTAGTTAGCTTCCTTGGGTTGGAGTTTTCCTTCCAAAATTTTCTGTAGGGCTGGGTTAGTGGACACATATTGGTTGAATCTAGTTTTGTCATGGAATATCTTGTTTTCTCCGTCTATAGTGATTGAGAGCTTTGCCGGGTATAGTAGTCTGGGCTGGCATCCATGGTCTCTTAGTGTAGGTAGAATATCTATCCAGGACCTTCTGGCTTTCAGAGTTTCCATGGAGAAATCAGGTGTAATTCTGATAGGTCTGCCTTTATATGTTACTTGACCTTTTTCCTTAGCTGCTCTTAATATTCTTTCTTTATTCTGTATGTTTGGGGTCTTGATTATTATGTGGCGAGGGGATTTTTTTTTGTGGTCCACTCTATTTGGTGTTCTGTAGGCTTCTTGTACCTTCATTGGCATGTCTTTCTTAAGGTTGGGAAAGTTTTCTTCTATGATTTTGTTGAATATGCCTTCTGCCCCTTTGAGGTAGATTTCTTCTCCTTCTATACCTATTATTCTTAGGTTTGGTCTTTTCATGGTGTCCCATAATTCCTGGATGTTTTGTGTTAAGGATTTGTTGGATTTAAGGTTTTCTTTGGTTGATAAATCCATTTCTCCTAATGTATCTTCAACACTTGAGATTCTCTCTTCCATCTCTTCTATTCTGTTGGTAATGCTTGTATTGGTAGTGCCTGACTGTTTGTCCAGCTTTTCTATTTTCTGCCTTTCTTCAGATTGTGTTTTTTTTAGTGTCTCTATTTCAGTTTTCAACCCTTGCAGCGTTTGCATTGCTTCTTGCAATTTTCTGTTTATCTGTTCGTCCGTTTGTTGCCTTTTATGAATTTTTTGGTTTGTTCTTTCTTCCATTTCTTGCATTTTTTGGTTTGCTTTTTGTTCCATTTCTTGGATTTTGTGCTTTGTTTCTTCTTCCATTTCCTGCCTTTTTTGGTTTGTTTCTTCCTCCATTTTTTTCATTTTTTGCTTTGTTTTTTCTACCATTTCTTGCATTTTTTGCTTTGTTTCTTCTTCCATTTCCTGCCTTATTTGGTATGTTTCTTCTTCTAATTCTTGCATTTTTTGCTTTGCTTTTTCTTCCATTTCTTGCATTTTTTGCTTCATTTCTTCTTCCATTTCGTGCCTTTTTTGGTTTGTTTTTTCTTCCAATTCTTGCATTTTTTGGTTTGTTTTTTCTTCCATTTCTTTGAGGGATTTTCCAATATCCTCTTTTAGGGCCTCTATCATTTTCATGAAAGTGCTTTTAAGGTCGTTCTCTTCTGCTTCCTTCGCGTTGGAATATTGGGGTCTTGCTGGTGTGGAGTCTCTAGAATCTGGCGGTGTCATATTTGTTTTTCTGTTGCTGACTGTGTTTTTGTATTGTCTCTTTCCCATCTCTTCTTTTAGTGGGTGCAGAAAGAGCCCCTTCCTGGTCTGGGGACCAGAGTTCCCTTTTGGTGGGTGCTAGTAAATCCAGTAATCTGGTGGTTCTTCTATGCCTTGTCCAAATGCTGGTCCGTGGGTAGAGAAGAAGAACAGGAATCTGGGGCGCTTAGCCTCCTACCTGGTCCCCTGGACCCTATGCTGGGTCCTGTTGTACCTGATCTGGAACAGCTACTCCCCTGGTCTCCCTGGCTCCTGTAGTTTCCTGGTCTCTTTGGTGGGAGAGAAGATCTGGAGTCTGGGGTGCTTGGCTCCCGCCGGGATTGGGAGCTCTGTGCAGTTCCCAGGCGATCTGCAGGCTCTGGAACACAGGCTGGGAAGCTGGCCTGTTTACCTGATGATGCCAGAGGGACAGCTACTTCCCTGTACTCCCAGCCTCCTCTCCTTTCCTGGAATCGTTGGTGGGAGAGAAGATCTGGAGTCTGGGGTGCTTGGCTCCCGCCGGGATTGGGAGCTCTGTGCAGTTCCCAGGCGATCTGCAGGCTCTGGAACACAGGCCTGGAAGCTGGCCTGTTTACCTGATGCTCCCGCTGGGATTGGGAGCTCTGTGCAGTTCCCAGGCGATCTGCAGGCTCTGGAACACAGGCCGGGAAGCTGGCCTGTTTACCTGATGATGCCAGAGGGACAGCTACTTCCCTGTGTGCCCAGCCTCCTCTCCGATACTAATCTTAAAACATTTAAATGCCATATTCTGAGGTCTATGAAGTGTTTGAAGATCAAATATCTATGTCTGACTAATCTCATAGATAAGAAACATGGGTGGTAATAGTCTGTAATTCTCAGAAACATAGTTGTGCAATGGCTGAAGCTTCCCAAAATAATTTAACCAGGAAAATGACTTCAAAGATGTAACTATGTACATATATATAATTCTCAATACAGAGATAGAACTGAAATGTCTTGACTAGAAGTAGAACTGTAAAGTGCAATATGATAAAATATCCTAAGTTGTATCAATATACAAAATGTATATACATCAAGATAGTCTTATATTTGTATGCAAAACACCAAAAACAGAAAGAAGACCCTAAACACCCAATATACAATAATCTAACAATTTAAATTATCTATAGCTAACAGTTGCTAAAGTTAGTACATTAGAATATATGTTAATCTACCTATATCCCATCCTAACCATACATCCAGCTAGCTCAGTCTATAGAGCATGAGACTCTTAATCTAAGGGTCATGGGATCCTGCCCCACGTTTGGCACCAGATGTGGAGGCATGGATAATAATTCATGGCACTAGGTTCAACTATAGGTTAAATATAATTTATTTTGGGGAGAAGTCACTGACACAAAAGGCAGATGGCTGCTGCAGGTTCCCAGTCCCAGGATCTGCATGGGATGCTCCCTGTGACCAGACTGGATGCAAGAGAGTGCCACCTGCCCAGACCCCAGACCTAAACTCACTCCCTGTCATGTCCTCACCTGTGGCCATGCCCGTTTGACATGGTTAGTGCTACATGTGCAGGCACGGTGGATATCTCACTACAGGACTCAATTCTATGGGCCCCAACAGTTTCTCCTTTTTAGATATTTTTATAATGCCTGCACTTCTGCCACAAGACAGATGACTACATCTGTCTTAGATTATCTTTTTTGATCTTTCGGACTTACCCATCATTGGAACACACATTCCATCATGAATATCCTGTCTTAGGTGGACTGATGGCAAAAAGATCTTACCTATCTTTGACTTACATCCTCTATTTATAGAGAGTTAAGGAAAAGTGGGTAGCTTGATGCCATGTACCTCTGAGCCAACTTTCCATAGAGAATTCACAAATAACTTGACAATGACAAGAGCAATACCCATGATCCTATGGCTACAATTCCTCCTATTAAGATACAATGGCCTTAAAAAAATCTAGGGTGGTCTCCAGCAGTTTTAGCTATAACAAGATCCAAATCTGTTTTTTTATCACATCTACTCTAAAGACTTATTTGCATTATGTCAAACTTCTCTCAGATTGAGCTCTGACTTTTTTCCATTCATAAACACTTACATAGCACAGCAACAGCTGCAAACATTGACAGGTCAACACCATAATTCTAGCATGCATATTAATGATAAACACACAGTTCATTAGATTACAGTTCTCATAACTTCAGTTCAATCAAAGGACAATAAAATGCTTTTGTGGTGAGAAAGGTCTGAGTCTTTCCTCTTGTAAAGTCCAATTGCACTGCTGCTTCTAACTTTCAAAGATAAGTTTTTTGAGTTGCTGCAGTCCTTGAGTACTGAATCCCAGCAGCAAAGCTTTTGTCCCATTTCTCCCCATCAGTCTGTGGGGTCTCTTCAGTACATCCACTTTGGTTTCTCAGCCAGTCTATCACCTAATTCTAAATTTCAGTGATATTGTACTGAAGAGAGGCTTTGGCTACACGTTGCCTCCACAAGTATGTGATTGCTCCAATGGGTCTCTTTCCCACAGAAGGAAAGTCTCTGAGGTGCCTGCTTTTCAGACTTCCTATTTAAACAGCAGAAATGAGTTTCAGATGACAGAAATGAGTTCCACATCCCAAGATACAGTGGGAATAAACTGTCAAACAATCAGTTGTTTGCCAGATCCAGGGTAGTTAAAGCTCACAGAGGTCTGGGAAGTTGTTGCAGGAGATAATCAAGAAACTGGGAGTCACTAACTGTTGTCATAATCTCCATCTTAGACTGTAGAATGATGACATCAGGAACACAGGTTCAGCAGGTCTCACTCCAGCTCATCTGGGGTAGAGGGGTGAGCATCAGAAGCCATGATGTCATCAGGCCTGGCATTCCTCTGCTTCACACATCTCACCAGACATTCAGGCAGCCATCAAGCCTCATTTTCTTCCTATGAAAAACAAAAGCATGCAAGGGCAGGTAAAAACTCTCTGATCTTAAGGCTAATGGAATGGGATAAATTCTTCTAGCTCCCATAGGCATGTAAGGGGAGAGTACTGAAGGAGACTACTGGGGACAGGCATTTCTGAGTCAGGCAAAAACCTGGTACAAGGGAATCTGCAAGGATAATCCCAGCTAAGACTCCTAGCAATATCATATATGCTGTCTGAACTAGTCATCTCCTGTGACTAGATTTGTACCTTAACCAACTGTCTTCACAGAGGTGTCATCCAGCAACTGGTGGAAACAGATGCAGACCTACAGCCAAACATTAGGTGGATTTCAGGGAATATTGCAGACGAGCAGGAGTTAGAAGGGTCAAGGACACCACAAGAAAACTCACAGAATTAATTAGCCTGGGGTCATAGATGCTCACAAAGACTGAACCAACAACCAGAGAGCCTGTATGGGACTGAACTAGGCACTCTGCATATATGTTACAGTTACATAGTTTGGGCTTCTTGTGTGGCTCCTAACAGTGGGAACAGGGGCTGTCTCTTACTCTATTGCTGGCTTTTGGAACCCTACTCCTCATCCTGGGTCACTTTGCCCAGCCTTAACACATGTGCTTAGTCACACTACAACTTGATATCCATGTTTTGTTGATACACATGGGATACCTGCCCTTTCCTGAACAGAAAGATAAGGGGAGTGTATTTGGGGGGTTAGGGAAGAGGAAATTGGAGGAAAGGAGGGAGAGAGACCAGGGACCAGGATGTAAAATAAATAAATTTAAATTAAAAAATAAAGCTGTGTCATGTCAAAAAAGTATACATATATATGTATATGTATATATGATGCTAGCATTAGATTTTTGAAAGTTTAGTGCTTAGTCCAGTGCCTGGTTCATAGAGGTGCTAAATAAATCATTATGTTAGTAATATAAAAATTCATGTTGTATATCTAATATGAATTATTTTTCATTATAATTTTTGTATTAATACTTGTAATTCAGTTAACAGCAGAAAAACCTTAAATAACAGGTATCAAAATCATCATACATAAACAAAATACGGTGTAATAATCTTATTCATACATATTATATATCTTTCTACTTTGTATAATTTGTCATGAGTGCCTATAAAGCAGTGTCCCAATCTCTTGCAGTGTCCCAAAGACACAGTTTGCGCTTTATCACTGTTGCACATGCAATGCTCCATGTTCTGTCACATACTAAGTGCAGTGCCTTGTTTGCATCCTTCTCATGCCCACAGCCTGGGCCTCTAATGTAAGTAGCATGTTATTTATGAAATAAGCATATTAGAGAGTAAAATGTTGAAGTACTTATACTGGTTACAGCTCCTCAATGTCCACATATTGCACAGTCAGATGTATTTTTAAAATCATTTGTGGTAAACTGAGTCACTCTTAAATGCACAGACAAAAGTGCTCACAACTAATATCAGCATTAAGAGATTTAAAGAGAGCATTATGGTTGATTTAAAGGGAGAATATTAAGTTTTACTTGTATGCATATGGCAGTTGCATGGGTGATCTGAGGTCTACAAAAGGAAGGCCCTCGGCCAGGCGGTGGTGGCGCATGCCTTTAATCCCAGCACTCGGGAGGCAGAGGCAGGCGGATCTCTGTGAGTTCGAGGCTGGGATGGACCGACAGCCTCCAAAAACAATACAAAGAAACCCTGTCTCGTAAAAAAAAAAAACAAAAAAACAAAAAACCAAAAAAACAAAAGGAAGGCCCTCAAAGGTCATAGTTCCCATCCAAACTCAGGGCCTGAGGTGTTTGTCTAAAGACATAAAAACCAACAGCATTAGTAGATGATCCTAGAAGCAGATTGTGTCTCAGCTCAGTTAGAGCAAGGTGTCTTTTTTCTCCCAGCTTTTGTGATATTCTCGACCTTACAGGGTCAGGTTATGGCCCTCCCACATTGAACAAAATGATCTTTGCTCATTCTGCCAATTAAAATGTTAAGTCTTAAATAACCATAATGAGGCACATCCAGAAGATGCCTGAGTATCCCTTAACCCAAACTCGCTGATTCTTAAAAATCCATTGTCACAGCACTCAGGAGTAAGTTCATATTCCTTGCAATTTCCAATTATGAAGAATAAGCAGACTTGGGAAGACTTTTAAAGAACCCCTGTGAAGGAGGTTGGGAGAGTTGGTTGGCAGCTTTTTCTTTACTTTTGGATGGTTACCAATTCCCTAATCTCAGTATTAAAAGTAACACTTCAATCATGTTCTTATCCAGGATTAAATAAATGTGTGTTTTGGAGGCAAAGACCCCTTCCAAGGAACACTCTATAAATTCTAAATATACCTTTACATTCTTATAAATGACATATGTCAGTAGGAACCAGGAGGGTGAGGAATTTAAAGACACAACTCTGAATAAGACAATATTTCTAATAATGACATTTTTCCTAATAACTTTCAAATTATAAAGTGTATTAAGAGTAAATTTCAGAGAAATGATGAAGGAATTTGTAGAGAGGAAAGAGAAGAGATATTAAAACACAAAATATGTGAAAACTCAAATTTTGTTTAAGTTATAGTTTGTAGAGAATTTGAAATGTTTCCTGAAACATAAAATTTACATTTATAAAACAAAGCAAAAAATTATATTTGAACCATTAAAATTACAAATACATGTTCTCTAAAAATAAAATATTCTTAAACACCATATATCATAGTCTTTCATCCCTTTATTGAAACCATGCAGAGTAAAAGAGCTACAATATTGAAGTAAGAATCCAAAGTCTGTTTTTTATTATCATTTTTATTTTAATTTTAAATAGCTTGTTTTACATGTCAATCCCAGTTCCCTCTCCCTCCCCTCCTCCCGCACTCCCCTTCCCCCCCCCCCCACCCTCATACCCTATTACTAAATCCTTCCACATAGGGGATATCTAGAGTCTGTCACTTCACTCTGGGTAGGGTCCAGGCACTCCCCTAAGAGTCCAGGCTGAGAGAGCATCCCTCTTTGTGCTATAGGCACACGATGACTGTTTGTATTCCAGGGATAGACACTGATCCACAACTCAGGGCCCCATAGGTTGCCCAGGCCTTCTCGCTGACACTCACATTTGGGGGGGGTCCAGATCAGTCCCATGCTGGCCTCCCCACTGTCGGTCTGGGGTCCAAGAGCTCTCCCCTGTTCAAATCAGCTGTCTCTGCTGGTTTTGCCAGCCCAATCTTTGCCAATTTGCTCATCACTCCTCTCTCTCTGTCACTGGGTTCCTTGGGTTCAGTTCAGTAATTAATTGTGTGATTACCTCTGCTTCCATCAGTCACAGGATGAAGGCTCCCGGATGGTTATAGACATCAAGTTCATTATCAGGAATAGGCATTCGAGGTGGTCTCTCCACTATTGCTTAGCTTGCCAATTGGTGTTATCCCTTTAGATCAGTCGAGGTCACTCTGGTGCCTGATCTGTCTTCTATCCTATGATTCCCTCTTCCCCCTATTCTACCCCCACCCACTCAACTTCCTGTTCCCCCATGACCTACTCTCTCTTCCTCTTCACCCCCTCTCTTCTTCCCAGCTCTCGCTCCCCCCCCCCACCCCTCGCCATGTTCCCCATCCATTCAGAGGATCTTGTCTCCATCCTCTTCTCTTGGGTACTATGCATATATGCTTATCTTTTAGGTTCTTTCCTGTTTCCCAGACTCTCTATCAGTGGAAGTGCAGACTGGCACTATCCTGATCCATATCTAAAATCCATATATGAGTGAGCACATACCATATTTGTCTTTTTGCGACTGGGTTACCTCACTCAGGATGGTTTCTTCCAGTGCTATCCATTTACCTGGGAATTTCAAGATTCCATTGTTTTTTTCTGCTGAGTAGTACTCCATTGTGTAAATGTACCACATTTTCTCTATCCATTCTTCAGTTGAGGGGCATCTAGGTTGCTTCCAGGTTCTGGCTATTACAAATAATGCTGCTATGAACATAGTGGAGCAGATGCCCTTGTTGTATGAGTTTGCCTCATTTGGATATATGCCTATGAGTGGAATTATTGGGTCTAGCGGTAGATTAATTCCCATTTTCCTGAGGAATCTCCATACTGATTTCCAAAGAGGCTGTATGAGTCAGCACTCCCACCAGCAGTGGAGGAGTGTTCCCCTCTCTCCACATCCTCTCCAGCATAAATTGTCTTCGGTGTTTTTGATTTTAGCCATTCTGAGAGGAGTAAGATGGTATCTCAGAGTTGTTTTGATTTGCATTTCCCTAATGGCTAAGGATGTTGAGCACTTTCTTAAGTGTCTCTTGGCCATTTTAGCCTCCTCTATTGAGAATTCTCTATTTAGTTCTGTACCCCACCTTTTAATTGGATCCTTTGGCGTTTTGGAGACTTGTTTCTTGAGTTCTTTGTAAATTTTGGAGATTAGCCCTCTGTCAGATGTAGGGTTAGTGAATATCTTTTCCCATTCTGTGGCCTGCCTTTTTGTCTTTTTGACTGTGTCCTTTGCCTTACAGAAGCTTTTTAGTTTCAGAAGGTCCCATTTGTTAATTGTCGATCTCAGTGTCTGTGCCACTGGTGTTATGTTTAGGAAGTGGTCTCCTGTACCAACTCGTTGAAGAGTATCTCCCACTTTCTCTTCTAAAAGTTTCAGTGTGGCTGGATTTATGTTGAGATCTTTGATCCATTTGGACTTAAGTTTTGTCCAAGGCAATAATCATGGATCTATCTGCAGTCTTCTGCATACCAGTACCCAGTTATGCCAGCACCATTTGTTGAAGATGCTTTCTTTTTTCCATTGTACAGTTTTAGCTTCTTTGTCAAAAATCAAGTGTTCATAGGTGTGTGGGTTAAAATTAAGGCTTTCGATTTGGTTCCATTGGTCTACTTGCCTATTTTTGTGCCAATACCAAGCTGTTTTCAGGACTATAGTTCTATAATAGAGCTTGAAGTCAGGTATGGTGATGCCTCCTGAAGTTCCTTTATTGTATAGGGTTGTTTTGGCTATCCTGGGCCTTTTGTTTTTCCATATAAAGTTGATTAATGTTCTTTCCAGGTCCTTGAAGAATTGTGATGGAATTTTGATAGGGATTGCATTGAATCTGTAGACTGCTTTTGGCAAGATTGCCATTTTTATTATGTTGATCCTACCAATCCAAGAGCATGGGAGATCTTTCCATTTTCTGGTATCTTCTTTGATTTCTTTCTTTAAGGACACAAAGTTCTTGATATACAGGTCTTTCACTTCCTTGGTTAACATTATCCTCAGATATTTGATGCTGTTTTTGGCTATTGTAAAGGGTGATGTTTCTATGATTTCTTTCTCAGTCACTTCATCATCTGTATATAATAGGGCCACTGATTTTTTTGAGTTTACCTTGTATCCTGCCACATTGCTGAAGGTGTTTATCAGCTCTAGGAGTATCCTTGCGGAGTTTTTGGGTCACTTATGTAAGCTATCATATCATCTGCAAATAGGGAAAGTTTGACTTCTTCTTTTCTTATTTGTATCCCCTTTATCTCCTTTTGTTGTCTTATTGCTGTAGCTAGAACTTCAAGTACAATATTGAAGAGATATGGAGAGAGTGGACAGCCTTGTCTTGTTCCTGATTTTAGAGGAATTGCTTTGAGTTTCTCTCCATTTAGTTTGATGTTAGCTGTTGGTTTACTGTATATTGCTTTTATTATGTTCAGGTACGTTCCTGTTATCCCTGATCTCTCTAGGACCTTTATCATGAAGGGGTGCTGGATTTTGTCAAAGGCTTTTTCAGCATCTAGTGAGATGATCCTGTGGTTTTTCTTTCACAGTTTGTTAATATAATGGATTACATTGATAGATTTTTCTAATGTTGAACCACCCCTGCATTCCTGGGATAAAGCCTACTTGATCATGGTGGATGATTTTTCTGATGTGTTCTTGAATCCGGTTTGCGAGTATTTTATTGAGTATTTTTTCATGAAGGAAATTGGTCTATAGTTCTCTTTCTTAGTTGTGTCTTTGTGTGGCTTGGGTATCAAGGTAATTGTAGCCTCGTAGAAAGAGTTTGGCAGTGAGCCTCCTGCTTCTATTGTGTGGAATACTTTGAGGAGTATTGGAATTAGCTCTTTGAATTTCTGGTAGAATTCTGCACTGAAGCCATCTGGGCCTGGGCTTTTTTTGTTTGGGAGACTTTTGATGACTGCTTCTATTTCATTAGGGGTTATAGGTCTGTTTAGATTGTTTATCTGTTCTTGATTTAGTTTTGGCAAGTGATATCTATCCAGGAAATTGTCCATTTCCTTTAAATTTTCAAATTTTGTCAAGTACAGATTTTCAAAGTATGCCCTGATGATTCTCTGGGTTTCCTCAGAGTCCGTTGTTATGTCCCCTTTTTCATCCCTGATTTTGTTAATTAGCATGCTCTCTCTCTGTCTTTTGGTTAGTATGGACAGAGGTTTATCTATTTTGTTGATTTTCTCAAAGAACCAACTCTTTGTTTCATTGATTCTTCTCAGTGTTTTCCTGATTTCTACTTGATTGATTTCAGCCCTCAATTTGATTATTTCCTGGCGTCTGCTCCTCCTGGGGGAGTTTGCTTCTTTTTGTTCTAGAACATTCAGCTGTGCTATTAATTCTCTAGTACGACTGTTCTCCAGTTTTTTCATGTGGGCACTTAGTGCTATGAACTTCCCCCGTAGCACTGCTTTCAAAGTGTCCCATAGGTTTGGGTATGTTGTGTCTTCATTCTCATTGAAATCGAGGAAGCCTTTAATATCTTCTTTTATTTCTTCTTTGACCCAGGGATGGTGCAGTTGAGCATTATTCAATTTCCATGAGTTTGTAGGTTTTCTGAAATTTGTGTTGTTGTTGAATTCTAATTTTAAAGCATGGTGGTCAGATAAGATGCATGGAGTTATTCCAAATTTTTTGTAGCTGCTGAGGTTTGATATGTTGCCAAGTATGTGGTCGATTTTAGAGAAGGTTCCATGTGGTGCCAAGAAGAAGGTATATCCCTTTGTATTTGGGTGGAATGTTCTATAGATGTCTGTTAAACCCAGTTGGGCCATAACTTCTATTAGTTCTTTTGTTTCTTTGTTAAGTTTCTGTCTGGAGGTCCTGTCTAGCGGTGAGAGCGGAGTGTTGAAGTCTCCTACTATTAGTGTGTGAGATTTTATGTGCATTTTGAGCTTTAGTAATGTTTCTTTCACGAATGTAGGTGCCTTTGTATTTGGGGCGTAGATGTTTAAAATTGAGACTTCGTCTTGATGTATTTTCCTTTGATGAATATGAAGTGTCCTTCTTCATCTCTTTTGATTGATTTTAATTTGAAGTCTAATTTGTTAGATATTAGGATTGCTACACCCGCTTGTTTCTTGGGACCATTTGATTGGAAGATCTTTTCCCAACCTTTTACTCTGAGATAACGTCTGTCTTTGATGTTGAGATGTGCTTCTTGTATGCAGCAGAAGGAAGGGTTCTGTCTTTGTATCCATTCTGCTAGTCTGTGTCTTTTTATAGGCAAGTTGAGGCCATTGACATTGAGGGATATTAATGACCATTGATTGGTGATCCTTGTTTGTGCTTGATTTATTGTTAGTGAAGTTATTTTGTGTAGTTTCTCCTCCCTTTTTCTTTTGGTGTTTTGTAAAGTGTGATTATATATTGCCTGTGTCTTTGTGAATGTAGTTATCTTCCTTGGATCTAGGTTTTCCTTCTATCACTTTCTGTAGAGCTGGATTCATGGATACGTATTGTTTAAATCTGGTTGGTCATGGAATATTTTGTTTTCTCCATCTATGGTATTTGAGAGCTTTGCTGGATATAGTAGTCTGGGTTGGCATCCTTGTTCCCTTAGCGTTTGTAGGACATCTGTCCAGGATCTTCTGGCTTTCATCGTTTCCATTGAGAAGTCAGGTATAATTCGGATAGCTCTGCCTTTGTATGTTACTTGGCCTTTTTCTTTAGCTGCTCTTAATATTTTCTCTTTACTCTGTAGGTTTGATGTTTTGATTATTATATGGCGAGGTGACTTCTTTTTCTGGTCGAGCCTATTTGGAGTTCTGTAAGATTCTTGTATTTTCATAGGCATATCTTTCTTTAGGTTAGGGAAGTTTTCTTCTATTATTTTGTTGAATATGTTTTCTGTACCTTTAAGTTGAATTTCTTCGCCTTCTTCTATACCTATTATTCTCAGGTTTGGCTTCTTCAAGGTGTCCCATATTTCCTGGATATTTTGTGTTAAGGATTTGGTGGTTTTGAGATTTTTTTTGGTTGACGACTCTATATCCTCTAATGAGTCTTCAACACCTGAGATTCTCTCTTCTATCTCTTATATTCTATTGGTGATACTTGCATCTGTAGTTCCTGATAGTTTACCCAGCTTTTCTATTTCCAGCATCCCTTCATTCTGTGTTTTCTTTATCGTTTCTATTTCAGCTTTCAATCCTTCAACTGTTTGAGTTGTTTCCTTAATTTTTTTGGTTGTTTTTTCTTGGTGCTCTTTAGATTCTTTGAGAGATTTGTTTATTTCTTGAATTTTTCCCCCATTTCATGGATTTTTTGTTTGTTTTTTCTTCTATTTCTTTAAGGGATTTCCTCATTTCTTCTTTGAGGGTCTCCATCATCTACATGAAATAATTTTTAAGGTCTGTCTCCTCTTCTTCGTCTATGTAGTGCTTTTTGGGTCTTGCTGGTGTTGGATCCCTAGATTCTGGTGGGGTCATGTTGGTGTTTCTATTGCTGAGTGAGCTCTTATTCTGTCTTCTTCCCATCTCTTCTTCCCGTGGGTGCTGGTGGGGTCTTTTGTCTCCACTGGTCTCCTTCCCTCCTGCAGCTGAAGCTGGAGATGCTGACACGGAGTTTGGGGCCTGGAAGGCCTGATGTCTTTCCTGAAACTGGTCTCGCTGGGTTTGGGGTCTTGGAGGGGCTGATGCCTTTCCTGTGTGGGCGGTTCTTCTGGATGCCAGGAGAGGCCTGGAAGATCAAGGGGATGGGTGTTGGGCGGGCGGTCTCCGCTGGAGACCCAATCTCACCTGAAGCTGGTTTTATAATTTAGTATCTAGAACCACAGTTGTTGTGGTGATTAGAAGAAAAACATTCTCTTTTTTATTTTCAAAGTTCAAAGATTAGACTATATGGTTTGTAACACTCCTTTAAGTATTAAAATTCTATGGTCCATGATAAAAGCCATTTGGATAATATTGATTCTGCTTCAATACACACAAAAGACTGACATCTCTCCTATACTTACCTGTGATTGCTGAAGGATGAGCATAGAATTTATCCTCCTCAAGCTGCGATGATCTATCTCAGTATCTTCATTGGGGTACTCAGGAAAAGCTTAGTAGAGAGCTG
Source organism: Mesocricetus auratus (assembly GCF_017639785.1). NCBI lineage: Eukaryota > Metazoa > Chordata > Mammalia > Rodentia > Cricetidae > Mesocricetus > Mesocricetus auratus. The sequence goes on from NW_024429186.1 coordinate 81,936,857, forward strand.
GAATCCAAAGAAAGGATTGGAGGGGGCCACGAACTGAGTTTAATATCCCCACTCCTACTCAACATTAACAAAGTCATATTCTCTTGTCTTAGGAGTTCTGTGGAGACTCTAAACATTCACACTACTTTTTTCACATGGAAATATTAAGGAGCTAGTCCCCTTTCTTGTGTCATGGACAGATGAGAAGGCAGAGTGGGATTTACTAGCAGCTGATAACTGTATCTTTCTTTCATCTCCTGCCAAAAAAAGTGTTAATGAAGAAATTAGGTTACTTTGCTGAAACAGAACATTGAAATGCTCTGAACATATTTAAACATTTAGGTCACCATAGAAAAGCACTTATTCTACCAAGAACCAAGATTATCTCATATGAAATGAGAAAAAGCAATCAAAAATATCAACAAAGAACACAGATGTTAGGATTATCTAAAAGAAACTACAAGAGCTATCATAAAACGTTTCAATAAAAGGATTAGGGATTTATCATTATGGGGCTGTCCATGAAAGCATGGGGACCTGAGTTCAGATTCCAAGAACCTATATGAAGCCCTGCATGTGGTGAGACAGGTCTATAATTCATCTGAAAGACTTAGGTAGATCTCTGGGTGTGGTGGGGCAGGTATATAATCCATCTGCTGGAAAGGAAGACTTAGATAGATCTCTGGAACTCTTACACCACTTAGTCCTGGTCTGTGAGTTCCAAATTCAGTGAGAGATGTTGCCTTAAAACATCAGGTGGAGAACAACAACTATAATGACTCTGACATCTATGTTCACACACACACACACACACACACACACACGAGTATGTGCATATGTGCACACACTTCACTGAACACTAAAAACACATTGGAAACCCATGAAATATTAAATTTTTCCAACCAGGAAATAGATAAAAAGAACTAATGGCAGGCTGGGCATTGGTGGCACACACCTTTAATCCCAGTACTCAGGAGGCGGAGGCAGGTGGATCTCTGTGAGTTCGAGGCCAGCCTGGTCTATAGAACGAGTTCCAGGACAGACTCCAAAGCAATACAGAGAAACCCTGTCTTGAAAAAAAAGAACTAATGGCAACATTAGAGCTGAAAAAACTGAAAAGATTAAACTAAAAACGTCATTGAATAGGCTCAAAAGTAGAATTAAGTGACAAAAGAAAATAAAATATAATTTTAATTAATTAATCTAAGCAGCATAGTCAAATTGAACAAACTGAATCCATGGTCTATGTGGTCTGTAACAAAAAAAATAGATTATTTTATTCTCAGAAGGAGTGGCAAAGAAAGGAGACATTTAAAAGTACATGAAGACATACTGAAAACTTTCCATATAAGGAAGAAATTGGAAGATAAAAAACAAAAACAAAAGTAAATGATGTATGGTTGTCTTCTTCTCTTGATGTTTCAAGATTTTCCTTGGTTGATAAAAACAATAAACCTGAAAGTATTAGTCACTCACAGGGTTTAGCAGAGAAATGAAACATAGAGGAAACAAACAAAACTTAAATGGCAGACTAAAGTCTAACCCTTAATAATCGCAGTGAATGTGAAGAGTCTAAAAACAACAGACTGGTTATCTGAATCTAGGGTAGCCAACTGTATGGATGAAAGAAAATGTCACACTACATATACTGACACAGGATGCAGATATATCATGGAAATTTCAAAGAAAAGCATGAAAGGCTGTATTATGTCTGATAGCCTTCAAAATAGAGAGAATGACCAGGGACAATGAGGGCCATTTGACAATTACAAATGTTTCCGTCAATAGTGAAGACATAGCAATTCTAAATATGCATGCCCCAAACAAGAAGTACAAAACTATATAACAAATTTTGGCACAAAAAATCTCTCAGTACATTAAAAGAAAAAGGGATGAACTGAACTTCGAATTTTTAAACTTTTTCTGCAAAACAACCCTTTCCAAAAATAAAGATGGTAAGTTATATACAAGACAAAAATCTTTGCAAAGCACATATCTAATGAATAGTGCCTGAAGTATACAAAGTTATTAAATCCAATAGTGCACAAACATCCAAACAGAAACAGACATAGCTATGAGAAGACAGCTCAATGAGTAGGAATACAGGTGGCTCTTAAACACAAAAATGACATTCAACACCATGAGTTCTTTGAGAGATGATTAAAACAAAAGTAAACAGATTAAGCAAAATGGGAAGAACACGGAGAAAAAGAATCCCCTCACACATTCCTGATGGGATACAAAATAGCATCTAACTAATATATAAGCAGCTATTGAAATACTGAATTTTATCCTAGACAAATTAAGACATATGATCACACAAAATCTGTATGTATTTATACAAATTTTATTGATACGAGGCGTAAAATGAACACTATTTTGATATTTTTAATGAGTCGGTAGTCTAAAGTGTGGTATGTCAATTGATCACTAGCCAGACAAAAGAGGAACAAATTGTTAATAATTTCAGTAACCTGACTAATAGTCCATAAAATTATTCTGTGAGAGTTATATCCTAGTTTCCTTTTTTCTTTTTTTTCTTTTCTTTTTTTTTTTGTTGTTGCTTTCATAGAAATCCTTGAAAAAAGCAATGTGAGGGATAAAAGGTAGATTTGAATTCACAGAAACTACAGTCCAGGGAAGTCAAGCCACCCAGAGCTTCCATCACTTGGTGAAATCAAACCCGTATTCAAGGAGAGAGCCAAATGCATGCTTGACTGGTGCTTGGCTCTCTTCTCCATTTTAATTCTCTAATCTCCTGCCCTGATAATGGCCCCGCCCACATCAATTAACATACACAAGGTAACACTCACTAGTAAACCCAGAGACACATCTCCAAGTGAGTACAGACTCCATCAAGTTGACAATCACCACTTAGCATATGAGGCAATATATTGTATGAATCCATTCATGTACCATTCCCAAAATGAAAAGTTAATAGTAGAGACAAGGCTGCTGGGTGACAGTTAACTATGGAAATGACTGAGTAAGTATAGCTTCGAGCAGGCCCTGATGGTGTTGGTTTACTGGGTATGCATGCTATTGTACTACAGTTTTCAGGTTGTTAACATTTGCAGAAACGAAACAACGTGCCTCACTAGTGTGGCTTATAATCACGTGTGGTCCACACTACCTCAAAATAAAAAATTTCATTTAAAAAAAGGGGGTTTGAGAGACTGCCAGCTTCCAAGTCCCAATCTCCACCCATGGGATAGGCAAGGTGAGGCAAGCCTAACTTCCTGTGGCCTGAGCAGAAACACCAGAGACCCGAGGACTGTGCACATCAGATATGGATCCCAGCCTGATGGGATTCAACCCACCCAGAGATTGCCAGCTTCCAAGGCCCATTCTCCACCCACGGAACAGGTTAGGCAAGGGTCCGGCCTACCCAGAGTTTGCTAAGGTCCCGATACTAGGACGGCTTCCATCCACACAAAAGGAAAGCCACCAGGGTATTGGACCTGTTCCTACCCACTGGAAATGAACTGTGGTCACACACCCACCAGGGGAGGAAGAGATTCCTTCTGCACCCACAGGAAGAAATGATGGGAAGGAGACAATATAAAAACATACCCACCAACAGAAAAACCAATATGACACTGCCAGGAACTAGAGAATCTACACCTGCAAGATCTGAACAGTTCATTGCAGATAAAGCAGATGAGAAAGACCTTAACAAAAACATCAAGAAAATGATAGAGGCCCTCAAAAAGGATATGAGAAAATTCCTTAATGACATGGAAGAAAAAACAAACCTAAAAATACAAGAAATGGAGGAAAAAGCAATCCAAAAAGTGTAAAAATGCAAGAAATGGAAGAAAAGACAAACCAAAAACTTCAACAAATGCAAGAAATGGAGGAAAAGACAAAGCAAAACTTACAAGAAACAATTCAAACAGTGCAAGGGTTGAAATCTGAAATAGAGACAATTAAAAAAACACACTCTGAAGGAATGCTGGAAAAAAATGAAAAGATGGGCAAAAGGTCAGGTATTACAGATACAAGCATAACCAACAGAACACAAGAGATGGAAGAGAGAATCTCAGGTGTTGAAGATACACTAGGGGAAATAGATTCATCGACCAAAGGAAATCTTAAGTCAAACAAATCTCTAACACAAATATCCAGGAAATAGGGGACACTGTGAAAAGACCAAACCTAAGAATAATAGGTACAGAAGAAGGTGAAGAAATCCACCTCAAAGGGGCAGAAAAAATATTCAACAAAACCATAGAAAAAAACTTTCCCAACTAAAAGAAAGACATGCCAATGAAAGTACAAGCAGCCTACAGAACACCAAATAGAGTGGATCACAAAAGGAAATCCCCTTGCCACATAATATTAAAACCCCAAACATACAGAATAAAGAAAGAATGTTAAAAGCAGCTAAGGAAAAAGGTCAAGTAACATACAAAAGCAAACCTATCAGAATCACACCTGATTTCTCCATGGAAACTCTGAAAGCCAGAAGGTCCTGGATAGATAGTTTACCAACACTAGGAGACCAAGGATGCCAGCCCAGACTGCTATACCCAGCAAAGCTTTCAATCACTATAGATGGAGAAAACAAGATATTCCATGAGAAAACCAGATTTAAGCAATACATATCCACCAACCCAGCCCTACAGAAAGTTATGGAAGGAAAACCCCAACCCAAGTGAGTTAACTACAACCAGAAAACCATAGGCATTAGAGAATCCCACCTTACCAACAGCCAAAATAAAAGAGGTGGAAATCCACATATAATTCCACCACCATCAACCATTCCAAAACAAACAAGAATGAGCAATCAATGGTCACAAATATCCTTCAATATTAATGGTCTTAACTCACCCATAAAGAGACACAGACTAACAGAATGGATTCGAAGGTATAACCCATCCTTCTGTTGCATACAAGAAGCATACCTCAGATTCAAAGACAGATGTTATTTCAGAGTTAAGGGTTGGGGAAAGATTTTCCAATCAAATGGACCTAAGAAACAAGCTAGGGTAGCAATCCTAATATCAAACAAATTAGATTTTAAAATAAAATCAATCAAAAGAGATGAAAGTGGGCACTTCATACTCATCACAGGAGAAATCCACCAGGATGAAGTTTCAATTCTGAACATCTATGCCCCAAATAAAAAGGCACTCATGTTCATAAAAGAAACATTACTGAAATTCAAATCACATATAAAGCCCCACACACTTATAGTGGGAGACTTCAACACCCCACTCTCGCCACTAGACAGAAATACCAAAGAGAAGCTTAACAAAGAGGCAAAGGAACTAATACAAGTTATGACCCAATTGGGATTAACAGACATATATAGAACATTCCACCCAAATAAAAAAGAATATACCTTCTTCTCAGTGCCACATGGAACCTTCTCAAAAATCGATCACATGCTTGGCAACATATCAAACCTCAACAAGTAAAAAAAAAAAATCTGAATAACTCCATGCACCTTATCAGACCACCATGTGTTAAAATAGAATTCAAAATAATACAAATTGCAGAAACCCTACAAACTCATGGAAGTTGAATAATGCACAATTGCACCATTCCTAGGCCAATGAAGAAATAAAAAAAAGAAATTAAAGACTTCCTAGAATTCAATGAAAATGAGGACACAACATACCCAAACTTATGGAACACTTAGAAAGCAGTGCTACGAGGAAAGTTCATAGCACTAAATGCCCACACGAAGAAACTGGAGAATAGTTACACAAAAGAATTAACAGCACAACTGACAGCTCTAGAACACAGAGAAGCAGATTCACCCAGGAGGAGTAGACGCCAGGAAATGATCAAATTGAGGGCTGAAATCAATAAAGCAGAAACTAGGAAAACAATACGTAAAATCAATGTAACGAATAGTTGGTTCTTTGAGAAAATCAACAAGACAGACAAACCTTTATCCAAACTTACCAAATGATAGAGTGTAAACATGCAAATTAACAAAAATCAGAACTGAAAAGGGGGACATAACAATGGACACTGAGGAAATCCAGAAAATCATCAGGTCATACTTTGAAAACCTGTACTCCTACTCCACACAATAGGAAAATCTAAAGGAAATGGGCAACTTTCTGCATAGATACCACTTGCCAAAATTAAATCAAGAAGAGATAAGAAATTTAAATAGACCTATAACCTCAAAGGAAATAGAAGCAGTCATCAAAAGTACCCCAACCAAAAAAAGCACAGGGCCAGATGGCCTCAGTGCAGAATTCTACCAGAAATTCAAAGAACAGCTTATACAAATTCTTCTCAAAGTATCCCATGCAATAGAAGTAGAAGGGTCTTTGCCAAATTCTTTCTATGTGGCTTCAATAACCTTGATACCCAAGTCACTCAAAGACACTACTAAAAAGAGAGCTTCAGACCAATATCCCTCATGAACATTGATGCAAAAATACTGGCAAATCAGATCCAAGAACACATCAGAAAACTCATCCAACATGATCAAGTAGGCTTCATCCCACGCATGCAGGAATGGCTCAACATATGAAAATCCATCAATGTAATCCACCATATAAACAAGCTGAAAACCAAAATTCACTTAATCATCTCACTGGATGCTGAAAAAGCCTTTGACAAAATCCAACACCCCTTCATGATAAAGGTCTTGGAGAGATCTGAGATGACAGGAACTTACCTCAACATAATAAAAACTATATACAGCAAAACAATAGCCAACATCAAACTAAATGCCAACTCAATGCCATTCTTCTAAGATCAGGGACAAGACAAGGTGGTCCACTCTCTCCATATCTCTTCAGTATTGTCCTTGAGGTTCTAGCTAGAGCAATACGACAACAAAAGGAGATCAAGGGGATAGCAATTGGAAAGGAAGAAGTCAAACTTCCACTATTTGTAGATGATGTGATAGTTTACATAAGTGACCCAAAAAATTATCTCAGGGAACTCATACAGCAGATAAATACTTTCAGCAAAGTGGCAGGATACAAGAACAACTCAAGAAAATCAGTAGCCTACTATACACAGACAATAAAATTATTAAAAAAGAAAACAGAGAAACATTGCCCTTTAAAATAGCCACAAACAACAAAAAATACCTTGGGGTAATGCTAACCAAACAAGTTAAAGATCTGTATAGCAAGAACTTTGAGTCTGTAAAGAAAGAAGTTAAACTTCTTCAACACCAGAAGGTGGAAAAATCTCCCATGCTCTTGGAGAGGTAGGATCAAAATAGTAAAACTGGCAATCTTACCGAAAGCAATATACAGGTTTAATGCAACCCCCATTAAAATCCCAGCACAATTCTTCACAGGCCTTGAAAGAATGATAATTAACTCTGTATGGAAAAGCAAAAGACACAGGATAGCCGAAACAACCTTATTCAACAAAGCAATATCTGAAGGCATCACCATCCCTGACTTCAAGCTCTATTATAGAGCTGTAGTCCTGAAAACAGCTTAGTATTGCCACAAAAATAGACAAGTAGACCAACTGAATTGAATTGAACAATTGAATTGAACGCCATGATATTAACCCATACATGTATGAACATTTGATTTTCAACCAAGAAGCTAAAAATATACAATGGAAAATAGAAAGCATCTTCAAAAAAGGGTGCTGGCATAACTGGATGCTAGCATGTAGAAAAATGGAGATAGATCCACGTCTATCGCCATGCACAAAGACCTTAACATAAATCCAGCCACACTGAACCTCTTAGAAGAGAAAGTGGGGGGCACCTTTGAATAAATTAGTACAGGAGACTGCTTCCTGAACATAACTCCAGTAGCACAAACACTGAGATCAACAATCAATAAATGGGACCTCCTGAAACTGAGAAGCTTCTGTAAGGCAAAGTACACAGTCAGCAAGACCAAAAGTCAACCCACAGATTGGGAAAAGATATTCACTAACCCCACATCTGACAGAAGGCTGATCTCCAAAATTTACAAAGAACTCAAGAAGCAAGTCTCAAAAACACCAAAGGATCCAATCAAAAAGTGTGGTAGAGAACTAAATAGAGAATTCTCAGTAGAGGAGTCTAAAATGGCTGAGAGACACTTGAGAAAGTGTTCAACATCCTTAGCCATCATGGAAATGCAAATCAAAACAACTATGATACCATCTCACTCCTGTCAGAATGGCTAAAATCAAAAACTCCAAGGACAGTTTATTCTGGAGAGGATGTGGAGAAAGTGGAACACTCCTACACTGCTGGTGGGAGTGCCAACTCGTACAGCCACTTTGGAAATCAGTATGGAGATTCCTCAAGAAAACAGGAATCAGTCTAACACAAGACCCGGGAATTCCACTCTTAGGCATATATCCAAAAGATGCCCATTCATACAACAAGGATGTCTGTTCCACTATGTTCATAGCAGCACTATTTGTAATAGTCAGAACCTGGAAGCAACCTAGATGTCCCTCAACTGAAGAGTGGATAGGGAAAATGTGGTACATTTACACAATGGAATACTATTCAGGGGAAAAAAACAATGGAATCTTGAAATTTGCAGGCAAATGGATGGCACTAGAAGAAACCATCCTGAGTGAGGTAAACCAGTGACAAAAAGAGAAACATGGTATGTACTCACTCATTTATGGATTTTAGACATGAATCAAGGGAGCGCCAGCATACAATCCCACTGCCAGAGAGTCTAGGAAACAGAACCTTCATCCAGCAACTGATTAAAGCAGAGGCAGATACCCACAGACAAAACACTGAACTGAACTCCTAGAATCCATTTTCATAAAGATAATAACTTATGGGCAAAGGAGTTAAGACTAGGCTGGTTTAACCCACAGAAACAGTTGACATAAACAACAGGGAGCTCTTGGACCTCAGATTGATGGCTGTGTGGAAAGCATGGGACTGACCCAGACCCCCTGAATGTGGGTGTCAGTGAGGAGGCCTAGGTAATCTATGGGGCCTTGGGTAGTATTTATCCCTGGCGTACAAATAGACTCTAAGGGCCCATGCCACAATATGGAATGCTCTCTCAGCCGGGACTCTTGCGGGAGGGCCTATGCCCTGGCCTGGATGAAATGACAGTCACTGGAGATCCACCATGGAGGGCCTCACCCTCCCTGGGGATTGGAGTGGAGATTGGGTGGGGAACTGGGGGACCTGGTGGGGAGAGCAGGGGAGGAGGGGTGGGAGAGGAAGCTGGGATTGACATGTGAAACAAGATTGTTTCTAACCTAAATAAAAAAATAATATTTAAAAAAATTATAGCCATAAATTTGAAATGTGAAAACTCAGATATTTTATTTGATGAAAGATAAAATAAAATAGGTCAAGAAAATAAAAAAAGGATTTGAGTTTGAAGACGTATCTCAATGATAGTATGTGTGCTTTTCACCCATGACATTGGACTTGATTTCCAGTTCTAAAAAACCAAAATAATACACTAGAGAAAATGGGGGTTGCAGTACTAAATGCTGATGTTAGATTTCCAAACTTTTACTGTGTGTATATGGGGGTTGGGTGCCACGGTGTTCACATTTCATGGTCAGAAGATCATTTTCATTTCTGCCCCCACCTAGTTTTGAGATAGGCACTCTCTTGCTTGTTTCTGCTGCTACAGTGTGTATCCTGGGCACCCTGCCCTTAGCTTCTGGGAGAATCACATGTCTTCGTGCCCCACCTCTCAGTAGGAATACTGAAATTACAAATTCAATGTCAACTTACATGGAGTTACATATGGATCAAACTTAGGTCCTAAGGTTTGCACAGCAAGCACCTTTACCTTCTGATCCATCCCCTCTGCAGAGTTCTAAAGCATTTTGGCATAAATTAATATCTTCTGAATAAACTCTATTAAGCTATAGACATACAGGAGAGACCAGAGGAGCTATATAATCTAAAAGCCAAAATATCTAATAGGATATATCAGCTTCTGGCCTAAAATGTCCATTTGAGGGGCATCACTGATCTGATTATGTGTTGCTATTAAACTATTTTTCATCCTAACTATCAACAATTTAGTAAATTTAATGGCATTTTAAAATGTTGAATTCCTCTCTACTTCCTTATTCACCTAATTTATACCAACCCTCGTTGATAGAGGGTTTGTTTTATTGTGATCTAAAAAGATTCAAGGAGTTATCCTGATTGTCTTATATTTGCTAAGGCTAACTTTGTATGTGTGTCCAGGTGGTGGTGTCACAAACTTTAATCTCAGCACTCAAGAGCCAGAGATAGATGGATCACTGAGTTCAAGGCCATCCTGGCCTACAGAGTGAGTTTCAGGGCAACCATGGTTACACAGAGAAGTCCTGTCTTAAAAAACAAAGCAAAACAACAACAGGGCTTACTTTGTGGACTATGAGATCAATCTCATGGAAGATGCTGTGGGCTACTGATAAATATTGCACCTAATGAATGGAATATCCTGTAGATATCTATTAAATAAAATTGATATGTTTTATAGTTTAATTATGAGGTTCTGTTGTTGAGTTTTAGCTTGGAAGAACTATCTAAAGAGGTTTGGAAGTCACCCACCATTACTTATCAATATCTGTATGAATTTCCATGCTGTTTAATGCTTGTTTTATGTTAGCTGGTAGTTTACATTTTGTGCACAAATATAACAATTGCTGCATTCTTGAAAAAATAATATATTTTTAAAATGCTGAAATTCTACTCATCACCCTACCCACCTGTAACGTGATTCTTCCCGCCAGCCTGGTCCCAGAGCTGCGTCAGTCACAAATGAACATGCAGGATGCTATATTTATTATGAAGCTGTTGGCCATTTGCTATGTTTTTGTTGGCTAGTTATTAACCCATAACTGCTAATCTAAGTATTTCCACATGGTCTTCTCTTACTGGAGAAAGGATCTGAACCTGTTACTTCTCTGGCATTCTACATGGTGACCTACTGTGCCTCCATTTCCTAGAATCCTCCACCTCTCCTAGCCCCACCTATCTTGCTTTCCTACTAGCCAACAGTGCTTTATTTATCAACAACATACATATACACAGAAGGACTTCCCCCATCAACCCTACGCACCCAATTGTATATAATCTTTCTCCTCTCTTTCTCTCTCTCTCTCTCTCTCTCTTTCTCTCTCTCTCTCTCTCTTTCTCTCTCTCTGTCTCTCTGTCTCTCTCTTTCTCTCTCTCAGAAACAAAGCAAAAGCCATAAAAATACACAAATACACAAACTGAAACAAACAAGCTAAGACCATAAGACAAAAATGCCAAAAAAAAAAACACTGAATTCATTTTGTGTTGGCAAAATACTTCTGGGTATGGAGCCTGCCCTGGAGAAAGGTATATTCAACAACATTCCACTGACCCTATCGGAAAATTTCTTTTCCTTTGCCAGCAGCTATTAATTGAAGATAGCTTCCTAGGTAGGGGGTGGGAACCAGGGTTCATAGTCCCACTCAATGCTGAGACACTATTTGGCTGTGTATATCTTTTTCATGATGCTTTTGTCTCTGGATATATTTCAGTCCCATTGTGTCTGGAAGACACTGTTTTTATGAGTCATCCAACACCTCTGGCTCTTTCAAACATTCTTCCTTCTGTTCTGCATAGATTCCTGAGCCTTGAGGAAAGAAACTGAAGATATCCTATGCACTTGATTTTTTCACACCATAGATCTGGATAAGAGTGGTGAGAAGTAACCATGTCACAGACTGAATGCTCTGCTGACTTAAAATTTCCATTACAAAATACATTCCTTGTTACTTTTAAATTCACTCTCACTCAAATTCTCAGTGTATGGACAGAATACAGCTAGGTTCTTTACTAGAATGACTTCTAGCCCAATTTGCAATAGGAAACAAAACATGAACAGGAAGGAAGTCCATGAGGCTATAAAACCCCAAGGCCCATTCCCAGTTCCTTCATCAAGGTTAAATGGAAATAACTTTTCCTGAAAATGCCTCTTGCCTTCAGAAGCTGAACTTTTGCAGGAGCTTAAAAACAAGTTCATAATATGACTTGACTACTTAAGACTATGTAGTCACTCTGTTTCCCTACTGTTTATTCAGTCTAAGTTCAACTATACAACTTGCCATTAAGAAAATAATGTAACCAACATTACCACACCTTTAATTTTAAAGTAGGTACTTTTGCATATCCTTGACCCAGAGCAGCATGTACGTGTGTGTGTGTGTATACCTGTATGTGTGTGTGCATGTATGTGTGTCTCTGTGTGTCTGTTTGCCTGTCCATATGCCTGTGTGTTTGAATGCATGATGGTAGTCATTTGGTAAAATCAGGCAATAGGTTAAAATTAACCTTAAAATAAGCAAGTGTCTACCATAAATTTTGGAAGCAACCTGTTAATAAAGGTTGCTAAGACCTGTTTATTATTTTGAGTACTATTATGGATCAGCTGGAGAAAGTAAAGTAACTTCTTCTCCTATGAAAATTCTGATAAAATTTGATTAAGACAAAAGAGTTATCATTCTTTTTACACACTATATTTTTCATGTTGTTTAACAAATATGAAGCAATACCCTTAGTTAGGTAGAGACAATAATACATATGGAAGATAAAAGGGGAGAAGTAAAGAATTCAAATTTAGGCTCACTCTTAATCTAAATTATTCCAAAAAGAAGACTCTTTGTGTATGTGTATGCATGTGAATGTGTATGTGCATTTTCCTGTGTGTGTGTGTGTGTGTGTGTGTGTGTGTGTGTGTGTGTGTGTGTGTGTGTGTTACCTTAACAATGCTGTATGGAAGACTAAGCTTTCAACTTGAGTCTCTTCAGAATATTCCAGATCCAAACCACAGAACACACAATTATGAGTGTGATTAATTCCACAAAGCTGTACAACTGAGATGGCCATAATAGAAAATGTTCTGTGTATTATTTTTATTTAGCAATTGATGAAAAAGAAATGGTAAGCAGGTTAACTACTTTAAAGAGTACTTAATATCTCATAGGGATATAAAGAGAATTAAATACATAGTCATCTCTTTAGCATCACTTGTCACCAGCTGTTTTCTTAACCAGTTTTCTGAGTACCCAGTCCTCCAAGGGTTTCACATAACCCTGTAAACTAGCTAGAACACTCTATGCTTGAACATTTTCCTGATATTGTGAGAATCAAAACATGTTTTGACAATTCTGATAAAAGGCTGTATGACACATGCTAAATATGTTCATCATTTTTTGCTCTATACATAATATGCTCTACCTACATTTAAATATGAACTGATCATCATTGTGAGAGCATTTTAGCTGTACTTCATTATGGGTACTAATGGTTCTCCTTTCCTTATACATCAGTCACAAAGCGCACGTCTCTAATTATCCTCCAGTTTCAAATCTGTAGAATGCATCTATATAAAAGAGGACTTAAGATGACCATGCTATTGTTCTATATTGTAAATATCTAAGTCATCATATAAACATTTATATATTATAACTAGTAACATGCATTAGTAACATCAGCTTTCTTATGTTAGTCTCCCTATCTCTCTACAGCATTTATAACCTCTTAATTTTTTCTGGTCTCTTTTTTCCCTTTTTTAATTTAAATTAAAAAAGCTTATTTTACATGTCAATCCCAGTTCCCTCCTCTCCTCCCATGTCCTCCCACTAATCCCCATCCCATCCCCTTTTTGCTCCCCAGGGAGGGTGATCTTCCATGAGGGATCCTCACAGTCTGTCATATCATTGGGAGCAGGACCTAGGCCTTCCCCGTGTGTCTAGGCTGAGAAAGTATCCCTCTATGTGGAATGGGCTCCCAAAGTGCATTTGTGTACTAGAGATCCACTGCCAGAGACCCCATAGATTGGCTAGGCCTCCTACCTGACACCCAGGACTAGGGAGTCTGGATCGGTCCTATGCTGGTTTCCCAGCTATCAATCTGGGATCCATGAGCTCCCCCTTGTCCTGTCAGCTGATTCTGTGGATTTCTCCAGCCTGGTCTTGACTCCTTTGCTCATCACTCCTCCCTCTTTGCAACTGAATTCCAGGAGTTAACCTCTGTGTTTAACTGTGGGTGTCTGTTTCTGCTTCCATCAGCCACTGGTTGGTGTATAAGTAGTCATCAATCTCATTATCAGGAAAGGTTGTTTAAGGTAGCCTCACCACCATTGCTTAGATTGTTAGTTGGGGTCATCCTTGTAGATCTCTGGAAATCTCACGAGTGCCAGATTTCTCTTTAAGCCCATAATGGCTCCCTCTATTATGGTATCTCTTTTCTTACTCTCCTCTCTTCCTCCCTGACTCAATCATCCTACTCCCTCATGTTCTCTTCTCCCCTCCTCTTCACCCCTTCTCTTTGACCTTGGTCTCTCTCCCCTTCCCACATGCAACCAATTTGCTCAGGAGATATTGTCCCTTTCTTCTTCTGGGGGACCATGTATATTTCTCTTAGGGTTCTCCTTGTTTCCTAGCTTCTCTGGCAGTGTGGATTGTAGGCTGGTAATCCTTTGCTCTATGTCTAAAATCCATATATGAGTGAGTACATACCATTTTTGTCTTTTTGTTACTTAGTTACCTTGCTCAGGATGGTTTCTTCTAGTTCCATCCATTTGTCTGCGAATTTCAAGATTCCATTGTTTATTTCTGCTGAGTAGTACTCCATTGTATAAATATACCACATTTCTCTATCTCTTGTTCAGTTGAGGGGCATCTAGGTTTCTTCCAGGTTCTGGATATTACAAAATAATGCCGCTATGAACATAGTAGAACAGATGTCCTTGCTGCATGAGTGTGCATCCTTTGGGTATATACCCAAGAATAGAATTGCTGCATCTTGAGGTAGACTGATTCCCATTTTCCTGAGAAACTGCCTTACTAATTTCCAAAGTGGTCGTACAAGTCTGCACTCCCACAAGCAATGATGGAGTGTTCCTCTTTCTCCACATCCACTCTGGTATAGACTGTCATTGGTGTTTTTGATTTTCGCCACTCTGGCCAGTGTAAGACAGTATCTCAAAATTGTTTTGATTTGCATTTCCCTGGCTAAGGATGTTGAGTGCTTTCTTAAGTGTCTTTCAGTCATTTTAGATTCCTCTATTGAGAATTCTCTGTTAAGTTCTGTACCCCAATTTTTAATTGGATTATTTGGTGTTTTGGTGTCTAACTTCTTGAGTTCTTTGTGTATTTTGGAAATCAGCTGTCTGTCAGATGTGGGGTTGGTGAAGATCTTTTCCCATTTTCTAGGGTGCCGTTTTGCCTTGTTGACTATGTCCTTTGCTTACAGAAGCTTCTCAGTTTCAGGAGGTCCCATTTATTAATTGTTGATCTCACTGTCTGTGCTACTGGTGTTATATTCAGGAAGATGTCTCCTGTACCAATTCGTTCAAGGGTACCACCCACTTTCTCTTCTAAGAGGTTCAGTGTGACTGGATTTATGTTGAGGTTTTTGATCCATTTGGACTTAAGTTTTGTGCATGACAATACAAAAAGATCTATCTTCGATCTTGTATACGCCAGTATCCAGTTGTGACAGTATAATTCGTTGAATATGCTTTCTTTTTGTTCATTGTATAACTTTAGTTTCTTTGTCAAAAATCGGGTATTTGCAGGTGTGTGGGTCTATATTAGGGTTTTCAATTAGATTCCATTGGTCTACCTGTCTATTTTTGTGCCAGTACCAAGCTGCTTCCAGGACAATAGCTATATAATAGAGCTTGAAATCAGGGATGGTGATACCTCCAGAAGTTCCTTCATTATGCAGGGATATTTTGGCTATCATGGGATTTTTCTTTTTCCATATGAAGTTGAATATTGTTCTTGTGAGGTCTATGAAAATTTTGTTGGGATTTTGATGACTATTGCACTGAATCTGTAATTACTTTTAGTAAGAATGCCATTTTTACTATATTAATACTACCTATCTAAGAGTATGGGAGATCTTTCCATTTTCTGATATCTTCTTCAATTTCTTTCCTCAAAGACTTAAAGTTTTTATCATACAGGTCTTTCACTTATTTGGTTAGAGTTACCCCAAGATAGTTTATATTATTTGTGGCTATTGTGAAAAGTGATTTTTCCCTGATTTCTTTCTCAGCCAATTTATTATTGTACATATGGGGTTCACTAATTTTCTTTGAGTTAATCTTGTATCCCACAACATTACTGAATATGTCAATCATCCATAGGCATTGCCTGGCAGAATTTTTGAGGTCACTTATGTATACAATCATATCATCTAAAATAGCAAAGTTTGACTTCTTCCCTTCTAATTTGACTTCATCTCCTTTTGTTGTTGTATTGCTGTAGCTAGAACTTTGCATACTATATTGAATAGATATGTAAAGAACGACAGTCTTGTCTTGTTTCTAATTTTAGTAGGATCACTTTGAGTTTCTCTCCTTTTAGCTTGGTATTGGCTGTTGGCTTGCTGTATATTGCCTTTATTATGTTTATTATTATTTATTATTATGTTCTTTGTATCCTTGTTCTCTCCAAGTCTTTTATCATGAAGGGGTGTTGAATTTTCAGCACCTAACAAATGATCATATGTTTGTTGTGTGTGTGTGTCATTTATTTATATTTTGGATTACATTAATATATCGACATCTGTTGAACCATACATGCATCTCTAGGATGAAGATTACTTTATCATGATGGATGATTTTTCTGATGTGTTCTTGGATCTGATTTGCCAGTATTTATTTAGTATTTTTGCATCAATGTTCATGAGTGATATTGGTCTGTAGTTCTCTTTCTTAGTTGTGTCTTTGTGTGGCTTGGGTACCAAGGTAATTGTAGCCTAATAAAAAGAGTCTGGCAATGACCCGTCTGTTTCTAATTGGTAGAACAATTTGAGGAGTATTGTTATCAGTTCTTTGAATTTCTGGTAGAATTCTGCACTGAAACTGTCTGTCCCTGGGCTTTTTTTTTTCTTGGTTGGGAGAATTTGATGACTGCTTCTATTTCATTAGGGGTTATAGGTCTGTTTAAATTGCTCATCTGTTCTTGATTTAATTTTGGTAAGTGAAATCTATCCAGAAAATTGTCCATTTCCTTTAAATTTTTTAAATTTTGTGCAGTACAGGATTTCAGAGTATGACCTGATGATTCTCTGGATTTTCTCAGTATCTGTTGTTATGTCTCCCCTTCATTTATGATTTTGTTAATTTGCATGTTCTCTCTCTGCCTTTTGGTAAGTTTGGATAAAGGTTTTTCTATCTTGTTGATTTTCCTGAAGAACCAACTCTTTGTTACATTTCTTCTTTGTATTGCTTTCCTTCTTTAGACTTCATTGATTTCAGCCCTCAATTTGATTATTTCCTGGAGTGTACTCCTCCAGGGTGAGTTTGCTTCTTTTTGCTCTAGAGATTTCAGTTGTGCTGTTAATTCTCTAGTGTGACTATTCTCCAGTTTCTTCATGTGGGCACCTAGTGCTATGAAGTTTCCTCTTAGCACTGCTTTCAAAGTGTCCCATAGATTTGGGTATGTTGTGTCTTCACTCTCATTGAATTCTAGGAAGTCTTTAATTTCTTTTTTTATTTATTCCTTTGCTGCCCTTAACATTATTTCTTTATTCTATATGTTTGGTGTTCTGATTATTATGTGGTGAGGGGACTTTTTGTGATCCATTCTATTTGGTGTACTTCCATTGGCATGTCTTTCTTAGGTTGGGAAGGTTTTCTTCTATGATTTTGTTGAATATGTTTTCTTCACCTTTGAGCTGGGTTTCTTCACCTTCTTCTATACCTATTATTCTTGGGTTTGGCCTTTTCACAGTGTCCCATATTTCCTGGATATTTTGTGTTAGGGATTTGTTTAATTAAGATTTTCTTTGATCGATGAATCTATTTCTTCTAGTGTATCTTCAATGCCTGAGATTCTCTCTTCCATACCTTTCATTCTGTTGGTTATGCTTGCATCTGTAGTTCTTGATCATTTACCCAACTTTTCTAAATCCAGCATTATCTCAGACTGTGGTTTTTTATTGTCTTTATTTCAGCTTTCAAACCTTGCACTGTTTGAATTATTTCTTTAATTTTTGGTTTGTCTTTTCCTCCATTTCTTGAAATTTTTGTTTGTCTTTTCTTCCATTTCTTTAAAGGATTTTCACATTTCCACATTTAGGGTCTCTATCATCTTCACGACATTGTTTTTAAGGTCATTCTTTTCTACTTCTTCTGTGTTGGGATGTTCAGGTCTTGCTGGTATAGATTCCTTAGACTCTGGTGGTGTCATACTGACTTTTCTGTTGTTGAAAGTATTCTTATACTTTCATCTTCCAATACCTTCTTCCAGTGGGTTCAAGTGGGGTCTCTTCCTCTCCTGGTAGGTATGGGTCCAAGGTTCTCTTCTGGTGGGTTCAAGCAGGTCCAATACTCTGATGAGTCTCATGATGGGTGCAAGAGGGTCTAAGACACACTCTCTCTCTCCCTATGGATGTGGGTGGGACTAGCCCAGGCATGTCAACAGACTCTGGATTGCTTGGGCCGCAGGGGGCGAGTCAACTTGCCCTCAGTTCCCAGGCCAGGAGATCCCAAAGAGGGCAAGCAGAAGTCAGGCCTGAGACAGGGACCCAGGCTCACCTCTCCTCTCCAACCCCTTGATTTTTATTGCATTTTATTTTCTAATTTACTTGCTTTGTGTGTGGGGGTGGATGTGTATTCAGGTAAGTGAACATATGTCATAGTATGGATGTGGAGGAAAGATGAAGATTTCAGTGCTATCCGCCATATCTGTCCCAAGAATGAAACTTATGTTGTCAGGTTTGGCAGAAATTTCCTTTATCTGCTAAGTGCTCTCACTGGCCATTTCCTAACTTCCTTCTTGACTTTTCTGTAGCATATCTCTATGCCTTTCTGGCCTCAGGTTTATAGCATATAAGGTTTTCCATTGTGACTTCCTCACTTCAAAGACATTTTTGCACATATAAAATAAATATCAGATCTCAGTATTGCAGAATAAAGGAATGTACCTAGGATGTCAAGTCAGGTGCTTCTTATCCAACTTGAGCCTTGGGAATGTTCACATTATTTACTAGTATAGTTGAGGAAATCAAGATTAAAATATGAGTTTTAACAGAAAGGGTCTATATATGTATATTTTTCTTTGCATTTTGGGATTGCCTAAATGTGATTTATTGGTAGAGACAGCAAGTCATAAAATAAAAACCACCTAGCAGGATCATACACGGCTTGTTTGTAAAATCTGTGTTCACACATTAGCAAGTCACATCTGCTGCCTAAGGTTTAAGATGTTGTACTGAGACTTTCATCGTGAATTGTTCTGTTTTTCCCTTATTGCTGTTCAAACTCATCTTCACTCAGATTTGTAATTAAGCAAGTATTCTGTCATATGTAACTCCCCATGTCTGAAACTTGAGACAGAATTTCTTTCAAGAAGAATTATATTTATCTCAATTAATGAGTCATTAAGTTTCCTTTCTACTGCCAAGTGTACATTACCATTTATTCATTGTGATATGCTGAATCCCAGAAACTTCAGCGAGTGCCAAAAATATCATTTCTCCCCTCTCTACATTTTTCCTCCAGGGACATAAGCTTTTCATTCACCTCAGCTCTGACCAATATGTCTGCTGTTTTCATCCCAGCTACTTGGCTGCAGGGCTTTGGACATTTGCAATTTTAGGGTCAGATATCCAGAGACAATTTGCACTCCACCCAACACTCATGGATTTTGATTTTGACATTATTTTTCAAACATACTTCCACAAATGAAAGGTTATTTCACCAAATCCCCATGCCACCTAGCTGGTCCCACTTATTTACATTTTTTGTTTTCTAGACTACACTGTAGCAGCCAACCTAGGAATAAATGACAGAGGGATCTGTAAGTGCATAGTTACTGAATGCTTGCCTCCTAGACTGAGCCTTTTCCTGGAGGGTTCTTACAATTTCGTGTTTGTCTTTAGCTTTGTCAGTGGTGAGGGGTGATAAAATAATGCCCAGTTGGCATGATGCATCTTTTATGTAGTGAAGAGAAAAAAATTCCAAAGATTCTGAAGAAAGTGTTTATGAGAAGTTAGAGATCTATTCCACTGAAAATTCAAGAGTTCAGTTGAAAAACTGTTATGGCTTGGATATAAAATATCTCCCATAGACTCTTATGTTTAAACACTTAATCCTAGTTCATAGTGTTATGTAGAGAGGTTGTGGAACCTTCAAATGGTAGGACTTCCCAGAAGGACATAGACCACTGGGGGAAAGGTTGAGTTTGAGGGTGTAGGCCAGTCTTAGTTTGGGCCCAACTTCCCTCCATATGAATTGGATAAGATACAAGAAGTAATCACCACACTCTTAGGCTCCCAGTGGAAATGTCATGCTCTGCCTTCCCTGCCATGATGGACTATGTCCCCTAAACCATGAACCCAACAATGATTGCTCCCCAAAGCTGTCTGTCAGAAAGATCTTCCTGGGACAGCGCCTATTGCTAAAAAACCAGACTATATGGTTCTTAGGCCTTTGGAAATGATTGCAGGAGGAATGCAGAAGAGCTTTCTCCTCTTATTGAAAGAAGCTGTGGGCTGTAGTAAGCGGAGTTCAATGGTTCATTCTGTCTGGAGTGAGGAAGAACAGAATTCCAAGAGAAACAGAAGCAGTGAAGCCTGGACTTACGGACTTTCAGAGAAGACAAAGATGTTCACAGATTGGATTAGACACCATTCCATTACAACCCAGCAAAGAGTTTGGCTGCATTCTGACCATACCCTGTGAACTTGAGTGGGGATGAATGTAAAATAATTAGGCACTATTACTAAGTGGGAGAGGTGGAGAAGAGATTTCAAGACAATGTTAAGACTTACACTCTGGCATAGTTATTATGCATTGCATTGAGGGAGGTTTAGAGTAAGTATTCAAAGCAAAACAACAGAGTAGAAAACAAAGTATGGGTTGAGAGGAAAGAAGCATGAACCCAACAAGGTGGACACAGATAAATTGAAAAATTGGTTGTGATTGTTAAAAAGGTTAGCATCATTAGAAGACACCAGAGGCCAGTGAGGTGGCTAAGTGACTAAAGGTATCTGCCGCCAAAACTGATACCCTGACTTTAATTCCCTTGAGCCCTACATTATACAGGGAGAGAATCAACAGCCACATGTTGTCCTCTGACTTCTGTATCTAAATAGCATGCACCCCACCCCCACAAAATAAATACATGGGAAAAAAACTTATAGAAACTCAGGACTTTGAACCAGAACAATTTGGAAGGTGCCGTGAAGGCAAGAGTCCATCGATCAAAAGCTGAATGTATAAAAGTGTAAATATTTTTGAAAGCAGAATATCTGAAAAGATGGACCTCCATAGCTGATGCAGCTATACTCCAGAGGAAACAGGCTACATCTCAAGTTGATGCCGGAAAAGCTGCAATGCTGAAGCTCTCTGTACAGCAGAGCAGGAGGTAAATAGTATGGAGTTTTCTTCTCTCTGTGGTTTAGCAGGTCAGAGTCCCCCCCCCCGCCCCTCGTAGTAGTTTACTCCCTTTTATATTGCGGGGAGCAATCTTTTCAAATATTCCAAGTTTGTTTTATCTTAGACATGTGCCCAGCTGAGTTCTATGCTGCCTAGAGAGTGTGTTTCAACTAGAGAGCATGGCTCAGTTCAGAAGAAACTGCTATGACAGACCACATGGCTTTTGCATTATGATAATGCAAACAGCATATGGAGACCAGGAGCAGAATGTTACACATGCCTTGGGTTTAAAATGTCTTTCCTGGGTTCATGGGTTTGAACTCTTGGTCTGCAGTTGGTGCTCTTTAAGAAAGTTATGAAACTTTTAGGGAGTCAAGACTAGCCGAAGGAAATGGGTCTCGTGGAGCGGGGCTTGGAGGTTCCAGATTGGTGCTAATCGCTTTCCTTCCCCAGAGATGTAACAGGCAAAAGCCTCACACACTTGCTGTCATGGAGCCATACCATAATGCCTCCCTTGCCATGATAAGCTGTAGTCCCTTTAAAAGGAGTCACAATAAATTTCTTCTCATAGGTTGTTTCCATCAAGTATTTTTCACAGCAATGAGAAAACTAATATAGCACTGTAAACTGCTTGCTATTTTCAAAGACATTTAAGCCATTTTATTTCCTTTTAAAAGACAGAATAAAAAGAACTTTGTATATAGTATTCTCTAGTTTATTATTCTGTCTGTGAAGATGGTGTTAGAATGCTCAACTACCAGCCAATCTGAGAAGAGGACTAAAGACAGTACTATTTCACCATAGTCAGTTGGCTTTTGGTTCCTTTTTGTTAGTTAAAAAAATCATTTCTTGAATTCATCATTCAATAATAAATTTTATCGTAATTGAAACTGCATTCTCTTCCACTCAGAGAATAATGTGGCTGCAAGTGTTCAAAACTAGTGTTTAAATCATTCGAGAAACAAATAGGGTGAGCTCCACAGCACATGCATATACAAGCTGATGAACTGGGATCCAACATAGTAACTCTGAATGTAACAACTGACACAGTCTCTACCAGGGATGAAACATGCAACACACATGTAGTTCATGTTTCAATGACATATATGGAGTTTCTTGTGGGGTATCCTTAGTGACTTAGTTTTCACTCTTTCCAAGATGTGATTTATACACTAACGTTCTGAATATTTATAACTTTAACTTTGTTTTTAATTTTTTTCTTTTATTGAAAACCGCTTCTTTCCATACTATATATTCTGATGACAGTTTCCCCTCCTCCAGTTACTTTGAGAACTTCCTCATATCCCCTCCCTGAATCCACACACTTTCTGTCTCTCCTGAGAAAACAACTGGGCATCTGTCTCTATATTTTTTCACTTCTTTTGGAGGAAGCTTTCTCTGGTTATGGCTGAGCAAGGCACTCATCTATGTGTATAGCAGAATGTCATTAGGTATCATTTTGTTGCAGCATTCCTTCATCTGAACAATAGTATTTGGATCTACCCTCAACCCCTATTTGGTCTCAGGGTTTTGGCCACCAGTGCAGTGTTGAGGGTGTGTTCCGTCTCATGGAACAGGCTCAACTCCCATCAGATGTTGGTTTTAAAGATTACTCCCACAGCTTTGTACCACAATTGCCCTAGCATATCTTGCATTCAGATCATCATTGTAGAGCAAACGGTTTGTAGCTGGGTCATTGTATACCTTTCTCTTTCGGTAGAGTGCAGAGCTCCTTCCATTATCACCAACACTAGTCAGTAGGGGTGAAGGCTCTAGGTAGGCACCAGCTGAACTTCTTCATGTTCAATTGTGTAGGTGTTGTCTTAAACTACAACAGACCAACAAATAACCTGAAGTGTTTGAAGACCACCTAACTAAAATATAATCTCTGTTTCACCTTGAAAACATACCTAATATGACCACAAGTTTAATTGCAATAGATGACTAATTACTAACCTGAATTTCTTTATTATCCTAAATAGTTCATAAAAATAACTCTCAAGAACCATAAATTTGTATAACATTGTTAGATGAGCTATATAGGTGCACTATCTTAAACAAGAACAGAAATATACATACATTATAGCAAAATTAATTTTAAATTTGTTTACTGAAACCAAAATGCATACTAATGTAAAATGTGTGAGATTAATAGTTTTTTTGTATTAAAATAGATTCAATAACCTATCCTTTTATCCTATCATTTCATATCATATCTGCCTTTATTCTTTTAGAAAGATATCTCTCAATTTAACTCTTTTGTTTAGCCCTTTTTTTACTTTGACCAATAACAATTTGTAAACAAAATACCCAAACAATGACAAACACCAATAATCATTTTTTAGGAATGTGAGCGTATTTTTCTACACTACTTCCTGTTGATTGGTGGCACTAGTAATTTTGGGGGGCCCTGGAATACTTTAGGATTATGGTTAAGTCCTGACTGGAGCATATGTGTGGTTGGCTCACCAGTTGCCTTGAAGCTCTTATGGATATAGAACTCAGATGAAACTGCAATATAGGCCCTCTGAGAGCTTGGATCATCTGGGCAGTCACATCTATCAGAAATTTTTCAGAGGTCAGGGGTTGTTCCTCAATCAAACATGATTTTTCTTAACCCAGAATGAATTCCCAGCCTCTTATTTCCTGTGACTTGTTATATTTTTTATTACTCTATTCCTTTTTAAGGACTTTTTCTACCTTTTCCTTTTCTCTCCCAAGCCTGTGTATATTTTTTAAGACACTGTGAGTCATTTAGGGTTATTTATTTCATCTGAATCTGTCTTTACTGGATATCTCCACCTTTTTCTGACCACATGAGCCTTTAAATTGCTAAGCAGGTGTGGCTAGGACAAAGCCTTGGCTTTTGGGGTCTAGCTGCGCACAATTTCTCAGCTACCTGAGATTCTAGCTTCCTGTTGGAGGTACTGGCTGGAACCGTGTTTAACATTCCAGCTCTGGGAAGTTTTTGAGTTTGTGCTGCTACTGCCACCTGCTGCTCATAAACCCCACTTAAGTGTTTGGTAGCAGGGTCTCTTAAGAGCCATGCAGTTTTTGCAGCTAATGCTGAGTTAGGAAGTCATCTCTTACAGGAGCCAAACTTCTGTGCTAGCAAGCAGACCCTATGCAAAAAAAAAAAAAAAAAAAAAAAAAACTTACCAAGAAGCTGAGTTTGAGTTTGACTCAGTTTTTGTGGGTTTAGAATCCTTTTTCTAAGCCTTGTCAGGTTTTCTGCAAGATATTTTAGCCCTGTTTTGGGTACCAGATGAAGCATGATCCTAATTAATCTTATTAATAAAAACCCAAAGTCAAATATCAAGGTAAAAGCTGAAAGATCAGAGAAGTAAAGAGCCAGGTACATTCACCTCTTACCTCTCCAAATCCTCAGACAGAAATGGTCCAAGACCCAGTCTATGCCCCCACCTTATCACTTCCTGCCCTCTGTTGTCACTTCCTGTCTCCTCTCTGTATAGACCTCCAGACCTCTACGGTTAACTAGTGGCTTACTCAGCCCTCTGGTCTCCAGGCAAACTTTATTTGTCAGAACACAAACAAAATATCACAACAGTTCTTAAAGAAAATGAGAAGATGGACAAACCCTTATCTAAACTAACTAAAACACACAGAGAGAGAATATTTAAATTAGCAAAATCAGAAACAAAAAGGGGGCTATAACAACAGACACCAAGAAAATCCATAAAGCCATTAGGTCATATTTTAAAAACCGGTACTCCACAAAATTGGAAAATAAAAAAAGAATAGTTTTCTTGATAGATGCCACTTACCAAAGTTAAATCAAGATCCGATAAACAATTTATATTGAACTCTAACCCCTAAGGAAATATAAGCAGTCATTAAAAGTCTCCCAATGAAAAAGAACTCAGGGCCAGACAATTTTCACAAAAAAATCCTCCCAGACTTTTAAGGAAGAACTAATATCAATATTCTCAAATTATATCCCACACCACAACTGTGGCAGCAGCCCCCTACTCTACCAGAGTCCACACCTGTGTCCAGAACCCCAGGTAGACCCCCCACATACAGACTGCAACACTCCCTGAGAGCCTGCCCAGACTTCACCCAACTGCCTCCCCCCTCTTTTCACTGTATCCTGGCCCACAACTTCAGCAGAAGGCCCCTGAGCTACCAGTGGCCATAGCAGAAACCACACTCTCAGGTAAGCCCCCAGTCTGCAGACTCCCAACACTTTCTCAGAGCTCACACAGCCTACCCCAACAGCCCCACTCTCCTCGTTACCATATTTCAGTCCAGGACTGTAAAGAGAAGCTTTTTCCTTGAGTGAAGCCTTCCCGCCAGCCTGGTTCTAGAGCCACAGCAGTCCCAAATAAACACATAGGAGGCTATATTAATTATGAAGCTGTTGGCCTTGCTTGTTTCTTACTGGCTACCTCTGACTTAAGTAATTACCCCATAATTGTTAATCTATGTATTTCTCTTACCGGAGAGGTTTCCGGGCTTTCTACCCCATGGCGTTACATCTCGACTCTCTTATGTTTCTCCTTCCCAGAGTCCTCCTGGACTCCTAGTCCCACATATCTAGATTCCTATTGGCTCAACAGTGCTTTATTGACATAAGACTTCCCCAACACAGGACATTGGTGGAAGCCCCTTGCTTTACCAGAGGCCACATCGAGACCCAGGGCCACAGAAGTCACACAAGCTGCCAGAACCCAAGTGGGAACACCCTGTTGGAATAGAGGACAAGCCTGTTCTAGAATCACAGCCTGCTCAGGCCAGAAGACCAGACAGTAAACAGAAACCAAAAGAAAAAAGCACCTACCCAATAAGACAAACTCAGAAACCATCACCTGAATCTCTAGTCAACCTAAACCAAGATGCCTACATGTAAGCCTAAGAACACAGACAACAACAGCCAGAGAACTATGTCACAAGCAGAATCAGGCTATCCTACTCCAGGAAGTCCTGAATATTCCAACCAGAGAACTATGTCACAAGCAGAATCAGGCTATCCTACTCCAGGAAGTCCTGAAGATTCCAACCAGAGAACTCTGTCACAAGCAGAATCAGGCCATCCTACTCCAGGAAGTCCTGAAGATTCCAACCAGAGAACTATGTCACAAGCAGAATCAGGCTACCCTACTCCAGGAAGTCCTGAAGATTCCAACCAGAGAACTATGTCACAAGCAGAATCAGGCTATCCTACTCCAGGAAGTCCCGAAGATTCCAACCAGAGAACTATGTCACAAGCAGAATCAGGCTACCCTACTCCAGGAAGTCCGGAAGATTCCAACCAGAGAACTATGTCACAAGCAGAATCAGGCCATCCTACTCCAGGAAGTCCTGAAGATTCCAACCAGAGAACTATGTCACAAGCAGAATCAGGCTACCCTACTCCAGGAAGTCCTGAAGATTCCAACTAGAGAACTATGTCACAAGCAGAATCAGGCCATCCCACCCCAGGAA
Organism: Mesocricetus auratus; assembly: GCF_017639785.1. Lineage (NCBI taxonomy): Eukaryota > Metazoa > Chordata > Mammalia > Rodentia > Cricetidae > Mesocricetus > Mesocricetus auratus. The sequence goes on from NW_024429186.1 coordinate 81,963,574, forward strand.
GTCCTGAAGATTCCAACCAGAGAACTATGTCACAAGCAGAATCAGGCTATCCTACTCCAGGAAGTCCCGAAGATTCCAACCAGAGAACTATGTCACAAGCAGAATCAGGCTATCCTACTCCAGGAAGTCCCAAAGATTCCAACCAGAGAACTATGTCACAAGCAGAATCAGGCTATCCTACTCCAGGAAGTCCCGAAGATTCCAACCAGAGAACTATGTCACAAGCAGAATCAGGCTATCCTACTCCAGGAAGTCCTGAAGATTCCAACCAGAGAACTATGTCACAAGCAGAATCAGGCTATCCTACTCCAGGAAGTCCCAAAGATTCCAACCAGGGAACTATGTCACAAGCAGAATCAGGCAATCCTACTATAGGAAGTCCCGAAGATTCCAACCAGAGAACTATGTCACAAGCAGAATCAGGCTATCCTGCTATAGGAAGTCCCGAAGATTCCAACCAGAGAACTATGTCACAAGCAGAATCAGGCTATCCTACTCCAGGAAGTCCTGAAGATTCCAACCAGAGAACTATGTCACAAGCAGAATCAGGCTATCCTACTCCAGGAAGTCCCGAAGATTCCAACCAGAGAACTATGTCACAAGCAGAATCAGGCTATCCTACTCCAGGAAGTCCTGAAGATTCCAACCAGAGAACTATGTCACAAGCAGAATCAGGCTATCCTACTCCAGGAAGTCCCAAAGATTCCAACCAGAGAACTATGTCACAAGCAGAATCAGGCTATCCTACTCCAGGAAGTCCCGAAGATTCCAACCAGAGAACTATGTCACAAGCAGAATCAGGCTATCCTACTCCAGGAAGTCCTGAAGATTCCAACCAGAGAACTCTGTCACAAGCAGAATCAGGCCATCCTACTCCAGGAAGTCCTGAAGATTCCAACCAGAGAACTATGTCACAAGCAGAATCAGGCTACCCTACTCCAGGAAGTCCTGAAGATTCCAACCAGAGAACTATGTCACAAGCAGAATCAGGCTATCCTACTCCAGGAAGTCCCGAAGATTCCAACCAGAGAACTATGTCACAAGCAGAATCAGGCTACCCTACTCCAGGAAGTCCGGAAGATTCCAACCAGAGAACTATGTCACAAGCAGAATCAGGCCATCCTACTCCAGGAAGTCCTGAAGATTCCAACCAGAGAACTATGTCACAAGCAGAATCAGGCTACCCTACTCCAGGAAGTCCTGAAGATTCCAACTAGAGAACTATGTCACAAGCAGAATCAGGCCATCCCACCCCAGGAAGTCCTGAAGATTCCAACCAGAGAACTATGTCACAAGCAGAATCAGGCTATCCTACTCCAGGAAGTCCCGAAGATTCCAACCAGAGAACTATGTCACAAGCAGAATCAGGCTATCCTACTCCAGGAAGTCCCAAAGATTCCAACCAGAGAACTATGTCACAAGCAGAATCAGGCTATCCTACTCCAGGAAGTCCCGAAGATTCCAACCAGAGAACTATGTCACAAGCAGAATCAGGCTATCCTACTCCAGGAAGTCCTGAAGATTCCAACCAGAGAACTATGTCACAAGCAGAATCAGGCTATCCTACTCCAGGAAGTCCCAAAGATTCCAACCAGGGAACTATGTCACAAGCAGAATCAGGCAATCCTACTATAGGAAGTCCCGAAGATTCCAACCAGAGAACTATGTCACAAGCAGAATCAGGCTATCCTGCTATAGGAAGTCCCGAAGATTCCAACCAGAGAACTATGTCACAAGCAGAATCAGGCTATCCTACTCCAGGAAGTCCTGAAGATTCCAACCAGAGAACTATGTCACAAGCAGAATCAGGCTATCCTACTCCAGGAAGTCCCGAAGATTCCAACCAGAGAACTATGTCACAAGCAGAATCAGGCTATCCTACTCCAGGAAGTCCTGAAGATTCCAACCAGAGAACTATGTCACAAGCAGAATCAGGCTATCCTACTCCAGGAAGTCCCAAAGATTCCAACCAGAGAACTATGTCACAAGCAGAATCAGGCTATCCTACTCCAGGAAGTCCCGAAGATTCCAACCAGAGAACTATGTCACAAGCAGAATCAGGCTATCCTACTCCAGGAAGTCCTGAAGATTCCAACCAGAGAACTATGTCACAAGCAGAATCAGGCCATCCTACTCCAGGAAGTCCTGAAGATTCCAACCAGAGAACTATGTCACAAGCAGAATCAGGCTACCCTACTCCAGGAAGTCCTGAAGATTCCAACCAGAGAACTATGTCACAAGCAGAATCAGGCTATCCTACTCCAGGAAGTCCCGAAGATTCCAACCAGAGAACTATGTCACAAGCAGAATCAGGCTACCCTACTCCAGGAAGTCCGGAAGATTCCAACCAGAGAACTATGTCACAAGCAGAATCAGGCCATCCTACTCCAGGAAGTCCTGAAGATTCCAACCAGAGAACTATGTCACAAGCAGAATCAGGCTACCCTACTCCAGGAAGTCCTGAAGATTCCAACTAGAGAACTATGTCACAAGCAGAATCAGGCCATCCCACCCCAGGAAGTCCTGAAGATTCCAACCAGAGAACTATGTCACAAGCAGAATCAGGCTATCCTACTCCAGGAAGTCCCGAAGATTCCAACCAGAGAACTATGTCACAAGCAGAATCAGGCTATCCTACTCCAGGAAGTCCCAAAGATTCCAACCAGAGAACTATGTCACAAGCAGAATCAGGCTATCCTACTCCAGGAAGTCCCGAAGATTCCAACCAGAGAACTATGTCACAAGCAGAATCAGGCTATCCTACTCCAGGAAGTCCTGAAGATTCCAACCAGAGAACTATGTCACAAGCAGAATCAGGCTATCCTACTCCAGGAAGTCCCAAAGATTCCAACCAGGGAACTATGTCACAAGCAGAATCAGGCAATCCTACTATAGGAAGTCCCGAAGATTCCAACCAGAGAACTATGTCACAAGCAGAATCAGGCTATCCTGCTATAGGAAGTCCCGAAGATTCCAACCAGAGAACTATGTCACAAGCAGAATCAGGCTATCCTACTCCAGGAAGTCCTGAAGATTCCAACCAGAGAACTATGTCACAAGCAGAATCAGGCTATCCTACTCCAGGAAGTCCCGAAGATTCCAACCAGAGAACTATGTCACAAGCAGAATCAGGCTATCCTACTCCAGGAAGTCCTGAAGATTCCAACCAGAGAACTATGTCACAAGCAGAATCAGGCTATCCTACTCCAGGAAGTCCCAAAGATTCCAACCAGAGAACTATGTCACAAGCAGAATCAGGCTATCCTACTCCAGGAAGTCCCGAAGATTCCAACCAGAGAACTATGTCACAAGCAGAATCAGGCTATCCTACTCCAGGAAGTCCTGAAGATTCCAACCAGAGAACTATGTCACAAGCAGAATCAGGCTATCCTACTCCAGGAAGTCCCAAAGATTCCAACCAGAGAACTATGTCACAAGCAGAATCAGGCTATCCTACTCCAGGAAGTCCCGAAGATTCCAACCAGAGAACTATGTCACAAGCAGAATCAGGCTATCCTACTCCAGGAAGTCCTGAAGATTCCAACCAGAGAACTATGTCACAAGCAGAATCAGGCTATCCTACTCCAGGAAGTCCTGAAGATTCCAACCAGAGAACTATGTCACAAGCAGAATCAGGCAATCCTACTATAGGAAGTCCCGAAGATTCCAACCAGAGAACTATGTCACAAGCAGAATCAGGCCATCCTACTCCAGGAAGTCCCGAAGATTCCAACCAGAGAACTATGTCACAAGCAGAATCAGGCTATCCTACTATAGGAAGTCCCGAAGATTCCAACCAGAGAACTATGTCACAAGCAGAATCAGGCAATCCTACTCCAGGAAGTCCCGAAGATTCCAACCAGAGAACTATGTCACAAGCAGAATCAGGCTATCCTACTATAGGAAGTCCCGAAGATTCCAACCAGAGAACTATGTCACAAGCAGAATCAGGCTATCCTACTCCAGGAAGTCCTGAAGATTCCAACCAGAGAACTATGTCACAAGCAGAATCAGGCTACCCTACTCCAGGAAGTCCGGAAGATTCCAACCAGAGAACTATGTCACAAGCAGAATCAGGCTATCCTACTCCAGGAAGTCCCGAAGATTCCAACCAGAGAACTATGTCACAAGCAGAATCAGGCTACCCTACTCCAGGAAGTCCGGAAGATTCCAACCAGAGAACTATGTCACAAGCAGAATCAGGCTATCCTACTCCAGGAAGTCCTGAAGATTCCAACCAGGGAACTATGTCACAAGCAGAATCAGGCAATCCTACTATAGGAAGTCCTGAAGATTCCAACCAGAAAACTATGTCACAAGCAGAATCAGGCTATCCTACTATAGGAAGTCCCGAAGATTCCAACCAGAGAACTATGTCACAAGCAGAATCAGGCTATCCTACTAGAGGAAGTCCCGAAGATTCCAACCAGAGAACTATGTCACAAGCAGAATCAGGCTATCCTGCTATAGGAAGTCCCGAAGATTCCAACCAGAGAACTATGTCACAAGCAGAATCAGGCTATCCTACTCCAGGAAGTCCTGAAGATTCCAACCAGAGAACTATGTCACAAGCAGAATCAGGCTATCCTACTCCAGGAAGTCCTGAAGATTCCAACCAGAGAACTATGTCACAAGCAGAATCAGGCTATCCTACTCCAGGAAGTCCTGAAGATTCCAACCAGAGAACTATGTCACAAGCAGAATCAGGCTATCCTACTCCAGGAAGTCCCGAAGATTCCAACCAGAGAACTATGTCACAAGCAGAATCAGGCTATCCTACTATAGGAAGTCCTGAAGATTCCAACCAGAGAACTATGTCACAAGCAGAATCAGGCTACCCTACTCCAGGAAGTCCCGAAGATTCCAACCAGAGAACTATGTCACAAGCAGAATCAGGCTATCCTACTCCAGGAATTCCTGAAGATTCCAACCAGAGAACTATGTCACAAGCAGAATCAGGCTATCCTACTCCAGGAAGTCCTGAAGATTCCAACCAGGGAACTATGTCACAAGCAGAATCAGGCAATCCTACTCCAGGAAGTCCTGAAGATTCCAACCAGAAAACTATGTCACAAGCAGAATCAGGCTATCCTACTATAGGAAGTCCTGAAGATTCCAACCAGAGAACTATGTCACAAGCAGAATCAGGCTATCCTACTATAGGAAGTCCTGAAGATTCCAACCAGAGAACTATGTCACAAGCAGAATCAGGCTATCCTACTCCAGGAAGTCCTGAAGATTCCAACCAGAGAACTATGTCACAAGCAGAATCAGGCTACCCTACTCCAGGAAGTCCCGAAGATTCCAACCAGAGAACTATGTCACAAGCAGAATCAGGCAATCCTACTATAGGAAGTCCCGAAGATTCCAACCAGAGAACTATGTCACAAGCAGAATCAGGCTATCCTACTATAGGAAGTCCCGAAGATTCCAACCAGAGAACTATGTCACAAGCAGAATCAGGCTATCCTACTATAGGAAGTCCCGAAGATTCCAAACAGAGAACTATGTCACAAGCAGAATCAGGCTATCCTACTATAGGAAGTCCTGAAGATTCCAACCAGAGAACTATGTCACAAGCAGAATCAGGCTATCCTACTCCAGGAAGTCCTGAAGATTCCAACCAGAGAACTATGTCACAAGCAGAATCAGGCCATCCTACTCCAGGAAGTCCTGAAGATTCCAACACAGCTGAAGCACAAGAAAATGGCCAACTTTATGAAGATGATAGAAGTCCTTCAATGGGAAATGAATAAGTCCCTTAAAGAAAGTCAGGAAACACAAACAAACAATGGGAGGGAATATAGAAATCCCTTAGAGAAAACCAAGAAAAATCAAATAGGTGAGGGAAATGAATAAAAACATTTAAGACCTGGCTCAGTTAGGGGTTTTATTGCTGTAAAGAGACACCATGACCATGGCAATTCTGATAAAGCAAAACATTTCATTGGGGTGGCTCACTTACAGTCAGAGGTTCAGTCCATTATCACCATGACAGGGAGACATGTTGCTGGAACTGAGAGTGCTACAATTTGCAGCCAACAGGAAATCAACTGGCTCTCTCAATGAGTGAAGCTTAAGCAAAAGGCCTCGAAGTCTGTCCCCACAGTGACACACTTCCTCCAACAAGGACACACCCGCCTCAACAATGCCACACCTCTTAATAGTGCCACTCCCTATGATATTATGGGGGACATCTATATTCAAACTACTACAAGACCTAGAAATAGGGGGAAATAGAAGCCATAAAGAAAATACAAACTGAGGGAACCCTAGAGATGAAAAATCTAGGTCAGTGAACAGAAACTAGAGATGAAAGCATCACCAACAGAATACTAGAAATGGAAGCATCTCTGTTGTAGATAATATGACAGAAGAAATTGATACTTTGATTCAAAGGAAAGTTAAATCTAAAAACTTTCTGACACAACACATCCAGGAAATATAGAACACTATGAAAAGACCAAACCTAAGAATAATAGGAAGAGATTAAGGAGAAGAATCTCCGCTCAAAGATCTAGAAAATATTTTTCAACAAAATCATGCAAGAAAATTTTCCTAACCTAAATGAGGACATGGCTATAAAGGTACAGGTAGCCTTCAGAATGCCAAATATATTGGACTAGAAAAGAAAGGTCCCTTGACTCATAATAATCAAAACACTAAATATACACAGCAAAGGAAGACCTTTAAAAACTGCAAGGGAAAAGGGCCAAGTAACATATAATAAGTTAGAATTATACTCAACTTCTCAATGGTGATCCTGAAGAACAGAGGGCACAGACAGATGTCCTGCAGACTCTAAGAGACCACAGATACCAGACCAGGCTACTATAACCAGCAAAACTTTCAATCACCATGAAATGGAGAAAAAAGATATTCCAAGATGAGTCAAATTTAAACATCTATCCACAAATACATCCCTAACAAAGATACTAGAAGGAAAACTCCAACCCAAGGAGGTTAATTACACACATGAAAATGCAAAAAATAAATGGCCTCACACCAGCAAATCCAAAAAGAGGGAAATGCACACACACACACACACTACCAACAACAACAAAAATTACAAGAATTAGCAATCACTAGTTATTTATATCTCTCAGTATCAATGATTCCTCCAATAAAAAGACATAGAATAGCAGAATGAATTTGAAAACAGGGTCCATCCCTCTGCTGCTTATAAGAAACACACCTCAATATCAGAGGTAAAGGGTTGGGAAAAGATTTTCCAAGAAAATACACCTAAGAAACAAGCTGATGTAGCCATTCTACTAGCAAACCAAAATTAATCAAAAGAGCCTGGGTAGAAAACTTAATACTCATCAAAGGAAAAATCCACTAAGATGATCTTTGAATTCTTAACATCTATGCTCCAAACACAAGGCCACTCCCCTTTGTAAAAAAACAAACCACTAAAGCTTAAATCACGCATTCACCATTACACATTGGTAGTGGGAGACTTCAATACTGCACTCTCATTAAGGAACAGGTCATCCAGACAAAAACTAAACAGAAAAACTGTACTCCATTTTAACTGGCTTCTTTGGTTTCTTGATAACTAGTTTCTTGAGTTCTTTAAATATTCTGAATATTAGTTCTAGATCAGGTGTAAAGTGAGTGAAAATCTTTTCCCATTCTGCAGGCTGTTAACATCATCTGAATGATGCTGTCCCTTACCTTGCAGAGCTTCCCAGTGTCATGAGGTCCCATTCATTAATTGTTTATATTAGCAACTGTATTATCAATGGTCTATTCAGGAAGGCTTCTGTGCCAACAAGGTCAAGGCTGGTTTTATGCTAAGGTCTTCTTTCCACTTAGTCTTTGATGTATGAGTTTTGTGCAGAGTGATAAATGTGAACCAATTTGTGTTCTTCTGCATGTAGCCATTCAGTTTGACCACTACCACGTGATGAAGATGTCTATTTCCTAGTGTGAATGTTTGGCTTATTTATCAAAGATAAGGTTCCCCCTAGTGTGAGTTTATCATCCTATGTGAGGTAACTCAGACCCAGAAAGACAAACATATTTATTCACTTATACATGGATATTAACTGTAAAGCAAAGGATAATCATGCTAAAAATCCATAGACTCAGAGAGGCTAAGTAGCAAGGATGACTCAAGTAGTGACACATGGATCTCCTTGGGAAGGGTAAATAGAATGATTTTTCTGGAAGTCTGGGATGGGTGGGGTTGGGAACAGGGGTGATTAGGTGGGGGCATAGAGGAGGAAAGCTCTGGGAGACATGATGAAAATGGGGGGAGGGCAATCCATGAGGGTGAGTCCACAAATGAAGACTTCTAGTATTAGAGGATCTAGAACTGACCTGGTCATCTTATGTGACCAGATCAGTGTCAAGCATAATCAGCATCAGAGAGATGATGACTATCTGTTTATCCAGCAACTGATGGGAGCAAATGCAGAGACCCACAGCAAATCGTTTGACAGAGATCAGGGAGTCCTGCCGAAAAGAGGGAGGAAGTATTGTTGGAGGGGTCAAGCCACCACAAGAAAATGGCCCACATAATCAACTAACCAGAGCCCACATGGGTTCACAGAGACTGAGCCAATAATTAGGGAGCCTCTATGGGTCTGACCTACAACCTCTGAATATAAGCTACAGTTGTGTAGCTTGGAGTTCCTATGGTACTACTAACAGTAGGAGAAGGGGCTGTCTTTAACTCTTTTGCCTGCTTTTGGATCCATTTTCTCCCTACTGGCTTGCCTCATCCAGCCTTAATATGAGGGGATGCTCCCAGTTTTACTATTATGTGTTTGGTTGATATCCCTGGGAGGCCTGCCCCTTTCTGAAGTGAATAGATGAAGAGTAGATCTGTGGGAGATGAGAGAGGGGAAACTGTGGTCAGGGATATAAAATATAAAAGATAGTTTTGAAAAATAAAATTAAAAGATTTATGGCTAGGTCTTGAAATCCATGAACCAACACCTCTATTTTTGTGCCATTAACCATTATGTTTTTATTGTTTTAGATCTGTACTACAATTCATGATCAGGAATAGTGATACCTCCAACAGTTATTTCATTACTTAGGACTTTTTTTAGCAAGGCCTAGGCCCTCCCCCATGTGTCCAGGCAGAGACAGCGTCCATCCACATGGAATGGGCCCCCAAAGTCCATCTGGATGACAGGGCTAAATACTGATTTATTGCCTGAGGCCCCAAAGGATGCTGAGACCTCCTCACTGACACCCACGTTCAGGGGGTCTGGATCAGTCCCATGCTGGCCTCTCAGCTATCAATATGGGGTCTATGTGCTCCCCTTTGTTCAGGTCAGCTGATTCTGTGGGTTTCACCTGCCAAGTCATACCCCTTTGCTCATCACTCCTCCTTCTCTGCAACTGGGTTCCAAGAGTTCAGTTCAGTGTTTAGCTGTGGGTTTCTGCCTCTGCTTTTGTCTGTCACTGGATGAAGGCTCTAGGATGGCACAAAAGAAAGTCACATTATAGGGAAGGGCATTTAATGTGGCCTCTCCAGTATTGGTTAGGTTGCCAGCTGTTATCATCCTTGTAGGCCTCTGGACATCTCACTAGTACCAGATCTCTCTTCAAACCTATAATGACACCTTCTATTATGGTATCTCTCATCCTGCTCTCCTCTATTCTTCCCCCGACTCAACTTTCCTGCTCCCGCATGTCCTCCTCTCTCCTCCTCTTCACCGCCTTCATTTCTCCCAGCTTCCTCACCCCTCCACCCCATGCTCCCGATCCCCTCAGAAGATTCTGTCCTGTTCTCCTTCTCTGGCTAACCATGCATATCTCTCTTAGGGTTCTCCCTGTTTCTAGACTTACTGGCTGGGGGTTGTAGGCCGGAACTCCCCTGTTTCAGGCCTAAAATCCATATATGAGTAAGTACATGCTATGCTTTTCTTTTTATGACTGGGTTACCTTACTCAGGATGATTTCTTCTAGTGCCATCCATTTACCAGTAAATTTCAAGATTCCATTTTTTCTGCTGAGTAGTACTCCATTGTGAAAATGTACCACATTTTCTCTATCCACTCTTCAGTTGATGGGCATATAGGTTGCTTCCAGGTTTTGGCTATTACAAATAATGCTGCTATGAACATAATGGAACAGATGTCCTTCTTGTATGAATGTGCATTTTTGGGTATGTGCCTAAGAGTGGGATTCCTGGATCTTTTTTTTTTAGGGAAAAGTGTTTATTTGGCTTATACTTCCAGGTCACAGTCCATTCCTGAGGAAATTCAGAGTAGGAACTTAAGTAGAAACCATGCAAGAAAATTGATTCGGGCTTTGCCCAGGCTCATGCTTAGCTGGCTTTCTACAACACAGAACCACCTAACAAGGGATGATTCCTCCACACTGGGTTACCCAGCATCAATTAACAAGTAAGACAATCCCCCACAGGCTTGCTCACAGGCCAGGATTGCTGGATCTTTTGGTAGACTGATTCCCATTTTTCTGAAGAATCTCCATACTGATTTCCAAAGTGGCTGTATGAGTTGGCACTCCCACAAGCAGTGAAGAAGTGTTCCCCTCTCTCCACATCCTCTCCAGCATAAATTGTCATTGGTGTTTTTGATTTTAGCCATTCTGACAGGAGTAAGATGGTATCTCAGAGTTGTTCTGATTTGCATTTCCCTGATAGCTAAGGATGTTGAGCACTTTCTCAAGTGTCTCTCAGCCATTTTAGACTCCTCTATTGAGAATTATTTGTTTAGTTCTGTGCCCCACTTTTTAATTGGATCCTTTGGTGTTTTGGAGACTTGCTTCTTGAGTTCTTTGTAAATTTTAGAAATCAGCCCTCTGTCAGATGTGGGGTTAGTGAATATCTTTTCCCATTCTGTGGGCTGCCTTTTTGTCTTGTTGACTGTGTCCTTTGCCTTACAGAAGATTCTCAGTTTCAGGAGGTCCCATGTATTAATTGTTGATCTCAGTGTCTGTGCTACTGGTGTTATGTTCAGAAAGCAGTCTCCTATACCAATTCATTCAAGGAAACCTTCACCTTTCTCTTCTAAGAGTTTCAGTGTGGCTAGATTTATGTTGAGGTCTTTGTTCCATTTGGACTTAAGTTTTGTGCATGGTGATAGACATGGATCTATCTGCAGTCTTCTACATGCCAGCATCCAGATATGCCAGCACCATTTGTTGAAGATACTGTCTTTTTTCCAATGTATAATTTTAGCTTCTTTGTCAAAAATCAAGTTTTCATAGCTGTGTGGGTTAGTATCAGGGCTTTCAATTTGATTCCATTGGTCTACCTGTCTATTTTTGTGCCAATACCAAGCTGTTTTCAGGACTATAGCTTTATAGTAGAGCTTGAAGCCAGGGATGTTGATACCTCTGGAAGTTCCTTTATTGTAAGGCTGTTTTGGCTATCCTGGGTCTTTTGTTTTTCCATATAAAGTTGATTATTGTTCTTTCAAGGTCTGTGAAAAATTGTGCAGGTATTTTGATGGGGATTGCGTTGAATCTGTAGATTGCTTTTGCAAGATTGCCATTTTTACTATGTTTTCCTGCTATCAATGTGTGAGGATCAATGCTTGAATTAAGCTTTAGTGATGTGTCTTTTACAAAGGTGGGTAACCTGGGTTTGGGGTGTAGTTGTCAGGAATTAAAAGATCATCCTGGGTGTATTTTTCCTTTGATGGGTATTAAGTGCCCTTCCTTTTCGCTTCCTATTACTTTTGGTTTGAAGTCTTTTTGTTAGATATTAGAATGATCACACCAACTTGTTTCTTAGAAAATCTTTTACTAGTACTTTACCCTGCTGTTGTCTATCTTCGATGTTGAAATGTGTTTCTTGTATGGAGCACAAGGATGGATCCTGTTTTCCAAAACATTCTGTTAACCTGGGTCTTTTATTGAGGAACTGAGACCATTGATATTGAGAGATCAATGACAAAGTATTGTTAATTCGTGTTAAGTTGTTCTTGGTGGTAGTGGTAGTGGTGGTGGTGTATATGTGTGAATGGTGTGGGGGCGTGGATTTGTAGACAGATATTGTTTTATTTGACTTTATCACGGAATGACTTGTTTTCTCCATCAATGGTGATTTACAGTTTTGCTGGGTATGGTAGTCTGGGCTGGCACCTGTGGTCACTTAGAGTCTACAGAATATCTATCCAGACCCTTTTAGTCTAAAAGGTCTGCCTTTATATATACTTGGTCTTTCCCCTTGCATCTTTCAATATCCTTTCATTGTTATTTATGTTCAGAGTTTTGATTATTATATGAAAAGGGCACCTCCTTTCCTGGTCCAACCTATTTGGTATTATGTAAACTTCTTGTACCTTTATAAGCATCTCCTTCTTTAGGTTAGAAATTTTTCTTCTATGATTTTACTGAAAATACTTTCTGGATCTTTGAGTTGGAATTCCTTTCCTTCTACTCCTAATATTCATAGGTTTGGTCTTCTCATTGTGTACCCAATTTCCAGAATGTTTTGTGCCAGGATTTTTTTCAGATTCAACATTTTCTTTGACCAATTTATTCATTTCTTCTATTGTATGTTCAATATCCAAGATTCTTTCTTCCATATCTTGCATTCTATTGGTAAGACTAGCCTCTGTGGTTCCTGGTCAAGTTCCTAAATTTTTCATTTCCATATTTCCCTAAGTTTGAGTTTGTTTATCGATTCTATTTCCACTTAAAGGTCTTAAACAGTTTTATTCATTTCCTTGTGGTGTTTGTGTTTTGATAGAATTTTGTTAAGGGGTTTATTCATTTCCTATGAAAGACCTCTACCATATTCATACAGGTGGTTTCAAGTTCTTCCACTTGTGTTTCAGCTATGTTGGAATGTTCCGAGGCTGTTGGGGTAGGGTTGAGGGGCTCTAGTGGTAACATATTGTCCTGGTTATCATTGGTTGTGTTTTATGCTGAAGTCTAAGCATCTGGAATTGGGTTGATAATAGATCTCGGTGCTGATTTCTGAATTTGTCTCCATTGCGTATGTGTTTTGATCCTTGGTTCTTTGGTCCTTGGCTCCTGTCTCCTCTCTAGGTTTTCAGAGAGTGTGATGCCCATTTGCCTGCCTTCCTGGCATCTCTCAGCTTGTGTTCCCAGTGAATGCCTACCACTTTTGGAGGCTGAGATATTGGGATGAGTTGGGGGAAGGAAGTTTGCAGAAGAGATCCTTTGGGAATGCAATCAGATAGGAAATGAAGACCAAAGCAAAGTTTCTGTTACAGAGTTGAAGATAAGATTTGAGGGCTGGATACGGGGATCCAGTGTCAGCCTACTTATCAACCTGACTAGAGCAGTCCTTGGATTAGCAGGGGGTTTCTGCTGGGGTTGGGAGGTGGGACAAAGCAACAAGTGGGGAAAGGGAGGTTAGAAGGGGAAGACCTGTGGAACCATGGGAGACAGCAGCAGGGGAGCAGGGAAGGCTGAAGAGCTGGGGATGATACTGGGATATTGGAGCTGGGAGAACAGAAGAGGATCTTCAGTCTTCCTGGACTATTGACATGTGTGGGCTGTGAGTTAGCAGGGGGTACCTGCTGGCATTGGGGGGCTGAGACACAGCAATGAATAGGAGGAGGGAGGTTAGAAGGGGAAGATCTGTGGGATACAGGAGATGGAGGGGCAGAGAAGGCTGACACCAGCCATGTGTGATCTGCTGCCGGGGTGGAGATGAGGTTGGGGAATTTAGTTTTGAGGGGACAAAGAAGTGATGGAGGTCTTAAATTGATTTACCTGTTTTCCTGGTCCTGCTCAGCTGGTGTGTTCCCAGCCAATGCCTGCTGGTGTTGGAGGCTGGGATACTGGGATCAATAGGGGAATGAAGGTAGTGGGAATAGATCTTTGTGATCCATTGGGGATGGGGGTCAGAGAGGAAATGGAGACTACATCAGGTTCTTTGCTACAGATCTGGGGATGAGTCTGGGAAATTGCTTATGGGACAGGAGAGGTATGAATCCGCTATCAGCCTACTTGTTGCCCTGACTGGAATAGCCATTCTTTCTCTTGATCCATTTTTTATTCAGTAATGAGTTGTTCAGTTTCCATGAGTTTGTAAGCTTTTTGTTGTTTTCGTTCTTGATAATATGCAGTTTAAATCTGTGATAATCAAATAGGATTCAGGAGATTATTCCAATTTTCTTGTATATGTTGAGATTTGCTGAGTATATCGTGGTCAATTTTGGAGAAAGTCCTATGAAGTGCTGAGAAGATACATTCTTCTGTGTTTGAATAAAGTGTTGTGTTAATTCCATTCAGTTTATGTCTGTTAGCTTCAGCAATTTTCTGTTTAAATTTTGTCTGAATTATCTGTCCATTGGTGAGAGTGGGGTGTTAAAGTCCCCCACAATCAGTGTGTGAGGATTATATGTGATTTAAGCTGTAGTAGTGTTTCTTACAAAGTGGAATGCATTGTGTTTGGGGTATAGATAGTAAGAATTGAAATATCATCTTAGTGGATGGATTTTTCCTTTGAAAAATATGTAACTGTCTTTCCCTACCTCTTCTGATTAGTTTTGTTTTGAAGTCTATTATTTTAGATATTAAAATGGCTACACTCCCTTTTTCTCAGACCATTTTGTTGGAATATCTTTTTGCATCCTTTTACCCTGATGTGATGTCTATCCTTGTGTTAAAGGGTGTTTCTTGGATGCAACAGAATTATTGATCCAGTTTTTGCAATCATTCTATTAGTCTTTTCTTTTAATTAGGAAATTAAGCCCATTAATGTTGAATGTTTTCAACAAGCACTTTTTATTAATTCCTGCTATTTGTTGTTGTGGTATGGTTTTTTTAGTTTCAGTGTTGTTGGGGTTTTTTTTTCATCTTTTTTGACCTGTTGTTCTAAGGTTGTGTATTCTTTGTGAGCTTTTTGATATGGTTAATAACTTCAGGTTGAAGAATTTCTTCTAGCCCCTCAATAGAGCTGTATTTGTAGGGGAACTGTTGCTTAAGATGGGTTTTATTGTGGAATGTCTTTTTGTCTCCATCTACTATGATTGATAATTTTGTTGGGCTGGTAGTCTTGGATGGTGTCTGTGTTCTCTGAGAGTTTGTAGAAAATCTGTCCAGGCCCTTCTGGCTTTTTGAGCTCCATTGAGAAGTCAGATGTAATTCTCATTGTCTACCTTTATATGTTACTTGGTGTTTTCTCCTTGAAGCTTTTAATATCCATTCCTTTTTCTATGCATTTAGTGTTCTGATTGTATGTGTAGTGGAGAGTTTCTTTTCTGGTCCAGTCTGTTTGCTGTTCTCTGTGTGTGTGCTGTGCCTTGACAGCCATCTCTTTATGTTGGGGGGATTTTCTTCTATGATTTGTTGAAAGTATTTTCAGTGACTTTCACCTGGATATTTTGCTTTCCACTATTCCTGGTATGCATAAATTCAGTCTTTTCATCATGTCACAGGTTTCCTGGATGCTTTATTGCTGGAGTGTATTGGATTTAACATTTTCTTTGTCCATTTTTTTCTATCTTATTTTCAATGCCTAAAATTCTCTCTTCCGTGTTTTGTTTCTGTTAGTGATCCTTGCTTCTGAGGTTCCTGATCAAGTTCCTAAATTTTTCAATTCATTTTCTCTCAGTTTCGGGTTTCTTTATTGATTCTATTTCCACATTCATGTCTTAAACAGTGTTCCTCACTCTGTTCCACTGTTTGTTTGATTGTGTTTTTATAAATTTCATTAATGAATTTATACACATTCTCTTCAAGGTCCTCAAGCATGCAGATAATAGGTTTTTAGTTATATTCCATGTCTTGGGGCCCACTGTAGTGAAGTTGCTGGTCTCTAGTGGAAACATCTTGTCATGGCTGTTACTGATTGTGTTTTTATGCGGTGTCTACGCATCTAGGCTTAGGATGATTGTGTTTCCAGGTGTTGATATCTGATTTTGTATTTGTTAGGTAGGTGTTCCATTCCTTGGATGTTGTCCTCTCTGGATCTTAGGTTGTGAGTTACTTAGTATTAACACTGTGGGACCCCAGGTGTTGTTTCTAGGTATGGGTAGAACTTGTTTCTAGATATGGGCAGTTAACACACAGGAATAGGAATAGACAAGAAGGGTGGGTATCTGAGAAGGGCCCTGTGGTAGTTTAAATGTAATTGGCCACATGATCTCATAGGGCATGGCACTATTAGGAGGTATGGCCTTGTTGGAGGAAGTGTGACAATGTGGGCCCAGGCACTGAGGATTCCTCTGCTTGTAATACCACACAGTAATGCAGTCAACTTCCTACAGCCTGTAAGATGCAGCCCTCTCAGCTCCAGCACCGTGTCTGCCTGCACACTGCCACGCTCCCCACCATGACAATAGT
Source organism: Mesocricetus auratus (assembly GCF_017639785.1). Taxonomy (NCBI): domain Eukaryota; kingdom Metazoa; phylum Chordata; class Mammalia; order Rodentia; family Cricetidae; genus Mesocricetus; species Mesocricetus auratus. The sequence continues at coordinate 81,979,831 of NW_024429186.1, forward strand.
GGACTGCACCTCTGAACCTGTGAGTGAGCCACCACAAATAAATATTTTCTTTATAAAGAGTTGCCATGGAGCCGAGCTTAGGTGGTGCATGTCTTTAATCCCAGCACTCGGGAGGCAGAGGCTAGCGGAGCTCTGTGAGTTCAAGGCCAGCCTGGGCTATAGAGCGAGTTCCAGGACAGGCTCCAAAGCAACACAGAGAAACCTGTCTCAAAACAACAACAAAAAAAAGAGTTGCTGTGGTTATGGTGTCTCTTCACAGCAATAAAAACACAAACTAAGACAGGTATAAAGACGGAGTAATGTGGGGTTTGCCCTGAGGATCTGTGGCATCCACAAGGGATGGAGGAAGAGAGGAAACACAAACTACTCCTGCTGGTCTGCTACAGGGCTTGGGATTGTGGGGTCCTCCCAGATAGGTAGAGCGGGGAAGGGCCAGTCCAACCGGTCTCTTCCTGGGGGCTGAGCGGGATGGTGAGTGTCGATGACTCAGATCCTCCCCCCCCATTAGTTACAGGAGAAAAAACACACACTGAGGTAGGGGATGGGAAACATAGGATAGGGTAAGGTGACGTGAGGAGTAAGGGCCAATAGTATTCCACCAAGCAGGCAGGTAGCTAGGCAGGGGGCAACCTTACATCAGGTCTGGCTGAGTCACCCCCCCATGGAGGTTACAGGTTAGACACAGGTCACCAAACTCTAGCCAGGCTCAGGAGGTTACACTGGGCCTCACATCTGAACCCTAAACTCAAGTCGGGCTCAGGAGCCTATATTGGGCCTCGCATCCCAGCCTTTCTTAGACCCATCAGGGATGACGCTGGAGAATTGGAACTGGAGGATAAAAGATGAGTGAAAATCATTTACCTGATTTTGTGGACTGCAGTCACTGGGTTTCCAGGGTGAGATTGTCTTGTGTTTTACTGTCTGATGATGAGGGCTGGAGTGAGGAAAAAAGACTGATTCTCTAGCCATCATAGGTTTCCAGGGAGACTGGTGGTCTCTTCTTAATCACGGATTATTCTTCAGCCCAGTTGTCCAAACCACAGAATCTTAACACTTGATGATAGAGTCTTTAAGAGACTCTCAAACTTCCCTTTGAAACTTCACAGGCCAAGACTCCACCATTTGTGTTGCTTTCAACATTCCTCCAAGTTCCCACCAAACAGACAACTTATCTTTGAGTACTCAGAGCCTTTTTCTAGCCCAAAATTCAAATGATACTGCAATCATTCCCAAAACGCAAGGTCGGGTCTGTCGCTCCTGGTACCAATTGCTGTCTTAGGTTTTTTGTTGTTGTTGTTGTTTTGTGTTTTTCATTTTATATCTTGTAGTACATCATAAAGGGAAGTCAGGACAGGAACTCAAAGCAGAAACCTGGAAACAGGAACTAATGCAGAGGCCATAAAGGAGTGCTGCTTACTGGCTTGCTCCTGACAGCTTGTTCAGCCTGCTTTCTCACGGGGCTCAGGACCACCTTCTCTGGGGTGACCCTGCCCTCCATGGGATTGGCTCATCCACATCAATCATCAGTCAAGAAAGCACACCACAGACTTGCCTATAGATCTATCCAGCTGGGGCATTTTCTCAATGAATATGCCTTCTTCCCAAATGTGTCTAGCCTGTATTAAATTACCAAAGAACTGAGCAGGAGACAACACCTTGAGTACCTTACAGATTTCACAAATAGTGATGAAGCATAAGTGTTAATGATCACTCCCATGATCCATAATGCTGTTAGAGAAATCCTCAGTACCATCGGAAAGCCACATTGCCACATTCATGCAACTGTTAACCACATTTCCAGAGCCTGCCTGCCAAATATAGGTGATTGCCATTATTGTTGGTTATATACCAAAACTAGACAATGGATGCTTATGGTTGAAGACCCTCCTTTCTTTAACTCCAAGACATAACTGACACTGACACAAAAGCTCCTTTCCAGCTGTCTGATGCTTGTTGTAGTAGAAGGTGTTATGGAAGGAGCTCACAGAGAATTGTCAGTGATAGTCCTGCTAGATTATGGGTACTGAATGCTACGATACCTATGTACCAAACAACATGAACCCATTAGTGCAATAATGGTGTAACTATCCCAATTCTACTTAGGTTTTACTCAATAGAAGAGAACTTAAATTAGGTTCTATGTTCCAGGACAATAATTCGTTTGAGAGGGCACTATTAGTATTTGATAGTCAGATAGGATTTAACTGCCAAATTACAATCTAAACATTTGTTTTAGCTACTGTGGAGACTCATGAAAGATGAAGGTTTGAGAGCAAATGACTCTTTCGTAGCACAGTGGCCCTATTCTCAAGACTAACTAGAAGAAAATTATCAAGCATATCACCCCCTCCAAAGCTCAGAGAACATTGTAGAACAGAGTGCATAAAATATCTAATAGCCAAAGGAACGATTGCAGCATATGTGTGGCTTTTTTCTCTGAATTGAAATAGTTTCTCCCAGATGTTCGAGGAAGGCTTATAAGACATTACATACATACATACGTACGTACATACATACATACATACATACATACATACATACATACATATCCCATAAAGCTTAGGAAAGTCAACAAATGCCAAGGTTTGCAGGCACCCTCTCCAAGCTAATAAAACCAACAAAGCACTCCCAGAGAGGGGAGACCACAGCTATTCTGAGCCCAAGCTGTGCAAGAGCTGCAGGTAAGTCGTTATGAACTGTCACCCACGCTGGGGTGAACTTCCAGTGACACAGCATCACTGACTCCAAAGCTTCTGTGAGTAACCCCTCATTCATGCTACTTGTAAGAGCCCCAATAAGCTCAGTGGGGTACTGAGCTAGGCTTATGTGGAATCATTGGTTTGCTCTGCCATGAGAACTCTATTTGGGTTAAACAGGCATTTGCTCATCTGACCCAGAGATTGAATCATACAATATTATTTCATGCAATTGAAATATGTTTTAGTCTTTTCTAAAACATCTTCATGGTAATATTTTGTTTGTGCTTTAATAAATAAAGTTTACCTGAAGATTAGAGTGCAGAGATAGCCACTAGTTAGCCATAGAGTCCAAGCAGTAGTGGCTGACACCTTTAATCCCAGCACTTGGGAGACAGTGCCCCGTAGATCTCTGTGAGTTCAAGGCCACCCTACGCTACAAGAGATTGATCCAGTCTAAAAGAGAAACACAGCCAGGATATGGTGGCTCCCACCTTTAATCCCAGCACTTGGGAGCCACACACCTTTAATCCCCACATTAAGGAGGTGGAGACAGGAAGAGATATGGCTGGATGGAGAGAGAAGCATAAGGAAGGAGGAGACTGCAGGGTCTTAGCCCAACCATGGAAGGCTGAGCTGGGTCCTAGGAAGGGTAAGTGCCATGCTCCAGGATCCTGGAGACAATCAGACACAGCAGGGAGTCTAGTCATGAAGGAACTCATTTTAAAAACTGTCCTGTGGGAAAATAGCCAGCCAATGGTTTTAAAGGTCAGCCTATCATGTGTGTAGGCATACTATGCTTCACCTAGTGAACATGAGCTGTTTATGCAGTGGCCTCATCTGATTCGATCTTAGCAACCAATCACCCTTTTTGTAAAAATCTCAGGACTCACCCTACTGACTTCTCCTCAATGCCATCTTTAACTGTCCCATGTGCCCCTCAGATTCCCCCTTTTTGTTTTAGACCATGGCCCACCTCATTTTGAAGTATGGGCCTCTTGGCACCTCCACAGAGATTTACTTCTTTTAGTACCTGTTATCAAGGTTCACTCAAAAGGGAGATATCCTCAGAGCTGAGCCTATCACAATGTACACGAGGGGTCATCAGTTGGATCTCTTGAGTCTTTGTTCTGATTAGTCTGACCAGCCTATTGAAAAGACAAGGCCCAAAGACAAATTAAGGCTATTATATGATGTACATTTCCCATACAGAGGATTCCAGAAGAGCATGGGATGGTTTACCTCGACCTTAATGGGCCCGCTCTAACTTATGCAGGAGTGCACCCCCATTTTCTCACACTTTCATTTTGTACAGTAGAAGGCATCCACCCCACTACATTTGGATATGTCTATTGCTTTTTTGCTTGCTCCCAAGGGCATATGTAAAAATCAGTGTCCCATAAGGCTGCCCTATTTGGAACATGTGAGCAGCCCCGGGACTGGGGGTCCAATGAGTGGGGCAGGTGGAATCCCTGAAACTCTCCACATTCAGACCATCCTTTGTAGGAGGAAGTATGATGCCGCCATTAAACATGTGACTTATTAGAGGTGCGTACAGATGAGGTAATAAAAGGGCGGTTTACCACACCGCTAACCACACCCACTTTAGGCAGGACTAAAGACGTATACGGCTGGACGTAAAGACGTATACGTACGTAGGCGGAACTACGTCACTAGCCAGGCCTATTTGGGCATGGCTAGGGGCGTTACGGGGGAAGGTATAAAAGACAGCACACAGGAAGTCTCGGTCTCTTTTCCTGGAGTTCGGCTTCCGGTCCGGCAGCTGAAAACTGCTTGGCTCCTCTGGGTTTGGTATCTTGTGAGTAATTTCTACATTAAATACTTAGCTTTACTTTCAGTAATTGTGTGTCGCGTATCGTTACAGCGTCCATTGAAGCCTAGAATCCTTGATGAAGAGAAGCCCAGTCTCCCACATCCCAAAATCCTCGGGCCAGGACATAGAAGGTGAAGAAGAGCATGGGCCACCAGGTCAGGGGGACTGCCTCATTCATGGTGCTATGGAGGATAGCAGCATTGGCGGCATTGATCACCACCTACACCATCTTTTGGGAATGATGAGGGTTCTGCTGGGTAGTCACTGGAGCAGTCGCATCAGCAGCAGGAGCGTCAGAGTGGTCAGTAAGCAGGACATCATCTGTGATTTTTAAGATCATGAGAGCTTCTCAAGGGCCTGAGGCCCTTGGACATGGTTAGGTATCATTGTATTGGAAGATAATCCTTGACACCATTGTCAACTTCTTCTTCCTTATCCTCCTGCATTGTGGGAGTAGGCAGGAACTTTACATTTCTGGCCAGAAGCCAGATGGGCGATTCCTCCCCTATGAGGAAGACACATTCAAATCCTCTTCCCATTGTAATTAACGTGCCTGGGCCCTTCCACTGGCATGTTAGAGGGTCTTTCATTTGACCTTAACTTGGGGCTTGGGGTTTAAGTGGCCCTGATGTTTTGGGAACTTTGATTCAGTTGCTTTCTTAGAAAAATTTAAAATATTAGTAGTAAATAAAGCCATTCCTAGTTGTTAATGGGGGCTGGTTCCCCTTTCTGTTTTAAAAGTTCTTTTTTAAGATGTTGATGGTTTTTTTAACAATTTTTTGTGCCTGAATCTTGTAAGGGATTTCTGTAGTATGTTTGATGGTCCATCTATCAAAAAATTCTGTCATGAAATTATTGTCCATTATCAGGCTTAACCTGTGTGGGTTACAAAAACATTGGAGGAAATAGGCATGAGCATGTTTAGTCTTTTCCCAAAAGGCCCCTGAATAAGTGTGTATGTGAGAGACCCCCAACTCAACATTTTTAGACCCCTAGCAACTAGCCCATCACAGAGTAACTTGTCCTTCTGCCCTCTCCTGAGAAATCGGAGACCTCAAGATAAACTTAAAAGATAACACTCCCTGATCCAGGAACTAGCTTACCACATTCATGCTCAATGTTTAACTGTACAATGCCCAAAAAATGCTTGCTTGAGATAACCTATAACCTTCCCATTAAGGCATGAGCTATCACTTAACTTCCCCATCCTTTATGGTGTTTACCTAACTTCTCCATCCTTTATGATGTTTGCCTAACTCCCCCATTCCGTTTTTCCCTTTTAAAAACCCCCGACTGCAACTACTGGGGGTCAAACTCCTCTGGCCCTGCAAGGATTACAAGCTCGATCCCAGTGCACTGGATCCCCGAATAAACCTCATGTACTTGCATCAAGAATGGTCTTTCTTGAATTATTGGGGCATCGGCTTATCCCGAGACTTGAGTGAAGGTCTCCCCTCTCTGGGGCTTTCATATGGAGACAAAAACAGCATTCCATTTGCCAAAAGCTGGAAAATGAGTAACATCAGTTTGTTAGAGGGTATTGGGCTGTAACCCTCTAGGGTTAGTTTCTGGTGGCTTAGATATGGTTGACATGATTTGTAGATGTGAACTATCTTTTTTTAGTTTTTTTTATAGGAATCATTGGGGATCTATTATGTAGTCTCCTCCAATTGACATGGGTCATAGCATGTAATTGGGTGGCTTCCTGTAGGGTTAGTGCCTCTGGGGCTATTGCCAGTCCATCTGCCCATTCATTGCCATTAGTCAGGAACCCTGGGAGGCTGGAGTAACTCCGAAGGTGTTGAAGGTAAATTGGTGCCTCTTGACCTTCTAAAAGGGCCTTAAGAGCCACCATGAGGGGGATATAGGGCTATTATCTAACCAGATGTGTGCTTGTGGGATATGGGGAAGTAAGTTAAGCACATAGAGACTGTTTGAAAAATGACTGCAGGGCTCAGAGACGTCCTGTAATGCCAGTGTCACAGCCAGAATGTCCTTATATTGGGCAGAAACCTAGCAGGGTTGAAATCCTTGGTGACTTGGTACTGTTTGGTGTCCCCTAAAGGCAACACAAGAAGAACCCACTTGGCCCCAGTCAGTGAAGTTGTAAATGGCTTCAGGGATGGACTTGGATGGAAACAAGGAGGGCATCTTGAGGGGGAGTCTCTGTAAAAGAGGAGCCCATTTGGACAGCCCTTAGTGGCAATCAATACTCCCCATAAATCCTTCTAAGGCGAGAGCAAGGCAGGCATTAGCCTGAGCAAGCCACTCACCATCTGCCACCCACCCAGAAGGGGAAGGCAGTGGTATGGGAGGTCTACCCTCAACATCCACAACCCAGAAGGGGAAGGCAGTGATATGGGGGTCTACCCTCACCATCTGCCACCCAGAAGGGGAAGACAGTGGTATGGGGATCTACCCTCAACATTCGCGAAGGGGAAGGCAGTGGTATGGGGGTCCAGCCCACAGTGTCGCTGTGCCTGGGTCCTGCCCTTTGTGATGGTGTCAGTGAGCTGATCTGCCTGAGAGCAGACCCCAGGTGTTCCTCCCAAAGACATATGGATCCATTCCAATGACTCCCCTCCTGGGTTCTAACCGCTGTAATCAGGGAGGCTCCAGCAAACAGCCAGAGGGACAAGGGCCTAGTCACTGAATACCTCCTTAGAAAGCATTTGTCCAAGGTCTTCTGAAAGACAAGGAGCATCTCACAGTGCTCCTTTGTCACAGTTATATTATCATGAGGTGCCTTGTCCTTTAGCAGGGAGTACAGGGGTATCAGGTATTCTGTGGGGATTGGCACCCAGGGTCTCAGCCAATTAATGTCCCCCAGTAAGCACTGGAGCTGGGCCAGGGTCATAGATTCAGCCACCTCCAGAACAGGTTTAAGTGGGCTATCCTGTGTCAGTGTGAGGCATGACCCAAGTACTTTGAAGGGGGGCACCTTTTGGACCTTTTCTGGGGCAACAGTAAAGTCCCCCTCTTTAAGCAATTTGATCACTTGGGCCACAAAGCCCTCAAGATATGCTGGATCCTGATGTCCCAAAATGAAATCATCCATATAAGCATATATTACTGAACCCTTTGACTAGCATAGGCCTTAAGAGAGTAGCAAGATACTGTTGACAGAAGACTGGGCTATTAGCCATTCCCTGTGGTAGCACTACCCATTCAAAATGTTGTTCAGGTTTGGAATAATTAAGTGAAGGAACAGAGAAGGCAAATTTATCCCAATCCTCTGGATATAGTGGTATAGGAAAGAAGCAATCCTTACTCTCAGTTACCATAAATGTATACTCCGAGGGAATAGCAGGGGTCCAGGGCGTGTCCCTTAAGGGGTGCCTGCTAGTTCCGTCCTCTCTTTTATCTCGCACAAATCTTGGAGCATGTGCCACACCCTGGACACCCTTTGAATTACAAACACCAGGGTGTGCCATGGGCTCACAGAAGGGCGGATGTGTCTGAGCCTTAGTCGTTCGTCCACTAGCTGGTGGAGTGCTAGCAACTCAGGTTTAGTCGGTGGCCACTGCTCCATCCATATGGGTGTTCCTGGTGCCCATCTGATTGGCGGCCCTCGGGGGCAGTGGCTCTATGATTTAGGGTGTGACTGGACAGACCTCTCAGGCTCCCCTGTAGTTGTGGAGGTTGAAAACATCCTTCTCTGTGGCCCCCTTTAGGTCCTTTCCCACCCTTTTTGCCTCTTCCTTTTCCTGATAAAAAAAGCCCGATGATCTGTGCTCACAACGTCGTCCCTTTGGCCCAGCGTATCCTGTCTCAGCAAATTGGCAGTAAGGCCTTTGACCACTAAGGGGCATATCTTTCCTTGGTCCCTGTGTAGGCTGATCCAGCGCATTAAGGCCACTGTTTCTCTTGATTGGGAGTCACCTCCCACCCCCAAAATAGAGGCCCAGGTACAAGCTCCCAGGTGGAAGGCACTTCCTCCTCCCGGAGCACTGCCCTGTCTGCCAAACAGTGAAACTTCTTACCGCCTATGAAAACGGTCATTTTTGGATGAAGCCCTTCAATTAAGGGTACAGTCCAGTGAGCTTGTGTTGTCGGGGTATGAGACCTTCTAATCCCACCTTTAGAGGGACTTTCTCCTTTTTTTAACAGGGCTGGAGGCTGCCTCTTCTCTAGGTGTCCTATGCTTTACCTAGTGAGCAGAAGTCATTCATGCAGTGGCCTCATCTGGTTTGATCTAGGCAACCAATCACCCTTTTGTGTAAACATCTCAGGACTCGCCCTCCTGACTTCCCCTCAGTGTCATCTTTAACTGGCTCCTGTGCCCTTCAGAGACAAGAGAGCACTGCATTCAGTCTGAGGATTCGTGAAGACAAGATCTTGCCCACTTTGGTCTAAGGATTCAGTAGAGGTAAAAAGTCTATGTCATGGCTGACTGCTCTGCTTCTCTCGTCTTTCAGCATTTACCCTGATATCTGATTCTGGATTTTAATTATTAAAAGCAAATAGAGTTTGCACTACCTATTTGACTGAAGTTTTGAGTCTAAAGGTATCTTTCAGGATCTTGGGACACCACCCCTTCAGCTCTCTCTTGAACTAAGAGTATCTTGTCACTACTGGCTGGTTTATTGTCAAAGAAGTCAGATATATTATTATCATGGGTTACCAAATGGAAAGTCCTGAATTCTAGACAGGACCGTATGAATTTTTGTATTGGGCTACACTGAACTTCAACTTTAGCAGCTCAAAATCAAAGTGCCTAATCAATAATGGATTTATATTATTACATTATAAAGAATCAATAATTCTTTATATTGTGGCACCTCATTTCTATAGCACTCCTCTTTGTGACAACAGTGAGTTGTTGTATCCTTTCTCTATGTATGATATAATGTGGACTCCTATCTTTGCCAGACAAAAAAAAAAGGTTTCGTCAAAGTATGAACATTCATTTTACTTATAGGAGTGTGTGTGTGTTAACTCATCTCTGCATATTTCTAAAGCATTGACTAGAGATTTACTGTTTCTAAGACTAAAAAGACTGAAATCTGTCTTCAAGAGTTGTTCCTTAGAGCATGCTAAGCCTCTTGTCTAGGATGATACCTTTCATATTTTCTGACTCTAGATAGAATTTTCTGCCATTAACACCTCATAATTATTTCATCTAAAATATATGTTTGAATTATCTCATTAAGAATTAACTGATTGTTCTAAGAGGTTATGCTTTTGTTCACATAACCTGAATTAGATACCTTCAAAATCTTGGACCATATCCTTGACACACAATAGAATAGAGAAGAGTGGGCTGGTTGTGCTGAGTTAGCCAGTATATTATTGGTGGTGCATGAGAGCAATCAAATGACAGTAAGACTGCAGTTGAGACAAGACAGAAGTACAATGTCATGACACCTGCTAAATCAAATGAATTAGGGAGTTTTCTAGAGTTGGTAGTAATTAAGAGAAATCTGCAGGAAAAGAACAACAAAGACTAAAGCAAAAGGAGATGAGGAACTTCACAGCTTTTTAGAATAGAGAGTGATTCAGCTTGTCTGGGAAAGAAAAGGCTTTACATGAGAATTCATTTGTAAAATAATGATAGAGGCTTGCACTATATTTTAAAGGGAACTACAATAATAACAGAGTGAAATGGATTTTTTAAAGGATGTGTGACAGTAATATAAACCTTAAAAGAACAGTACCAATTCCAGCAGGAAGGAAAATGAGACAGACAAGCTTGAAAATGGCTTGACTTTCAGTTGCTGGGAGACAGACCAAGGTCTCTCTGTGGTCCCATCAGTACAAATCAAGTCAGTCAAGATGCAAGTCACCTGAAGAAACAGTTGTAAGTCATTGTGTGCATTTATCTTCCCTACCACAGTCCAGAAAGGAGGACCAAATCAGTTCTGAATCCACAGATCTGCCTGCATGAATGATAGCAGGTCGTTTTCAGTGGGTCAAGTCCAGCATTGCATTTATTCAGCATTGAAATGTAGTTAGGGGACAGGGAATTGGTTGACTTCCAGAATTATGAAATCAAACACTTGGCAACAAAATTAATCAAGTGAACAAATGTTTGGGGGTCTTTTTGTTAGCTTGGTTTTGCAAGAGGCCAATGTTGAATTGTTTTGAGCCTCATCTCATCCTTCCTGCTTTGTCCCCACCAAAAAATTATTACTATTAGATACATGTAACTTTTGTATTCTGAATTCACCATTTCATCCCTGAGCTCCACTAGAAATTGATACCTGGATCATCAAAAGCGAGATTGTCTTTGAACCCTGCTGAGGAAACCCCTGAGTTTGTTTTTAATCTTCAAATATTAAATCTTTAGAAACTCCCTGGCATTGCTCTCCACTTAAGTCAGCTGCCTTTGTCTGCTGAGCTGAAAGCAGGATTCCAGGCTAGACTTCACCAGGTTTTACTCTTAGCTCTGGATTTCATTATTCAGTAATGCCTAAGAAAACGGAATGGCCCACCCATTCTGTCACAGTTCCTTAACTGGAGGGGAATACATCAACTTACTTTCATTTCTTTAGTCATGGCATCCTGTTATAAATTCTAAAGCACAAGTCTAAAATGTGATTTTTGAATAAGAGCTATAAATTACCATTTTGTAATAGCAAAAGCATCCTTTAGTTTTAGTATAACAGAAAACCTAGATCAGAATCCCAAAGTTTAGTACTCATTTGAAAGTAAGGCCGCACTTTCTATTAAGTCAATGCTACCTATTCTGCAGGTCTTCCTGCTTGTAGCATTATAGAGCAGCTCTCTTCTGTTTCTTTCCTGTGTGTTGGAGATTGTTTAAGCAAGTATAGCGCATTGGAGGGTACTGTAGCTCGGAGCAGCAGAGTGTGTCTTGCCATAAAGTCATGATATCCAAACCTTTGAGTAGGCTTTAGCACCTTCATCACGACAGCCACCACTGCTGTGATGACATTTATCCCAGGTCTGTGTATTCTTGTCCTTAGGCTAGACACGAAGATCTATCAAATGAATTAGGCAGACATGTTTCTGGCTGAACTCCTGGTGGCACAGCAGACAGAGAGAGACACTGGTTTCCCACACGGAACTGTTCCTCAGAGGAAGTATTTATCAGCTTTTCCTTCAGCATGATTCATGGTGTGCAGTACTCTGTGCACTTTGGGTCAGGAAAGAATAACTAGGATAGAACACACAAGTTAAGTCAGTCGGTGCCACCTGCAGTCAGAGCAATGGCATAAAGCCTGCTGCTTCTTAATGGGAAGATCGCATAGGAACTCAAATGAAGGAAGCCGACAAAGATATCAAACATGGGGACACACTAGATAGAGTTTGGGGGAGGAGAAAAAAGAAGAAAGATTCAATATCTTTATGTTTTTATTCTCTAGATAAATACCATAGTTGCTACAAATTTTAATTCCAGAATCTATTATCTATATATTATTTATTATTTTTTAAATCATGTAAAAAAAGCAGTTTCATTATTTAAAGTTTCAAAATTGTACATCATGTGATTTTGCTGATATTGGTCCTTCTCACTGCTCTCCTTTCTGTCCCTCTCCCTCTTCTTACTAGTCACCTCAGCTTTTATTTTACACAGAGGAACATAGCAGGGAGCAAAGGACACACGAATTGGCACTAACTGAAATAGTCTATGACCTGAACATAGTGACTACTGTGATAGTTCAATGATACCTTGAATAAAAGAAGAATTGAAAAGCAAAATTAAGCCGGGTGTTGGTGGCGCACGCCTTTAATCCCAGCACTTGGGAGGCAGAGGCAGGCGGATCTCTGTGAGTGTGAGACCAGCTTGGTCTACAAGAGCTAGTTCCAGGACAGCCTCCAAAGCCTGTCTCAAAAAACCAAAAAAAAAAAGCAAAATTAAAATAAGGGTATGTGAGCTGATATATTTATAGTGCTATAGATATCGCAAAGCACACTCATACCTTAACTACATTTAAATGACATAACTTCTTTAAATGATGACAATAAGGATAAAAGCATGTTGACAATAATACTAATATTATAGGTAAAATATTTTAAGTGAAATACTTAGACTTAAAGGGTAAAATAATTAGGAAAGTATATGAAAATTATAAAAATGTCACTCAGCTCCTGGTATATGAAAGCTGGATTTGAAGGGGTTCAATCTTTTCAATAATTATAGAGAGCCTACAGCCATCACCTATTCAAATAATGAATCTTCTATTTTCCCAATTACCCTTTCCAGGTATATACATAGTAATTTATGTTAATTACCCTAAATTTCTTTGTCTTAATTACTTTAAATTTCAAAGTTTCATCTCCTTGTATATACACAAACTGGAAATTGTGTTTTTAAGTGTGCCTACTGCGTACTTTGTAACAGCTAGGTATTTTTCAGTGCACTGTCTACAGTGTTTTTCTACACTTTAAGTTTATATGACAAATAATTAATAGCACTAGTAGGTTATTTTTAATAATCAAAAAAATCCAAATGATCTTTTGAGCCTTGAAACGGCTCAGTATGTGAAAGTGCTCTCTGGCGAATTATTTTGAAGAGAGGGTCCTGCTGTGTAGACCAGGTTGATGCCGACCACAGACTTCAGCTCTGAGAAGCATGCACCTCATGCAAGGTTTAGATGGATGTACCACAATGCTGTGCTTGACAAGGACACTCTTGTTCAGGCTTAAGGCTCTAGGATTAAAATTTTGGAACCATCTTGATTCTGCATGTTTCCTGGATGCTATGTTTGACCAGTCTGTGAACTTAATAATCATTATTACCATAACACAGATCCCATGGATTCTCAGAGTTGGTATCTATCAGGTTTACTTCTTTCCCTAGTCTCTTATTGCTTTGGTCCTTAGATGATCTGGTGTACAATTAGGTATGCTGGTAAGATTTAGTAAGATCATATTGAAATGAGTTACATGACCTATACCTATGTTATTGTCTTTTATTTTCTTCTGTTACAGCTCAGTCTAGAAACTGTGTCACATAGAAATTAAGAAAACTATTCACAAGAATTTCTGCCTTTAACCCTTCTTTTCTTTGCTCCTGTAATAAAACTACTACTACCTTTCTCAAATATCCCTACAACCAGGTCACTTCTTTGACTTGGTATTTGTAGAGCTTTTCTAATTATCAAAGCCCTCCGAATGTAGGTACAACATAATAGTTGAAAACAATTTCCTACATCTCACATACTCAAACTTTATTCACTTGACAAGGGTTCATTCACCATTCACCTCCCTTTTCTACTTATCCAAAAAATATTCCTTCAGACTCAGATCTGCCATTTTTCACACATATAAATTCAGAGTAATCATTGCATTCATTTGCATTCCTAATTTACTTATTAATAAAAATAGGGAAAGTAATCCTTAACTTTCTTGCTCCAAAATTTGTTACATATGTTCTTTGTACAAAATGATCAGTTTTGTTATAACATTTCCATATACATGTATATATATATATATATGCATATATATAATTAGTTTCTTTTTCTCATCACTGACAAAAGCAACTTAAGAGAGGAAGGGTTGTTTTGCCTCACAGTTTGTGGTTACAGTCCATCCCAGTGGGGACCACACAGGAGCAGGAAGATGAGGTTGCTGGTTGAACTGCATCCGCTGTCAATAAGCAAAGAGCCACGGGCAATGAAGTCTGGGGTCAGAGAAGGGCAGAGGAGTGGAAGCAGAGGTACATGTGCTCACAAGCAAGAAGCCAAGGCAGGTGTGCACACACGCTGCATCGCTCTTCTCTCGGAGCTCTTTGTGTCCTCAGCCAGGAGGCAGCATTCTCTCTAGGGGGACGCCATCCCTCAGTCAGTCTTTCTGAACATTTCCTCACTGAGCTGCCCAGAGGTGTATTTCTTGGTTGACCTCAGATCCAAGCAAGTTGAGAATCAAGACTAGCGTTCATAGTCGCGTTCTTCTCCACCTCCCTCGTTATGCTTCCTTGTCTCCTTCCCTTGCTCTGGTCCCCTTTCCCTTCATACACAGCCCCCCCATGCTACGTTCACATGCACATGTGAGCATACATATGAGAGAAAGACATGATAGTCAACATTTTGTGTCTCACTCATTTCACTTAGCATGATGGTCTCTAATTCTATCCATTTTCTTGCAAATCCCCTAAATCTTTCATGTTTGACTTAAGCTCCACCACACATATGTACCATGCTTTCCCTGTGCATTTATCTGTTGTCAGACACCTAAGCTGATTTGATATGTTGGGTATGGACAGAGCTACAGTGGGCATAGATATGGCAGTATACATGTATTCTGATGATGTAGACTTCTTTGTGTGTATACCCAAGATGAGCATATCTGGATCAGCTTCTCTTCCCACTTTGATTTTCACACTAATTGTACCAGCCACATATAAGAACATCTTTGCTCCTACATCCCCATCACCAACATTTCCATTAATTACTTGGGAGTCCAGATGAAATTAAGTACAAGAATATACTTTATAAAATATAAGGAGATGCACACACACACCACACACACACACACACACACACACAAACACACATACACACACATATATGGGGGGAATTTTCTTGATTAATGATTGATGTGAACCCTAGACAGACAGACCTGTGTTGTACAAGATATCAGGATGAGGAGTCGTAAATGAGCAAATCATTTTAAGCATCAACCTCGGTAGCCTCTGCTTCAGTCCGGCTTCTAGACTCCTGCTTTGATTTTCTGACCTTTCTTCCATGATGAACTGTGATGTGGGAGCTTACATGAAATAAACCCTTTCTTCCCCAAGTTGCTTTTGGTCATGGTGTTTTATAATAGTGATCGAAACCCTGGGATAACATCCCTTGCCTCATCTTCCGAAAAATATGATTCTACTTCCTAGTACTAATATATTGCACTGAAGATATTTGATGATATTTGGGTGGCTCCTACCAGCTGTAATTACTAGGAGTTAAAAATGTCTTTTCCCCTTTACATTCTGTATATCTTTCTTTTTCAATATCTATTTCTTTTGTGTAAGAGTGTTTGTAGACACGCCTGTGTCATGGCATGTGCAGGAGGAACAGAGAACTCTCATGATTCCACTTTTTCCTGCCACCTTGTGGTATTAGAGGTCAAATTCAGGTCACCATTTCTGTTTGTACAAGCCTTTACCTGCTGATCCTGGCTTGAGTACGCCCTTCTTTTTATCCACTCAAACAATTTACTTTATACAGAGAGAGTTTTCTTGACAGGCTGATAATTTTACGTGTCTATTCTGCTCCACAGCTTCAGGAGCCACCAACTGTAAAAACTAGGGCAAATGAAATACTGCTTGCTTCTTTGGCAAGTTAGTAAGCCTTCAGCTGAATTAATTGAAAAAATAAATAAAGTATAAATTCCAGAAGTAATATTCACTCAAAAGAGAGATTTTCAAAATTCACAAAAAATATATCTTTTACAAGTTTTAATTGACAGAAGTATTTGTTAATAAAACTAAATCAGTAATATTAACCTTAGTTAGAATTTCTGTGGTTGTGGTAAAAAATACCATAACCAAAGGTAACTTGGGAAATAAGGAGTTTATTTTATCTTACAACTTTTAAGTCAGACTCCATCACTGAGGGAAGTCATGACAGGGATTAAAAGTAGGAACCAATTAGAAGCAGGAACTGAGGCCGAGGCCAGGGAGGAATACTGCTTACTGACGTGTTCCTCAAGGCTTGCTCAGCCTGCTTTCTTTTACATACTAGGACCCTCTGCTCAGAAATGCCACCACTTACAATAGCCTGGGACTTTCTATATCAACCATCAGTTTCAAAAATGCCCTGCAGGCTTGTCTATGGACCAATCCAATGGGTTTCCCTCCTTTCAGATAACCCCAACCTGTGCCAATTTGACAAAAAAATTAATCAGCACATCTTCCAAGCAGACAGTGTGAGTGCAAAATGAGCTAACCAGTGTGAAGTCTACCAAACATTCAAGAAAGAAAGTACACTGATTCATTACAGCCCCTTCCAGAAGACAGAGATAGAGGGACTGCTTCCTAACTTGCTGGGCATCATTGTACCGCAAAACCTGGTCAACGGTGTTGTAAGAGAAAAGACTCAAACATGACAATCGGGCGCAGTTTATCCTATGTGTGCAGTCCAGTCCGCTTCACCATTGCAAACTCCACTTAGCCCTGCACACTGACTATTTGAGAAAGAAAAATGGCATGATCTTAACGCTAGCTGTGAGCAATCCGTTCTTCACATTCTTGCCATCAGTTCACTCAGCAAAGGAGGAATAGAGGGGAAAGACCTTCCCTTGATAAGGAGCACCTGCAGCATCCATAATGGTGAAATTGAATCATTCCCATGGAAACAAGGCAACAAAATCCCAACTGAGGTTCCCTATTCCCAGATGACTCAGATTGAGTTGAGCTGATAAAAAAAAAACCTAAGCAGCACAATATGTACATATAATACACATAATATATATTTTGTATACTATCGAGTTGACCTTCACATATAATTAGAGACCAGTAGACCATGAGTTGACCTTCACATATAATTAAAGACCAGTGACCAGAATTCAAAGTCCAGCAATAGTGCAAAACTCAAATGAACAGTTAATGTTTCCGCAGACACCAAAAGATGATCAAGTGTAGTGGGTGTCAACTTTTCTAATGTTGCAGCCCTTTAAAACAGTTCCTCATGTTGTGGTGACGCCAGTCATAAAATTATTTCATTATTACTCTACAATTGTGATTTTGCTACTGTTAGTATCAAATATTCAGGATATCTAATATGCAACCCAAAAGCACAGTTCTTTACCATTGGCTCAGGGACACTCAAACCCACATCGAGAGAATGTGCTTCTTGTTGTTGTGTAAAAATAACATAATGGAGCAAGATCTTAAATATAAGACTCAAAACTATGAAACTATTAGAAGAAGGCATCAATCCTATGCTAGTTCTCAGTGACCTTATATTTGTCAGGGAGTTTCTTAAACTTGACCTCAATAGCAAAAATGAAAAATGAAGGAAATCAGGCTTCATAAAAATTAAACCACTGTTTCACTTGACATGGTGTCACACACCTTAATCGTATCATTCCAGAGGCAAAGTCTGGGGAGCTCTGTGATTTTTAAGGACAGCTTGGTCTACATAGGGAGTTCCAGGCCACCAAGTTACATAGAGAGACCCTGTGACAAAAGGGGGGTTAATTAAACTATTATTTGTATCGAACGGCATTATCAAGAAAATCAAAAGGCAATCTCAAGGATATATATACATATGTATATATTATATATATATATGATAAGACTTTAACATTCAGGTATAAAGAGAAACAATCTGTAAAAAAACTATTTAAAAAAGGCAAACAATATTATAAAAAGTAGGAAAGATCTTGAAACCATGTTTCTCCAGGAAGAGATGCTCGTGACCACTCACATGAGGGGCTCATCATTCTCAGCCACTGGGGAATCACAAACCTAAATGACTTCACATATTGTAACTAACAGGACATGATTCTGGTAATAACAACAAAAGCATTAACAAAGGGGGAAAAGTTTGTAGTCCTTGTTCATTGACAGTGAGAATTTTTTAATGTATATCCGCTGAACAAAATCAGCAGTTTCTCAAAAATCCAAACAGAACTGGCATTTAATTCAGCTTTAGATACATGGCAAAAGAATTGAAAATGAGAACTCACATGTTTTCCTTCACACTGTATTTATTGCAGGTGTGTCTTAATTAAGGTTTCTATTTCTGTGAGGAGACACCATGACCACGACAATTTTTGTAAAGGAAAACATTTAATTTGGGCTGGCTTACAGTTTCAGAGGCTTAGCCCATTATCATTGTGGTAGGAAGCGTGGTAATGTACAGGCACATCGGATGCTATAGAAGGAGCTGAGAGTTTCACATCCAAATCTACAGGAAGCAGGAAAAGAGAGAGCCACTGGTCCTGGCTTGAGCTTCTGAAACACTAAAGCCCAAACCCCAGTGACACACTTCCTCCAACAAAGCCATACACACTCCAACAAGGCTACACCTACTAATGCCCCTCCCTAAACATTCAAACATGAGTCTGTGGGGAGCCGGTTCTTATTCTAACCACCACAGGTAGAAGTAATCCAGGTGCCCTGGCAGATGAATGGATAAGCAACTGAGGTAAATACCTATGTATTATTCAGCTTTAAGAAAGAATGAAATTCAGGTGCATACTCTAACATGCAAAGGCCCTTGAAACATACTAAATGAAGAATCCAGATACAAAGGGTGATATATTTCTTAATGTCTTGGCAAAGGGTGCATCTGGTGTAGACAAATCTCTAAGAAGGAAAATGTGTGGTTACAGGGCAAAGGGAGAGAAACAAGAGAAGTGAAACAGAGAGAGTTATAATTTGATGACTACCAAATGTTCTTGTAGGGTGATAAAAATTTTCAATGCAGAGAAGTAGTGGTTATACAGCATCATGACCGTGCTAAAGACTTTAAAAGGACTCTACGTATGTGATATAAATTCACCCCAAAAAATTTAAATTTTTACTACACACTTAGATGTTTAGTATATTACTACTCAGTAATTATATGGAGAGATAGTGCCAATGTTAAAAAGAGAGGACCAAAGTTTGTTTTCCAGCACCCAAATCGCATCTCTCTTCAGACCTCCCTAGGCACCAGGCATGAACATGGTGCTTGTCCATATATGCATGCAAAACATACACAGAAATAAAAAAATAAATAATTTTTAAATTATTTTAATGAGAAAGCACCAAGAACTTTTGATTCTAAAACAATGGCTTTCTGTGTCATCTTTTATTTAAATTTGTCATCCACCTTTACTTTACCTAGACAGCATGCTATAGAAAATTATCATTTTCTTTTGACATGCTTCCCTCAGTGCTCACAGTTGGAAGGAGTTGGCAGGCTAGATATATCTAGAAATATCTGAAGTGATTTGGATCTAAATCACATACACATAGCACTTCACGTGTTTCAATGTTCTGTCCTAGAAGTGTGAGGTAGATCACTGGAGACTATTTAAATCTGTATTCTTTAGTATTGTACATAATTGTGAGTGTTTGAGTTATGTACATGTTGTTGTCCAATCGTAATCTCTGCCACAGTACTTCTGGGCAACAAGGATGGTCAGGCAGAGATCATATGGATATGTAGTATTATGACTATCAACCTAAAAGATTGTCTCACAAACCCTGAGTTCTAGGAAGCTGATTTGTACCTGCTCTGAGTTATAAGCATAACAGAGGCTACTTTTGCTCTTTAGTGATAGAGCCCATGACTTGATTTTCAGCTTTGCCAGCTGTAGAACCAGCAAAGACAAACCTCTGATACGTCTGGAAGGGAGCTCCAAGCTAGGATTAGGAGAGATGCAAAGAAGTGCCCTGAATGTGACTGGCATCTAATCATGTGCTGAGCAGCAATGGTCACCACTTTCTTTTTGCTTCCTAACTACGGATGCAATGCTGCTGAAGCATGCTTCTGCCACCACACCTTCCCCACCATGATGAACCCTCAAATTGTGAGCCAAAATTAAACTTTTACTTCCATTTCCATAAGGTGTTTTCATCATATATTTTGTCACAGCAACAAAAGTAGCAAATGCTAGAATGTCCTTGTCTAGAATATACAAGGTCCTAGGTTCAGACCCCTGCGTCTCCAAGCAAAGCAAGAGCCTTCCGACTGGCAGAGTAGCCAAGGTCTAATGCTGTAGGACTCAGAGGATGAGGCAAGAAGACAGAAACTGTAAGGTCAGTATAGGAGACATAGCAAACTACTATCTCAAGAGTAGATAAATAAATGAATAAACTTATACATTGAATGATTAAGATAATATCACCTTTGCCCTTTGCTTAGCTAGGAATTATGACTATGAACTGACTACAAATGAGTGGAGAAGTTTAATTGTCAACAAGATGCTTTTAAAGCAACCCAAGGGGCTGGAGAGATGGCTCCGTGGTTAAGAGCACTTGGTACTCATCCAGAGGACCTAGGTTTTATTCCTGCACCCAGATGATAGTCATAATCATTTTAAACTCCAGTTCCAGGGGATCTAATGTCCTCTTCTGGTCATCTTGGGTAACAAGCAAACACATGGTACAGACATACATTCAGGCAAATAGCCATACACAAAATTAAAAACAAATAATTATAACAAATAAACAAATAATAACAATAAAAATAACAAGTAAACAAATCTAAATAATAATTCAGTTCAAGTGAAGAATCTTATTCTCAAAATAAGGAATTCGGTATTTTTCAACACATTGCACATTATCATAATCAACATATATGTGCATTGTCATAATTAATATATATGTGTAAAGTATAAATAATTAAAATCATAGGTATATCATGACTTCTGTCTTTGGAGAAAAAATACACAATGGCATGAAAACCCAGTGATGTTTCACGTGCCTGGGCCATACAATGCCCCTGTGATTATACTCATCTGTTTTTCTTCTATTGTAGGCCACTGAATAAAACATGTTTACTATCCTTAATTATCCCAAGTAATAATTCCACTGAGTCCTGTAGTGATTAAAATTTCAATAGTTATCCAACCATTCACCAGGACTTTGACTGGTCACTTGCATAATAATGCAGGGTAGAATAATGTCCATATTTAAAGCAATACTCCACCCTGTGGTGTTGAATAAGAAATGCATAGAAATTCTTTGGAATAAATGATGGCAACAAATCCACTGATTCTGAAATAGATTGTTTTTCTCACTGAAGAGAAAAGCTAATAGTGATCACTGAAAAGCAAATACTAATTCAATTCATACAAAACAAAACTTCAAGAATGAAATTCCCAGTGCAATGACTAATTTCAATACTCTTATTTTGATACAAAGTATGTTTTAACTTTAATATAGAAGGGCTGGGTTAATTTTCTCTAAAGTAAGACAGATCTTGCTTAAATTTAGAAGAGTCAAAATAAAAGGTAAAATGCATACTTATTTTATTTTATATGATTTTCTATGCTATCAAGTGAAACACCCTTGATAACAAAAATATTTTATAGTGAAAAGAATTCCAGGTTTTAAGTTTAAAATGTGATTTCAATATTTTTAAATTTGAGTAATGGCTATATTGTATTTTGAGCTTTCAGAGGTATTGATGTATTTACTTTTCATTTCCCTATGGTAAAATACCCTGGCAAAAGCAGCCTTTGGCTCCCTGATCCAAGGCGCACAGTCGCTGATAGTGAGGAATCATGACTCAGGAGTCTACAGTGACTGGTAACTCTTGCAGACAGAGTCACAAATGTTCAGATTGTTTTCTAGTCATTCTCTGAATGTTGCCATCCATCATAGTGAGGTCTTTAATTCCTCAAAGCACGGCCAGAGGCTAACCTAACTTCAATATCCCTCATAGGTCTTATTGAAGCTTGTCTTCTAGGTGATCCTGAAAGGTGATCTGTTACTATGGTGACTGATATTAGCCATCGGGTTGTATTTTTTAATTAAGTCTAATTACATCACTTCCCTGTCTTTCCTGCAAACCATCTCAAACCGCTCACTCACTCTCAAATGGATGGCCTCTTTTTCTTTATTATTCTTATATAGTTAAACATACACATGCGTAACTATATAAATTCAACCTACTGAGTCTGTTCGGTGTTTAGTGTTGCCTGCATGTTAGTGATTTCATGGCTGACAACATAGTTCTGGATCAGTTAGGGGCTCATCCCTGGGAGAGGATAATTCTCTCTCAGCAGTCATTAGCTGCCTGTAGTTCTTTGACTAAGGGTGGCACTCACATTTTCTCTTCTGCATGAGTGAGTCTATTGGTATTGTCAATGTTCAGGTCTTGTTTAGACATCTCTCTTGTAGAGAGTGTGTTTCCCTGTTGAGCACACACTCACAATAGATGTCTTGGGTCTCTGGCTCTTACAATCTTTGTGTCCCCTCGTCCATTATGTTCCTGGAGCCTTCGATTCAGGAATTGTTCTATAGATGTGTCTGTTGGGGCTGGGTTCCCCATAAACAGTTAATCTCTGCATTTTGACCAGTATAGTTTTCCTGTGATGGTCTACACTTTTTGAAAAGCACTCATTGATAAGGGGTAAGAGCAGCAGCCATCTGCGGGTATAAGGATAAGTGTTTAGAAAGAAGTTAGGAAATATGCTGGACTAGTTCAGTGGCAGAAGTGTGTTGTCCTCTAAGATCCACATTTTGACTAGCCGCAATAGTTAGCTAGATTTCTATTACCTGGAATGGCTTCCCTCCATTCGAGCAGGTCTTAGATTCTATAGACACTTGCTGGCTCCTACCTAGATATAACTACCACTATTGCAGCTTTAGGGCACATCTTACCATACTAGTCTCTATTTTTAACATGTCAATATTTTATTTTAACTCGTTAAGGAAACCTTTTAATGTATTTTATTACTCATTTTCCATCTCTGTAACAGAAGAAACCCAAAAAAGGACAAGATTTGTTCCACCCTCTACTTGAGGTGAATGTGGGCTCTGCTCAGGGCCCCAACTCCCTACATCTCCCAGCTTGGATCTTCCTGGGCCAGCTCTGAGCCTAGAGTGGACCTGGCCAGCCAGGAAGGACCACACTGGCTCTGTCCACACCTCGGTTTTGCCCCCCCTACCTCCCTCCTCTGCTGGAAGTGGCTGTGGGCTATGCTCAGGGCCCCCAACTCTCCACATCCCATGCCTTAGATCTTCCTGGGCCTGAGCCTCACCTAGAGTGTCTCAGACCCACCTGCACCCATCATGAGACCCATTGGAGTATTGGACCTACTTGAACCCACTCGAAGAGAACCTTAGACCCACACCCACAAGGAGAAGAAGAGACTTCACATGTTCCCACTGGAAGACAATATAAAAATACATTCAACAACAGAAAAACCAATATGACCCCACCAGAGTCTAGGGACTCTACACCAGCAAGACCTGAACATCACAACACAGATGAAATATAAGAGAATGACTTCAAAACCACCTTGTGAAAATGATAGAGGCGCTCAAACAAGATATGAGAAAATCCCTTAAAGAAATAGAAGACAAAAAAATCAGAAAAAGCAAGAAAACAACAAATCTCTTAAAGAAAGCAAGGAAAGCCAACAAAAAAATCAAACAGAAGAAGGAAACAATTCAAACAGTTCACAACCTGAAAACTAAAATAGAAACCATAAGGAAAGCACAAACTAAGGGAATGCTGGAAATAGAAAAGCTGAGTAAATGATCAGGAACTATGGATGCAAGCATAACCAACAGAATACAAGAAATGCTAAAGATAAACTGGAGGAAATAGATTCATCAACCAAAGAAAATCTTAAACACAACAAATCCTTAACACAACATATCCAGGAAATATGGGACACCACGAAAAGACCAGACCTAAGAATGATAGGTATAGAAGAAGGAGAAGAAACCCATCCCAAAGGTGCAAAAAACATATTCAACAAAATCATAGAAGAAAACTTTCCCAACCTAAAGAATGACATACCTATGAAAGTACAAGAAGCTTACCAAACACTAAATAGACTGCTCAATAAAAAAGTCCCTTCACCACATAATAATCAAAACACCAAACATACAGAATAAAGAAAGAATATTAAGAGCAGTGAAGGAAAAAGGCCAAGTAACATATAAAGGTAAACCTATCAGAATTACATCTGAATTCTCCATGGAAACTCTAAAAGCCAGGCAGTTCTGGCTAGATGTTCTACAAACACTAAGAGACCACAGATTCCAGCCCAGACTACTATACCCAGCAAAACTCTCAATCTCTATAGATGGAGAAAATGAGATGTTACATGACAAAATCATATTCACACAATACATACCCAAAAATACAATTCTACAGAAAGTTCTGGAAGGAAAACTCCAACCCAAGGAAATTAACTACACTCACAAAAACATGAAGAATAAATAATCTCATTTTACCAAAAGCCAGAAATAGGGGGAAAACATCACACACAATACCACCACCAAAAATGAATCCAAAACAAACAAGAATCAGCAATCAATGATGATTAATATCCCTCAATATCAATGGTATTAACTCACCTATAAAAAGACACAGGCTAGCAGAATGGATACCAAGACAGAATCCATACTTCTACTACATACAAGAAACACACCTCAACTTCAGAGACAGGCATTACCTCAGAGTTAAGGGTTGGGAAAAGATTTTCCAATCAAATGGACCTAAGAAGCAAGTGGGTGTAGCTATCATAATATCTAACAAATTAGACTTCAAACTAAAATTAATCAAAAGAGATGAAGAAAGACATTTCAGCATGAAGTCTCAATACTAAACATCTATGCAAAAAAAAAAAAAACAAAGCCGCCCACATTTGTAAAATATATATTACTAAAACTCAAATCACACATAAAACCCCACAGACTTATAGTGGGAGACTTCAACACACCACTCTGACCACCAGACAGGACTACCAGACAGAAAATTAACAAAGAAGCAAAGGAAATAACAGAAGTTATGACCCATTTGGGTTTAACAGACATCTATATAACATTCCATGCAAACACAAAAGTATATACCTTCTTCTTAGCACCACATGGAACCTTCACTAAAATCAACCACATACTGAGCAATAAAGAAGACCTCAACAAATGCAAAATAATTGGAATAACCCCCTGTATCTTACTGGACCACCATGGCTTAAAATTAGAATTCAACAACAATACAAATTGCAGAAACCCTCCAAACTCATGGAAATTGAACAATGCTCAATTGCATCACTCCTGGGTAAAAGAAGAAATAAAGACAGAAACCAAAGACTTCCTAGAATTCAATGAAAATGAAGGCACATCATACCCAAACCTATGGGACACTCTGAAAGCAGTTCTAAAAGGAAAGTTCATAGCACTAAGTGCCCACATGAAGAAACTGTAGAAGATCCACACTAGATAATTAACAAAACACCTGGAAACTCTAGAATAAAAAGAAGCAAACTTACCCAGAAGGAGTAAACACCAGGAAATAATCAAATTAAGAGCTAAAATCAATGAGGTAGAAACAAAGAAAACAACACAAATAATGAAACAAATAGTTGATTATTTGAGAAAATCAGCAAGCTAGACAAGCCTTTAACCAACCTAAACAAAAGACAAAGAGAACATGCAAATTAACAAAATCAGAAATGAAAAGGGGGACATAACAACAGAAACTGGAGAAATCCAAAGAATCATCAGGTCATACTTTGAAAACCTGTACTCCACAAAATTGGAAAATTTAAAGGCAATGGACATTTTTCTTGATAGGTATCACTTACCAAACTTAAATCAAGAACAGATAAACAATTTAAATAGACATATAACCCCTAACAAAATAGAAGCAGTCATCAAAAGTCTTCCAACCAAAAAAAGCCCAAGCTCAGATGGTTTCAGTGAAAAATTCTACCAGAAATTTAAAGAAGAGATAATACCACTACTCCTCAAAGTTTTCCACACAATAGAAGCAAAAGGATCATTGCAAAACTCTTTTTACGAGGTTACAATTACCTTGGTAACCAAACTACACAAAGACACAACTAAGATAGAGAACTACAAACCAATATCCCTCATGAACATTGATGTAAAAAATACTTAGTAAAATACTGGCAAATAGAATCCAAGAACACATCAGAAAAATCATCCACCATGATCAAGTAGGCTGCATCCCAGGAAGCAAGGATGGTTCAAGATATGATAATCTATCAATGTAATCCACCATGTAAACAATCTGAAAAAGAAAAACCACATGATAATCTCACTAGATGCTGAAAAAGTCTTTGATAAAATCCAACACCCATTCATGACAAAGGTCTTGGGGAGATCAGAGATAACAGGGACATACCTAAACATAATAAAGGCTATCTAATGCAAACCAACATCTAATATCAAACTAAATGGAGAAAAACTCAATGTAATTCCTGTAAAATTAGGAACAATACAAGGTTGTCCACTCTCTCCATATCGCTTCAATATTGTACTTGAAGTTCTTGCTACAGCAATAAGACAAGAAAAGGAGATCAAGGGCATACAAATCGGAAAGGAAGAGGTCAAACTTTCCCTATTTGCAGATGATAGGAGAGTCTACATAACTGGCCTGAAGAATTCTACCAGGGAACACCTACAGCCGATAAACACCTTCAGCAAAGTGACAGGATACAAGATTGACTAAAAAAAATCAGTAGTCCTACTATATATAGAAAATAAATGTGCTGAGAAAGAAATCAGAGAAACATCACCATTTACAATAGCCACAAACACCATAAAATATCTTGGGGCAACTCTAACCAAACAGGTGAAAGATCTGTATAAGAAGAACTTTGAGTCTTTAAGGAAAGAAATTAAAGAAAATACCATAAAATGGAAAAATCTCCCATGCTCTTAGATAGGTACAATCAACATAGTAAAATTGGCAATCTTACCAAAAGCAATCTACAGATTCAATGCAATCCCTATCAAAATCCCAGCACAATTATTCACAGAACTTGAAAGGACAATTCTCAACTTTATATGGAAAAACAAAAGACCCTGGATAGCCAAAACAACCCTGTACAATAAACAAACTTCAGGAAGCATCACCATCCCTGACCTCAAGCTCTATTACAGATTCATAGTCCTGAAAATAGCTTGGTATTGGCACAAAAATAGACAGATAGAGCAACGGAATCAAATTGAAAACCCTGATATTAACCCACACACCTATGAACACCTCATTTTTTACAAAGAAGCTAAAATTATACAATGGAAAAAAGAAAGCATCTTCAACAAATGGTGCTGGCATAACTGGATGCTGGAATGTAGAATACTGCAGATACATCAATGTCTATCGCCATGCACAAAACTTAAGTCTAAATGGATCAAAGACCTCAACATAAATCCAGTCACACTGAACCTCTTAGAAGAGAAAGTGGTTGGTACCCTTGAACGAATTAGTACAGGAGACAGCTTCCTGAACATAACACCAGTAGCACAGACAGTGAGATCAACAATTAATAAATGGGACCTACTGAAACTGAGAAGCTTCTGTAAGGCAAAGGACACAGTCAGCAAGACAAAAAGGCAGCCCACAGAATGGGAAAAGATCTTCACCAACCCCACATCTGACAGAGGTCTGACCTCTAAAATATACAAAGAACTCACGAAGCAAGTCTCCAAAACACTAAATAAGCCAATTTTAAAAATGGGGTACTACGCTAAATAGAGAATTTTCAATAGAGGAGTTTAAAATGACTGATAGACACTTAAAAATTGCTCAACATCCTTATCCTTTAGGGAAATGCAAATAAAAACAACTCTGAGATACCATTTCACTCCTGTAAGAATGGTTAAAATCAAAAACACCAATGACAATTTATTATGGAGAGGATGTAGAGAAAGAGGAATTCTTGTCCACTGCTCACGGGAGTGCCAATTTGTACTTTGGAAAACAATATGGAGATTCCTCAGAAAAATGGGAATCAGTCTACCACAAGATCCAGCAATCCCACTCTTAGGCATATACCAAAAAGATGCACACTATGTTCATAGAAGCATTATGTGTAATAGCCAGAACCTGGAAGCAACCTAAATATCCCTCAAATGAAGGGTGGATAGAGAAAATGTAGTGCATTTACACAATGGAGTACTACTCAGCAGAAAAAAAAAATGGAATCTTGAAATTCACTGGCAAATCGGCAGCACTAGAAGAAACCATTCTGAGTGAGGTAACCCGGTCACAAAAAAGACAAACATAGTATGTACTCATTGATATATGGATTTTAGACATGAGGTAGGGGAGTGCCAGTCTACAGTCCCACCGACAGAGAGTCTGGGAAACAGGAAGAACCCTAAGAGAGATATGCATGTTACTCTGGAGAAGGGGAATGGGAGAGTATATCCTGAGTGGATTTGGAGCATTGGGGAGGGGAGAGGGAGCTGGGGAAAAGTGAGGGTGAAAAGAGGAGGGGAGAGGAGAGGAGGACATGGGGGAGCAGGAAGGTTGAGTCAGGGAAAGATTGGAGGAAAGCAGGATGAGTGATACCATAATAGATGGCGCCATTACAGCTTTGAGGAGAGATCTGGCACTAGTGAGATTTCCAGAGATCTACAAGGATGACACCAACTGGCAATCTAACGAATAATGAGATTATATATGCCATCCTAGAACCTTCATCCAGTGGCTGATGGAAGCAGAGGCAGACACCCACAGCTAAACACTGAACTGAACTCCTGGAATCCAGTTGCAGAGAGGGAGGAGTGATGAGCAAAGGAGTCAAGACTAGGCTGATGAAACCCACAGAGACAGCTGACCTGAACAAGGGGGAGCTCATGGACCCCAGACTGATGACTGAGAGGCCAGCATGGGACTGATCCAGACCTCCTGACCATGGGTGTCAGTGAGGAGGCCTCGGCAATCTATGGAGCCTCAGTATTTATCCCTGGCATATGAATGTACTTTGGGAACCCATTCCACATGGAGAGATGTTCTCTCAGCCTGGACACATGAGGGAGGGCCTAGGTCCTGCCCTGGATGATATGACAGACTTTGGAGACCCCCCCCCATGGAGGGCCTCACCCTCCCTAGGGAGTGGAGGGGGGATGAGGTGGGGGGCTATGGACATTTTTGGGGGGTGGGGGAGGAGAGGAGGGAGAGGAACTGGGATTGACACCTGAGGCAGGCTTGTGTCTAATTTAAATTTTTTAAAAGAAAAAATATATATTTTGCTTAGTTTTGAAGATCATAGCCTAGGCATGACCAGGAGATCTGTTGCTCTTCACCCGGGATGAAGAGCACCCAGCTAGAAAAACCATTCATCTTATATAAAAGAAGATGATGAGTGAGGGAAGCAGAAGAAGAAAGGTCAAAGGAAGGAAATGGACACTATGCTCCAGCCATACTCCCAGTGCCTAGAACAACCCACTAACCCTACTTGTTAACAGCCCTGCCGTGTACCAAGAGTGATATGCTAGGGATGACGAGACTGTAACACATATACTCCTGGGAGATCATTCTGGATCGAAACTATGTAAGTACGTAAATACACATTGCACAAAAGGGGGAGAGGAGGGTCTTAGATGTTAACACAAAGGACACGTTAAAAGAAGAATCCTACAGTCAGTCTTTGGGTTGCAGACATTCTCACCATTTGTCAGGGCATGGCCATTTGTTGTTGAATCCCTGCTGTAAGCACTGACCAATTCCTTTGCTTACACTTGCTAAAACTTGCTACAAGACAAGCCATATTGTCCCTATTATAAGACTAAGAAGTAGGATCAGAATTAATCTTCCCAAAAACTGGAGCTTAATTTTATCATATTCACGCATCTGTATTGCTTTGTATAGTTTTTCTGTTTTTGTAGTGGGAGCAAATGGCTCATGTATGTAGCAAGGCAAACTTTAAAGTGTGATGCTTAATATTGCCCCCAGAAACACCTAGGAGATGCTCCTCTGGGCATGCCTGGGAGGTGCCATCCAGATTATACTAAATGGTGTGGAAAGACCCATCTTAGTTGTCCTGGAATATGTCAGATGAGAGAAGCGAGCTGAGCTCCTACATGCATGACTTCACTGCTCTGTTTTTTCCTTGAGTATGCATTGTGACCAGCTGCTCAAGGCCGTGTAGTACCAGCCTTTTCACCATGATGTATGACACTCTGAACCGTGAGCTAAAATAAGCCCTGTCTCTCTAAGTTGCTTCTTGTCAGGGCATTTTATCAGAACAAAAGTAAAACAAGTAAAGACAGTTTTGCCTTTGTATAAACAGCATTAAATTTGTGTAAATTAAGTCGTTAGTCACATTTTGTTTTGCTTATATATTATTTATGACTTCTTAAAGGTTGCCTGAGTATTCAGAAAGCAAAATCAGCCTCAAGCTATAGAGGCCAAGCAGTGGTGATGCACATCTTTAATGCCAGCAGCCAGAAGCTAGGAGGTAATGGTACACACCTTTAATCCTAGGACTCAGGATTAAGAAGTAGACTGATCTCTGTGAGTTCAATGCCACATAGATCTACACAAGACAGATCCAGTCCTAAAGAGAAACAGCTCACACAAGATGATCTCAGCACCTTTAATCCCAGCATTATGGAGGTATGTAAGACAGGAGCAAGGTCTCAGTATCAGGAATTCATTCTCCAGCCACAGTGAGGATAAGAAGACTTTGAAGTCTCAGGATTCTCCAGCCACACTGAGAAGAGGTTATAGTCTGAGGTTTGATGGAGCCAGGATCCCCTTTCAGTCTGAGGTAGAGTAAGATCTCGTGACCAGCACCTTTGCTTTTCAGCTTGAAGTTTGAACCCCAATATCTGTCTCTGGGTCATTTTTGTTACATTTTGTTAATTTTAAAGTAAATGTACAAAACTCAGGGTGTGTACGTACAGGTACAAATGTACGACCAGGGGACTGGAGAGACGGCTCAACCATCTCCTGGAGGAGCCAAGTTTGGTTCTGAGTACCCTGCATTGCATGGCTCATAGGCACCTATAACTCTGTCTCCAGGGTATCAGATACCCTCACCAGGCCTCAAGTTCACATAGCCACACAGAGGTACAAATATAACCATAGTTTAAAATAACAAGTCATGAAGAGATAAATATATGAGTTGGACATTATGAGCCTAATGATTCAAGAGATGGAAGTTTGATCTTAACTCTGAATAAATTGATCTTTTAAAAAAAATAGACCTAAGCCTATGTGATAACTCGGTGGGTGAAGTTGCCTACCACTAGGCCTGATGATTTGAGTTTGATATTTTATTAACACTGTAATCCCTTGGCTCTGTGCAAGTGATTATATATACTTATATATACTTAAATGTACTTACTACTCATATGTATCATTATACATCAAGAGCCTACCTTGTCCAAATATAAAAAAATATTAAGGAATTTCACCGACTTTCAGCCTTAAATGTAAAACATAAGTTTTGGGTAGGATATGTAAGAATTGACTGTTTTGTGTGTATATTTATTCGTTCATGCATCTAAAGTTAACATATTCCCTAAAAATATTTTATTGTTTTATCATTTTTGCTGTTGTAGTTTACAGCAATAACTCTTGCCATCAACAGAAACTTTAAAAAAAAGTTTTCACTTAAGACAGCCAAACCGCCGGGCGGTGGTGGCACACGCCTTTAATCCCAGCACTCGGGAGGCAGAGGCAGGTGGATCTCTGTGAGTTCAAGGCCAGCCTGGTCCACAGAGTGAGTTCTAGGACAGCCTCCAAAACAATACAGAGAAACCC